>NC_060259.1:101231844-101870787 GCF_921293095.1 Ischnura elegans
TAAATGGAATAAATACATGACATGAAGTTTGCAGGCTTAATAATTGAAGTGGAATATCCATATTAAGAAGTTAGTTCAAAAATTGCAAAAATAGGTCATATATTTCCTTTCAGTAATATAACTTGATAAAGGGAGTGGTTTTATATTCCAATTCTGACTCATTTCTGGCTTTCCTATGTTTTTCTCTGTTAAAATCCCTGAACACTTAAAAATTAAACATTTCATTTCAGCAGAACATCTGAAAGTAAAGGTAGGCAATATCATAGGTGTATTACTACGCTCAATACTTACTAGCAGGAAGTTTTACAAATCATTTTAGACTGGTGAGTGTAACACACACATAAATTGGAGCATATATTTTCAAATTCATATGAACTAAAGGGAGCGTCATAGACAGCAATGTAGGTTTCAAATAATCAAAAAAGGTGTGAAAGAGAAAATGGTACTCTAAATGCTTTCCTGAACATTAAGTACATACTTAGGAAAATGTGAAATTTGTGTAAATGTCAATTGTACTCTTAATAACCAACTGGCATACCTACCCAGTGGATGAGAGGGTGGGTGAGCTGCATGCTATAGCCTGGTTATATTATATCACAATATATTCAAGTCTACTGAATAAGTGAAAATATCCTGTGTATTTAAATAGGTACCCTTTAAAAAAACTAACCTTAACAAACTTGGATCTTTTTGATAGAATAATTCTGAATAAATCACCACAAACAACCTAGGACAAGACATGTGAAGTGAAATAAAAATTCTTCTATATTTTTAACGCCATATGCACCACCAAATATAATGTGGTATCCAGCAATTAATAATTTAACCAACTTAAAAACAACAAATGGCTACAAATCGTAGAAACACTTATGTCTGAATTGCTACTGGCACTGGCAGTTAAAGAATGCTAAGGTGTGGGGTCGAAGCTATGGGGATGATGAAAACTCTGACCATTTTTTTAGGAAATCTAAATCTTGCGCGGACTTCTGTCGTTGAACATTTACATATGGTTATTAAGATCCCTTATTCGCCTACTTTCAAGAGGAAGAGCTTCGTTACCATTAACTTGCAAATAATCGTCGCAATCGTGGATATCCAACCAACTTTTTACCCATCCAACTTTCGTTCACATATACCCAATGGACATTGAAAATTAATAAGGTTTCCTCGTTGTATGCTACGATACACAAATTGTATACATTTATGATCCAATAGGAGCAAGGAACAAGGAAAAGAAACACTATCCTGTAACATCAAAATTCTTCTCTTCACATCGATGATTTATCTCAATTTATAAACAAATTCATGAGTATTATAAAACGATAATTCCTATCAGAAAAGGAATGCATATTCGAAGGTCCACTGACAAATGCTACACACAGTATGTTACAATAGCAGTAATCATAATCACTACATTTTGAAACCTTGATGACATGAAAGAAAGTAACGTGAAACCTTAAACTAGTCCAAAACTTGAAAATCTTAGCCACAAGTACACAAAAACTTAGTAACTATTGCTTCATTGCACAAAAATACATTCAGTAACACACGATCACATTACCACAAACACTGTTGATTAAGCTGCAATCAGTCCTTCTGCATGCACTTATATTACTTGAAATAGTGAATTGAGAACTCAAAATTTGTCGACAAGCTAACTTCCTATGACAGAAACGCCAATTTGGAACGAATTCATATTACCTGCTCATTTCACACTGACAAAGTTTAGTTCATGATTACCTGTAACATTTTAATACATTCCTTAAAGCTGAAAGTCTTTGAGGATACTTTATGTAAACCTATTTTAAGATAAATGTGATTCCTCTGGGCTGTTCGACGATCTGTTTACTTGACGAAAACAATAGCAAAACTTTAATAGAAGACTCGCGGCAGTGAAGAGCGGTAAATTTGAACCTCGACGCGAGAAGTTAATTGAAAATATATTTCTTCGGGGAATATTAATGATGCATTACATGTCATGCAGGGGGTCAAAATACTTTTATATTACTTTAATATCATCATACTTTATTAACAGAGGTTTATATGGTCATTGTAAGTTGATTTAAAAATCGCAACCCAAGCCGAATCAAAACCAGTCAGTAAGGTCTCCGTAATTTTTCCGATTTATTTCGAATATGAGCCGATAACATAAGTAAAATGGTATCAAAATTTGGATTAGTATTTCCGGATTATATATTTACTATATCACATAGATATCCATTCATAAAATCGGTAATTATTATCTGATTATAAATTATGCCAAATCACGGACCCGTGGACACCATGGGGTTTCGGAAGGAACGTTAGTTGAACTTAATTAAAACGGCTGACGCCTCTAAACTAAATTATATTTGTTTAATCATGCTTTATTTAAATCACTGGAATGAAATTTTGCTGGTGGATATCGTTTTACTCCCAATATTCCGCTTTAAATATGCGAGGTGCTAACGGCAGACATCTTGAATTTTGCTCACTCCATTTGAGTGATCACTCGGAGTGTCCAACACAGGTCACTCGTTTCCGAGGGCAGTCCGAGGGAGCAACGTCACTCGAGTGACATCTTGGAATACCAAAGTAGCGACCGAGTGCAGTTGGAGTGACGAGTGAGGGAAATCAACACTCGAGTGACGTTCTGGAATATGGCCCTATGAGGTGGAATGCTGTAACCTGTCATGGTTGAAGCACTGTTGGAGTATTTGGTTCTTGCAATGGGCTTTAGCATACAAACAAGCGTTATTAATGGCATATCACACGAGATACAAGCTTTTCAGAAGAAAATTGGTGCTTCTTTTTCCGTTTTCGTGTGTATTGTTTGACGATTTTATCCACCATCATTACAAGAGATATATCATTATTAAAATCATCAAACAATATGATAGGCATCTACTCACATAAGCCATCCGTCCTCAATAATCTATTCTTCTTAAGGGAATTCGACGTCGGTGTGGTCGTGAGTGGAATTCCCCTTGCATTGGCGTTTTGACTGCTATGTGGAGTCACTCGACTCTCACCGGCTAGCGAAGATCGATGGGGAAGTGGCGAGACGGGTCGCGCGAGGGTCTCCGTGCCTCGGCCCCGGAATTTTGGCCATTTGGGCAAAGCGACTCGAGAAATCCTTTAACCCAACGAAGCACGCAGGCCTTAGAAACGTCGGGGTTTCGCACCGCATCGTATTCGGAAGAGCAGGGCCTAGTTATTGAATGAGAAAGAGACAGATGTTTTAAGGGCCGACCCGGTTTTGACGGGCCCCCGGGCGGAAGATGTCCCGGCGATCGTGGGGGGGATCGCCTGAGAAAAGTTTGTGCGACTTTGGGAGAAATTACTTGTCTCAAGCAGACTTAGTCCCGGCAATTGGTGGGTAGTCGGCCGGGAATATTCATATAATTCTCAGTTTTCGCGATTCGAATCATTTCCCCAACCTTAACTTTCCTGGCTTATTGGATATCTGAAAATTCATTGATAGTTATTGCAAGTTTGTTCAACCTTCTTTCCGTCTGCATCTCATCCTCTGACACCTCCATACTTACGCGAACAATTTTTAAGTGGGCATTAAATGATACAATAAAGGTGTCATGCCTTCATATGTTTCTCTATGACCCATTCTTGTTTTTTTCTTAAATAAAACTAGCATGCTAGCTCACTCTTGCCCATTCTCATGACGTGCTCCCACTTCTTTCCCAAATTAGGGGTGTTGCGGAATCTATGTGGAGAGATAGCTTTTGTCTCACACTGGTCGGTGCAATCATCAACACAGCACATTTTGTTGCTCATGAACTTTTCCTTCTAAGTTTTTCATCATAATGCCATGGATATTCGGCTAAACGGTATAGTGCTGGCCGGCTAACGTTTCACACGAACAAGCGTACTAATGCATCCGATCCTCCATATTCGGCCATGACACCTAATTTAGTGCTGTCACCTGGATTCCCTTCCAGATGCAATTGTCAATAAGAACAATGACGCTTTCAATAAGAACATAAAACTCGGGTATTCGCAGGTTATCGTTCCACACAAACAAACGTACTGAAGTGGGCGATCCTCCCTATTCGGCCATGACACCTAACTTAGTGCTGCCACCTGGATTTCCTTCCATTTGCCAATACTCGGTCCAATATCAATAAACATACGAGCGTGTCGTGCGTCGAGAGGAATTGTGCAAGTTTTTGAATGTGGTTCGTGTGTTTATGTCATGAAAACGGTCGAAAAATCCATGTTCCCAACCTAATTCGTAAGCATAATTTAAATTCGCTTTGATGTGACCCAAAATAAAGACTCATACGTATCATATTTGACATTGTTGGAGTCATTATTGAAAATAACTAGTATTGTTGCCGACTGGCATTTATCATCGGGTGGCATAGGGAAAACTTTTCCACATGGTAATCACAATGCGGTAATATACCCAGTATATTAAGTTTTACTTTCATAAAATCATGAAATTCTTAAAAGTGAGTGGACTGCATGTGTGATAGTTTGCTAATTTAAAATGTCGTCGCTGACGGAAGAGCAGAGACTTCGAATGGAAAAGAATAGACAGGAGGCTTTAAGGAAACGTGCGGCCAAAAGTTGCGCTCAGATAGCCCACCCAGTTGGCGAAACATCTAGTGACAGTAGCAAAAAAGTGAAATTGGGAGGAAACTCATCATCTCTAACTAATTTTTACCAGAAGTCGGATAGAACTGACGGATCGGGGAATGGCAGTTCATACCTAGACATATCGAAGACTGTAGCCCATCATGTTGACGAAACATCTAGTGACAGTACCAAAAAAAATAAATTGGGAGAAAACTCGTCATCTGTACCTAATTTTTATCAGAAGTTAGATAGAGCTGACGGATTGGGTAGTGGCAGTTCTTACCAAAAATTATCGAATACTCAGTGTTCAATCATGAAATTGAAAAAAGAACTGATTACGGGACATTGCAAATTAATCAAACGTGATAGATTTGCTGTAGACGTCGGATACCACACAGGCCTTATAAATGTGTTCAAGTCGCTTTCTTCATCATCATATGGTAATTTGATTGGATATATTCCTATCCTTATGTATAGTTTATTTCTTTTTTCCTTTGTGTAATTATCATGGATGTCTGTCGCGTAGATCCCTCCTCAAAAAGCTGGAATTTCAATCTGGCAGATCATGGGAAATTAATGAATGCCGTCTCATCATTAAAGGATCAAGTTTCCATTAGCCCACTGCCCAAAATTATTCTGGAGGTATGTTTTACCCTGAGGTGTAAATTTTATGTAATCACCTTTTTGCATGAAAGTGTAGATTTTAGAAATAGAGTTAAGTAGTGATAAAATAACTTTTAATTTAGCAATTAAAAGTCGTAGATTTCTCAGTTTTATTCCTTGTCTATTTATTTATTTTACTCGTTCATCCCAGATATGCGACCTGTTTTGCCAAACCCTATTAATTTATTATGTTTGTTCTTTCATTCATCAAAGAGAGTAAATCGAGTTTAGATAATTGCTTCTCTAACTTAAAAATTAATTAACTGTTCCTAAAGTGAGTCATGCCTGTGGGAGGGCTATGCATTGGTGAGCCACTGGTGGATCGTGCTGCTCCAACTGAAAACTGTCGTGACCAGCCACTGAACTATGTTGGGGTGAAAATTTTATGTTAACTGCTTTTACTCTTATTTTTTAGACGTTTTTAATGCCCTCAAAGTATCCAACTCTTTCATCAATTGACCTATCAAAGATTGAGCCGGTTCTCTTGGCTGCTTTAATGCCATTCCAGGAGGAAGGTGTAAGGTAGTTATCATTAAAGAGACGACTTAATTATGATGCAGACATTTAATGTCCAATTATCTTCATTAGGAATTTATTTCATTTCAGGTATGGAATATCAAGAAATGGGCGGTGCTTAATTGCAGATGAAATGGGTTTAGGGAAAACAATCCAAGCTCTTGGTATTGCTCATTATTATCTGAAAGATTGGCCACTTTTAATTGTTTGCCCATCTTCTGTTAAGTAAGTAGGTTGAAACTTGAAGCCATTTTTTGTTAGTGCTACACTTAAGGCATTAATTAGCGACTTAAATATTACAGGTATACATGGAAGGAAGCCATTGGTAAATGGCTACCCAGCATAGCAAGATCAGGGGAAGATGTAGTTGTAGTAACTACTGCAAAAGAAAACTTATTGCAGGGAAAGGTGGTAATTATGTCCACGGATATGTTTTCCAGGAGTGGTGACAAGCTTACACGGTTCCAAACAATAGTTGTGGTAAGGGGTACTAATTTTTATTTTTAATTCCACTCTTCTTCATTTTCAACATGTCTTCATGGGGCGATAGGTTTGCCTAATATAGAGGTGACTTCTGCTTGTAGATGTGTTTTTGATTTCTCATAATTGCCTCAAAGAATTTTCACTTATGGATAACTTTATTCTTCTCTATGCATTTTTTATTGCATTTTGCACACTATGCAGTTTTTCAAGAGTTTGTAAATTTTTAAAGCCAAAGATTCCTTCAATGACAATTGCCTCTGGCACAAGTTAGCCCTGGTAGTTGTTATCGCAGGTAGAGATTGCCATGGGTGAGGAGCTAGAGGAGGAGGTGTGGGTGGTGGAGGAGCCTGAATGAGGGGCATCAATTGGCCAAATTCCCTGTCACAATGGATGCTGCCAGGTTGCATAGGTGGCGGTTGTGCTTTCAGAGAGTTGCTGGTGGATATATAGTAAAACCTCTTTATATCGTAATGGAGGGGACGAAAATTTGGGCAATTTGATGTATGGAGGTTCACTATAGAGAGGTTTCAGTGATAGGCACTACTGTCTTTTAAACCATTATACTTATGTGTTTGAACAAACATGCATGCATTAGAGAACATGTATTTATTATTAAATAATTACAGAAAGCGAGCGCTATCGCATGAATTTTTACCATGGTTCGAGAGAAAACAATGTGATATTTCTTAATTCAGCAGTCACTTAAAATGATTAGGATAGTTGGATACCTTTTTTCTTATTTACTCTTAGGTATGCTCTCATATGGAACAAAATGGCCACAAATAATGATTAACGTGAAAATTACAGCATAGTAAAGGTATGTAAGAAAAAAAAATAAGGGTGAAACATTTATCGCTGAAAATGTCATTCCATGTATGCAATTGCGGCTGCATTAATGGTCTCTAGTTGTCTCGGTATGATTTGCGGAGGTAGTTAGGCCATCTCGGGGGTGTCTCCTTGGAGTGGTGGTTTTATGAGATAAAGAGGTTCACTGCAAAGAGGTTTGCCTTTAAATTTACATGTAAGTCTGACGGGACCGTAGGGGTGGTATGAAGTATGGAGGTTTATGATGTATAGAGGTTCACTACATAGAGGTTTTACTGTATTGTGCATACTGGTAGGCAGTATCAATTATACACCAGCAGCCAGCCTCAGTGATGGTGGGGTAAAGTCCTCGCCTGCCAAACCATAGGTCGCAGGTTTGATTCCTGCCTGGGTAGGTGTTTGCTGTCCAGGACATGGATGTTTGCTTTGTTAGTTCCTCCTTTCTATGTGCTGTTTACGGGGAAGTTGGAAATAAATAAATAAATATTATAACTTTAGCAAGGAAGAATACCAGCTCAATAAGACCTTCATGTAATGGTTTTGACTGGAATAGGAAAATGGCAACATTGTGGTGAGGGGATTTGGTATACCTAGGTGATTTTTGAATTGCATTGTTACCGGATGAGCAAATAGTTTGCATGGACGTGACATGTAAGTCACAAAAATAACAGTTGAATTGGACTCCAGTTGGGACATATTTTTAAGGGATGGGAGATTTTGACTTCAGTAACAAATAAACCATGTTCGTAACATATAAGCCCCTTATACCTGACTGACTCACTCATCACGAATGCCTGCCCACTTCCAGAAGAGCTGGAGGGGCGAAATTTTGCATGGAGGTGGGAAATCAGAAATATTTAGAGCATAAATTGTTCCAGAAACCCTAGCTTTCACGCCCTCCCCATGGGAAAAAATTCGGAATGGCCTGAATTCCAGTTGCTCTGGTCAATGGCCTCTAATGCCTATTAACCCCTTAAGCTGCGGGAACGTTTTTAAACGTTTTATACCCAGACTATGGTAAAATCGTTTTTAAACATTTGACCATTGCTCGGCTACCTTTGGCAGTTTCCCAAAATTTTTATTGCTACTTGGGTAGAGCCCATGTGCTTCCAATAAACAATAAACATTTTCTTGGTTCTCTGTCCCACGGGCTTGTAGCTGAAATGTACTTCTATAGCTTAAGGGTTAACTTGGAGGATCTTGACCTTCTTGCTTTTTTGGTGTGTATGCATTATCCTTAACCTATGGAATCTGTAATAATAAGTCTTCGAACTGAATGTTTACAGCCCACCCTAATGTCCAATATGCGTATGTAAACTGAGTGGAAAAATTATGGAAATATTTTGTGACGAATCCCAACTCTGCCACATCTAGTGCTGTACAAGGCCAATAAAGAATCAGGTTCCTTAGTTTTTTATACTCTGTATTGATAACATAAGACATTTTTAACTTACGTGATTGTGCTTTGGTAACTAATTATTCCAGTCTAATAATTTTAGCCTGAAAACAGTGCACATTCAGTATGTTTACCAAACGAGCTTAGATCTTTCTGGTGGACTCGGTCTGGCTTGGTAAATGGAGCAGTCTGAATGGACCAGTTTGGGAGTGGGCCGAGTGAGCTTACTTTCAAAACCAGTTCAAAGAGATCTTGGCTTGGGCTGATGGGGATCAGCGTAAATGGTAAATGCATCGAGCCGATCAAGCTCAGTTTTGCAGAGCATTTCCTCTTTGTCATTTGATGACCATTTTCTTTTAAAACAGGAGCCGACTGCTTAGTGTGAGAGTGGACTATTTGTTCAATACTGGTGAAGATTTTCAACTTTTTACATGTCAAGGAATTTTTTCATTTCATTACTTTTTTCTTTAATACATGCTTTTAGTGTGGTGGGATGATATATGTATTGGCTTTTGCCGCTCGGGCAAAAAGTACAGCGGGCCGATACATCGGCTCTTACATAGTACATTATTTATTGCTGTAACTTATTACATTGATATATTTTATTTCACAAAAACGTAAAGATATTTTGTCAATATTAACCAGTTTAACCTCAATAATAAAAAAAACGCTTATGAATATGTTATTAAATAGCTTTGTATTGTTTTTTTCCGTAGTTGCTACGTTTGATGAAAATACCCTCCGCATTTCTCGCCAGTACCCCAGGAAGAAGAATAGCACTAAGAGGGTTAAGACTTGTTGAAAAACCTTTTTTACCATAAAGTAATACGCCAAATAAAGTAAAGCCATTTTTTATGTGAGAAAATTTAAATTTTTCATGATGAAATAGCTCATATTATGAAATTGTAAATGGAACTTGACATATTTTTTCACAAAATTTCAATATTTTTAAACTCTAAATCTCTCCCTCTAGCAATTGTAGAAAGGTGGTGGGGGGTTGTTTGATGCATGTACCCACGTAATGGGAACCAAAGGGGCCTCTAGGTAAAAGGTCTCCTTGTGCCTGGTCTTGAAATATCTCTTTACAGCTTTTCTAGAATGTGACTTCTAGAGAATAGAATAACTTCTAAGCTCTTGTTTATTGGCCTTCCCTGTGAAAATCATGTATAGAAAAGCATTAATATCTCAGGGTCAAAAGTAACTCTGTCTGAAAAAAGTGACTGCAAAGATGTATTTTGTAAATTGCTACAAAAAAGGGTGAATTCATCGCTTCTGTAATTCAAAATAAAATGTGAACTCTTATTGGTTGGAATGTCATTGAAATTTATTCATCCGGCAGCTTAAAATTATTTACCATTGGGTAGTAATGATAATGTTGAGAAGGAAGTTGTGGGTCAGATTCAACAATTCAGCATTCATGGAGTGGTTTCTTTGTACAATTGAATTTTCTCTCCCCGATTTGAACCTTTTCTGTGATTGTCTCCGAAGATTTCCCCGACTTAGTGTGAATAAATACTTCTCTGAAAGTTGGACCTTCATTTTGTTAACATCATATTAAAAATCATGAATTATTTTTGCTATCTCATGTCAATATGGACATTATCCATTCTTAATAGTCATTAAACATCTTGACTCTTGAAGGTATGAATTTTTAAAACAATTTTCTTTTCTAGGATGAATCACACTCATTGAAGAACAGCAAAAGTGTTAGGTCACAAGTGGCATTTAAAGTGTTGAGAAATGCTAGAAGAGTTATTTTATTAAGTGGAACACCAGCATTATCAAAGCCAATTGAATTATATCATCAACTTACCTGCATCGACAAAGTTGGATTCCCAAGGTATGCATTCATTCATATGTTTAATTATACAGACTCCCAAGGGTCATGTGTCATTTTTGACCTTTAATTTTAGTAACTTTGCATCGAGCAATATTCATGAAAATTGGCATACTTATGAGGAAAGGTGCTAAGTTTGGTTGAGTGTAAGCAAAATTTTACAATTTTGACCTTTTGACCTCACAATGTGGGTCCAAACCAAAAATTTGAATTTGTCTAATGGGGTTTCAATGTTAAAAAAATCGAGATAGAAAAAAGTCTGAATTTCATTGACCAAGATGTCAATTCATAAGCTTTCAGACACAAGAAACCCGAAAATAACACTTTTATTTATAAAAATTCAACCGTTGACCCAGTAAGGTCACCGTCAAGGTCATACGGGTGGTGAAAGAATAGCATACCAACAAAGATGTCGATCCATAGGTTTTATAGGGTGCCCAAGTCATTGTTATTGTCCAAATACCCGTATTATTCACTAATTGACCTCCGAGGGTCACAATGGGGGTCAAAGGTCATAGAGTTAAACGTCGGGCCATCATGGCAACCAGTGTGTCCAACCATAGGTTTTGAAGGGTGCCAAAGTCGGTTAGGCAGTTCATAGATCTGTAGTGTTAGTTTTTTGACCTCCGAGGATCACAATGGGGGTCCAAGGTCATAGAGTTAAACGTCTGGTCATCATGACAACCAACGTGTCAAACCATAGGTTTTGAATGGAGCCAAAGTTGGTTAGGCAGTTAATAGATCTGTATTGTTGATTTTTTGACCTCCGAGTGTCACAATGGGGGTCAACGGTCATAGAGTTAAACGTCGGGCCATCATGACAACCAACGTGTTGAGGCATAGGTTTTAAGGGTGCCAAAGTCGGTTTTTCAGTTCAACAGCTTTGTATGACCTTCGAAAATCATAATGGGGGTCAAACGTCATAGAGAAAATATGCAACGTGTTTACCCCCCCCCCCTTACTTCCGGAATTTTCCCATTTCGCAGTCTTTTCCGACTCTCATGCCCTCTTATTTTCACTCCGCAGTTGATTATTTATTTCTCTAAACATTCTTTTGATTTGCCGCCCAAAGTGAAAGACAAAACTCTGTTTAAAAAGATATTGGCTATGTCCGAATTGCAGAAATGGTTTCGATTGCCATGCTCTTCTTCTTGAAGCTCCTGCACCATTACACTTTCTAGGGCTTCAAGTTTAGAATATTTAGTGTTCGTTATAATGCACACCTGGAATTGTCCAGTACACGCTGCGCGGACAATAGTGCACAGCGGCAAATGCATCTTAATGGAGATGCCAAGACAGAGCCACAACTGCATGTCTCTACTTTGATGAGATTGTTGGGTGTTCAACAATCTCATAAAAGCAGAGACATACCTAACCAATTCACAAGTTTGAATGTGAAGTGAGGTCCTGATAAATTTGCTGCCGTTAATGTTTGCAGGACAAGGGACAGGCATGAGGAACCGCAGTCTTTACAGTCAAACTGGGACTTTTTCTAAACTACGTATTTAACATATTTTTAGGACTTTCATGGGAAAAAATCGCAACCCTTAACTTGAGTGTTACCAATGGAGGTCTAATAAATGAAAAGCGGCATAAATTGGTATTGCTATTTGCTTGGTAATCTTTAAAGCCAATGGGATTTCAGCATAGTTATCGAGAAAGTCCTATGTGGCATTTGACATCCTTAGGACCTTCATTGAAGAGAGATGTAGTGGAAGAATGTGGACACAGAGTCGGGCAACAGGATGTCGAGGGAAATAAATAATCAATAACGGCGTGAAACTAAGAGGGCAAGGGAGGCTTGTCGGAAAAGACAGTGGATATGTGTACTATGCCACTCACTTGGTCACCTTTCAAAACCTTGAGTTGGGGACATTAGTTTTCCTATTATTTCAAAATATACCTCTGTGACCTTTGACTCCCATTATGACCCTCCCTGGTAAAAAAAAATCGACAATATGGATCTACGAACTGCAAAACTGACTTGGGCACCCTTTAAAACCCATGGTTCCACACTTTGGCTGTCATGATGGCCCGACGTTTAACTCTATGACCGTTGACCCCATTGTGACCCCAGGGATGACTCCCACTCCCCTCTTTTAAGCCTCGCACTCCTAAATTCCTGGGCTAATGACATGAATAACCCTTTGGCTTCCCTCTCGCCTGAATCCCCCTCCACCTGCCATACCCTCCCTGAGGGAGCGTCCTCCCCCTAACTTCTTTCTACCGTGTGACCAAGTTCTTTCCCCCCTCCCTCATGTCTGTTGACCAATCCGTTCAACCTAGTTACCTTCCTCCCTCCCCTTCCTAGCCTGTTATAAAAGGATGTGATGGACCTCTGTAGAGTTCACCTGATGATGATGTCTAACGTTGAAACCATGGCCATGTAAATGTGTTAATAAATATTCATGTGAAAGCACAAAGTTCTTCTTTTTAATTTTAATATTGAAGCAAATATGTAGTGTATTTTGTCTTTTTTAAATTGAAGAACACTCTCCCCCATATTTATAATAGAACAGTGTATCATCGGTAAAAAATATGTAATTAAAATGACTACATATCTTCATTATTTAGCACTATTGTAAACTCCAGGCTTAATTAAATTGTGTACAGTGTTCATTATTATGATTTATTTTGAAGTTTAACAATTTCCATCAAGTATTGCCTGAGACAATTTATCAAAAAATAGCAATGATTAAAATAATTACCTTTTGTTTTTTACATTAAATTGTTAAACCAATTAACATTGCACTCATACTTTGGTTACATTTTTTTGATTTTTCAAATAAAGTATTATATAAATAGGTCTTCAAACATTTGCTTATGCTGATTCCTTCCAAAGAGAATGTGACTGGAAATTTCATGATGAGCCACCATTTTTAAAACACCTGTTATACATCTATTTTTATGACTTTTTATGGTCAATTTTTTTGTATGAGTGAAGCATGTAAGTGCAAATTTTCATCGAAATCTGATAGGTCAAGTGTCTACTTCAGCCTAAGTTAGCGTCAAATGACCTTTGTATGATTTCATATTTCCTCAAGTGTTTTATCAATGGCTGAAAACTGAAAAAAGCTTGGGAATGCATGGCCACTGCAATAGTTTCTGTTATTAGTTCTCATAATATTATGTTTTGAGAATACAGTCCACTCTTGATTGTCCATGCCAGGGCCGGATCTAAGAATTTTGTCAGGGAAGGGGCTAAGATCAGTTTTCTGCCCTTCTCCCCGGAAATATAATACCTCCATAAGCTATTTTTTCAGATGAGGTAGTTGAAATAACGCACCAAATGCAGGAATTGTGACCCTGAGAGTAGTGGCTTCCGGTCAAAATATTCAATGGGCTCAGACCTTCTAGTTCTATCTGCCCCATTTTTTTGTGACAAGTGTTTAGACTAAAGATTTAATTGTTATCAATCATACATTTTACTTTTTTTGTTTTTTCACCTTTAAATCTCATAAGGATGACAGAATTTGGAATCAGATATTGCAATGGTCAGAGTAAGCCGTGGGGATGGAATTTCTCTGGAGCTTCTAATATGGAGGAGTTAGTGTTACTTTTGGAAGAGCGGGTTATGATAAGAAGACTCAAGTCAGATGTTATGGAACAGCTACCAGAAAAAATAAGGTATGAATAGTTGATATTTAATTTTATGCATTTAGCTTAATGTTCTTGGTTTAAATTTTCATTGGTTAATATGACTAAGAGAAAGCTGAAATATCAATCCACACTATCCAGCTATCATTATTTGGAAGATGTCTGTAAATCTGAAAATGGGAATTTTTTGGTGCTTTGGTTTTAATATGTATGTATGTACTTATTTTATTGATGCTTGCCTAATAAATAATTCATACCGGTTGTTTGAATCTCCACTGCTCAAGCGGCTGCCCCTCCAAATTTGTTCTGAACAAAATACAGTAGAAGCCCGGTTTAAGGAGTGCTCATAATCCCTGGGAAATTACTTACTACACCGAGTGCTTGTTGTACCTGAAGGTGTCGAATAAACCCACCGAAGTCCCATAATCGTTTGTATTTACAGTTTCTTTTGTTTCCTTGGTATTTAACTAAGGGCGTAGTCCAGTACACGCTCCCAATGCTCCCAAGTGCTCCCGCTACAGACGCTACAGATTCGTGGTCCACTTTCGCTCCTATCGCTCCCAGTGCTACCCTACTGGATCACGGCTGGAGCGATTGTAGCATTTGTTAGTCGTTTGTTTTACTAGTATCGTCTGCTCGGATATTAGATCGTCTGAATTAGGGATTGTTATAGCCCCTTGTACTTTACTTAGCTTGTTAGAGAGGTCAGTAATATAAATGACAAAAAGAATATGACCATGGGGTACACCACAAGAAATCTATTTAATATTAGATCTTCATTGGATACCATGATCGGGCACCACAGCAGACCGATGCTTGTCCTGAAGATTTTACCCACTGGTTTGCAAATCCTCTAACAACAAGGTGATAAACTTAAACTATAAAGAGCAGATCATATGATACATATGAAAGAAGATAAGACTGATTAAATACCTTATTAGAGAAATTTCAATGAAACGAAAAATAAGCCTAATTAACTTAACTCACCTAAAAGCCTGCGTTTAAACGATACAGGTACTTACAAGTTAATGCCTATTTGCGTGAATTATTTTTGTGGACCGAAACGGAACATGTACGAATGTTTGAACCTAGCTAAAATAGGTTAAATTTGTCGATCATGCATTTGCACAAGTTGAGTGGTTACATGTGAAACCACTTAACGTGCAACAACGCAACCGTACGGTACATTTCGTGTTCTTTCTCGCGTTCATACATTTAGACTTGTACGGATTTATGTAGGTGTAAAAAGGCCTTAAGTGGAGTGTCCTTTATACGATTTATCAATTGCACTCATGACATTGTATGACAGTCTCAAAAGCAGTCCTACACTTGAACCAATCTCGTCAACAACGAGCCTTAAGCATAAATGCAATGCGTGTCAACCTGACCTTAAGAAAATTACATAAGTAAAATACAACCGAACATCAATAATTGATTAAACTTCAGTTGAAGATTAGAGGAAGATATCATCATTTAACAGAGAATACAATCTTCATGGGGAAAGCTTGAAGAAAACCTAGGTTGGCCGCCAAAAAGCAACAAACGGAATGCTTTAACTAGAAGTTCACGTACCCTAACCTAAGAAGTCATATTCTATCTCAATTTCACGCAATATCAAGTTCAAATAACTAATAATTGATCTAAATAACAAATAAATCAATATAACTTACAAAATTAACATAATTCTTATGTAACGGACGGAATGCTTCGACCGGAAAGTTCACTCACTACATGTCTTATTAATTTCGAATAGCCATTTTCTATCTCCCCTTCTCGCTAGCTCAAGCTTAAACCACTAATAATTAAATAATATTATATATAATTAATTATCACAACAAATTTTATAAGATATCTTGGTCTTGCCGCTCAATTTCTTCCCCGATCTGGCCCGTGGCGACTCTGAATTGTGAAACCATTGAGTTACAGCCATTTGCCTCACCGTAATATCCCCCGAATAGTTCTTTAACCATTTGTTTTTAGCATTTACTATCCAGGCTCTCTTAGCGACTTCTTCCATCAACTCCAAATGGTCATATTATTGCCGGCCAGGTCCACAATTGTAATGAACACCATTTTCTTTTGCCTTCCTTCCCGTTCAAATTCGCGCTGAAAACCGGTTCGCTCCAGCCGCCCTACCTATTTCTTGGGAGCGTTTGTAGCGAGAGAGAAGCGAATATAGTGACGTCATGCGTGACGTACGAGAGCGCCACGGGAGCTTTTGTAACTTCTACTGGACCACGAAAAGACTCGCTTCCAGTGCTTCGGAGCACTGGGAGCTTGTACTGGACTACGCCCTAAGTAAAATAGTTAAAGAGTCATTATCAGGCACAATGTAATTGAGTAACAACATCTATGTATAAATAAAGAAAAAGGGATTTTCAATTTTATGAAATATAAATTCCCTCAGTTTCAGTGATTTTATTCCCATTCTTATATTTTTTGATCGCCATAGAAAGCTGTAGAATCAGTGTAACTCGTCGGAATCAATATATTTGGTATGAGGTGAAAGTTTGTGAATATTTTGTTAATACGTCATGCCAACAAAATCAGTTTTGTTGAATTTTTGAATGTTTAACCGGTACATCAGTCAGTTAGGAATGTTGGCAGAAAAGTTTACTGAAATATGGCATGATTCAATGGTCAAAGATATTTCTCCCCATTGGCAATGCAGTCAGTTTTCATGTTTAACATCGCACCGTTTATGAGCAGTCCTCCAGTCCTTCTTTGACAAAACCACTTGATAGTGCAGATTCCATTTGAGGATGTTCCACGTGCCACAAATTTTTTTGGCTGCTAGGTGTTCTGAGTTCAGTCAATGCTCCACGAATTTTATCTTTGTTCTTTAATATTGTGAACAACGTAGATGACGAGGCACCAAACCACCTCCCGATATCAGTCTTTGAAGTCCTGCTACTTTTGCACTTATCAATAATTTTAATTTTGGTTTTAAGGTCCAAAGATTTACGTTTCCTGGACATGATGCACTTGCACAAACCACCTGACACTACTGAGTGAACTCCCCTTACCCATACCCCAACTCTCGTTGCCATGTAATTGGGCGCACCCAGTCGACAGGATGGTAGAAATTTTCCAATCGCTCTCCTCTGCTGAATGCTGAGGCCCCATCAGCCCTCTGACTTGGATCGTGCCCAAAGGATTGGGTGCACTGAGTTCGCCCCCCTCATAGTTTTTTGGAGAGCAGTTGTGATGATATAAATATTTTACTCAATGTGCAAAATCTTCAGTTCTTCCAAAAAAAATAACCCTGGGCAGTTTACATATGTATGATAAAAGCACCGTGTGGAAATGGATTAGCGAGGACTCTTATGGTGTGTCGCAAAATTCAGAGCGGAATATTATTTTTGACATAGGAGTCTGTATATAGGAACTGTTAATCTTTGCTAAGAGATTCAAAGTATCTGGTGTAGGAATCAGCATTTTTTAATTGTGCTCACATAGTACATAGCCCCTGAGGGTAACCCCCATCTAAGTTAAGCCATTCATTTAAACAAATTTAAGGGATTGCGTGGAAATGCGTCACAGTTTTGCTGATATGATGTGAAATTTTGAATCATACAGAATTTTGGAGAGTATGAAGAAGAGATAATGAAGATTCACTATGAGTGGTTGCTAAGAAGAGGATTTCTACTATCAGTACAGTAATTCTGCTTTTTACAAATTTTTTTACAGTTGATTACTCGGCAGTGCTGAGTCCTGGTTCGCTAACTTAAGTTAGATTGTTATTTTACCATCTTGGTAATAACTGTGATTTTCCTACATGGCAATAGCTGACAATGTCTTGATGAATGAAATATCGAAATATACATCTCTGGATAGCATGCAGCTAGAGGTAATGTTCACTAACTCTTGGTTAACTATGTGGTATTCCATTATTTCCTGGATATAAACAGTTACTTATACCACTTATTTTATAAGAGCGCGACCCGGGTTTCAATGAGTAATCATCATCATCAGGCGCTAATTATAATTTGTTTATCTTGTTGTTAATCTTGTTGTTACCTAGTTACTTGATGAATTAAAAAAAAAAAAAAAATTAAATTAAAAAAAATCAAAATTTTTAAAATTCATCAAGTAACTAGGTAACAACAAGATTAACAACAAGATAAACAAATTATAATTAGCGCCTGATGATGATGATTACTCATTGAAACCCGGGTCGCGCTCTTATAAAATAAGTGGTATAAGTAACTGTTTATATCCAGGAAAGAGGTAATGTTGCTCTAGCTTTCCATAAGTTGAACGTCAATGTAAGGGCGCCGCTCTAACTACAACAATGTCGTGCTTTCCGCTTCAATACCTAACATGGGACAAGATGGAGGGGGTTTCACTACAATGTACCGGCCACCAAGAGTTGTGTGCTGACAGGCAGAAGGGTCTAATTGGGGGTAGGAGGCAAGGCTGCCAGGTAGGAAATGCCCACGTCACATGTAAACAAAAGGCTTCCATGAAGGAGCTGGAAGGGACAACCATCTGGAAGGACCCAAAGGAAGAATCCCTTGTTTTAGTGATTCGAAGAAAGGGCTTGTTTTGGTGGTTCAGGCTTGCTTTGGTGCTTTGTATGCATGTGACAACGTTGTATGACCAGCATTGCTCAGTCAACATTATCCCAATGCACAACCAACGAAGCCATTTTTCAATGTAGGTTGTGCATTTACGTTATCTATTATTTTAGTATTTTCCGCTGAAAAGTCAAACGATTACTGATAAAACTGTATTCCAATGTAATATCTTCATTATCTACCCTAAAAAGTCTGCTAAGCATGCATAATGGTGTCATTAAAATTGCCATAATTTCAAAAAGGTTTGAGTGTATCCACGGCACTGCAATAAAAACGATTTGAATCAAAATTGGTAATATGAGAAAAGATATTAAATTGATTAAGTATTTCAAATGCAGATATTATGCTGAAGTCACTTTAGTAAAACAAAAGCAAGCCATGATAAACTGCGACTAATATAACATGCATGGGTAATATGCAGCAAAAAAATGAAAAAGCATAATAAAATGATAAAGCATATGTTTCATAGACCCTAAGGCCAACAAAACTTGTGTGTATGTATTGATTTATCATTCTCATTAATGACTGCAACACATGAAAAAGAATGCAGAATTTTTTAAATTAAATAAACTAATTGCGCCACATCAGCTTTTCACATATGTCATCGCTGAAAGCACATTACCTGACTCTGGAAGCATTATTACAAGAAACCCTGCACTGCAAGGGATTTGTTGGGGAGAAGGTTGTGAAAGAGTTCCGTTTTGTCTGCGTGATATCACGCGGGGAATACTTCTTAGGATATTCAGCTAGGATTGGAGGCCTTTCTTCTGCGGATTCAGGTTTGCACTGCAGGCATCACCAGCAATTGCAAAGGAAGATAACGCTTTTGTGCATTAAATTAGTATAAACAACCTTCCGAGCACTTTAAGTTCTCAATTTCCAAACTATCCCTGGCATACTCAGCTCTAGCCTTAAGCATAGCCCCTTTCGCAGGAGTTCCCGCAGATTGAAGTGGGCTAAACAACTGGAAAAAAGCTCCTTCTAACTCTTCATGGTCTGCATTCCGCAGGTGCTTTTGCTGTGATAGTTTGCCCTCCCGCACCATGGCAGCCCTAACCTTCTCTTTGTTTTTTTTTTTAATTGTGAAGAGTGAAGAGGAAGATAAATTAATCGTGCCACTCTCGTATTGCTCTATTATTTTCATTTTCTTGCTTAGACGAGATTTTTTGTTTTCATGGCCATGGTGGCTACCTTCAAATGCTCTCTATTCACGCAACTCAGTGGCGTGCGGGTGTGCTGCCGACTGCTTTCTGCCGCCCGAGGAATCTTCTCGGGGAACAGATCGAGCATTCTCAAATGTTAATGCCACAACATTTTCACCAAAACAAACTACTTATTTATCGAACGACAGTTTTCCACATGAATTTGAGACTGAGTACTCCATGTTAACTTCATTTCTAGCAGATCGCCAGCAATTACAGAGATTAGGGACTTTTGGTGAAGGTTTTCCGGTGATGGAACTCTCGCTATGGCGAGTGCCAACACCAAAAGGGCCTCGTAAAAACGAGTATTTTTAAATGGTGATCTCAGGATCAATTGACGGTGCATCTGCTATCTCTCGTAATGGCAGGGGTCTAGCAATAGCCCGTACCCGCTTTAATGCAATTCCGCTGCATTATCCACAAATACTCTTCAGAATGATTTACCATA
This sequence comes from Ischnura elegans, assembly GCF_921293095.1. NCBI lineage: Eukaryota > Metazoa > Arthropoda > Insecta > Odonata > Coenagrionidae > Ischnura > Ischnura elegans. The sequence goes on from NC_060259.1 coordinate 101,251,967, forward strand.
TTCCCAATATTTAGCAATAGCTTTGTGAAAGGTGTATATTTTATCTGTTGTGAACCTGCCACATTGGAGTTTGGCTTGATGCTCTTCAATCATTTCCTCTGTGTATTTTTCAAGTCTCCTCTGCATTATCTTAGATAACACCTAATAGAATTTCTATAGGTGCAAGATTCACTCAACAGTTGTTGGGATCCAATCTATACCCTTTTTAATGGATTGGAATTATTACAGCATCCTCATGCACAATTTCTTCTTCCCAAACTTGTGTAATTACTTTCTGCTTACTCCAATCCTCCAGCTCTTAATATTTTGTTGCAGATCCCATCATCTTCAGGAGTCCTGTTATTTGTATTATCTTTTATTGTTTTCAATATTTCCCCCACAGTTAGTTTTTAGTATTATGCTGAAAAATTCAGCAGGCTGGGGATTCTTTCATCCTCATTCAAGAGTTCTTAGAAGTAGTCCTTCCAGATATACAGCTCTTTCAAATATTCCATTATTTTTCTCCCATTTTTTTATCACTATAAAAAATTGGGGTTTAAACTCATTGAAAAGCTTCACTGTTTTGTAAAGATCTGTATCATTTTTCAAATGCCAGTTTATTTCGTTTTCATTTTTTTTGGAGATATTGTTTTCTTTTATGCCTGAGAACCATATTTGCCTTACTACCGTAGTTCTACTAATGTTGAAATATTTTTTTTCTTCATTTCCCTATCCTATGCTTCTTTGTAAGCTTTCCATTCTTTTATTTTACATTTCCAATCGTCATCAAACCATGACATGAAAGAAATGATGTAAAAAATATTTATCTTAACTCTGAAGTAATTCTTTAAATTTATTCAGGGAAGTTGTGATTTTGGACCCATCAGCTGTGAATAGAACTTCAAAGGAGATGAAATCTTCTTTTAAAAACTTTCAAAGCAAACAATCAATAAAAACTGAGAGAAGAGGAGCTATGTTGGAATATTTTAATATGTCTGGGAGTGCAAAAATTCAAGCTATCCGGTGAGTCAAGCTGTTTTTATTCTTATCCATTGCTTTCCTCATGCTTCATTTTATATTTCAGTAAATCATCATCATAGAAATTTATAGCATTAAAGTTAAAATTACCCAACTGTATTATCGTGGTAATAATGTTGAGATTTCCCTTTTGTGGTATTTACTGTTGGATATCTAATTTTTGAAGACTCCGTTCTTTTTTCAGTAACTATATTGAAGATCTTCTTGAAGATGATGTTAAATTCATATGTTTTGCTCATCACCAAGTGGTCTTAAATGAGATTTGTAAAGTGCTTCAACAAAATGGAATCAGGTAAAGTTATTTTCATTTAATATATTTTGTTACACAAGTATTTTGATAATTTTTGTAATGATGCTATTACTCTTCTTGCTTAGTCTGGGATAGTGATGTAAAAAGATATATGTTATCCATTTACAGTATGTTAAGAATTTGGTTACTAAAGTGGAATTGAATAATAAGTACATATGTGAATTGCAATGAAGAAGCTATCTTGCTGCTTTGCAAATTCTAACAACCTGATCAGCTCATTCAGAGAAATGCGTATAAATACATAGTTAAAGTGAAATAAGGATGATGATGCATACCGAATTTTGTTCCATGACCCCATGGAAACCATCACAAAATGGACAATTGATCTTATCAAGAAATCCAGTATCCCTGAGGAGATTTCACGAAACCTCTGGCGACATGCACCAGCTCCTCCACAAATATTTGGTCTGCCAAAGGTCCACAAAGATGTAATTCCACTTCGACCAATCATCAGCACCATTGGCTCCCTGACCTATAATCTAGCTAGATACCTGATGGACATTCTGGCCCCCACGTTGGAAACCGTGGCCATCATATGAAAAACTCCACTGACCTCATTAAAATCCTACCGGGAATCATCTAGATCCATTGGACATCATGATTAGTCTGGACATGGTGTCCTTATTTATAATCATGCTCTTTTCATAGGGCTGTGCGAGTGTCAAATTTTCAAGGTTGGAGCATGTTACAAGCATGGCTTGACCTAGGCTCCATTTCAGGATTAATATTCTCAATAAAATGAGTCTAGAACTTGTTTCAAGATTAGTTGAGATCCCCTTTGTAATGGGCATAATTTTTCTGGGCTGTGCAATATTATATAGTAAAGTAATATGAATTGCCTTATCCCTTGCAATTGTTTGACAATCTCATGATTTAATTTACGATTTTGATTCGTTTGTTCAATTTATGGAGGAGTTCTTTTTTAGATATACGGTATCTCTTCAGGATCAGTTTGTGAAAATTCTCTCAATGCTGCTTGAAATTCATCCACTACTACTGAATCAAGCTGAAGATGTGATGGCATGTTGGGAGTGTATTCTCTGATTTCTCATTGCCTATGAATTCATGTTGCTCTCTAGATGTAACTATGCATAGCCACGGCTTGTTCAATTATTGCCCCTTATTCAAATTTGCTGTGGCTTTTAAATTTTTCAAGTGTTGTCTGTGGATGGTTTTTGGTTGCTATCGCTCTCCTATGGTCTGCTATTCTTGTTCTGTCATATGAGCAGGGACCCAAAAATAATGGGAACAACGCAATAACTTTTTTATTAATCAATATTATCCCACCATATTTTTATCACCTTCAAAGTAATCCCCTTTGACCGCAACAAATTTATCTAATCGTTCCTTATAATAATTTCATAATAAATTCACTCAAATCAATGTTCCATAGACCTAGCGATTGTTTAGCCTCTTCTACATTACCAAAATGTTTGCCTTTCCTGTCCCTTTTCATTCAAGGAAATAGAAAAAGTCACAGGGGGCAAGGTCTGTAGGGTAGTGGGGGTGAACAATTGGCATCATGCTGTTTTTTCTCAAAACTGCTTCACAAACAGCATGGTGTGGGTGCGGTGGATCAACCAATTACCTGTACACCAAAGATCTGCCCTTTTCTTCCATATATTTTCCCTTAACCTTCACAATACCTCCAAGTAGAACTGCTGGTTTACTGTCTGGCCCGGAGGAACAAATTCTGCATGAACAACACTTCTGCGGTCGAAGAAGGAATTGAGCATTGTCTAGAAGTTCGACTTCACTTGGCGTGATTTTTTGGGTGGGGAGTCGGCTGTCTTCCATTGACTTGACTGCTGCTAGTTTTCTGGGTTGTATTTGTAGCACCAACATTCATCACCAGTAATCACTTTATCAAAAAAATCTGGGTCCTCTTTCAGCTGATCTTGCAGCTCCTGATAACCCTGAATTTGACGCTCCTTTTGGTCGTCAGTGAGAAGGCGAGGAACAAGTTTGGGTGCAATCCTTCTCATTTGTAATTTGTCAGATAAAATCCTTTGAATGGAACTCCATGACACTCCAGACAGCTCACAAAGTTCGTCAAGTGTTCGGTAACAGTCTTTACGAATGAGGTCGTTGATTGTCACGACATCATCATCTGTTCTTGATGTTGATGGGTGCCCTGAAAGAGGATGGTCATCAATCGACATCTCTCCATTCTTGAAATGTGAAAACCAGTCGAAGACACGTGTTTTACTCAGGGCACTATCCCTATAACCAGTTTTAAGCATCACAAGAGTTTCAGTGGGAGTTTTCCCAACATAAAACAATGCTTCATAGCCGTGCATTGCTCCCGGCAGTCAGCCATTACATACATTTTTCACTGCAATGGAAAAAGGTGGTTCACCGAAAAAAAATCCTACAGAGAAACAGATGCTCTCAGAGCTACCAAGATTCTCACACTGACTCAGGAAATGTCAATGCTTAGAACCCTTTAGGAAAAAATAACCGATACCTCACTCAGTTGCCCCCCCACAGTGCTATTACCATTACTTTTGGGTCCCCCCTGTATAGATCTGGTCAAATTTATGTCTAAAAGTTTTATGTCACTTATGTCGGTAAAGTGTCATGTCCGTTTCTTGGTGCATTATCTTGTAATAAGCTCACATGATGAATTCATATAGCTCACTTCCCCATTTAATATGCTGACATAATTTTCCTGCTGTAAGGGTTGCACAATTTGCCAAAACACTATCAGCGGTAGCAGTCTGCAGATGTTTGAGTCAGCCTTAATTTTGATGGGATGCAGCTTCAGGTACCTTACCTAGTCACCCAGGCTCCAAGAGTGTCCATTGCAATCCCCAGGCATGACATTTCTCCAATTCTTATACAACTCTCTCCCCTGCTCTCTCTCTCCATTTTAAAAAGGGGTATTACCATGTACGGTACACCTGCTGTCAGGTCTGATGAACAGCCCTCCTTAATATGGAGATGGAGGTTAATCAGGCCACCTCCCAATGTGAGAACAAATGTGCCTGTATTTTTTATTCAATTTTGGTCCGCACGTAGTATTTTGTTTCCAACCTACCCTGCATATCTGCCAAGCATTCTCTCATCCACCACCTAGGGATGGAAAAACCCTTGATGAGTGTTTATTTTTTACTGATTTTGGCTTGATATTTGATGGCATGTAGGTTTTTGTTCAAGTTATCTCATAAAACTGTTATTCACAGCTTTATCAGGATTGATGGTTCTACCCCAGCTGGTTCAAGAAAGGAGCTTTGTGATGAGTTTCAGCTCAGTGAGAAATGCAGAGTTGCAGTCCTTTCTATAACAGCTGCTAATTCTGGGATAACACTTAGTGCTGCTTCCCTTATAATTTTTGCTGAACTTTTCTGGAACCCAGGGGTAAGAATTATTCATGGAAAAGTGAATCTGTTGACGAAATATTCTGAAAAATTGTATTTTTTTCTCTGTCAATCATCAAAAGAATTGCACTTTTACTTATCAATTTGGAAATGCTCCTTCCCTGCATGGTAATTTTCTATGCTTGTAAGGAACTGATTGGCACTATGGGTTGTAATGGCTTCCCAACAAATGGGGACACCACAATAGCTTTTGCTCGAAAATTCAGCTTCTTCTCTCGTGGCATATTATTCTTAGGTCTTAATGCTATGACTGAATTAGAACACCTTTATGCATGTGAGTGTTACACAGTAGGCTTGTAATATTCATTTAATTAACTACATCTAAACTCATATCAGTTACAAGAATATTCGCTTATTTTACACAGAGAGTGGAGCTTGGAAAGCTCAATTTTTGAATCCACAGTGCAGGAAATTATCTGGAACTTTTATTTTTTTCTCTCCTTGCTTTTCCATATTAGCTTGATGTTACAGATCATGGCTAAAGGCCTGGTTACACGGTGCATTAACCCGTACGGGTTAATGTATGAATGCGTGCCTGTTTGCATGTCTGAATTCATGGACGTTTGCGTGAACGAGAAGCATGAATGAGCGGTTACACGGTACATGCGTTCGCACAAGTTTTCACACATTTTCTCGTAACGCGAGGCATTTAGTTTTTGTTTATTCCCTTTACATTGCGCAAATTTTAAATGTGTAAACAGTATCATTAGGTAGGAAGCAGACCATACCTATCAGAAAATAATTCCCTTTTCGTTGTTTCCTGTAGGACCAGGAAATTTCACATACTGGTAATGTATTTGTGCTGCCGTGTAAACAGTGGTGTTCATTGTAGTTGCCGAAGTTGTTTCATTTGGTGCCAGTAATATTAATTTATATTTAATATTTATCGTTATCGCTTGCTTAATGTTATCTCAATAGTACTATATTTATTTCAAACCGTTATCAAAGTTAATACTTTGGCTGAAAATTTGTGAGAGTAGATATTTTTAATACTTTGTTCTACTTTTGTCCGGGACGGTTATAAAGTTAAGAAGATATTTGCTGTTGATGGAAAAGATGTTGGTTTAGAGATCTGGTCGATTTATGAATTTGCTAATGTTAGTCATCATTTTGTGGTGGGCCAGTGCATTTCCACCTCGGACGTATAAAAGGTAGAATTGTCGTTAATTCGTACAATATAACTTATGTTTAAATGTGTTCTATTAGTCGTATGATAGCCGTTGCATTTCACAAATGTCGTGTTGAAAACCTCATCGATTGTTTTGTTCCGGCATAATACCACCAATAAGATACCATAGCCGTAATCTTAGTATGTCCGGCATACATACAGGGATATTGTATATGAATATTAATGTAGATGCAAATGGTGAGTTTGTGGTAGGATTCAAGCACTTACGATACAGTACAAAATACAAATACGCGTAAAGAGTCACTGAATAGCTCTGCAGATGACAACTAATTGTGTCGTTTCCTTTGTTTCCCGCCAGGTGGCTCTGTTATCAACTTGTGCGAATGCATGAACGAAATTAGAACAGGTTCTATTTTCTGTTCACGCGTTCATGCATTTGTACATTTTGGGGTGGTTTCACGGTGAATTTTTCCGTTCATTCTCGCGTTCATACATTTAGACAGTAACCCGTACTGGTTAATGCACCGTGTAACCAGGCCTTAAGAGCATACAAAATTGTGATTTTCAACTTCAACCTTAATGATTGTGGACTTCCCATTACAACATTTGAGAAGGTCAAATAACATCAGATGGGCTTGTGTGTGCCACTCTATTTGTTGGGAATCGGTTTTGATCTGTAGGGCTTATTTTTAATATTATTTACTTTAACAGGTAGGGTGACTTTTGTGGTATAAAATATATTGTAGTTTTTTTTAATGCAATTTTTTTATTTTAAAGCTGTGCATACATGGTGCATTTATGTGCTGGTGTGGGTGATGCATGAACTAAACCACACACCTGGCTATTATTTGTGTTCATACATTTGCTCAGGTTAGGATGTTCACAAGATATATTACTATATAAGATAGGTTAGGATGTTCACAAGATATATTACTATATAAGATAGATTCACAAGTATATTTTGATGATGATTGATTTCATTCTTCTACTTGTATGGGTACATATATTTTAAAATAGATAAAATTTTAGTTAATTCATCAAGAATTTTTCACAATGGCCACTATGGTGAGAGAATATTGGTTTCTAGAGCTAAAAAAAAATAGCGTATTATGTTGAAAGTTTTGGGAAAATACTGCTGGTGTGTCCAATTTAAGCAGCTTTCTGTCCTAATTAACTGTTGAGAACTCAAGGTAATTCTTCTAGTGGGCTCTGCTCTTGGAGATATGCCCCAAAAATGCCTTACTATCCAAGCCCAAACAACCAGAATGGACTGTATATTATTGACAGCTCTGTATTGTTATTTGAATTAGACATAAAATCAACAAACTGTGCATCAATGCAAAAAATTAAGCCGGTTTATAGCTGTGATGGTGTTGGAAATCACTTGCAATTACTGCATCTGTGAAAGTTGGTTTTCAGATGTTGACTAATCATAGGAATCGTGTTCCATTCCAATCATTAAATACAAAATTAATGCTTTGACCCCTAAGCTCCATTGTAAATAAAGTATTTTTATATTGGTATTTCAAATGTGCTTAAAATGGTTGTATTTGTTGTGAAGTACCCATCTAAAAAAATGAATGTTATATACACAACACAGAAAATAAATCTGTTGCTAATGAGAAAATGTGAACAATTATAAAGTTATCATTCAAAGTTATCCTAAAAAATTTCTGCTACAATTGGTGATATTAGAGATCAAATTGCTAAACTCATCATCAGCTGATAAAATTTAAAAAGGATCATTTGTTGTGGACTCATTCCTTCTCCTTAAAATAAATTTTTCACTCTCCAAAAAATGAATGGAACAATGAAATTGCATCCGAATAGCATAGTATGCTTACCCTTTGATGATTTGCTATTAGGCCAGTGTGACCTGTGACATTCATGGCTGTCAGTGTCTAAGCAGCACCTTATCTTTCTATGAGACTTAAGAAGTTTTTGAAAACTGACACATAGTTAAAAATACTATGTATTCATGATGAACCAACAATCAAAAACTTTGAAAACTTCCACAGGATGAAAAATGACTTCATAAAACAATATGAAAAACCTATTATGTAATTCTGAAGAAAAAATCAGACCCTTAGTTATAAGTGGTGTCTATCAATTAAAGTTTAACGATTTTTGGGCTACATATAATCATTCTGTGGAAGTCTGCTAAGTTTTTTTGTTGGTTCAAGGTGACTTAGATTCCACAAAGTTATGCTATATACCATCTTGTATAATGTATTCTTCAATTCATTGTGGATGAGATGTAAAAACATTTTCAAGAATTGCCAGGAAATAATACCTTTTATTGGAAGGAAGCTGCTTGTGTCCTATTTAATTGCTCTTTGTAAAAAAACTTTATTGGATGTATTTACATATTGTCTTTTATCTATTTGGTTCCTGCTGTGTAACAAAAAATTTTATTCTTTCATTTTCAATGCTAACTTTTGAATAACTAACATTTAAATTTAATTGATATGGTGTTTTAAAACTAGACATATATTCTGATTACAGATTTTAGCTCAAGCTGAAGATAGAGCACATCGCATTGGGCAGAAAAGTAATGTTGTCGTTCGATATCTAGTTGCTGAAGGGACTGTAGATGATTACTTGTGGCCTTTGCTTCAGGGAAAACTTGAGGTCCTAAATCAGATGGGCTTAAGCAAAGAGAGCATTATTGATGCAGATTGTACTCATCAGAAGGTATGTCAATTCATTATTCTCTGTTTTAAGGAAAAGAGTATAATCAGTCACTGAGAGGTAATATATTTAAAAATGTTATTATATTAGAACTCATTGATAATGATGCTGAAAGGGACAAATATTACCTTCATTATAACCCAACGTCATGCCCTGTGGAACAGTTTTTCAGAGCTCCATTTTTAAGAAACATCCAGCAGCAATTTTGCAATGGTAATGGAAGAGTAGAATGCTAACATCACGGCGTGACGTGATAATAACGACCCATGCAGATTGTGGTATGACCTCGGCATGGCATGGGAGCGTAGGAGACTTAGGTTGTTTTTCAATGTTTGGTGGTTGCTGTTGCCTATAGTTATGACTTTTTGATGGAAATATGGTGCATTATTTTGATGTTCCACTTTGCAAAAGTTCTGGTAAAACATCAGGGGTTTCTTCCCACAAGTTTCCAACAGAAAAGGATTTATTTAAGATGTGGGCTATTTGCAATAGAATGAATGAAAGGAAATATAAATTTCATCCTCTCTGCGAATCTGTTATTGGTATTTTTTGGCTTCGGACTTAAAAGATGTTTTATCCGGGAGGAGATTTTTGAAGAAAATGGATGTACCATCGCTCTTCAACACACTGTCATTCACATACAGTCAACGAATATCAAGAAAAGTTAATAATTGCATGAAATGAAACCAATGGGGACCTTGTAGTGGTCATTGATTGCTATGAAAACTATGTATTTTGAACGGGTGAAATTGATATATTTGCTCGAAATAATACCTAAAGTTTCTCCATTCATGATCAAACAAAGTAAAAAAAATTGACTTTAAAAATCGATTAAAAATTTTCTGAGCCGACCACTGCGCCAAGACACCCGAACTCTGCCAAGGCCAGGCATGATGTCCTATGTGCCTTAACTGCTGTCGGGAGTCAGGAAATACCCTGAGCGCTTGCTGTAAACATTGTTTTGTGGGAGGATTCAATTGAGCACATCATCACTTGTTTATGTGCTGTAATTCTTGTGTTAGTTTTCCTATTGCTATTGTGCTACGATTATTACTTGGGATATAAATAATGTGTTTTTTTTTACCTCGTATATTTCAGTTATCAGGAAAATGGATGATAACATTGCTGCTCGTTCAGATAGTAGACCTGAAATTGATGCCATGGTCCTCACGAAATTTGGTATCACAAATTATTGCTATACGTCGGTGGAAAATTGTGGCATAAAATAAACTTGTGATGTTGGAGGATAACGATAGGTTTAATTATGCATGAATGGTTTTTTGGGATGTTCCATGCTTCGGTGCATTTTCTAACCATGTACCACTAGGGTGTCCTTATTTTTAAAGTTTTCGAATTTCTTTTGGGACGCCCCCCAGTTTTGTTCCATTTGGTGAGAAAATAAATCATGAAAATTATTTTTGCAATCGGATGCCGGGAAAACATGCCGCATCGCACTTAAAGTTTTGAAATTTTGGTATTTTTGGGTGTTTTTTGGACATAAGTGAAGATGATGTCACTCTCGGATTATTCTATCCCTTTTTTGTCTTCTACAACAATTTGTTAGACATTTTCAGAGTATCACCTCAAATTTCTTTCATTTCTGCACTTTGGTTCCCAAGGTATCGCACGAAGAGTGAGCGCGCGCCACCCCAGTCATACACTTTCGTGGCATGCAGGTTGCATGCTCTCAATTTTTGTTGATCATTCTCACTCGTCGTAAAAGCATAAAATTCTTTAGATAAACTTAAAAATTCATCAATATAACCTCGAATGTTATCTTTATCTCTGTTTATTACCAAAACGGGCTTAGTAGCAATGGGTTATTCTCCATATCTAAATCTTATATCCTTGATCCATTTATGGTCTGTTTGGTTTCAGAGAGGAAAAAATACATTGGAGGCATTGGCCAAGGGCTGATGGAGGGCCAAGGGAGGGGGTTATTGGTTTTGTGAATCTGTGACATTGTTACTTTCAAGGTGGTTATTATGTTACAGCGCTGAGCCTCCCCTATGGTTGTTCAATCTCCTGGGAAATTTCACATTATGTGCCCATCATATTTTGCCTTAAAATTTTATGCAGTTGAAATTTTGTTACGTAGCCACTGTGAGAATTTTGAACAATATGGTTCATGAGTAGGACAAGCATCACAGTGTATTGGCACTTGCAAAGAGAGAATCGGAACTCTTTCCTCTCTAATAGCATTCACTAAAGCTTTAATTTAAAATTTCAGATCCAGATTCCTTGTCTTCCGCATCTTTGGATCCGATCGATGTATCTGGTGAAGGGCAATATCCTTGGGTATTTGGATCCGATGCATCCAATTCGACCATCCCTAGTACTAGCACTAAATATCAAGGGGTTATTGATGTGAAATTGAAAGACTTGTCATTGATGGTTTTAAGGTTAATTTCACTGAAAGCTTCTTGTGGTCATATTTGATAGGAATTTACTAAGAAAATTGGCTTTCTCTCAAGTATCAGCAAGTTTTATGGCACAAAATGTGTAAAGAAAACTTACAACTTAATTGTCTTGCAACATTTTAGGTACTGTCTAATTCTTTTGTTTATGATGCAAGTTTATAATGCACAAAGATTACAGGCTCTACAAAATAGAACCCTGAGAATCATACCAAGATTGTTGCTTTATCATGCATTGATTTAATATCCAACAGATGTTGGACTTGGAATCAGTGAAATTTTTTCATAAAATACATATAACTTTTGCTGATGCCACCACTGAACTAAATTAATAAACACAAATATGTAGTGATACATATAAATATGCCACCAGAGGTGGGCATAATTTTCGTATTTGTTTTGTGAGCAAATGAAAGACACAAAAAACAGTATTTTTTAAAGGACTAGTTTTATATAATTCAATGGAAAATGATGCTAAGGTAAATGAGAGGTTTCATTATTGTGCTTTTGTAATTTTTACATACAATTTTCTTTGTATTTAAAATAGCAGTATTGCAAAATATAGATTGACTATACAGGGTGTCCCATTTATCTTGACCACCCGAAATAACTTTTTGTCCAAATGCAAATTCAAAAATGTGGCAAGCAAATGTTCATTAGCCATCAGTGGGACATTGATCAGCATGATTCCCTTCCTTGTAGCTTTGTTATTCACAAAGATATGAACAGCGATATGTCTTTTTTAAATGGCACCCTAGACGTGGACGCGGTTATGGTCCTGGGCTCAAAGTGACTTTTGTGTTATGTTTTGACTTGCTTGTCATTTGTTTACTGCTAACTCCAGTCAGTGGACGAGTTTCTTATGTTTTCACAACGTTCTGTTAATGTTAATGGTCCACTATGCTACATTTTTTAATAAGTCTTTTGAAGAGGAAATTAATTGCTGAATAAAAAATATAGGGTTCCATTTAAAAAAGGCATACCGCTGTTCATATCTTTGTAAATAACAAAGCTACAAGGAAGGCAATCATGCTGATTAATGTCCCCCTGACGGATAAAGAACATTTACTTAACACATTTTTGAATTTGCATCTGGACAAAAAGTTATTTCGGGTGGTCAAGATAAATGGGACACCCTGTATAATAATACATGCTGTGTGAGGTATACTATAATACAAAATTGGTTCTTTACAGTGATGGGACAAAATAAAGGTCGTGAAAATGAAAAAGCAGGAGCAATTTCCACAATTTTACATTTATTAATACTACCGGTTTCGCTTTTCAGCATCATCAGGTACAAAAATATCAAGTGCGCTACGCTTAAATAGGAAGGTAGGAGGGGGTGGTGGGCGGTAAGGCGGGGGAAGGGGATGGAGGGAGGGTGTACAGTCACGGGGCTTGGGAAAACTGAGGATGGGGTTAGAGAGGAGTATGACAAATACACTAATTGTCCTTAATGTCTTCCTCCAAGGGGAAGGTGGGAAGGCCCCTGGTACCCTCTCCGCTGGGTTCCAACGCTCCAGTCGCTCGGTCCGGTCAGCTACCCCTGGATGCCTCATGGTGTCGGCCGTCGAGGAGGATGAGGGGGGGGGGGGCGGGCAACCGCGTCCTGGGGGAAGGGGGATGGGGGGGAGGACGAATGGCTAATGGAAGTCAATGGATAGGAGGGGTGAGCTGGTGTAGTACAGAAGTTCGTTGAGGCTCACCCCTCCCACACACAGGCACACCAGCTCACCCCTCCTATCCATTGACTTCCATTAGCCATTCGTCCTCCCCCCCATCCCCCTTCCCCCCGGACGCGGTTGCCCGCCCCCCCCCCCCCCCCTCATCCTCCTCGACGGCCGACACCATGAGGCATCCAGGGGTAGCTGACCGGACCGAGCGACTGGAGCGTTGGAACCCAGCGGAGAGGGTACCAGGGGCCTTCCCACCTTCCCCTTGGAGGAAGATATTAAGGACAATTAGTGTATTTGTCATACTCCTCTCTAACCCCATCCTCAGTTTTCCCAAGCCCCGTGACTGTACACTAGGGCGGATCGGAAAAATCGATTTTTTTCAAATCCATCTGGCCCATTGAAAAAAAGTTGTGGGACCGATCAAAAATAAGGCCTGAAAAATTTGAGACCTGTAGGTGAACCCCTGACCCTCGCTCAAATGCAATTTAGGGGGGGAAGGTCGAAATTCGAAAAATATAGTATTTTATGGTCATTTCCTATAGATTTTGCCGAGTTACTGCCCTTCTAGGGCAAAAATTTCGTGCATTTTGACGTATCTGCCACCGTTTAGCCACAAAATGCCTAATTTGAGTCCGCGCCCGCGGAGATAATATTCCAACGCCCACGCAGCGTCGCGGATACAAGAGCCGCAGGCCGATCCCCTCCCCTCCCCGCTCACTTCTACCCCTCCCACGCCTCCATTACAGCAAAATGCATCCCGCGTATACTGCTAGGAGGTCATTTATCTTTGATAATATAAATCGGAAGATGGTAGAAGGTAATAAAGGAAGCTTAGTGAGACGACTTGTCCCTTATTAGGCGCCTCGTCGGGGTTAAACAAATCGATGTTACCAACTTTTAGAGAAGTGATGAAATATTTTTAGATCCGAGAACGCAGGAAAGGAGCCTACGGTCCATGAAAAGGCCTCTCGAGTGGCTATAAAGGTGTGCGAACTATGGTGACCCTTCCCTTCCATTATGTGTGTGACTAAATGATTTAGCGGTACAAAAGGAAGTACTAAAACTTACGGAAAATGCGAATAGGCCAAACGTAGGGTTTTTGCTTAAGTACAAACCTGAAGCACTTTGGAAAGAACATTTGAAATTATGCGATATTTTTGCGTGTAAGTGCAAGAAGGAGCATAATGTTCCCCCCAATGAATAAGTATGTTGAGAGAGCAGCGGACGAAACTAAAGATGATGGCTGCAGAATTGAGTCCTAAAGAAACTCGACAACTGAGGAAAAAAAAGAGAATCGCCGGAGAGTGTTGAGTCAACATCGTCAATTCTTGTATGGGAAAATAGTATCAAAAATATTCTTCATCAATTCATCCGAAGAAAATTAAACTGAAGAGATATCATCCGATTTTTATCTCTACTTTCCTCATCAAATAAAAATTCAGGACTAAACTCAAACTGGAACTTCTGCGAGGAAAATGCGTCTGCCAAATGTGATAGAGTTACATGCAAGAACCAAGAAACAGCAATGATCGTCCCCGCAACTTTAGTTGACGCAAAAATCATAACTTCGTAAGAAACATCCAAGGTAGTTTGCAAGAATTACTTACGTAGACAGAAAAAGATGCTAATTATTGTGAATACGAAAAGAGAGGTATCAAAGGGTGTCATCAAAGGGCTACATTTTTATGGAGTGAAAGACTATACTTTTGTCTGATGAAAAAAGGCAAGAGCACTTATCAATCCAAGTTTAGAGGGGAATGTGTGATGTTAGTTGAAGAAACAGGGTCCCACTTTTGGGTTCGCCTCCCCAGTCGTAGGATTAGCAAAAGTTATGAAATCTGCGATTCTCGATTCCTTTCCGGGTGAAAATTAGATACACGAAAATAAAAAGGATTTGAATGCGATGGTGAATACCGCCCAAAAAGGAGGCATCATCCCTATGCTACAAGCATAATTCCAACATCCCTTGCTATGTGAGTAAACTCTTCTCGGGATTCCCACCGGGTTAATTTTTCCATAATGGCAAACGTTTCAAGCTCCGACTCGGGGCTCATCATCAGGGATAAATTTCGTTGAATCCCGAGAAGAGTTTACCCACATCATTCGCCGGGAAAGCATCAAATCATATTTCATCCCTTACAGAGGTCTATTTGCTAATTGCACTAATTTGACTTAAATTTGCGGCATAAATATTGGGAGGGCAATCTAAGGACCGAATTTGCGTTGTTGCAAGTATGCGTTTGGCGGCCGATCCGAGATTTTTTAAAGTGCTGGATTTTAATATCAACTTTAAGGACTACTCGCTGATGACATATTGGAGAGAGACCACAGTACCTCCGGCTACATCTGAACTTAGTGCTGTGGATTTTCAAAAATCTATTGATGAACTTTCAGATTGGAAGTTAAATATTTCTTTTCATTAAAGATATGGACGAGAGATTCGTGAAGAAATTCACCAAAACTTTGTTGACAACAGCGAAAGACGAGGAATGACACTGACATAAGAAATACAGATTGGAAAGCAGGTAATTGAAAAATTCTTTCGTGATTGTTCATCCACAGACGATACTGAAACATTAAATATTTAGACTAACGAAGTAAGACGCACTTGGTGTGAATTTTGGTGCATTTGGCGCGTGGGAGAAGATTGCGGGGAGGGGACGCGAGCGGCTTTCGCCCAAAATCCATTTAATCATATCTGTCGGACAAAACCGAAATTGGAGCGCATATCCGAAGGTAGCACACCTTTATAGCCTCTCGAGAGGCCTTTTCATGGACCGTAGGCTCCTTTCCTGCGTTCTCGGATCTAAAAATATTTCATCACTTCTCTAAAAGTTGGTAACATCGATTTGTTTAACCCCGACGAGGCGCCTAATAAGGGACAAGTCGTCTCACTAAGCTTCCTTTATTACCTTCTACCATCTTCCGATTTATATTATCAAAGATAAATGACCTCCTAGCAGTATACGCGGGATGCATTTTGCTGTAATGGAGGCGTGGGAGGGGTAGAAGTGAGCGGGGAGGGGAGGGGATCGGCCTGCGGCTCTTGTATCCGCGACGCTGCGTGGGCGTTGGAATATTATCTCCGCGGGCGCGGACTCAAATTAGGCATTTTGTGGCTAAACGGTGGCAGATACGTCAAAATGCACGAAATTTTTGCCCTAGAAGGGCAGTAACTCGGCAAAATCTATAGGAAATGACCATAAAATACTATATTTTTCGAATTTCGACCTTCCCCCCCTAAATTGCATTTGAGCGAGGGTCAGGGGTTCACCTACAGGTCTCAAATTTTTCAGGCCTTATTTTTGATCGGTCCCACAACTTTTTTTCAATGGGCCAGATGGATTTGAAAAAAATCGATTTTTCCGATCCGCCCTAGTGTACAGTCACGGGGCTTGGGAAAACTGAGGATGGGGTTAGAGAGGAGTATGACAAATACACTAATTGTCCTTAATATCTTCCTCCAAGGGGAAGGTGGGAAGGCCCCTGGTACCCTCTCCGCTGGGTTCCAACGCTCCAGTCGCTCGGTCCGGTCAGCTACCCCTGGATGCCTCATGGTGTCGGCCGTCGAGGAGGATGAGGGGGGGGGGGGGGGGGCGGGCAACCGCGTCCGGGGGGAAGGGGGATGGGGGGGAGGACGAATGGCTAATGGAAGTCAATGGATAGGAGGGGTGAGCTGGTGTGCCTGTGTGTGGGAGGGGTGAGCCTCAACGAACTTCTGTACTACACCAGCTCACCCCTCCTATCCATTGACTTCCATTAGCCATTCGTCCTCCCCCCCATCCCCCTTCCCCCAGGACGCGGTTGCCCGCCCCCCCCCCCCTCATCCTCCTCGACGGCCGACACCATGAGGCATCCAGGGGTAGCTGACCGGACCGAGCGACTGGAGCGTTGGAACCCAGCGGAGAGGGTACCAGGGGCCTTCCCACCTTCCCCTTGGAGGAAGACATTAAGGACAATTAGTGTATTTGTCATACTCCTCTCTAACCCCATCCTCAGTTTTCCCAAGCCCCGTGACTGTACACCCTCCCTCCATCCCCTTCCCCCGCCATACCCCCCACCACCCCCTCCTACCTTCCTATTTAAGCGTAGCGCACTTGATATTTTTGTACCTGATGATGCTGAAAAGCGAAACCGGTAGTATTAATAAATGTAAAATTGTGGAAATTGCTCCTGCTTTTTCATTTTCATTATGTCACGTTTCCACTCCATCTCGCCTGAAACCTCAGACTATATAAAATAAAGGTCATTGTTTTTGGGTAATTTTTTGTGGATCCCTGCAGAGTATGCGATTCCCCTCTGTGTAATGGGTCTCCTGGGAATTGCCTGTGATTAATTAATTGGCATGAAACCTATGAGCATTGTGTTGAATTGACCAAATAACTTGAACTGGGAATCAATGATATGAACGAGTGTTTTGGCATTTCCTGTGGAATGGGAGGGTACTTGCCCAACCCTTGCATCTGGAATGTTATTGATTGAAATTTTCATTTTTTTAGGACTCATTGCAGAGAGAAATCACAGAATACTTCAAGGATATGATTGATGATTTTGAAATGCCATGATGATTTTCATGAGGAGGAAAAATCAGTAGGAGAAATTGTTAATTATTCAACATTTATACCCATAACATTTTTTATGTGAACTTCCAAAGGATCAGTTGAAGCATGTAATTATTTTCTGTGTGAATTGAAATAAATATCCCTGTTGCATGACTGTATTACAGCATATTTTCTTTATGCATGAGGTTTTGATGGTGATATGGAACTGAAATGGTGTTAGAGCATCACGAGCAAATAATTTATATTTACAGCAAGCTTTTGATTATCTGGGCTAATTATGGGAAAGGCACGAGTAATTGGAAGACAAAAAATAATCCAAACTTTTGCTTTGATTACTTGTAATTATCTTAATTTTCGTAAAACAATCTGTTATTTTTATGCTCCCTGTCTGCTATTTTAGATTGCTTTCTTGAATCATTTTGAGCTTTCTTTTCCTGACAGCTACCTTTTTAGGGGCATTAATATGATTGTACTCCTATTCCTAGTGCTCCATGTGATGCCTTGTTTCCGAAAACTGCGCACTCGTGGCTACGAGATCACGGATTTAGGAAACTGGTTTGCACAAATGCTTTAAAACTGCTGCGCGACATAGGAAACTACACTGTTAGGCACCAAGCCACATAGTCGCATCTCGCACAAGTTGCCCATAATGCAACTTGTGCGAGGCAACTTGTGTGAAACACAGATATGTGATCAATGAGCACGATCGTGCACCGCAATGCTTGGAAAACAGGAACATGGAACTCCTGTGCAGGCAACAGGTGCACATGCCAAGCCAAGCGGAGTTTTCTTATATACTGGATGTCCAAGCTCTCAGCCAATGAGCTGTCTTCTCGGCGAATCAGGAACGGGTTGGCTTCATATACTCTACTGTGCTGGTTGATTGAAAATTTCTAGGTGCACACCCACGCCATTGCACAGCAGGGGTTAAAGGAAACCAAGACTTAAACCGGAAAACCAGAAATCCGGAACGTTCGAAAATATCTCTGCGTAATGTTTCGACTTTCGGTACCACTCGTGGCATCACTCTCCGAGCCTTGTTCTGGGACAAGTAGGAAGTTAGCACACGCTATGAACATATGCTGACAACCTAGGCAGGGACACATAGGGATCTCAAATATGGAGCACAAGAGCCTGAACGCATTTATAAATTAATTAATTAACAGAATATAGAAGCATGTTAACAGATTTACTGTTCCACTAAGGAAGATATTGATAGATATTGCAACGTCTGCTAGCGAATGCTATCAACAAAAGATATTGAGCGTTAAGAAAAAGATGTATTTATTGCTCGTTCTCACCCAGTATTAAGCACATATAGTTTATGCTGCGGAAGCTACAGTCGTGATTTGATGACTTAATCAGCAATTTTTTTGCCTCCTTCAATGTATTGTCCTTGAATCCGTCTAAGGCGACGAATGTTCTTCTCAGGGTTGTTCGATAGACCATCCACACATTCACGCGTAGCTTAGACCTCTGCTCCTTTTACACAGCTGAGAGGATTGAGACTGTACATTGGCTATCCATCAGTTGCGTACTTTAGTTCCGAGGTGTACAGTGAATATTTCACAATTTATGACTGACATATGGCAGCATCCACATGTCTGAATGACAAGACGAGCTTTGCTATGCTAATCAATGGTTGATTGGTGATCGCCATTCGTTGAATGACGCATGTTTGGTGCTGACTTACGAGTGTTGGTTAATTCAAGCATCGGCAGCATTGTCTTGCGAGATGACGTACATTCCGACATTAATCAGTGAATGAATACGGAAGTAAAAAGAATGCTGAGTCTGCGTGCTCATGGCTTACTTTGCTACGTAAGCATCTATGTAGATGTGTCATGAGTGACCGCACGCACACCCTTCCCTATGGAAAAATACCAATGTTGAAACAAATCATTACCTTCACCCTCCTCATATGTTGTTTCTGAGTTATGGTTTTATTGCATTAAAATTCTCAAAAAAAGTGTACCACTTCGCGTGGTTAAGACCAGAAATCCAGAAACCCTCTGGTCCCAAGCTTTCCGGATTTGAGGTCCTCAACTGTATATAATAAAAAGTCTAATCAATAAAATGTTAAAGATAAGAGGTAAATAAAAATAACCTTCATTTTTTCTATTATATTCTTCATTTCTTTGAAGCCAGCCTTAATGTTACCTGGAGGTTTTTTTGCTAGCAATTCCAACACAATGAGGTACTTGATAAATGGTTATTAGTTTGCTTGGATGCCATAAAAGTCACCTTTAAGAAACAATAAATGTGTTCAAATTTCCAGGTAGGAAAAGATTTGTTACTTACAACTTCTATAAAGTTTGTCGGCACTAAGAATTTTGCAAGTTTAGCAATGTTTTTTGTTTTATTCATTAAATTTTATCCTTAAGTTTTGAATTTTAAATACAGTACAACACTATATGCCCCATTGAGACACCTGAAATCAATGAAACAAAACAATGAAATTCTGCACATTGTGGCCAAATGTGCAGAATTTCATTGTTTTGATCATACAACTTGTTTCATGAGTGATAGAGTTAATGTAAATATGTACATAGTATATTGAAATTTCACATTTGAATAGGTACTCTTTAATGCTTTACTATGAAAAATCAAAATATCCATCTTACCTGAATACTTAGTGATTGACAATGAAAAACAGAGGTATTTTAACTTTTGGACTGTAAAAAAAATGTAAGTGCATCAATCTCCAATGGAGAGATGGCAGCCGTATGCAAAGTAAACGCATGGTTAATAATGAGTTTTATGCCATACCCAAAAGATAATAGCACCTGTCACACAACTCCAAAGCTGAATATGTACACTATCTCTAGGTGGCCTGTGTCTCATTGTGGCCCACTCTACCCTATCTATCTTCAAAACAGTGCATGGTATAATGGTACGTAAATTCCCATAATTTTTGTAACCAGCCGCAATTGCTGTGAAGTCCCTCCTGATATGCAGATAGATAGGATCCTGGCAGAGATAGTTCAAGTGGTGGTGGGATGTAAAAAACACTGCTGCAAAAGATATGGCAAACTCTAAAAGCTAAATATGTAGTGTGATTCAAGGCAATGACAGAGGCAAGGCCCTTGAGACTGGACTGAATGACGGAAAGTGTGTTGTTTAGCTTCGGGATTGTCCTCCGTGGTGAAATGGCCCATCCCCAGATGATGCTGAATGTTCTTCTCATGTAGTCAATGAGTCCTTCCTGTCACATCAGGAACCAGAAGGTAATATTTAAGGGTCTCCGAAGGGTACACAACCTGCCATTTATCAAAGTAAAATATTTTTTAAGTACTTGTCAATTGGAGTCAGACTTGATATCTGGTTGCCATGATATAATTAATGCTGGCTGAGTGAAATTTCTTTATAAATATTCAATGCAGGTATTTCCCTCTAAATATATACATATATGTAAATATGCAGCGTGGTGCGGCTTTGCCGACCCATTAAGAGGTGGAGGGAAAAATGGTACCCCGTAGGAAAATACAAAATTACACTGACACTTAAGCGGCGAAGGCACTTCCCTAAGGAATTTTCCTCCAGATCACTCTCCTCCATACTTCTCAAATGAATCGGACTTTCCTCCTCAGCGTCTCATCAGGTGAAGATTTTTTTACTTTTACATTCAATGTCCTCCGAGAAGCAGCAACAAAAGGAGTATTTCCTAGGGTGAGAAATACGACCGGAATTCTGTTAATTTGGTAGATTATATCATCATAAAACCAGGTTTTAATTCATGTGTGACTTTGCATCGTTTGTTTGTAATGAATTCATCATTTTTACTGTTTTTGCATCGATATTCAAGATGCTTGATAGCAAGTCAAGCACATTTTTTCTCGTATTGAAGAAAGAAGAAAAGAAGACCAAGAAGATGGAGAAGAATAAGTCGGCTATAAATGTAGGGACATGGAATGTAAGGACAATGATGAGGGCGGGGAAGTTAGAAAATATGAAAAGGGAAATGGATAAAGGGAGGATAGATATCTTAGGATTATGCGAGATGAGGTGGAGGGATGGGCGGGACTATTGGAGCGATGGGTATAGAGTTATATATAGTGGTGGGGAGGAAAGCCAGCGAGGGGTAGCTTTAGTATTAAACGGGAAGATGGGTAAGCGTGTGGTAGGCATAGACCAGGTAAGCGATAGGATTCTGGTGGTAGAAATTGAGGCGCGGCCCACAAACCTTGTGGTGATCCAAGTTTACATGCCCACTAGCAATCATAGGAAGGAAGAAGTAGATGAGGTGTATGAACAGCTCGAGGAAATAATTAGAGACACGCCGGGTAAGAAAAATCTGGTAGTGATGGGGGACTGGAACGCCTCAGTCGGGGAAGGGAGGGATGGAAACGAAATAGGAGATTTTGGTCTAGGAATACGGAACGACCGGGGAGAGAAAGCAGCAGAATTTTGTAGGAGAAACAAATTATTCATCACAAACACGTGGTTCAATCATCATAAAGGGCGAAGGTACACATGGAAAAGTCCAGGGGATGTGGGGAGATATCAAATAGACTACATTATGGTAAGACAGAGGTTTAGGAATAGTGTGAAAAACTCGCGCAGCTTCCCTGCAGCGGATGCGGATTCGGACCACAACCTAGTGCTCATGAAATGCAACGTAAGATTCAAAAGACTTATAAGAGTTAGAAAGACGAAGAAATGGAACGTAGAAGCCCTGAAAGGGAGTATGAGGAGAGAATATCAGGAACTAGTGGACATTAGTATGCGGGACATTGACAGCACCAAGACTGTTGAGGAAAGATGGGATAATATTAAAACGGGAATAGTCAAAGCGGCAGAGAAGTCAATTGGTTACGCTGACAGTAGAAGGATAAAGAAGCCGTGGATAACGGAGAACATGATACGGGAAATGGAGGAGAGGAGGAAGTGGAAGAACGTGGGCACAGAACAGGGCAAACTAATGTATAGACAAATTAATAATCGATTACGGCGTGAAACAAAGAGAGCAAGGGAGGCTTGGTGGAAAAGACAGTGTGAGGAAATGGAAAAGTTCCAGAAGGATGGAGAAGTAAAAAAGAGTTTTCTTTTCTGCATGAGCGTTGAGGGAACCGGCGCGGCGGGCTCCGGAGGGTAGAATGGAGTACGGGAGTCTCCTGGCGGGTTAAAATCCGGGAAATTCGGTTACTAAGTCGTCACCCAAGTGCCTCCCCGCGGCGACCCTGGTAACGGGAAGCAATTCCCGGCTAAATCTTGGCTCTGGCGCATGGAGTGTGATTGCCGTGCTGGCACTCCTAGAAAGTTCTCCGGAGCTACTCGATCCCGTTACCGGGCAAAGGATGCGAAGGAGTTCAGACAAGCGCGGTAGGGAATCGCACAAGCGACCCGGCCGTAACCCACCGAAGGTTGTTCGGGGAACCGAACTAATGATGGGAACCGCGGTGATGCGGGATGGAGCAAGCGTGGCGCCGCCATTCGAGGCTGTCGTGAGAGGCCGGCACTCTCATAGAAGCTGAGGTTGGCCCAGAGAGACCACACGGGCTTGCATCCTAAAAAGTCTCCCAGACTGCTACCCAATCCGTAGTGACCCTAGGGCAACGTTGGCGCAGCGGGATTCAATCTGATGTGTGGGAGAGGTACGCGCAAGCGGCCTCAGCCGTAACCATTCAATGGCTGAAAGAGAAATCTTTCTAAAAATGGTTCAACGGGGGCATCAGGAGCCACTGGTGAGGTTAGCCAGTCTGATGCCTTGGGTCGGACTCGTTGGGGTTGTGGCCGTTTGTTGGGGCAAGTTAAGGGATCCGTTGCCAGGAGTGTGAGCATTTTCCCTTAAGCTGGTAGAGGCGACTCTACCCCCCGTTGCTGGCGGGCGGCAGACGCTCGAGGGGTCAGCTGAGATCCAGATTGCTGGTGAGCCAGAAACCGATGTCTAGTCGCCCCTCGCACCAGGAGGCGAGGAACGCCAAAGTTAAGTCGCTATCGGGCGGCAAAAGAGGACAAGCCATGGCTAAAATTAAGGCTAAAGATAGGAGGATACTAACCGAGTGAGAAGAGGTACAGGGTAGGTGGAAGGAATACGTGGAGGACCTGTATGACGGAATGAACAGACCAGAGAGATTGACTCTAAAGGAGGAAAGTGCAGTGGAGGAGGATAATCTTGGGCCGGAGATATTAGATTCGGAAATAGAGAGAGCACTCCGTGATATGAAGGCTAGGAAAGCAGTAGGCGTGGACAATATACCGTGTGAGCTTCTGAAGAATCTAGGGAAGGAAGGTAAGAAAAGGTTTTTCGAACTAGTGTGCAGGATCTATGAGGAGGGATGTTGGCCAGAGGATTTCGTGAAGACGGTTTTAATTCCGCTTCTGAAAAAGAAGAAAGCTGTGGAATGCGGAGATTATAGGACTATCAGCTTAATATCGCATGCGGCAAAAGTGGTGCTGAGGATATTGAACAGACGAATGGAGGCGAGGGCAAACGAGTATTTGGGCGAAGATCAGTTTGGTTTCAGAAAAGGGAAGTCAACTCGTGATGCAATAGCAATAATGAGGTCCCTCGTCGAGAGGAACCTAGAATATGACCAGGATGTATATGCGTGTTTCGTGGATTTTGAGAAAGCGTTTGATAGGGTGAACTGGGTTTAGTTAATGGACATTCTCAAGAGAATAGGTGTAGATTGGAGGGATAGACGACTGATTCGTAACCTGTTTATGGCCCAGACTGCGCAAGTGAGGGTAGCGGACGGAGAATCTGGGTGGGCAAGCATTGGCCGAGGTGTGAGGCAAGGCTGTCCTTTATCGCCGCTGCTCTTTAACGTGTACGCTGAAGAGATGGTAAGGGAAGCGTGGGATGAGTTAGAAGCTGGAATAAAAGTGGGAGGAATGATGTTCAAATCAGTGAGATTCGCGGATGATCAGGCGTTGATTAGCCAGTCAGCTAGGGGGCTTCAGGCTCTAGTGGATGCCTTATACAAGCGTTGCGAGGAGCATGGGATGAGGATTAATCAGAAGAAAACTAAGGTAATGCGGTTTTGTAAAGCATCACGAGCGAGGAATGTGAGACTCAAGATAAAGGTGGGTGGGGAAAAACTTGAGCAGGTTGAGCAATTCAACTATTTAGGCAGTACGTTAGAGGAAAATGGATACAGTAGTAAGGACATTAGGAAGAGAATCGCATTGGCGAAGGAGGCATTCATGAACAGGAAGGAGCTTCTGAGAGAGGAGCGTTGTGTAAGAGTTTAAAGAAAAGGTTAGTGAAGAGTTTGATCTGAAGTGTAGCTCTCTACGGTGCGGAAACGTGGACACTGAGGAAAGAAGACGAGAGAAGATTGGAGGCATTCGAGATGTGGGCATGGAGAAGAATGGAGAGGGTGAAATGGACGGAGAGGAAAAGGAATGACGAAGTGCTGGATATGGTTGGCGAGGAGAGGCAGCTTTTAGATGAGATACGGAGGTGACAGAAGGTATGGATGGAGTTAGTGCTTAGCGGTGAGGGGATGTTGAAAATGGGGTTAGAGGGTAGAATGTTAGGGAAACGAGGGAGGGGAAGGAAAAGAATAGGATTTTTAGATAGATTGAAAGAGAGTAGGCCTTACAGTGAATTAAAGAAGGTAGTGCTGGAAGGAAAGGGAGGCTCCCAGCTCACTTCTTGAATACTCCATGAAAACCTACCTTAATCGGTAGACTACTTATAATAATAATAATGCCTCGCTTACAAGGACTTTCAATGTTTGCTCAGCAAAAAGTTTAATAATTACATAGGGAATAAAATTTCTTCCTGGACTCCAAGCCTGTTTCTATTTCCGCCGCAATCATACGCTAGCAGTAAAGCTAGCAGGCTCGCAGATCATAGAACCACGACTTATAGAAACGACCACGGTCTTATAAAAAAACAAGAACCAGAAAGGTTTGAACCAGTTTGAACGAGAACCGGGAGAACCGTAGTACTGTGCTGCCCTCTATTGGATGCGAATGGAGTCTTATGCAGTTAACAAATGACATCAAATTTCCGACGAGCAAATTCCGGGATCCCGGATTTCCCAGTGTGGTAAAATGCAGGTATGCATGCAAATAGTATTTGGTTCGTGATTTCACCAATGTTTTTGGTCTACTGCTCGAAATTAATGTAAAGTAAGGAGTAAGCATTTAATATCACGATTTTTCAGTGCTGTTGTGTGTTCTCTTGCTTGAAAATGCCACTTGCATTGAAAGATGTGCAAGCAAAGTGGTTTTCCGTGAGGTTGTAGTTCTGTTGGTTCACCTTATTTTCTGCGTTAAGTATTTGATTTTAAGGAACTTGCTTCATGCTATAAGTGATGGTTTGTGTCGTGACTATTTGTAGTTATGTATAATGGTAGTCTTGTGAGAGAAGTACCTTGGCCCCTTTCTCATGACCCTCCAAGTAAGTCTCGCGTATTGTCGGTGTGTGAGGGAGAAGTTTCTCATGCATTTATGCACATCTAACAGTTTTGAACTATCTGCGTCAATAATAATATTCATGGCGCTATTTTCCTATTTCTTACAGCAAAAAGTAATCGCGCACCCGTATTTCAATGATAACGTTTCAGAGTGTTTTGAGCCATTTCATTTCTGTTTTTATTCCCTCGTTATTCATCAAAATCATAACATTGTTACCGAATATTATATTATAACTGGTATTCGACATGTGCGTCAAGCATATTCTTCATGAAAAAGAGTTATAAAAATGTCTCTCTGTTGACAGGATCGAGTGAACTGCAGCCGTTGTTTGACTACTTTTATTCACTATCGAACGTAAAACCGTAAGTACCAAAGTTTCCTGTTGTTCTACGTGATTTACTGCTGACGTCTATGATGGGTTTATTTTTTCATTCGACGATTGTAAAGGAGAAAATTCTACTATGTATAATTGGCTAAGGCAATCGGGAGGGGGCAGGGCTGCATGCTTTTCGCCAGTTGAGCTTATTTGGACTGCAGGACGTCAGAATCATCAACCTTAGGGGTCCCACTAATTTCCCTCTTCAGCTCACTTGATGACCTCTTAAAGCAATTATTTCCGTATGAAAATTCACCTTTTGCGAGGAGACAGTTGACTACATCACTCTGTCAGTACCTGTGCCTGCTTCTTCACTGTCGATATTATTTGTATCGTGGTAACTTCCCATGACATGACCATTAGCATTTGAATGGTGTTACCCATATCCTTTTTATTTCTTCTTGTTGTGAAACTTGCTTAGATGTACTGTCCCCTGATACTTACATGGACTGTAAATATTTACGAGGTTATTAAATCAATCTCTGAAAATCAGCAATCAGAATCTCACCACTTTTAAAATTGACCGATGAGTAGTTTGGAGGATGGGGTCAAACAAGATGACCGAGATAACTGAGATACTTTTGAAACAAAAGAAATGGAGGATTAAGGTTTTCCCGGTGAATAGACTGGAGGAAGAGTTCTCGGGTTTCCAGCAGGGTCCAAGGGTTTTTCTGCACCGACGTTTCGAAGGCTAAGTCATCAGGGTGTAGACGATGGCAGACTTAGCCTTCGAAACGTCAGTGCAGAAAAACCCTTGGACCCTGCTGGAAACCCGAGAACTCTTCCTCCGAAAGAAATGGTCTAGTTTTAAGGAATAAGTTCTCTAAAAAGTTTCTATGCAATGCAGAACTTCTCTTCCTTCATAACTTGTCACTATCATCTTGTGTTTGACTTTGAAACCTCTTCCAAAGTCTCACTAACAGTAATAACCAGTGTGTTAAAAAATGCAGCACAAAGTTATGGAAAATTCTGCCATGGTCTTTTTGCTAAATAATAACGGCATTTTTTTTGGATAAATTATAACAAAGGATGATGTTGAATGCACCTGAAAAGTCAAACGTATGCATTCTTTTAGGCCTATGACATGATATCTGTTGTGCCCTAAGCAATATCATATGAAATGGGGACACACTGAAAACCATTGGCTGAGAAGGAACACAGAAGCTCTGAGAGAGGAAAAACAGAATAAATGTGGGCTTTTGGTTTCAGAATTAAAAGGGAAAACTTACTTAAAATTATCATTAGTGGAGTAGAATGACTGAAGTAATATCACATTAATCATAATAGGGCTCTCAAAGAGATAGAATTATGGGCAAGACCTAGCATGCTGTTCAAGTTAACCATATTACTTTGTGCACAATCTATGTATTTTGAATGTGATGAGATTGTAACGGTTGATTTTTGAAGATTGTCTTGATTCCATGTTAGTGATGTGTTTATCAATGCCTGTTGGATGAATAAAGTTAGAATTATATGATTTATGTATTTTGATGTGTTCTGCATAGTTGCATTCCATAGTTGACTATTAGAATCTTGAAAAGTAGTTTCTTTGTTTTAGTCAACATTGTAGCAAAGCAGGAAAAAAGCCACAAATTTAATGTTTGTGGGAAATAGGCCATACCTTTAAGATTACTTGAAGGGAAAAATTGCTTGATTAGTATAATGACTTCAGTATATATCAGCGTTTGATGTTTTATAGAATCATGCTTTTGGCATAAAAATTTCTAAAATATTTTGGGGCTTGAGAGTATAAAAAAATTCACTGTATCTGAGGACATTGTTCACTTAATACTTGGAATGATCATGGTAAACCTGAACAGTTTCATGAGAATCGGATGAAAGACCAGACTGAGACAATTTATTTTCCTCTAAGGTATAATTGGAATAGAGCCTACAGTCTATGTAAGACTGAAGTTTTATCCTAACTTCAAATGGTCATGGAAAATACACTGATGGAGATAGTTAAGGAAAATGTGCATTCTTTAATGACATCATTTTATGTAACCATTTTAGTATTTTCAATTAATTAGGGATAAAATTTTTTCGGTGATGGATGGAAAGCACCAATTTTCAAATGGATCGGAGTCTGCTGAGAGAAAAGCTCATAGGGATAGAATTTGCAGAAAAATTTATGTACTTCGATTTTGAATTAAGAAGTCATGTGATTAAAGGCGATGGATTACAAGTTGTATCAAAAAAAAGCCAAAAATATCCATACTTTGAATGCTGAGTAATAGAATTTTATTAACAATCCTCAAATTTGAATTTAGCCCCTGAAAGGCCATCAGTAGAGGAACAAACTACCCCAAAACTGCCAAAAACTACATTTTGACTGGACTGTTGGCTATATACTGGCTAGTAATGTAGTCACAGTATTAAATTAAAAAGTATTATCATATTTGATGTCTTGTGTTCGGAATGAAATAGCTGGTGCCATAATATTTCCTTCGATGCTGCTCACCAGTATTGAAATCACTATTTTGCGGTGTTTGAAATGATGAAAAGCACAGGTGATAGTATTTTTCTGCAAAACCGGATTGATAATTTTTGTATGAGTGATGGCCTCATATCTCTGTATTCTGTCATTAGAAATATGTATATGAAATAGATACTAGGGATGGACGGATACAGGGTTTTTTTTTTGGATCCAGATCGTACCCTTGATTTTCTGAGTCAGATATTCGGATGTAAGATTTTATACTTCCCGGCGAACAGAATATATAAGCTTTTCTAAGGATTCGGCACGGGTTAGATTTTGTAAGAGCGCCGACATTTTGGGTAACGAGTTGGTAGCCGAAATGTCGGCGCTCTTACAGGATCTTCGGATATTTTCGGATTCAAATGCATTTTCAAATTCCAGCTATAAAAGGAAGTAATTATTCAAGTTTCTTCGGAGTACATAACAATGGGGTGGTTTCCAATTATTTTTTTATTGCCTAAATTGAAAGATTATAACTCCTGGAGTACGTATTTCACGCTTTTAGATTTTTAATGACGATATCTATTTTTCGCGATTAAATGAAAAGTGAAAATTTTCAAGCGCGCGAAAACGGGATGGCTAAGGATGAATGCCGGGAAATCTCCATGTAACGTCGTTCTGGTTCCCGCTGCCACAAGTGAGGTGACCTTGGGGTGAGGCTTTGAGTGCTGATACGACGCAGGATGCTAGCAGGTAGCTGAGTACCCTGGTAGCTAGCTGGTAGCGCTTGGCTTAAATAAGGATTATTAATACCTTATCAAACGAAGAAAACTTTCCTACCTTAGCCAGTTTTAATAGATGATTATTAAGACATGTTTCCCTGAGCTCTGTGGCTCATGCATGCATTGGTAATCTCAGACGAGGTAAAACTCCTATCCTCTCGTGTAGAAACTAGGTCCCTGTGACGTCACGTGGAGTGGCATCGCATGGGCGCCAATCTAGCCTTTTTCAAATGAGGATAAAATTGACCATTCCCATTCGTCTAAACTGGTATTTCTAAAACCAAATAATTTGTATATTATGAATACACTAATGGTGGGTAACGAATCGAAATTAATGCCTTTCGTTTTCTTTGATGAAGGAAACTACCCTATTAAAGGATTGCTTTTTAGATTTTCTATAAATACTTATTTTTATATTATTACTGATTAATAATCATTTTTATAAGCTATAATACGCTTGCAAATTTATTTTTTAACTGATAAATGTTTACATGCTCAGGTTCTAAAGTGCTACGCTTACTACGTTTGGAAATGAAAATAGGTTTCAATGGTTGGATAAACCATTGACTGAATTTTAATATTCCTCACATAAGTTCCCCCTGAATTTTGTCCCTTTCTCATCGCATACTAACTTGTATTATACCCGCAAATGCTTCAGTCACGGTGAGGAGGATTTTGCACTTCCTCGTGATAGTATCATGTCACATTGTATGCAAATGGTTCTCTTTATGTAAAAAAATGTTTCTACACAATGAAAGGCATTTTTATTGGTATATCATGAAATTGAAAAGCAACTGGTCAATCTGCAACACAATTAACAATGTTTAGAACGACATTAGCAACGCGTGCGATGAGTTGAAGGAGCAGAATAAGACTACTGCTCAGCGAGAGGAAGGGGTGGGCAGCAAAAGCACATAAAGGATAAGTGGAGGGAAAGGAGCGCACTCCCTCCGTATTTCAAGTACTGAGGCTACGAATGAGGGAGTCGAGGACAAACATGTCAGGTCTTGCTATTTTGTGATGTTGTTGCCTTCAAAGTGAAGCCGGGCGACCCATGTGATATATACAGTTGGCGTTTCCAGGCCGTATCTTCTTGTTTGATGGTACTGATGCCATGCCTGTTTCTTTGAAAGTTGTCCTGGCTGTAAAATGTTGAACATTGGTACAGTCTTTTTATAACAAAAAAAACTTGATTTCAATAAATTCAAAATTTTGAATCCAGATCCGATGCTTTCAACAAATTTGGATGTGAAGTATCTGATTAAAGGCAATATCCGAGGATGTTTGGATCCGATCCGACCATCCCTAGTAGATACATATTATCATAGCAATTTGAAGTCATCAATTCCTTTCACGTGGTGAGACCTATATTTCTGGAACTAACAGATTTCCCCGCAGATTTGAAAAGACCTGTTTATAGTGGTCCTGAAAATATCTGTGCACAGTCAGCTCCTAATTTAGATTGCAACCCTATTTTTCAGTGTCTATTGGCTTTGGTTAAATTTTTAAAATTGATGCTATTTTTGTTTTGTATTTCAGACATTATGGGACTTGCTGATGAAACAGAGAAAAAGGTGGGTGTGGATGGAGGTTGTTCCCCACCAGATAACTCTGATAAACAAAGGCAGACGGTGAGACGAAGTAGTCTCCGTCTTGCAAGGAGATCCAGTGATTCAAAAAAAGGTGCTGAAAGTATTCCAACTAAAAGAGCCAAAGTGGAAATTGGATCCGCCAATGATCCCATTCAGACAGGTGAAGAGGATCGTTTAGGCCCAACAGATTCGCCCCAATCGGATTATGAAAAACTATTGAGAGCGCCCATTAAAAGAAACATAAGTTCACGTGTGGATGAGAAAACCTCAGAGGCAAGTGGAACCACCTCTAAAAGGGCCATGTATCGCTTAAAATGGATTTCTCACAATGGACAAGAGACACCAGTAGTGACTCAGAATGAAAATGGGCCATGTCCATTGCTCTCATTGGTGAACATTTTATTTCTTCAGGGGAGACTAAAGATAGATGATAGTTTAATAGACATGACTGAAGAAGAATTAATCGTAGCTGTAAAATCTACTATTCAGGAAACAGTTGCAAAGGTAAGTGTAGCAGAAGAAAAGAGTATGTGTAATCGTGTCTTATATTTTAATTTCATTGTTTTATAAAAGGGCCGTTTCAAAGTCAATTTGGAAAGTAACACAGTCTTCATTGTTCGGTCTCTGACGAACTCAAAATCTTAAATGATCACCCAAGTTTCTTGAATTTATTTTACTGAGCCATTCTCCAAAGACTGAACGCTGTGGAGCCGTGATGGTCAGCCTGTTGTTGTCTCATTTTGCAGTCTTTTGTTGCCAATGACTCGCCATAGCTTATGAACATTAACAATTCAGAGTTCGATCCTTGATGGTGTCCATGTATTTGTTCGGGGAGAACCCCTGTATTATCTAACGGATGATGTCAGTAAAAATAACTTCATAGTTATAATATGATGTGTATTGTTATTTATGCTTTCTACAGTGTTTATTTTTTCAAATCTGGAGTGCGCTGAGTCTATAAAATTCAAGTTGCAGCAACACACATAATGAAATTAAAAAAAATAAATATACATACATAAATATACATATATATGTAAAATTCAGTTATAACGCGGGTCTAGGGGGACATAGTTTACACCCGCGTTATCGGACAACCGCGTTATTACGGGAAACTGTGTGGGAAGCATTAAAAAAACCCTTAAAGGTAATTTTTATAGCCAATTTATTTGCGTAATACATTATTAAAATATTTATTTTATGATTTAGACGCTCTACTTTAACGGGAGTTACCAAAGTACTCGGATATTTTCTTTTGCCGCGATAGTTGATGGCGTTTCTTTGTCACGTAATTTTTTATGCTTTGCAAGTGCAACAGATGAATACTATCGCAATCACTTTTCTCCCTCCAACCAATTCATCAATTCACTTATATTATGTAATAAATGGCCATTTTTTGGCATCTCGACCTCACATTCGTCTTCTTCATTCTCGCTCTCATCTTCCGATGATGCAGCTGTTTTTGCGCGGCTCTGGACTGCAGCCACAATTTCTTCGTCACTCTTATAAGCAGATACAGGAGTTTCCTCGTCTTCGCGAACCCAGGCCTCGAGATCACTCACAAATAGTTTATTAGAAAGAACATCTGAAGCTTCACGTGCGTCCTCTTCCGTGAAACCCAAAAACTCGTCTTCGTCTTCCATGCTATCGCCCGCTGTATACTCGCACTTTGACCAGCAATTTAGGATTGTAGCTGAAGTTATTTTCTTCCATGCCAGTCCAATATTATAAGCCATATTCTTCAGGGTGACTGTTTTCAGATATTCTTGTACCTGCAGTTCTGAATTTATGACACTAGTGAGCAATTCCCGCCAATAGTGGGCTTTAAATGCTCTGATTATCCCTTGGTCCATGGGCTGAATAAGAGCTGTCGTATTTTTTGGTAAAAACGAAGCCACTATTTTGCCATCCCTCGATATCAAGAGCTCAGAGGACGGATGGGCCGGACAGTTATCTAACAGAAGTAGTGCCTTCTCTTCTAACTTCTTTGATCTTAAGTGGCTCTTAACCGATGGAACAAAATCTTCATTGAACCAAGATAAAAAAATGTCTCGAGTCATCCAGGCATTCTGACTGTTTTTGTAATTTATGGGTAGTGCTGTCATATTAACGTGCTTGAAGCAACGAGGACTTCGATTTTTACCAATACACAGAGGTTTTAACTCGTGACTTTCTGATTTGTTAGCGCACAGTAATAAAGTCACTCTTTCTTTGCTCATTTTTATTCCGGATTTATTTGCCGACTTCTTAATATCAAGTGATTTTGTTGGAAGCAATCTGTAGTAGAGAGCGGTTTCATCGCAGTTATACAATTGCTCTTCAGTGTACTTACCCTCATCAATCATCTTGCGTAAAGTCCCACAGAATTCTCTAGCTGCTTCACTGTCACTGGAACGAGATTCTCCTTGCATGTTAACTTGCGCTACCCCGTGGCGAATTTTCCACCTCGATAGCCAGCCAGCAGAAGCAACAAAATCATGAGCACCACCTATTTGTTTATTTAATTTAATTGCCTGTGCTTGTAAAAGTGGACCGGATAATGGAACACCTTCACTGCGCTTCTGAACAAACCATGTGAACAAAAATTCATCCACATCACCAGCAGCACTCAATCTGGCCTTTTTTCTATTAAGTCCTATTTCGTCATCCACTTGATCAACGAATGATCGTAATTTATCTTCTTCTTTCATCCAACCACGAATAGTTCCTTCAGGAACACCAAACTCCCTGAATAAACTTGATTTTGAATCACCGCGTTTCACTCTGTCGATTATGCCCAACTTTTCTTTAATTGTGTAAGTTTTCCTTTTGGCAGACACCGTTTTTACCCTAAAATCAATGAAAATTTTCGTAAAAAAGTAATTTTTATATTGATATTAAGCCTAAGACAAAGGTAAAATAGCTCATTCATCATTAAATGCTCGAAGCCTGTGGGCATTGAGTACCTACCTTGGTTTGAGCGCCGCGGTGCGAACGTACGAAAGAGAATTATCTCAATCTCCCTGAATCTCGAAAATTATTATAGCCCTGCAACACACTTTTCAGCTCGAGTTCACAAGACACAATGACCGATCAGGAATTACGGAGTTTTTTTTTATGGCTACGAAACAATGTATGGAATACGTCGCCAACCGCGTTAATACAGTCGCTTGAAGTAGCGCCGTTGCGGCGCGTCGGTAGCCACGCCGAGATAAAATTCGCCACAAAGTTACCTACCTCAAAAAAAAAGGTCAATGTAATCATTTCGGGGGACATGGTGAGACCCGCGGTGTATCTGAAACCGCGGTAAAGTGAGGCGCGTAATAACCGGAATTTACTGTATTTATGTTTATTGCAGTTTATATCTCTTAAGATAAAAATTTCCTTTGAAAGACTATAGCCACACATGATATTTTTTGGTTAAATATTTAGATTAGATTTATGGTTAAGATCAATAAAATATGTAGTTGGTGTGTATTTTCATCTTCCTGTCTCAATATTTTATGCCTTGGTAAAATAGGGGGAGGCGTTGGTATATTTATTCGTCACGATTTTCATGTTTCAGTTTTAGCCTCCTCTCCTGCAGTGTATTGTTCTCAACCTGAATACTTGATTGTCGAAATCACTGGACTAGGTTCGCAAAAACTAATGCTAACAAGGAGAAGTCGCCAAAGTGATGTTCAGGATCTGGATGCGGATGTTATTTTCTAAAACTATATAGGTAAGGTAGAAAAAGTGTCACGGCTTTCTTCCACATAGGCCCGGGTTCGAGAGATAATCGCATGTAAAGATTTCGCGCAGCATCAGGTCCCTTGAGTAAGCACTCCCTCTCAACTACGGCCGTGGCGGTGCGGCCTAGGGCATTAGTCCTGTAAGCTGTAGTTGGTGTCACGGGTTCGAGACCCAGCGCCGACAATATTTTTTCTCTCTTCCAATTTTTGAAATCACTGTTACATTTTACCCCAATTCGTTTTAATTAGTTACTTCGCGATTTTTTAAGTTTAATATCAATTTATGGATTTTAAACGAAACTCCGAATTGTGCCTTACCATGCGAATTATAGGACGTATATAATTACTTACACGCAAATTTCCGGGGGATTTAATCATCCTCGCCCTAGCCATTGATCCCACAGCCTCTTCGTATATTCGTAATCTCAAGTCTTTCTTATCAACAAATAAACACCATTGCCTATCCTCACATTCAGTTACTGACCCTAGCTAGTTTTCTCTTCCATCCATCCAGCACAATGATCCTTCTTTCCAGCAGCCTACCCAAGCCGTTTTCGAGGCCTTATTTGTTTACCTTTCGCACCCGCTTTCACACAATTGGGCCTCGGCGCCTCATTCAGGGATTATCGAGGGTCAGTTGTGGACGCAGGGTTGTTGGACGGAAGTCTTTGAAGGACGCTAGAAGGCAGGTCATAAGGGACGTATGGTGAGTGGAAGGACATTTTGTTGTCAACATCGAGAATCGTTGGAAAGACAGTGCGTGGGCGGTTAGAAATCTAATGGAGGGAATGCCTGGTGGAAATGAAATTTTGAATAATAAACGTTTAAGCTGGAAAATACTGGTGCTTCAGGAACGTAAAAAAAGGCATTGAAAGTGGAGGTACACGCGTCATAAACCGGGGTATGATTCATGAATGGATGTACAATCGGTTAATTGATGCGAGGCAGAGGTGTGCATCGGTGCACGTGATGAGCACATTACACGGAAATTCATGCGTAAGTATTTATATACGTCCTCTTATTCGCGTGGTAAGGCACAATTCGGAGTTTCGTTAAAAATCCATAAATTGATATTAAATTTAAAAAATCGCGAAGTAACTAATTAAAACGAATTGGGGTAAAATGTAACAGTGATTTCAAAAATTGGAAGAGAGAAAAAATATTGCCGGCGCTGGGTCTCGAACCCGTGACACCAACTACAGCTTACAGGACTAATGCCCTAGACCGCACCGCCACCGCCGTAGTTGAGAGGGAGCGCTTACTCAAGGGACCTGATGCTGCGCGAAATCTTTACATGCGATTATCTCTCGAACCCGGGCCTATGTGGAAGAAAGCCGTGACACTTTTTCTACCTTACCTATGTAGTTTTAGAAAATAACATCCGCATCCAGATCCTGAACATCACTTTGGCGACTTCTCCTTGTAAGTGTAATATATCACCCCCCAAAAGTTGGATTTATGTCTGTATTTGAGAACGACTTTCTCCGCTTCTTCCCCACTTTTAAAAATGTAGTCATAGTAGGTAACTTCAATTCTGATTTACTTAAAGATAATCATGATAGCCAATATATTCATAAATTTACCTTTAGTAATAATCTGCACATTATTCCTTTCACTG
The DNA here is from genome assembly GCF_921293095.1 of Ischnura elegans. Lineage (NCBI taxonomy): Eukaryota > Metazoa > Arthropoda > Insecta > Odonata > Coenagrionidae > Ischnura > Ischnura elegans. The sequence goes on from NC_060259.1 coordinate 101,288,016, forward strand.
CAACACATCACACTTCATCCAGCCACACCTTACTTGATTTATGTATTGTTGATGACCCTGTAAAGGTAGTAGCCTATTCCCAAATGCCTGTTCCTTTCTTGTCAGCCCATGATCTCATACAAATCACCTATCGCTTCAAAAATCACTCTACTTCACCTGAGCCTTTCAAATTTCGTAGCCTTAAAAACTTCGATGTGCTCAACTTTCAGAATAAATTGGCGACCTTGGACTGGAGTGTTGTGTTTGATTCAAAGTGTATTGATCTTAAAGTAAACTAGGTATTTAAACTCTCATATGCTAAAGTGTATCAATCTCACTGCTCCTATGGTAACGTGCTATCCCAAACGTACTCATGCTCCTTGGTGCAATGAAGAAATTCGTCGACAAATTCAAGAATGCAATCGCCTCTGCCTTTCATACCTTTGCTCAAGAACGCTTTCAGATTTCCAATTATACAAGGTCTCATGGAACTTGCTTAAAGCTCGCATTTCAGAAGCTAAACGCCAGTATTTTAGATCAAAATTTTCACAAGTTAGAAATCAACAGACAGCATGGCGTGAACTAAGGAATCTGGGGCTGGTGCGAAAGCGATCAAATGTACTGCCTAACCATATTTCTATAGATCAAATAAACCAATTTTTCAATTCCTTGCCCACCAGTGGAAGCACCGAGACATTATCTGCCTTAAATTCTGTTGATTTTTCTGTCCCATTCGATGATAAAAATTTCTTCTTTCGATACATCACCCCAGAATGTGCTTTGAAGCACCTGAAGCTCACCAAATCGAACTCCCTAGGGTACGACCAAATTTCAATGATGTTCGTTCACAAGGCCACACATGTTCTACTGCCATATATTCTCGAAATTTTCAACCATTCTTTATCTTACTCTCAGTTTCCAGCTGTGTGGAAAAAGGGCCTTATTACACTTATACGCAAGGTCAGTAAACCCGTAAATTCCTCAGATTTTTGACCTATCTCAATTCTCTGCGGCCTATCAAAAACACTGGAGAGAATTGTTCATACTCTAGTTTTTGAATATCTCAAACTGCACGATAAACTTGATCCTTATCAGTCGGGCTTCCGTAAAGGCTTTAGTACCCAGACTGCCTTGCTCAAAGTCACACACAACATTCGTCTCGCCACCGACAACAAACTGATCACACTTGTGGTATTATTTGATTTCAGCAAGGCATTTGATCGAGTGAACCATTCTCTGCTCTTAAACTGAAATCCCTCAGTTCCTCTAGTTCCGCCCTGGGGCCGTATTCTGTAACTCCAAACCGATCGGTGCGGCACCGATTCGTCAGGTGCGATGTCACACCGACTCCCGGTAAGAAGTCGTGCGATTCTGTACGAACCCGATCGGTGCGGCACCGACGAGAGGACGGGAGATCGTCGGTAGCCGTACCGGCAGCAAAAAGGTGTCGATACGGCCACCAACTAGTGGGTTTCATGAACTCCCCGGTGCGCATTGTACGTTTTATTTTGTCTTTACCTCATCACCGAGTAAATAATGAGGTTTTCTGCAATGTTATCTTTTTCTGCCCCTTCGAATACGCCTCTATAATTCACTGTGTCATCATCTATATTAATTACCTTGACAGAAATATAAGATAATGGTTAATAAACATGAGGTTTGCTAACATATAATGACTTTCTCTCATTTATGTTACCACTTAAGTGAAATTTCACTCGCTTGTAATAGGCTTTATTTCTCTCTATCATCATTTATTTGCTCCTTTGACACAAAAAAGATATTTTTGATTAAATATGAGTTTTGCCGCAATGTTATCACTTTATATCACTCTGAATAGGCGACTGTTATTTCACTCAATCATCAATTTGGCGTTTCTCTCGGCATAGAAATAAGATCTTTTTATTTAAGTATGAAGTTTGCCACAACGGTATCAGTTTCTTTCCTTTGTAACAGGCAACTATATTTCATTTCATCGTCAGCCATTGATTCCCTTGACGATAAAAGAAGATATTTGTTAATAAGTATGAGGTTTACTGCAATATTATCATTTTCTCTCACTTGGAATGCGCAACTTATACATATGTATTTCACCCAATCACAATTTATTTACTTCCTCGTCATTACACTTCTTTTAATTACACCCAGCTCCATATTTTTATAACAATTTCCTAACTTGTTCCTCTAATATGGCATTTACATTTGCATTTGAATCCTACGTTCACGTTCCATGGTATGCTATTTTCGTCTGCTACGGTGCCAATGGCATAACCTTCCGTTGATAACATTTAGATGGAACTTACTTAATGACAACTATATTATCAAATCATGAATAAATAGCATTATACGGAACCAATATTTAAAAAAAGAAACTACAATCTCAAGGATAGTTTCAATAATTCATTCCAGCAACAACAAGCTCCATCACATACAAACTTTATTGTGATGTTGTAATATTGTTTCCTGTGATTCTGTTGGTACAGCATTACTACCACACATTATATAAGCATTGTTAACAACTTATCCAATATCGATTATGTTAATCTAACAATAAGTCGTAATTTCCGCAAAGGAAAAGATTGAGAATGACGACAACAAACTGTGCCAATGAGTCTTCACTTGTTTTTACCCTTCTCATTGGTGGAGACACGTTAGATGACTTCTAACTTCGGATATATTCGGATTTTCCCTGTTTGGGAAGGAGAGGGAACCGTACCGACTGGTTTGATACCGACGACCATACTGAATCCCTGAATTTGCCGTCGTCGGTATGGAAACCGTCGTCGGTACGGAATGATGTGCTGTCGGTGGGCTGGGAAGGGAAACCGACCGGTGCGGTACGGATGAAATACAGAATACGGCCCCTGAACTGGTTCCATTCCTACTTGAGGGGCAGAACTGAAGCAGTCAAGGGCCAGGGTAGTGACATATCTTCTTGGCTCCCGGTCTCATGCTGTGTCCCACAAGGCTCCATCCTTGGACCTCTCTTGTTCACTCTGTATACTCTCGATCTGACTAAGAGCATCACTCACTGTAAATATATGCTCTACGCAGACGGCTTACAAATATATGTTCATTCTACCGTAGATGAGCTTCCATACAAAATCCACATGATTAACTCAGGAATTTGCTCAATATGCAGCTGGGCTGAATTGAACTGCCTTCAGTTAAACCCAAACAAAACCCAAGCCATAATTTTTGGTAATAAAAGACTTCTAAACACAATTGCTTATGACAGCCTCCTAAATTTAAGTGTCACTTCCACCACTGTGCCGGTTACCAAGACTGTAAGATATCTTGGACTCACGTTCACCTGCAATCTATCATGGGATCAGCATGTGCTTGAAGTATGTAATAAAGGGAATAAGGCTCTTTATTTATTGAAACTACAAAAGAAAAATCTCCCTATTTCCACGAGAATCATGCTTGTCACTTGTGTTATCTTCCCCATTATTGATTGTTGTAAACTAGTCTTTAATGACTTACCTTGTGTATTTGAAATGTTTCTGCAATGGTTAATTAACTCCTGTGTTAGATTTATATTTGATTTACGTAGAGATGAACATTTGTCCAAATTCTACACTGATCTGAATTGGTTACCTCTTCACAGCCGAAGGGATTAAATCCTGGGATCTTTTCTTTTCTCCTTATTCCAAAAACAGACTCCTGCATACCTGTACGAATTATTCATCCCCCGCAAATAAGCTACTGGAATTTCCACCCGCCGTGTTTCTGACCTTCAAATTCCCCAAGCCGCACCAATATATATTTCAAATCTTTTCATCCAACTGCGTCTAGATTCTGGAACTCTCTTCCGCCAAATATAAAGTCGTCACAATCACTTCAGTTGTTTAAAAGGAGGCTCTACTCATATTTGAAGTCTGGGGCTTAATTCAGTCTCCTAAACTCATTAGAGTTATTATCTTAAAGTTGTAATGTTAACAAATCTTTCTACATAAATATGTATATGTATGTGTGTGTTCATTACTGTCTGAGTTAAAACTTATATTTCTGTGTTATTAGTATTGAATATTTTACATCTTTTGTATAAATATCTACTACTTGTCAAAATGCCTTTATTAAGATTTAGAACATTTCCTGTATTTTCCATTTTTTTTGCTCTCATAGGTTTTACCTAGAGCATAATAAAAATATTCTATTCTATATTCTATTTTAACCTGGCTGAGTGGGCTAGCTTGGATAGGAACCGTGCACTACAACTGCATAATCTACTCCTTTGCCTTTCTGATCCCCTTCCTTAATTCTTCATCAAAATACATTTCAAGAATTTTCTTTTTTTATGCGTCTGGCTGTTAACTCTTGATCCTCCTCTCTATAATTATGTAATTCTGCAGAGGCATTCCTTTCATTGATTGTGGTGTAGTTTGACAAGTTAACAGAAATTTAGGTGATTCCTCCTTCCAGATCTTCATCATATTCCTAATCTCTCATAGTTGTCTTCTCCGTTTCAACTTGACCATTAGCTTGGTGGGCCACTGTGGTGTGGAGTGATGATGGATTGCTTCATTTTTCTCTTAGAGAGCTTACATTCTTTTCATGAAATGTAACCCCATAAGCTCGTGTTAAGCACTTTGGTGCTCCGTAGCTAGCAAATACCTCTGCCATCTGTTCCATTCAAACTTAAGTCAACCGAGATTTTGTGATCACAGTTTCAAAGAATCTGCTTTAGTATTATACTATCACTAGTAAATAGTCTCCAGTAGAAAGTGACCCTAAGTGATCGTTTGATAAATGTTCTCAAGGTTAAAATGATAATTTTGTTCTTCAGAGGATGCATACCTCTTGCTCGATCTGATTCTTTTTTGGCTACAGATTACTTGCTTAAAACTTGTGGACCATTCCACATCAGTTCATCTAGGTCATGTCACCCACGGACTCAGATTGTTATGAAATTTTTGTCCAAGGCTACTTCCACCAATTTCATAACCAGTGTTTAATATCTCTGCTCTTACCCTCGTAATGCTCAAGATATGATGGGCCAAAGTTTGGTCAGAAATGGCAGTTGTGGGATTTAACTTCAGAGTGCAAGTCACAAGATAAAAATTCAAGTATATATAAGGTAACACCATGAAATTTTTCCCTCAGTCTATAAAAATGTGTTTTTAAAATTATTATTCATGAATATTTTTCATTACAATTGCATAGCTATTTTAGGCACTATTTAGTCATTTGTTTTCTATGAATCAAGTTTTTGAACTCTGAAACATTACTTTGTATATTCACAATTATCACCCAAAGGTAGAGTTGAATCACCCAAACTTGAATGTGTAAATGTGCATGTAAAGAAAAGGAGAAATGACAAATAATTTCACTTTTCAAAATTGATTTGTAGTGATAGTTGCCAATTACACTACTCGATGATTGTGTTACCCAAATTCGTACTCTTTTCAATAGACCTCTGGACAAAATTTTAATTTGCCTTCAAATATGTTCAAAAAAATCAATAAGGATAAATATATACGTAAAACGTTTATTATATGTGATAATTTTCCATGGAATGTTTTTTAATGGCAAGAAAAGGAAGCTTTTCTCATCAGCAGACACTCCCACCTCAATACGTATTTCCATTGGCTGACGGAAATATGACGTCAGCTCATGCAACCATGCGGCGGTCCCATGAAATTCATGGGGGTTCGGCGGATTTGCAAGGAGATCTTCAGCACGGATCGGCACTTCGTTAGCGTTTCACTTTGAGAAGTGAACATAATATCGCCGTGACGTGCTTTTCCGAAGAGTGAAAAAGTTACTGGGGATATTATTTTGCTCCCGTGGGCATCATGGATCCTGGTTTCGATAAGGGAGACGCGAGAAACTTGCCTAAATTTTCAACTGCCTCAATGTTTACATTCATAGGTATAAATAGTAACTACTGAATTAATAGTAACTACATAAATTCTGAGACCCGGGGAGTGAAGATGGCTAGGTGAGTATATCACCACGAGTGGAAATTGATTTTCTTAGGGTATTAGTTGATGTTAACGTTTCTAAACCCTTTTATTCACATAGAGTCAGACGAGAAGAATACGGCGATGATGCTATAAGTTACGTGGTTAAGCGTGATAAAAATGAATGCATCGTCCGTGATCGTATTCGTAGGTTCGATCGAAGGCCTATGTTGTTGAAGCCCGTCTTTTGGAGGAGAGCGGCGAAAGCGAAGTTGTGACTCTTTCGTGTAAGGATTGCATAGCCTGTTTGGGTACGTAAGACTTTACTCTAAGTGGTATTGTATCTTTTTTATTTGGCATTATAAGGAAAACAAATTTTCCCGTTATTTATTCGTGTAGAACAACCTGATGAAATTTTTAAGTGGTGAAATCTCTGATTTAATAGACATAATAATTAGTATTTCCTGAAGTGTGGAAAATATAATATGGAACTTCTTCGAAGTAGCCCACTTGCTCAAAATTTCACTTTTAAGTAACTTAATGGGATAAAAAAATTCCCCTTTTTCTGTTGCTGTTCCTTACATTCTTTACCTACAGCAAAAATATAGGAGATAAAACTATCCGCTTATTATTATTACATTTGTTACCTAGCAATGAGCTGTAGGGTTCTACGGTACTTATTCATTTGGTTTTGTAAGCATATATTCGAGTTACTCTAACATTGTCCAGTCTTTCCCTAGTTTCAAGAAAGAATTACTTCAGTTAATTATATTAGAGTTTTCGTAGTAAGTACCAATAAATCAAGAGACTGAAATTCGTCGGCACTTTTTCATCCGAACAGTTCGTCATTCATCGTCTTGGGGGACCGTGTGAAAATACTTATTTGAGGCATTTCCACTAGTATTACTGCTCATAGGCACAATGCAGTACTTATAGCTGCGCTTCGACAAATCGACGAAATACGTACGACAACAGAAACGTCGTAATATCCACAAAATCACTAATTCTTTACCTCCTCTACAGTAATGCGCACGGACGCGAACAACACTATTGCATGAGCTGACGTCATTCAAGATGGCAGTGGTGCGAATTACGTTCTTCTTGCATGGCAAGTGACAGCTATTTAAAATGCTCGAAATAAAAAAATGCAAGATTATACGGCCAAAGTGTTACGCCATTTAGATTAATATTTACACGTACTTTTCAGAAAGGTCTTTACCTTGATAGGTGTCCAGAGGTCTATTTATAGCAATAGGAGTTTTGATAAAATTGTTCTCACTATATACTCTGACCGGTGAAGGCTCGTATTAATGAAATTCAAGAGATAGAGAGTTATTAAGGAAATAAAGCTTCATTTTATTTATTGTCTGTATGATCTTCAGTCTCCCTTTGTCCTTTTAAGTGTCCAATGTGAAGAAAATTATCGGAACAATCAAGGAAATGATTCTCGTCCTCATCTCTTACCTCCTAAATCCCATTTGTCAGACTGGGGAGGTTCTGGTTGGCACGGCAGCCATCCTCATCTGCTCTTGCTACCAACATCCTTGCTATGGGGCCGTGATGCAACACTGAAATAACGTAATTGAAACTAGGCGTCCTCGTGAAAAAAATGGGAAAACATCTGACGGTGCTGTATTGCAGAAAAAGATTTCCTTGCAGAAAAAAGAATATTCAGTGAAAATCATGGAAATGATGATTAACAGTAAGTTTTTGTAAAATGAAGAGTAGAAAAAAAAATATGAAAAAAGCACTGCAGGAACTAGTGTGCGCAGTCACATGCACGGGTGCAAAGTCAAATACACCAAAGGATGAAGTTTGCCATGAAAAAAGATTTGACTTAGCCGGGATTCGAACCCGGATCTCCCGATTGCCGGTCAGGCGTGTTAACCAGTTCCACCACCAAGCCATTTTCTCAGAGCGAACTTCGGGATGGATTTTACCGTACAAGATGTTGACGTCACAAGTCCACACTGTGGTACATGTGGCGAGGGTCGTGCTTACTAAGCCACTGTTGGGGTGAAAAACCCTTATTTTGGCGCTGGTCTGCGACGACGAATTTCAAAGCACTGCAGGAACAAGTGACTTTGTTGCTTGTTGTCAACACAAACAAGTGACAACAGGCAACAAAGTCACTTGTTCCTGCAACCGGGAGATCCGGATTCGAATCCTGGCTAAGTCAAATATTTTTTCATGGCGAACTTCATCCTTTGGTGTTTATGAAAAAAGGTGCACACCCGAGAATCGAACCTAGGATCCAGATAGGAGAAATGTTTAACTGCATTTTTTGTCTAAACTATTGGTTTTGTAACCCCATATGGGGTGTGATTTGCAGTCAGTTCCTGATGGACTACAGCACTACAAAGTTTGATTGAAATCTGAGACCCAGTTTTCGATCATGCATGAATTTTTCTGCTGTGATTGGCTGGACACTGTTATTAACCTTATCTGCGGCATGAATAAACAAATAGTAACATAACAGTAACCGTTTCTGTAGGCCGTTGCTAGTGTGCCCATATGTTCCTATTGACTGTTGCAACTGTGCCTTATTGAAGGGTTAATTCAATTATCAGAAAATTTGTGTCCATTGCATTCTTATTATGGTAGCTATTTCAAGTGTGCTAAGTGACTATGTGACCAAATACCTTGACGATCAATGATATCTCAGTATACTAAATGATCGAGGATATTTCTGGAAATACTCCTTACTATACATATTCATGTTATTACCACACGTTGAAATACCCTCAGTGCATATGCTATTATTCCACAAACTCCTCCCTTTCATGCCTTACTTCTCGCATAGTGCTCATTGGCGGAGCCCTTTCCTTTTATACCTTTTAAGTAGCCACATATTTTCATGCTTCTTACCCAAAGAATGCTAACATTCTCTCTGAAATGTGTGAACACTACACTATTTTCCATCTTCTACTTGGCTCTTCACGTCAAAGTGCTCTGCACGGGCATAAATAGTAGTGGTGGGAGGGGAGTGGTGGGCATGGAGTAGCATAAAGAAGAAGATGAAAAGGCCAGGTAAATTGGCAGAAGTGAGCCTAGACGTAAAGCAAGGCTATTTGATGGGAAGACGTTCATACTCGTCCGCTAGTGGTGCTGTCTCTGCTCCATACATGGGCATGTATGCTTGTTACCTATTCTTTCTCATGGGCTAACATGGCGGCAAGTGGCTATGTATATGGGAGTGCAAAATATTCGACTTCTGACTCCGTAATTATTTTGTATATCGGGCCACAATGGCTGTGTCATGAGCAGCACCTGTTATGTTCCGGGATGCAGCAGTGGATATTGGTTCTCGATGAAGGAAAACAAGGAAAAAGGCCTGATATATCCAAGCTTGTTCAAGGCATCCAAGGTAAACCTTCTCATTAATATATGTCAGCATGTTGAGTGCTAAAGTTAATCCAAATGAGTGCACAGTGTAGAACGAAACATCTTTCCTCATGAAGTTTCATTATGTAGTTTTAAGGACTCATTTCATGAAATCTGGCAAAAGTATTTAAGGTGGATTGCCAATGTGAGACAGTAGCAAGAAATAAATTTGAAAGTTCATCTCTCACCTTACTTTTCAGCAAATAATTTTTAATAGTCCTAAATAAATATTCATATGTAATTAATGGATACTCACTCATGATAAAACGGACATTGGAGAGTAGAAAATGATTATGGACTGACATATATTTACTGAAGGGGTTGCTTGCACAGTTAATATTGCTTTGTCATAACTCATATTAACCCATTTACGGCCAAAGGTGCGAAAATGCAACATTTTTTAATCATTTCGTGAAAAAATATCAACTTCATTATTTGATAGTTTTCCCATGGTAAATTATTCATTAGTTGATAAACTAATTTTTAAAACCATTGTCTTTTAAAATTTTGTCGTGATTATTTAGTTATAATTTTTCAAGTCTACTAAATTTCTTGCTCATCGAGGGATATCAACTTAATATTTTTTATGAGGGCACTAAGAATATTTATGAATCCTAATAGTAATATTATAAATGTACTATTAATGCTTAATTACTCAGATTTTTAAAATCAAATAATATATATATAGAGATGTACAATTTTGACACTTGTATATAATGGTGCGTTTTCGCACCTTTGGCGTTTGAGGGTGTGGCAGGTTAGGACTGAGGCACCGTACCGAGAGACAAATCTAGCACACCTTGGTCACTAATATTGTACGTCACCATGTAATTATTCGGTGAATCAATTTAATCACTCTTGGGTTTTAAATACCATAAAATGTTTTCTTATCTTATTGGTCTCACAGCTGTCTAAAATGTGACTCCATTTAGTCATTGCGTACAAATGAGCAGCTTGATTCCCTGCCACAAGACCTATCGGTTTTTAACTGTGTCTAATGTACAGTTTCTCAAACAGTGACGGTCATTCAGAAACGAATCACTGCTATGTAAACATCAATGGATCTTACCTTCCAACTCTAGAAGAAAGCTTCAAGAAGTTAGTCTCATAGTTCTATACACATTCGTTAGGTATGACAGGTGTAACTGGGTGATCCCACAGCTTCAAGATCAACGTTTCAGGCAACATAGGAGTGAAAAAATTATCTTTTTCATTTCATCAAATTTTCTGAGACTACTGTGGATGGATAATAAAAGAAGGTGTATGTCCATCCAAGATATCTTGACCACTTTAGAGAAAACCCTGGATTCTGTGGATGACGCCACGGATGTTGTTTATGTACCGCCTGACGTTAAGAACTTGACTGATGAAGAAGACGTTGGTGCGAAGGCTTCCGCGGTGCGCTGGTAATTTAGGCTGCATTTTCCGGGTTTCACCGCGTCGTGGTTGCGTTGGTGACAACAGTTTCTCCTGCATTCCAGCAGGCGTCTTCGCCTCTCGGATGATCCTATGAAATATCCAAACATCCTCATAATTTCAATCGAGAGGATAGCTACGCACTCCACAGCACATGGAAGAGACTCTTCGCCCCATACCCCCACGCTATTGGCCGCAAGGCGACCAATCAGGGCGAACCTACACCACTGGGCTGCCTATATAACGGCGGCCAAAACACGGCATAATCACTTCGACCTGAAGACGCCTGCTGGAATGCAGGAGGAACTGTTGTCACCAACGCAACCACGACGCGGTGAAAACCGAAAAATGCAGCCTACTGATGAAGAAGACATCGATGATAACATTTGAACTGCGAAGCCGATTTACAATGACATTGCGGTAACATTGGAAACGCATCGTGGCGATGGCATGTACCAAAAAAGGTATCCTGTCATCTGATAAAAAGGGACTAATTTTCCAAAATGGAAAAAGAATATTGATGCTAAGTTTTTGTGTCGTCCAATATCTAAGCAGAAGGAATATGACGAAGAAATAAGACGTGAATTTGGAGGTATGTCTCCATCTGACATTTTCTTCCTTTTTCTTTATGACGAGTTTTGGGAGGAAATGGCATATTTTTCAAAAAAGTATGTTACTGATAGCAATAGGCATCAGTTACAATTTGTATTGAAGACTTGAAAAGTTTCTTGAGATTTTGATTCTCTCTGGGAATGTGCTCTCGCAGCAGGGCTTGTACTTGTCTAAAGATACTATAAAGATAAATGGGTTGAACTAGTTGGTCAAACTATAAGTAGAAAGAGATTAAGGAAAATATCCACCTTTTTTCTCCACAAAACTGACATATTTGCAAAGCTGAGACCAATATTTACTATTTGAATGGTAATTTTTTTTCATAACCTTTCTATAGATGAGCAAATGGTCCCGTATTTTGGACGCCACTTAGCGAAAATGTTGTTACAATATAAACCGGTTTGATTGGGGTTCAAATTATGGTGCCTTTGCTCTTCAGAAGGTTACCTCATCCAATTTATTTTCGTATATAGGGGCTAAATCAATCAAACCCTCATGGAGTGAAGGTAGGATTAGAAGCTATCGTTGTTTCACATTTCTTGAAAATAATTCCTGATATTACTCAGCATCGGTTATTTTTTGACAACTTCTCTTATACATGTTCCTTGTTCCAAACACTGAAGGAAAGGCGATCCTTTGCAACTTGAACCACTCGGGAAAATAGAACTGGAATGTGCCCGCTTGAAGACTAAAGCTCTTGGAAAAAATCTTGAGGCTCAATTGATAATGCTTTTGACGAGGAATCTGAATTGTTCGCAGTCAAATGGAATGAAATCTCTGTTGTAATTGTGGCCAGAAACACATAGCTAATTTACCATTTGAAAGAAAAGATATAACTATTCCCCAGCTTCTCGTCATTGGGGATTGCAATAATCCCATAGGTGGAGTATATATCACGATACTGCTAACGCGAATTATAGAATCAAAGTCAGAGGGAAAAAGTGGTGGTGGCCGTTGTTTACCACTTTACTGGAAAGTGTGTTAACTAATTCATGGAAAATCTATAGGAAGGTTAGTTGGCTCAAAATTTCTCCAATCGATTTCTCAAAGATCATATGATGCACCCTAACGTGAATCAAAGGTAACCGATTCAGTTATGGCAATCACTAAGAAATACATGCATAAGGACCATTAAATCCGAAAAAAGACAAACCTCGTAATTCTTTACTAGCAGACACTAAAGAAGACAGTGCAGGTTATATTATCGATAAAAAGGTATCAAGGATAAGGTGCAGGTAATGTAATATGCACAATGTATATTTTTGGTAAAATGTAGTTTGCCCTTCTATCCAAATATTTTTCATAAATAAAAGGGTTTTATTATAGTATGAACGGTTACTTAATGATTTTAAATAATAATATATGCGTTTCTAGGTTTTTACAAATAAAACAGTGGAAAAGAAAAAGATTTTAGTTTTTCACGGTATGTTAACCGAAGTATACCCACATTCCGCCAAAGGGGCGAAAATGCACCATTATTTTTCTGGTATAAATAAATTTTTTAGAGCCTCAAATTTTTCAAATTTGTTTTCCAGTATCTATTAAGACTAAAGATGATGATAAATTTAAAAATTTCTACCTAAAATTAGCCTTGGCCATTAATGGGTTAAGCAAATCATTGATGCACTTTGTAAAATTGACTTCAATCATTTGCGAAGAATGAAGTGCATATTGATATACATGATTTAAACCTTCCTTTGTATTCATGAGGCCATTCAGTACTGAAGTGAGTACAAAAAGCTTTCATGACATGCGCAAGCTGATGTTTCTATCGCTACATCATTTAGGTGGGATGGTTGTGCATTGGATCAGGAGGGGGAAACCTTGGGGTCAATGCTCATTGATTCTAAATATTTTTAGTTGTTGATTGTTATTTTGTTGAGTTTTTTTAAGAATGGTGTTTATGCAGGAGATGAATTAAATGCGATTTTCTGTTTTTCCAGTATCATATGCAAATAAATTTTGAATATTTGGCATGAATGATATCCTTCTGTGGACGCATAAATGTATGTACTTCCTGCTTATTTGCATACCTTGTTTGGTGTTCTGATTATTCCTCAAAAGTCATGAAAGTATGTAAGGGCTAGTCAATTGATTCTTCCATTTTTTGCAGAATCCAGAATGGCTTGCCTGGTGTGGAACAAATGATCAAGAAACGAATTTTCTTCTACTCTCAAATGCTGTCACAATTTCGTTTTGATTTGAAATCATTTTAGTTCTTTTGTTCTTAACAATATTGTTGTTTTTATTAAAATCTAATGGAAAACAAAAATGCTGATTCATTAATAATTTCCTTAACTTTCTTCGGAGTGATTTAGTTTAACCTCATTCACTTGGTGGAAGTGGAGTGAAATTTCTGGCTTTAGGGTTGCGTATATGTTGACAGTTTCTTTGCCTCAAAGTTCCCAGCAGGAGAACTCGTGAAACTGTTGTTGTCAGCAAACACACAATTGGCCGTAATCTTAAAGCCTGAGATTTCATTCCTCTGTTCATGTTTTCTTCACAAGTTAGAGTTCATCGTTAAACTGATTTGACGATATCAATATTTGTGATGTGCCTTGTTAGCAAGTGGAATTATCCCTTATCCCTTGATTCCCTATAATCTTATTGGCAGGCTCATTTTGATTCAGCCTTGTGGGCAACTTTCATACTAGGAGCTACAATTTTGCCTAGGGGGCGTGGAACATTTTCATTGGGCGTTGTTCTTTGGTAACTTGAGTACTCAGCATTTATGTCTCCCTTAAAGAATGTTTTTTTTTTGTGTTTTTACTGGGATTACAGTTGCAATTTTCAAATTTGCTGTTGTCATGCATTGCGAATTCAGTTTGAGTAAAGGATTAATTGAGATAAGTTGAGCGAAGGCTAAGCGAACAGTCCACGTGGAGGTGGCGGTTCTCTTTGGATTTCTCTTTGGCTCGCTGCTTCTTCTCCCTCCATCTCTCATACCTCTAGCATGGTGATCTTCCTCCTGTTGCCACTCCAAGGGGCATGGGGTTGAATCATATGGTTGGGAAGGCCAAGGGTGCTGCTTCCCGTACCGCTATGGATACGGGGACTGCTGGGCAGGGAGTGGAAGAGTTTCTTCCCATGTTGGGATCAGTGGGTAGCATATTCACTTCTAGCCCTTTCTATCCAGACCACCAGTATTTTGACTGAAGTCGTTTGACTGTTGATTCTCAGCCTAAATTTCTCACAAAATGTGATGGTGGCATTGTGATGGCATGTCACTCCTGTGTTTAAGTGAGTTGACTATTTGGTTGCACCATCTTGTTTTTGGAACAGAACATCATTGGGTACAACGGGATTGCTTTTGGTTGTCCATGTCTTGTACCCAGTCTCTTTTCTTTGCCTGTACATACAGTGGAAGCCCGGTTTAGCTAGTACAGCATTTTATGAGAATTGCATTACAGCGAGTGATAGAGACTCTTTCAAACAGACATATGGCCTCTTCCAAATGGCCTATGTTTTACATGTAAAATATGTCTGATTTAGCGAGGCCAAAAAGTTCCTTCCACTGTGTATGCTCAGTATTATGACAGATATTTCTCGAAGGTGATGCGCTGCTGAGCGAGAATGAACAATTATCTTTTGTATTACCTGTTTATTAAATTAAAAATACAAGATGTGTGTCAGATTTTCAACATCGAAAGCCAGTTATGTCCAAGCAGTTATGGGATTTAAGGATTCTAATATCTCTGTTTACGGCCTTGAGTATGTTCTGCATGCTCCATTTCACTTTCTTCATTTGTCAGGTGCAATTATTCCAGGGAGGGGAATGGGAGGAAGATGTCAGTGGGAGAGGGACTTAGTTCCATAGAAGTTCTCTATTGTTAGTCACCCCCCACCTTTGGCTAGCTTCCATACTTATAGGCTATGTCTAAAGTGTGGGAACTTACATTGAAGTGAAGCCCCCCTCTATCTTTTCCCATGTTAGGTATGTGGAAGTGGGAAGTGCAACACTGTCATAGTTTGATCGGCGTCCTTACATTGACTTTGGACTTGTAGAAAGCTAGACCAAAGTTACCTGTTGCTGCATGCTATGCGGTGATGTATATTTCAATATTTTGTTTATGCATAGGAATATAGTACCATCTAGACATTGTCAGCTATTGCCATATAGGAAAATCACAGTTATTACCAAGATAGTAAAATAAAAGTCAACTTTAGGTTAGCGAGCAAGGACTCAGCACCACTGAGTAAACAAGGGAAAAAAATTGTCAAAGCAGAATTACTGTGTTGATACCAGAAATCCTCTGCTAAGCAACCAGTTTTAGTGAATCTTCATTATCTCTCCTTCATACTCTCCAAAGGTTTGTGCGATTCAAAGTTTCACATCGTATCAGTAAAACTGTGACGCACTTCTGCGCAATCCCTTAAATTTGTTTAAACGAATGGCTTAACTTAGATGTGGGTTACCCTCAGGGGCTATGTACTATGTGAGCACAATTAAAAAATGCTATCTCCTACTCCAGATCTCTTGAATATCTTGACAATGATTAAAAGCTCCTAATACAGACTTTTGTCAAAGATAATATTCGGCTCCGAATTTTGCGACGCAGCATGTGTGTCCTCGCCAATCCGTTTCCATGCGGTGCTTTAATCGTAGCTATGTAAACCGCTCGGGGTTATTTGTTTTTGGAGGAACTGAAGATTTTGCACATTGAGTAAAATATTTATGTCATCACAATTGCTCTCCAAAAAACTATGAGAGGGGCGAACTCAGTGCATCCGATCCTTTGGGCACGATCCAAGTCAGAGGGCTGATGGGGCCTCAGCATTTGGCAGAAGAGATGGCTTGGAAAATTTCTAGCATGTCGTTGAGTGGATGCACCCAATCACACGGCAACGGAGAGTTGGGATGTGGGGCGGAGTTTACTCAGTGTCAGGGTCGTAGTAGTGTCAGGTGGTTTGCGTGAGTGGATCATTTCCGGGAAACTTAAACCTTTGGACCTTAAAACTAAAATTGAAATTATAGGAGAGTGCTAAAGTAGCAGGACTTCAAAGACTGATATTGGGAGGTGGTTTGGTGCCTCGTCATTGCATTGTTCTTATAATATTGAAGAACATAGATAAAATTGCAGCAGTGGCCGAACTAGTAACACTTAGCAGCCAAAAATATTTGTGGCAAGGGGAACTTCCACAAATGGAATCTGCACTATTCAAGTGGTTTTGTCAACTAAGGTCTGCAGGACTGCCCATGAACAGTACAATGTTAAAGACGATAGCTGACTACATTTCCATTTGGAAGAAATATTGTCGACCAGCGAATCATGCCATATTTCAGTGAACCTTTTGGCCAATTTTCCCAACTGACTGACGTACTGGTTAAGCATTTGAAAACTCGACAAAATTGATATTGTCGGCATGTTGTTTTTGCAAAATCATCCAAAAACTTACTCTGCATACCAAAAATGTTGATTTGATGCAATTTTTATGGTAGTCAAGACTTAAGTTTGGAAATGCTCCCACTCACTATTTAAATTATATGTAAAGTCTTGGAGCAGTGACAATCGGTCATGCCAAGTCCCTTATAAAAGTCCAGTCATGGGTCTGGAGAAAACATTATGGGCCACAATTTTCTTACATTTTCTACATCAGTAGAATGTGTAAGTAAAGTTTTTACTCTTTGTTGAAGTGGGACTTTAGTAAGAGACTTCTGGAATCACTTTTTGGTGTACTGGCACTTTTTCTGATAAAAAAGACTTAAGCTTTCAATTTAAATGTCATGTCAAAGTTAAATAAATCATGTGGTTATCACTTATGTTCAAATCAAGATGCTCCCTATGAATCAATCGCTCCTTGCAAAATGGCCCTTGATGTGATTGCCTGCGTGAAATCGCAAGGAAATGGCCAAAACTCCTCATTCAGCCTGTGCAGAATTGTGAGGAAAACATCTCTTGTTTTTTGACAGCTGCGTCTGCAGGTTAAAGGAAGAAGTATGGAAAGGAATTTAGTTTTGCACAAGGTGATAAATGTGGCGGAATAAAACTGTGATGGTTACTTGCAGAACTCTGTAAAAGTAATTTAAATAAGTGAAAATGTTGCTGTATTTGGGGTTGCTGGACCACAAAGGCACTTGCACTCTTTTCAATAAATTATGCTGAATATAGGAGTTTTCTGATGAAAATAAATCAATACGTATGAGAGAAGTTTTTCAAAAGTAATTATAACTTTATTGCCAAAGTTTATTTTCAGGGGAAGGGCTTTTTTTTCATATTCTACTGATCAGTTGGTCTAACAGGAAACATAAGGCGATAGTGCATATTTGATGTTAGATCTATGTATTTAAAAAAAATTAGCTTTTCTAATATTTTGGTACATCATTATTGAATGAATTCTCTGAGGGAAGAGGATTGGATGGAATTGAACTTTGGTTGTAAATGGCCAAAAAGATTGCATATGTTCAGCCAGTAACACATTTCATAACACATAATTCAAAACAGGACACCCTGTTGTTTAGTCCATGTCTGTGACTTTTCATACCTGTAGACTGATACGTATGAATCATAGGCAATCAAGGGTCCTATGCGCATCTGGCCGAGTCGCTCTTTCATGTGGGATTTACATTTCCAAGAGTACATTCCAGTGCACCCTTTCATCCATTCAGATTTATGTGTATTGTGGTATATTCAATGGTTTGACCATTTTTGGTCTGCAATTCTTAAGCACTATTTTTAGAAAAAAGAAAAACTTTACAATTTTTTTGGTATAAGTGACAAATCATGGTGTCATAGTGCCTGTCAGGTAACCTTTTAATAAAGTGAACCTGATCTTAAAGCACGGAACAGGGGAAGTAAAATGTTTGGAAGAGTTAAAAATAGCACATGGTCCATAGGGTGGCCAACATGTGTTGCATAGAATAAAGGAATTGCGGCCAATTCAATTAGATGGGTTTGGAGATACAAAGCGAACCTTGCTCTCCAGTTCTGTCAAGGAAGCAGCTATGCTTCTTCCATAATCAACTGTAGCCAATAGCTTAGGATTATTCTAATTTATTGAAAGTCACCCAACCACCCATGGCAATCGGTCTCAAGAGAATAGTCTTCCATCCTATAAACAGTGTTTGATGCTGTAAAATTTTGCAGGGACTGTTTGTGGTTCAAAAAATGCTGTATTGTTGAATTTCATTTCACTCTCACACATGAAACGAATTGATGATTATTGTATTTTCTTTCCTTTAGGCTGGTAACCCCAACCCTAATCTCCTGCAGAATGCGCAAGACGCAATAACGTTGCTGCCAGAGATTATAACGGGTCTGAATGTAAATATAAAATTTTCAGGGTGAGTAAAGATGTCTTGTTTTGATGAGCATTTATCTCAATGCTAATTTTTAAAATTTTTGTGATTTCGTTGATCTGGCAGCCTAAATTGTGTTTCATTTTCATACTGCTGAAGTTAATCTGTAGTTAGTGTTTGGCTGTGATGCTTTTGTAAGCAATTTCGTTTATCAATTTGGGAGGGATGTGGTGTCTGCAGAAGTAGATGGGTTCTTTTATTTGTTAGGTAAATTATTGTGGAAATCATGCCTAAATATTTGTGCATATTCCTTTTAGTTCTTGCAGAAAGTATATGGCAAAACGATCATTTGATCAGATCAGTGACAGACTTATGCAAGGGGGATTTTCCTTGTAAATTGAGTCAGGTGGTAATTATGATGATGCTCCTATTTCACTTAGATGACCTGAAGCATCAAAAATTTGAGTGTAAATCTATGATGATGGTGGCCGATTTGTTGAGAAATTAATTAAATTTCTATTTTGAACTTTGGATTCGCATCATATTTCTGGGTCATTGAAAGTGTTGATAAATGAAAAAAGAAGGCAAAAGTTTTATTTTGCATACTTTTTTCATTTCAAGAAATAAATTGGGTTCATACATATCTTAAAAACTAGGAATAGTGAGTTAATTTTTGAGGTCCGTAAAAAGTCGGAAATACTAGGAAAAAATTGAAGCAGTCAGTAAAATGATTTTACTGTCCCTACTACGCAAGAATTCTCACCCAAAACATTCACTAGTGATCAATGAAGATATCGTATTTTTCACAAATTTTATTTTAACAGCTTCGTACACGTTTCGATTGTTACACAGACATCATCAGGTACTAGCAAAAATCCCATTTCAGACAGATAATGGCTTTGATGATAATTTAGTCAAACTATTAAACAAGAAAAGATGCTGGCTATTAAAAAAATTTCCTTGTAGAATCTACTAATGATAAGAACCGTAAATGGATAAGGCTTCCTTATTTTGGGCAAAATTTCTTATCAAGCAATCTGAGCTTTTCTGAGAGATAAGTATAGAGCTTTTTTTCATCCAGAAAAATGTGTTTCACCAACACCAACAACTCTTTCGACCCCATGTGTCAATGCGGTGTAACCGTGTAAAAATAGAGAACCATGTCCCATAGAGGTAGTGGGAGACCTATTGGGATACCAAAAATCTAAAGAAAAAATATAACGAGAGTTCTACTCGCCAAATATACACCAAGAGATATTAGCTTATATGTTAAATCTTGCCCCCTGTGCCTACAAGCTAAACCTAACCAAAACACTGAGATAGGTTACCATTCATTCAGTGTAGCATCTAAGCCAGGTAGTAGTTGATTTAATGGACTTGCTTATGTATATGAAATCAGGGAATATGGTACATAATTGTAGCCGTTCATGATGCATTCAGTAAATTTGTAATAATTATTCCTATGAGAAGCATGACAGCCAGAGTGACTATTTGGTGTCTAATCGTTTAGGATTTTGTCATAACCGGATTCCCAAAGATTTTGGACTCTGATAACGCCAATGTAATCACCATGAAAGAATTTAAAAAATACATGTGTGTTTTAGTAGGGGAATGAAACATGCAACTGCTTCCCCCTGCTATCACAAACCCCTTGCACGTGGAATGTTCGAATAGAAACCTAAAGGTCATGCTGACTTTACCAAAAGCCAAGGGATATGGGATCAAAATGTACACTATGATGGATCGGAAAAATAGATTTTTTCAAATTCTAACCCAATGATAAAAGTTGTGGGCTGACTAAATGGATTTTGGATGGAGGCCGCTCCCCACTCGCCTCTCCCCCCCCTGTCGTGCCCCAAATTCACTTAAATTCACCGGAGTGCATATTTCACTGTTAGTCTAACTATTATTTGTTGTCATCAGCATGGTCTGTGGAGGAACAATCATGAAAGAATTATTAATTTGAGATGAATTTCAAGTACTGTGATCAAAGCCAAAGTAGGGAAAGAAAACTACCTGATTGAGCAGAATTTAGCCTATTTTTACAATGTCCTCTCTGATAAGCGAAAGAATGCAAAAGTAGGTATCAGATCTCACCTGCACTTTGAGTTGCCCCAGCCACCCACCCATTGGTAAATAAAGTTGAGGAAAATATTGACCATATCAGGTTATAATACTTTCTAATCTAATTATCGTGTTGTAGCAAATGGTTGAAAATATAATACATAGTCTCATCTCAAAGAATGATTTCCATTGGCATATGAAAGTAATTTTCTATTTATTTATTATAAAAGCCAAGCAGATAAATTTCAAACTCACTCCACCTGCAGCATTGAAGCATGAACTGAGACTTGGTTTCAAAGGTTGGTGTTTTTGCTCTGCTTTCCAATGTTTTCTGTTATTCTTACATTAGTTTTGTTCCTCGTCTTGCACTGCTGTCAACAAAGTTTGGGTGACTTCTATCACGAATATTTCGATTGCATGGGTAAATCAAGGAATATTTAACTTCAAAGTTGAACGTTGCTCAAATGATTTTTGAATTACCGCAGAGGTAAGGTCAGAGATAACTGAAGGTACTGTGGTCTCTCCCCAATTTATCATCAGCGGTAGGCCTTTTTGTTGAAATTAAAATCTAGCAATTAAAAAAACTTGGTCACCACATGCATGTTCTTGTGTGCCTCTAATATTTTTTCCGCCCATCCAGTCTCACTTCCTCGTGCATATCAGCTATTATAGCAAGCAATACATAGTTGGGATGACGGAAAAATCCATTCCTTTGAATAACCGGTTATATGACTGCTTTTAGCTCTTCCTTCAGGGTTTTCAACTAGGATGAGCCTCCACAAATTTACAGCACCGTCGTGCTTGAAATGATCCTGCTTTACTAAAAACCAGGCTGGTGTGTAAACATTTTGAATGAAAGTTATTACAGTAAACTCTCGTTATTATGATGTCCACGGAACTGAACAACAGGAGGTTCGTAATAACAAACTTCGTGAGTGTTTCTTTTAGGAATCATCGCATAAAAACATACCATGTCTCTTCAATCTCTTACACTTATAGTCGCACTGCGGAATGGCTTCAGAGTCAGCTTCATAATATACGTGATTAAATTATGAACAAATATAGTGAATCCTTGATATCACTTTCAGCCCAAAGGTAAAAATTTTAACTTGGCCATGATCCAAAAACTTTTTTTTGTCATTTAGGTTTAAAAGTGTTACATTTTATCAAAAATGATTGAAATAAGGCGTTATGCACAAATATGTTTATATTAGTGATGGGTGGGTTTGATTCCTCAATTCTTCGATTCCTCAATTCTTGGCTAAGAAGCGGAATCGAAAATGAGTACTTGCCAAGGTGAAAAATCGATTATGATTCCAGTAGTACTTCAAACCACAAATTTATATACGACTGCATCTCCAGCAGTCATTTGAATTGTCTCACCACGTAATTGTAATAACAAAATACATCACAAGTTTTACCCCTAACTATCATTCCCACATTCATTGTTCGCCGTTCCTGGTCCCAAAAATGAAGTTCCATACAGACAATGTAATTTTTCCCGCATCTATCATTCCCTGAAGTATCATTTTCCCATATTGATCGTTTGAAGATCGCGGTCCCGAGGCATAATTTTCCCACATCCATCGTTTGACGAAAATGAGACGAATTATATACCATGTGTCATTTCTCGCCCACTGAACTTTTTCAGCCTACCTGCTTCAAAGTTCCCAGTTTCTGGAAGTGAACTGCTGCATGAATCACCTATTTGCTCAAAAGGTGTGTAGCATTGAATTTCAGCAATTGCTATTATACTTTTATTAGTTTCAAATTTTAGTAATTTGCACACACATCAGAAAAGAATGAGATGAAACACGACATATTTCTAACGTTTTTCAAGCATTTTAAGCAAGGAAATAGTTGGAAAAATACGATGGTGATTTCTGGCGAAACTCGATGTTCTCGTAAGCTTCTCGACAGTTTCTCACTTGTCAGAGTTACTGACGAAGGGATATCTTCTCAGGATATTTTGTTTCTCCTTACTAACAATCTGAATTCATCTGCTCATCTGGCGCTACCCTAATTAGAAAAGAATGGGTAAGTTGCCTTATCTTTAGGACAGAAAATTTCATGGCGCAGTCATATGGTCATGCTTCACCCTCTGCAGTATGCTCTGTGTACGCTGTAAGTGATAGCATCAGTTCCGAACTTCACCTCGTACAAGTGGTTCCGTACTTTCCAGGGTGGGTTGACTTCAAACTAGCTAGTATTTTCCGTGTGAGTTTAATAAAGGTGGATTTCGTTTTTATTAGTTCTATTTTTATCCGTCTTTGGACCTTGGCCCTTCCGAAGAAACAAGTGAGAACTTTAAAAGATGGTCTGAAAATAATTGAAGATGGAGAAAAGAATCCTGGCTAGAAGCACGTGAATATTGCAGAATGCCTAGATTATACGAAAATATGTTTATTAGACAGGAACATTTCAAGTAATAGACTATTTTTGGCCTTCGTGATACATCTCAGGACCAATCACTGCACCAGTGAAAGCGGTTGATTTAGGCATAAAATGCACATTGCTCTCGTGAATACGTGTACTGGAAATGGTGTTTGATGGATAAGAATTTTTATATCTGACAGAAATCTATAATAGCAGTGTCAGTAGCGTAACCAGGAATTTTGTTCGGGGGGAGGGGGGGTACCCTGTTTTTCAAAAATTTTCCCCACACAGGGGGAAAATTTTTGAAAAACAGGGTACTAAGTTATGGATTTTAAACTAATTTTAACACTTTTCATAATCGAAAAAACTTCATTTGTTAAAGAAATATTTTGTAAGTTCATGATTTTTCAATAGTTTGTTTTCTTTTATGAAGGAAAATGATTGTGTTCTTATATCTTGGGGAGGGAGAGGAGTCAGGATCTCCTGGACCCCCCTGACTACGCCACTGAGCAGTGTGAATGCTGAGTGGAGAGCAAAGCTTTTTTAGTGAGGTGGTGTGTTCCTTTAGGATATTTGAAAGCGATATTAGTTGAATCAACAATATGACCTAAGTGTCTCGATAAAGTACTAGTATTCCTGTAATCAGCTAAAACATTGTTTGAGTCCTTTAACGAATATCATAATTACAAGCAAAAATGCTGTGTTTCCTGGGACATAGGCAACCTAACCAAACATTCCTGCAATGATCATTTTCCCGAATTCATCGGTTTATTCGTCCACCCCCCTGGAAAACGATAGATTGAGGTTCCACTGTATAGATTCTAAGTGGCACACCACTTCCGGAGGAGCAAATGCAGACTAGGGAGCCTGTGACAGGTATATGGTCAAGATACAGTGATGCATTTGGAAAAGTATCCAAAGTCACCATAGCAAACATTGTTGCAGCTGAAGTGGAAGCTTATTTATCAGAGATGAATGCACCACTAAATTCCTTCCCTGGGAAATACTGGAAGACTTGCATCTCCTACCTAGGCTAAAAGTAGTAGCGAAAATGGTTCTTGCCATATCACCATCCACTGTGTTCAGTGAAAGACTTTTTAGTGTGGCAAGAAGTATATGTGATGTAAAACGCAACAGGCTTGATCCTGACTTCTGAGATGCTTCACTTTCTGAGCAAAAATTAAAAATCTGTAAAAGGAGATTAAATTTGTGAGACATTATTGATAATGATAAGATATTTACAATAAAAGATAGATATTAAAGGAGATACTTTTATTTTAAATTTAAACATGAGTTCTAATATTCTAAAGTAATACCTATGAGGTAACACCACTTTTCAGGTTTGTTCTGTTTTGAAATTATGCTATTATATTTTAATTACATAGTGATGATATGAAAGATGCTTTTTTCAACTGATTCTTTCACAGAGTAATGATTTTTTAAGTGGTTGTCTTGTTGCCTGAAATTAAGTGATATTTTTCTTGGAGCCTATGGCGTCAGAATCGATGGAATCGGTATTGGTAGAATCGGAATCGAAATGTCAGAATTGGAATCGGGATCGGAATCGTTAAAATTTTGGAATCGACCCATCACTAGTTTATATTATTCAAGATTTTTTTGCTGTCATCTAGATGCTAGGATCTGGCAGAGGGAAAAGGCTGTGGGGCTCGCAGTATTTTTACGTAAATCAACTGCAGTGACTTTTTGAAGTCTCTTTTTCAAACTAGGTATTTCCAATTTTTATTTCTAGGGTTGATTTATTAGGCTACAGTTAAATTAATAATTTAAGCATTTGTTTTAGTTTTTAGTTTGGCATTTTTTAAAAATATTTATCTATTATGCCTTTTTATTATAATATTTTATGTATACCATGATTCAATTTTCCAATCTCTGCTGAAATAAAGCAGCTTCGTTACTTCCTATCCAAGAATATGCTGTGTGTCTTAGCGGTGTTTATAGATGAATGATGTATTTTTGTTCCACTGGGAGGGAACTGGGTGGAAAAATGTTGGTGCACTATTTTCAAAAGACTATGACCCAAGGAAGAAACCACGGGCTCCTTCGGGGTTGTTACGGGCTATTGCAAGACCCTCGCCATTACGAGAGATAGCTGAAGCACAATCAATTGACCCTATGATTAGCATGTAACATCAAATTTTCACTTTTTATTTAATCGCGAAAAATAGATATCGTCATTTAACTTTTAAAGTGTGAAATACTCACTCCAGGAGTAATAATCTTTCGATCTAGGCTATAAAAAATAATAGGAAACCACTCTATTGGCCATATCATGGAACACACTGGAATAATGATAATTATCATTCAAGGACAAGTGGAAGGAAAAATTGGCAGAGGTAGATCGTGGATGAAATACTCTAACAGGTGATGAAGGATATAAAGCAGAAATATTATGTAGGTGTCAGAAGATAAGTTGATTGGAGGATTGAGCTAGGAGCTGCGTCAAACCAGTTCTAGGATTGATCACTGTTGATGATGTTGAGTCCTTTGTTTCAGAAGTGGACTTTGCCAAATTGCCATTGCAGTGTATCAATTTTATACTTTCTCTATGTGATGTAATTTATCCTTCTTAGTCATCACAGGTTTACTCTGATATTATCAAAAAATGTTTGGCAGAAATGCTCAAATGTACTATTTATGGTGCTAAAAATAAATAGGGCATAGATTTGCTCTCGTATTATCAAAATTGTTCTGTTTCAAAAGTTCACTTATTTAGAAAGAGCCAAGTTTTTTACTGCTTTGCTTGGCAAACAATTTTTGAGTGGAAAGATTTTGTCTTATTTTCTCATTTTATGTATAGAGGCTGTTATCTTTTTACACTTTTACATGCTAATTACAAGTAAAGTGTAAAAAACGTGTGCCTTACATGTTTATTATTTTTAACACAGAAAATTTCAAATTACTTGTTTGAATGTTTTATGATGTTTTTATGTTCCAGAGTTAAATCGTTTGAATACACACGTGAGTGTGTCATTTTTGACGTTCTCGGTATTCCTTTATACCATGGGTGGCTTTTGGATCCCCAATCAGAAGAAGTTACTAAGGCAGTGGGAAATCGGTCTTACAATCAGTTGATTGATAACATTATACAGAAAAGGGCTTCATCCAAGGCAGACATGGTAGCTGAAGGTAACTTACTTTCAATTCTGCATAATCCATTTTTTTCAATGATTTTGGTAATGTTCAAATAGTAATATAAAAAAATATTTATATAATATCATAGGAAGTATTGCACATTTTTTTTAACTCTGAAGATAATGGAAAGGGGTGGTGCTAGGAAGTGAATTTGAGAAACCCTTAACATATTCACTGTGGTGTGACCCTACAGTGGGTTACATCCGACTTACACTCTGCATGACAACAAATTTACTATTTTTATTTACTTTGAGGCTTTCTTCATTTAACCAAATGGAAAGTAATACAGTACACTCCCGATTATCCTAATGGCTAATGAAGGTGAGAGATGGCACGAATAATCAGAAAACACGGATAAGCCAAACTTTCACTTTAATGTTTTTTAATGTTCATAATTTACATAAAAAAAACAATATGTTTTTATTTATGCCATTATTCTGTCATTTTAGAGTGCTTCCCAGACTCATTGAGAGCTTTCTTTGCCAGTTCGCGATCTTTTTAGCAGCAATAACATGGTTGTACTCGTATTATCAACGCTCCACGTAAGGCCTGGTTTTGAAAACCACACTTCCGTGGCTGAGTGATCACAGATACAGAAAAGTGGTTTGTACCGATGCTTCAAAAGCACCTGTAGTCATCGGAAACTACACTGTCAGGCACCACGCCACGTAGCCACGTCTCGGACAAGTTGCCCGGGTTGCAACTGCTGCGGGACTTGTATCCGTGATCATGGAGCTTGGTCGTGCACTGCGAGGCTTAGAAAATGGGAACACGATGCTCCCGTGAATGCAGCTAGCATGCGATTGCTTCTGATTTTCAAAGGGGAATCTAATGAAAATAATAAGCCTGGTATACTCTGGCATTAATGCAGTAATTCTAATGATTTTGTGTCCGATTTTATTTTATTATAAAGATCGTGGAAAATGTTGAGTGAGGGTGAAAATCATGCACGGATAATCCGCAACACGGATATAGCACACCCGGATAATCGGGAGTCTGCTGTAGGTTGAAACTTTGTTTATCTATACTATACATCAGTGCAACTGCAAGACTTTTCACTGGAGTGATCTTTGCTCATCTGCTGGGCATAAAAAGGGGGGGCCCCTTTAGTGTCATGCAAGACGTGAAAAGAAGAGGGATCAGGCTCTTTTGTGTGCTATTATTTGCTATAGTGACAGTGAATGCAGTGGCGGCTGGTGGTAATTTATCTAGGGTGTGCATTAGAGCAGATATAGGATGATTTAATTATATTATGTTAATCCTAATCCATGAGCGTCAGATCATCAATCAGTCAATCCAGAATACATAGCAAGCAAAACATATCACTGGTACACTCTACCCTTAAAATTGCATGAACAGAAATAATATTAGTATGTATGAAAATAATTATTCTCAACACACCTTTACAAGTGACGGTAGTTGAAATTCATTCTCTTTTCCTTACACCCTATGAGGAAGTAGTGTAGAAAACGGCTATACAGATGGCTCTGTAGACGGACTACGATCCTGGGCGCAGGTAGTGTAGGTGGCGGCTACACCACTACACTACCTGCTAGTCAGTCACCGAAAACATGCGCGTGCGCACTCGCATGGTTTTGAGTCTACTCCCATCGCCCCTTTGAACAGCACATACCCCCCCGCTTACCTCGTCCCGCCAGAGCTCCCTCAAGCGATCGCACAGACCGAAAATGCGCCCGGCATGATGCCATGGGATCGCATACTTGTAGAGCGGTGAATTCGAAAAGGACATAGCTGTAGCGTTCGTAGGCTCATGTTTCTTGCATATGCAGACAGTACTTTTATCCTTCGCATTGCAAAGGAATAGTTTTCTTTTATAATTTATTCATCTTTGGGTGTGCACTTGCTAACATGCGTATACGCACGCGCCGCCACTGAGTGAATGACATTTTTTACTCTTGTGATTGTGCTTTAGTAACTAATCACTCCACTTATATAGTTTTGGCCTATTTTTTAAAACGGCAAACTGCATATTTTTTCAAATCAAAGAGTTTGGCGACGTACTGAGGATGGATAAACTTCTTGGAAAATTTGCTCTAAGTGTGAAAAGGTACTGGATGAGCTAAGTCGAGTTGAAGGTTACATGTATTAGATGATGTGTTCTAGTATGGTATTTTTGCTCCCATCAATACCATCCTATAAACAGTATGCTATTCATGTTCATCCTCTATGGAGGCATCATCATCTGCAAATGCCATTGTAACCTCAAGTGTATTGTCAACTGCCATTATTACAGTCAAACCTCTTCATAATGAAATTCTAGGGACCAAAGAAAAATTTTGTTGTATAGAGGTTTTTGTTATACAGAGGTATCCCTTGTACAGAAGTTATGACCCATTTTAATGTACTGAAAAGCTTTTTAGCAAATAAAGGACTGATATTTATTTATAAATTCACTTAAATAAGATATGTTACCCTCATAAATATGGTACATTTTATCAAATTTATTTTAAAAATGTAAAACTTTGATATGGCCTCATTGGAATAGCAAGAACTTAAATCCAATCACTAATTGAACTCAATCATACGACGATTTGATAGGAGCACATTTGGGGACATGTGTAATTGATATTTTTAATTATTTGTGGCATTAACTAACAACCTTCTTTATTTCACTCACAAAATTGAAGAATTCTTTATAAATAATTCTTTAAAAATATATTACAACTTCAGGTTACTCTGAAATTTAAGAAGATATATCCCAGTCTTCCTGGTAACTGCCAGTTATGAGCATTATAAAATATTAAAGATAATATCACAATATGTGGGCATTCCATGGAATTTGTAAAAATAAAGAAAGCTTTAAAACAAGTAACTCAAATGCTCTTTAGCAGACACAAAACTGTGCAAACAAAAGGGTAGTAATTAACAAACAGCAAATTGACTTTTTGCATATAAATAATAACATATCCCACTATCAACATATATAGAACTCAATAGAATTTAGATGGCTGATGCTCTCAAAATTAAAATAAAACTTATTTAAAGAAATCTGATATTTTTTCTGGATGGTTTGCTTTCCTTCCAAGGACCATCTCACACAAAGATTCCGCAGTTGATCGAGAGAGACTAAATGCTCAACAGGTATATCTCTCTGGGAAAAACATTTCTGCAGGGCTTCAATGTATGCATTTGTGGTAATTTCTCTCTCAGGGTTACCTTCATCCTCATCACTCTCAGATGAATCGTTTTCCATAATTTCCTGCAAAATATCCTCATCTGTTACTTCAGGGAATACTGGTATGTCCTCATCAGCAGATACAAAATCATCTGCAGTCACTTCAGTTTGCACTCCTTCTCTCAAAATATATTCCTCCCAGACTGCATCAATGCCAATGTAATTACTGCTTATACTGGGACCTGCTTCAGTTTCTTCTTCTTTATTGAAGTCAAAGCCTGCCTTTCTCCAACAGTTCCTTGTTGTTTGTGGAGTCACACTCCACCAGCCTCCAGTCCCAGTGAGAAATGAGTTATCGAATTGTCGTCGATTCGATGTTGAAGTAGTCTTCGATAAAACATCGATGGTAACACATCGATCGATGTCTATATGGTCCTAAAATGGATGTGTTTTTGATGTTGACGTCATCGACGTGATATCGACTTCCTACTTACCTGCGATTTTTTACTCACCAAATTTTGGTTGATTATGATACAATAGAAAATGAGGTTTAATAATAATTATGGAAACAACAATCTTTTCGACTAATAATAGTCATCTACTGCAGCCACAATGACGGATGTCAATCGAGCACGCAATGTGTAAAGAAATGAAGGCTGAAATAATTAGGCGGTTTCAATTTTATATTCTTGAATTGTAATCTCAAGTCCTGCATATTTATTTTCAATAATATGCAGACACCCTAATGAAAAAATGAAAGATCATGTTGACATCCGTGGCGCGAGTGCAAAGGCATCAAAATGAATTAGACGTAGTAACAACGCCAAGTTTTAGCATAATTTCACACATCACGCAGGAAATACTAAGAACTGTGACACAAGTCGAAGGTCCGGTGTATCTGAGGCAAATGTGTGTTTATAGAAATCTGCTCAGTGCAAATTGCGAACACAGCACCAACAACAACCGAAAAATTATCGATTGAACAAATAAAATCGACGTTGACCACATAACGATCTATAGACATCGAATCAACGTAGATTCGAGGTAGATTCGATGATCCATTTCTCACTGGGAGTAGCCATTTCAATCCCTTGTTTTAAGTTAATAAAATAAGGGTTGTCCATTTTCCTCTCAATATTAATTACAATTCGATGCAGCATCCTTGATCTGTAATTCGATTTAAAAGATCGAATAATACCCATATCTAAAGGTTGCAAGCAGGAAGTGAAATTTGGAGGGAGGAAATACAACTTCACATTTGTAAGCCTATTTATATCACAAGAGTCGTGAGCCGAACATTTGTCATAAAAGAGCAATCTTTCTCTTTTGTGCTTTCATTTTCATGTCAATTTCTTAAACCCACTGCTGAAATGATTCAGAAGTCATCTATGCTCTTTTATTCGCCCTGTAATCTGCTGGTAAACTTCTAATGTTTTTAAAGCAACCCGGGTTTCTCGCTCTTCCTATCACTAGGGGTCGTAGCATCTCGGTCCCATCTGCATTACAGCAGAGAAGGACAGTGATGTGTCCTTTTGCCTTTTTCCCACCTTTACATTTATCTGTTTTTACAGCCATAGTCCTCTCAGGTAGCAGCCGATAGCCGTCTTGTCGGCGTTGAATATATTTTTCGGGGGAAAACTCGCCATAATCTCCTTTAATTTTCCACTCTGCCACTGAGCAATGGCATCTTCCGGTGCAGACATCTCTTCTCCTGATATTCCCTTGCACTAAATATTGTGGTGAGTGCGAAACTTTTCAAGCCAGCCTTCTGATGTGCAAAATCCGTCTTCACCTAAAATCACGGCCAATTGCTTGGCTTTCTGGCAAATTAGAGGTCCAGTGACAGGGATATTTTAACTTCGTATTTGCAAAAACCATTTAAACGTTGCTTCATCAACCTTGTGGTAAGTTGTGGCCCATGATCGCTTCCTCGTGGGATTCACAGCGTTGTACATGGCCAGGGTTCCCACTCAACCATGAAAAAGCTGTGAATTTAGTCTACCGTGAAAAAACCTGGAAAAAGCCGTGAATTTCGCCATGAAACCTTAAAAATATCTCAATCTTTATAATAATACTACGATTGACTGATCAAATTCGATATGTTTATCATGTTTCATGGTCAGGCACGCGCAGACTCTTTGTCTACGCATTTCTCTACACACGAATATTCGAAGTGTAGTCATTGTTCCGTACTATATGATGACACATTGACCGATATTTTCCATTTTAATGGCGGAAGTCTGTTATTTTGTCTAAGCGTTTCAATTTCAGTGATAGCTTGGGATGGACTTGTATTCGAAAAAGGACGAGTGAAATAACTTGCATTTCTAATAGAATGAACCATTTACGAAAACTATCTGATTTGTAATTCGAAGTTTGGTTCCCACACAAAATGAGGGCACATGCCATATGCTTCAAAATATAAGTTTGCTATTGGAATTTTACTAAAGGAAACATTTCTATGGCAAATAGGCTTTCAATTTATGGCAATAGCTCTCAATAGACTGCGCTCACCTTGTTTGAGTTTATGTGAATAATAAAGTGAAAGTGAAAATAACGTGTTGCAGCAGGTATTTCTTTTGTCTTTATATATTTAAAACCAAGTGCATTATACAGTGGAACCCCGATTTATCGTTCCCGCATTGATTGTTTTCCTGCATTCATCGTTCGCTGTTCCTGGTCCCAAATAAAGTTCCATAAAGGCAATGTAATTTTTTCCCGCATCCATTGTTCTCCGAAGTATCGTTTTCCCGCATTGATCGTTTGAAGATCGCGGTCCCGTCTTATAATTATCCAGTATCCATCGTTTGACGAAAATGAGACGAAGTGTTTACAACGTGTTGTTTGTGGCTAATAACGACAGACACTCCCAGGAGATTGAATTACTATAGGGAGAAGCTGAGTACCCGTGGGATAGTTACATTAGCACATTTCCCAAGATTCGCTATCCCCCTCCACTCAGAACTGGCCTCCCCCCCTCTGAAGCTTTCCTCTTCTCCGAAATAAAACAAAAGGTCTCAGCTCGCGCAGGGATCGTATTACGAAGACCTTAGCTTCGAAAAAAATGTCAAGTTACACGAAAACAATAGATACGTGTTTTGCGCTCCCCCCTTTTCTCACCCACTGACCTGTTTCTGGAGGTCAACTGCTGCATGAATCGCCTCCCTAAAGGTGTCTAAAGGCCTGGATTCATTAACACGTACGAGTTAATGTACGTTTCCGTGAATGATTTTTGTGGACCGGAACGGAACATGTACGAATGCATGAACCAAATTAGAACAGGTTCTATTTTCTGTGCGTGCATTCGCACAAGTTGGGTGGTTACACGGTGCATTTTGGCATTAATTCTCGCGTTCATACATTTAGACATTAACCTGTACGTGTTAATGTACCGTGCAAACAGGCCTTAACAATGAATTTCGGCAATTGGCATTATACTATTATTAGATTGAAATATTTGTAAAGTGCATGTAATTCAAAAAAGAATGAGACCAAACACGACGTATTTCTAACGTTATTTAAGCATGTAAAACAAGAAAATAGTTGGAAAAATACAATGATGATTTCTGGCGAAACTCGATATCCTCGTAGCTGAGCTTCTCGGCAGTTAATATGGCATTTTTCCGTAAACAAGGTATCAGGTTATTATCAGTGATCAATTTACGAGTTATACTATAAGTCTCACTTGTCAGAGTTACTGATGAAGGGATATCTTCTCAGGATTTTTGTTACGTAGTACTAACAATCCGAATTCATCTGCTCATCTGGCACTACGCTAATTAGAAAAGAATGGGTATCTTTAGGATAAAAAATTTCATGGCGCAGTCATATGGTCACGCTTAACCCTCTGCAGTACCCCGTACGCGGTAGCATCAGTTCCGAACCTCACCTCGTACGAGTGGTTCCCTACTTTCCAGGGTGGCTGGACTTCGAACCACCGAGTGTTTTCCGTGTGGGTTTAATAAAGTCAGGCTTCATGTTCACTAGTTTAATTTTATTCGTCTTCGGACCATGGTCCCTCCAAAGAAATTATTGAGAACTTTAAGAGGTGGACTGAAAATAATCGAACATCAAGAAAAGAATCCGGGCTAGATGGGCGTGAATATTGGAGAGCGCCTCGGGCTGTCCGCTAGCACATGACGGTAGGGGTGGGGGTAGAGCGAGCTACCAGGTGAAAACAAGAAGTGGGATGAAGCCGAGGCTCAGGGGAACGTGCCGCTGACGATTAACGCAACATTGTTCACGCTTAACACATTGCCTGAATTACATGAAAAATATATTTACTAGACAGGAACATTACAAATAATTGACTATTTTTGGCCTTTATGATCCATCTCACAACCAGTCACTGCGCTGGCAAAAGCGGTTGTTTTAGGCATAACATGCACATTGCTCTCATGAATACGTGTACTGGAAATGGTGTTTGATGGATAAGAATTTTTACATCAGACAGAAATCCATAATAGCAGTGTTAATGTCGAGTGGAGAGCAAACATTTTTTTAGCGAGGTGGAGTTTTCCTTCAGGATTTTGAAAGAGATATGAGTTGAATGAACAATATGACCTAAGTGTCTTGATAAAGAACTATTATTCCTTTTATTATCTAAAATATTGTTTGAAACCTTTAATGAATATCGTAATTACTCGCCAAAATCCTGCGTTTCCTGGGACATAGGCAACGTAGCAAAAATATAAAGCATTGATCGTTTTTCCGCATTCATTTTATAATCGTATCGTTATTAGGAAAAATTTTTTTTCCCCTAGTGGAGTTCCAAAAAAGGATGGTAGTCTTAGAATCGTATTCATCTTATATTCGTGCTAATATGGTGTATGAAATTGTTTTTCGATTTATTATGTTCTATAAACAATTTTAATAAAATATTTACCGTTAAATAAGAAAGATTGGGTAAGGGAAATTTGGTTACTGTACAGTAATGACAACGTGTGCTAAAAACAATCTCTCGGCGAGGAATTAAAAAAGGACTTCCGGTGTCCGGACGGAAGAAGGTCCGAAGGGTATTCGGCGTCCGGGGAAGAGCGCGGTTGGGCTGGTCCTTTAGTTGGCTCTGAATTTTGCAAACGATCACGTCATAACAGATATCACTTTTCATTGCGGCATTAACATTCACGGCGTTTGTCGCGTATGTTAATTTTCTGTTGATATACAGCTAGTGATTTTCTTATTGTTGGCTTATTAACGGACCGTGTGTTGGACGAAATTGAGACTGTGAAAACCTGAAAAAAACCGTGAAAACCTGAGAAAAAAACATGAAAACCTGGAAAAAACCATGAATTTCATTATTCAGGTAGAGTGGGAACCCTGATGGTGCTTATTTGTATTTTGTTTCTCTTTTTTAAAATTGTTGTCAATGAAGACGGCGGTATGTCGTACTTCTTGGCCATGTCCAATTTCTTCATTCCTGTGTCAATGTCTTATAAAATGGCAATTTTCTGCTCGAGAGTGAATTGATTTCTTTTTGGTGACATTCTGTGAAGTCCCTACGAGTTGGAGAAAGATTTAATAAAGATCCCCAAAATTAACCATAAAATACATTCTGATGGACTGCTAATGGTACCTTTTAACTTTTCGCTCACTACTACGTGGATTCTGAGACTTGACAATATAATTAACATCACTTTTAAAAGAGTTGTTGCTCGCGAGGACTTTCATCTGCTAACTCGGCGTGGGAAACTTCGCAGAAATATAACCAATATCGTTAGTAATCGATAGGTCGATAGTTTCAGTCGATACCTATGCAATTGACCTCTGCATGACGGCCATCATGTGAAAACAAAATGCAGACGATGCTAACATGAAAGATATTAGAAAGGTGGTAGTGCTTTGTTAGCGACAATGATCAGTCTACACAACCTTTAATCACATTCAAATTATTAATCATATTTCAAGGAAGCAAATTCATGGATTCAGCGATGAGGAAAAAATTGAAATACGTACTCCCTTTTCAAAACAATTAATGCGTCTATTTTGAGCGCAAATGATATCAATGAAATGGAGGATACGTAATCACAAACTTCCTTATTTTGCCCTAAAGAGGTAAAATAATTGACTCGGGGCCAAAAGTTTGTATCGTTTTAGAGAAATTTTTGCTGTACAGAGGATGAAAATACACATAACTTATGGGAAGAAAATCGGGACCGTAACTTTTTTTGTTGTATGGAGAACTTGTCTTCTATAGAGGTTCGTTCTGAAGAGGTTTGATTGTACTTGGTGTAACCAACTCTCCCCACCTAACTTCCATTGTCCTGCTATTGATATCTTCTAAATAGCAGGATGTACTGGTATTTCTATGGGTCTCCAAGATTTCGTTTTATTTTTCCAGTCTAAAGGGTAATACGTGCTCCTTCTGTCAGAAAAAAATTACTCTAATTATTATATTTATGTAATAGTTTTATTATTTGTCATTGATTATTTTTGTTATTAATATTTATTAATATTAATAATTTACCATCTTTTTTTGACAAAGTTACATCTCATTATTGGAGTGTTTGTGTGTGTCATCTGTAACAACATGCTAGTTGTGTGTAGTAAATTTTTGGCATAGAGTTTGGGTGTGAAAACCAGAAAGAAAACAGGATCTGCAAGTACATTTCAACACTTTCAAGCAAAATTGCTGCTGAAAGTAGCCACTATGATGCAATCAGAAGCTATCAACTTAAATTATTGCCTTCGAAGAATAAAATTGACTATATATTCTGAAAAATTAACATGATGAGCTTGATGAAAATACATAGTCCACAAGCATTGATTTTGGCCGTGGTGTGTAATTACAGACTGTAACTGAAGTAAGTGATTTAAGCGTAGAGCTGAATTGACAAGGAAAGCAATCATTTCAATAAGGGATATGTTAATTGAAAATTGTGCCATGGTTTTTGATGGTAAATAACATTTGTTTATCATCAATAAGAAAGGTTTTTAGGTTCGTGAAGATGCAACCCACATATCACCTCCATACAGTGGAACCTCCTACAGTGGAGTCATGATGTTTTTCTGCCCTAAAAATGTTATCCATGGATATTATTCTCAATAACTATCTTTGTATGGTCCTTATGAAATAATTAATAAATTCTTTGCCAGTAAAATGGTGCAAACTCCTCAGTCCAATTTTCAGTCATATAATGCCTCGGGTATTATAATTTTGAAATTGCGTCATTTTATTGACCAAAAATTTGATTAAAGCTCGGTTTTAAGTCACTAGGTTTTTGGCTTGTCCAAATGTCATAACATTTCATATGTATCATTATGTTTGCATTGCATGAGATTTAAGATAACTTGAAACATCTCATAATTAAAAAGATTGATATTTTTCTCATTTACCTCAGCCCTCACAGCAGAAAACTTCCTTGAAGCGACTGCCTCTCAGCTTACAGCCCATGGGCTGTGTGAACTGAATTCCGCGCTAACTGAAGGAGATTATGGAATTCTATTTCGGAACAACCACTTCAACGTCATCACTAAACACAAGGTACTGGTTAGTATACATCACCAAACATGGTTTTGAATTATCTGAGCTTCAAACTTTCGGCCATTGTCAAAGTTGTCTGCTTTCAATATTCTTTTAAATTAAGCAGTATATTTCAAAGGCATGTCTGAACCTCGGAGATAAGTACAGTGGAACCTCGTTAAAGCGAGTACGGGCTATTGCGAGACCCCCGCCATTACGAGAGATAGCCGGGGCACCGTCAATTGACCCTATAATAAGCATGTAAAAATATTCTTTTTAACGAAATCCTTTTGGTGTTGGCACTCGCCATAGCGAGAGTTTCCATCGCCGGAAAACCTTCACCAAGAGTCCCAAATCTCTCTAATTTCTTGCGATCTGTCAGAAATGAAGTTAACATGGAGTGCTCAGTCTCAAATTCATGTAGTAAACTGTCGTTCGATAAATAAGTAGTTCATTTTGGTTCAAATATTGTGGAGATACAAAGAGAAGATTAGGGCTGCCATGGTGCGGGAGGGCAAACTATCACAGCAAAAGCACCTGCGGAATGCAGACCATGAAGAGTTAGAAGGAGCTTTTTTTCGGGTGGTTTTGCCCACTTCAATCTGCGGGAACTTCTGAGAAAGGGGCTATGCTTAAGCCTAAAGCGGAGTATTTTAGGGATAGATTGGGAATCGAGAACTTCAAGAGTTCGGGAGGTTGGTTGTACTAATTCAAAGCACCAAAGC
Source organism: Ischnura elegans (assembly GCF_921293095.1). Taxonomy (NCBI): domain Eukaryota; kingdom Metazoa; phylum Arthropoda; class Insecta; order Odonata; family Coenagrionidae; genus Ischnura; species Ischnura elegans. The sequence goes on from NC_060259.1 coordinate 101,325,463, forward strand.
ATTATCTCCCATCATAATTGCTGGTGATGCCTGTGGTGTAAAACCGAGGTCGTGGAAGAAAGGACTCCAATCCTAAAAATCTTAAGAAATATTCCCCCCTTGATATAACGTGGATGAAACGGAACTCTTTAACAACCTACTCCCTGTCAAAACCCTTGCAGTATGAGGTATTTCTTGCAATGATGCTTCTAGAGGTAGGTAGTGCACCTTAGCAATGGTGTAGGATGTACGATACATTGATACTCAGCGTGAATTGTCCGGATGGACGTATTTATTCTCTATTACGGTTACAAGTAATAGTCACGATCACAATTTACTATTTACAAGGGTAAACTATTCGCGTCAGTGGTCGGAGTCATATTAGTGCTCTCTTCTGTCACCTGGGCGGTCGAGTATCCCCTGGTGGCCGCTGGAAGAACTCGAACAGAACAACTGACTCTCGTTTGGCGCCATCTCGTATGCACTCGGCGTCGCCATAGATGGCATATGTGAAGAGCTGATGCTGCGCTTTCAGTTTATTTAATTTAAAAATTCTGCATTCCTTTTTAATGTTTCTCAGTCATTATTGAGAATGTTAAGTTAATAAATTCATACTAGTAAGTTTTTTTGGCCTTAGGATGTCCATCGGATGGACTTCGTGGATTAGAGCAGTGAAAAGAGTTCGATGTGGGGAACCAAAAATGATAGGGTGAAAAAATCCGAAAAACCAGGAGAACCGGGGGCCGTGGGATATTTAACTACGTAGCACAATTCCCAAAATCCTCCACCCCATCCATCCATCAGCCCTCGGCTCCTCCTCCAACGCTTTCCTCCTCTCTGAAATCAAACAAAAGGCCCCAGCTCGCGCAGGGTTCCTACTATGAAGACCATAAATCAAAAGCTTCAAAAGAAAATATCAAGTTACAGGAGAATAATAGAATTGTGTTTCACTCTTTCTCCCCCACTGACCTTTTTCTGCCTACCTGCTTCGAAGTTCCCCATTGCTGTAGGTCAACTACTGCATGAGACATCTACTAGCCCAAAATGTGTCTAAAAATGACTTTCGGCAATTGATATTTCACCTTTATTGGATTGAAACATTAGTAATGTGCGGGTAATTTAAAAAAGAATAAGACCAAACATGTCCTATTTCTGACTTGATTTAAGCATTTTACGCAAGGAAATAAATGTCAAAATACGACGGAGACTTAGCATTCTGGCGAGACTCGATATGAGCAGTAGAGCTTCTCGGAAGTTGATGCAGTATTTTTTTCCGAAAACATATATCAAGCTACAATTTATGAGTTGTGCTATAAATCTCTATTGTTACAGTCACAGAGGAAGGGATATTTTTTCAGGATATTTGGTTTCTACCTGATAGCAATTCGAATTCATCTTCTTATCTCGTGAGAACTTTCAAAGATGGACTGAAAATAATTGAAGAAAATCCGGTGGAGAAGCACATGTATTTTGCAAAACGCCTCGGATTGTCCACTAGCACTTGACAGTAGGAGTGGGGGTAAAGTGAGCTACCTTTTCAAAATAAGAAGTTGGATGAAGCCGAGTATCAGATGGGCGAGCCGCTGAAATGGCGTTTGGTAGATAAGAATGTATGTATCAGACAGAAATCCATCGTAGTAGTGTAATGCCGAGACGGCATCCAATCATTTTTTCGCGAGGTAGTGTATCCCTTAGGATATTTGAAAGAGATGTAAGTTGAATCGACTACATACCCAAATTGTTTCCATAAAATTAAAATATTCCATTAATCAGCTAAATTCCTGTTTGAATCCTTTAAAGGAAATCACAATTACTCGCCAAAATCCTGGGTTTCCCGTTGCATAGGCAACCTAGTCAAACATTACCGCATTCATCGTTTTTTTCGTCCATCCCCTTGAAAAACGATAGATCAAGGTTCCACTGGATACATTTTTATTTATACATTCATAAAGGGAAATAGAAAAGAAACATACGTTTAATATGCTTTGCGCAGTTCTAGTATTTGAGGTATTTGAATATTTGAGCAATGATTTAATATTCGAATTCGATATTTAAGTTCGAGAAATCTGCTATTCGACCCATCTCTAATTCCACACCCTTGCCTTCTTTACTAAGTCCAACTATAAGTTTTTGCAAGTTTATAGGCGGCTACATATCCTGTGCCATCTCAGAACTTGCTAGCTACTGATCCTCTCCCCCCTGAAGACTCTCACCACACACCAAGGTTGCAGAGCTCTTTAGGGATTTGAGAGTTGGGTGGGCAAATAAAAAAATTCATCTAAGAGGTATATCCTCTTTTTTATCCGATTTTACTGGGAAAAAGATGTGCCTTTTACATGAGTTGATATGGTAGCAATGCATTTCATTGAAGGGAAGGGAATAGATTCTTACACAAAAATGTGTCATGTACTTAAAACACTTATCATCCCACCTCAAGTTTTCGTTTGAACAAAGGAGTTCAGATTTTCATTCATGATGAAATTTCTTAATTTTTGATTACAAGCATCGATGAAAGTGTGTACACACTTAAAAATATCATTGTAACAGACTAAAATGTTTGGTTTTGGACATTAAATGCTGATTTTGTAAATATAAGCCATAAAATAAAATTGCTGCATTAGTAATTGAAACCGGGTTATCCAAAGGAAAAATAACAGGTAGGAGGATATGCTCCAACACCCTCGGCCATGGCAGATTGATGGTACTGAAGGGAATTGATACTAGGGATGGTCGGATTGGATACTTCGGATCCAAATATGTATCTGCAGATATTGCCTTTCTTTGGATACTTAGGATCCAGATTCACTGAAGGCATCGGATCTTGATCTGAAATTTTAAATTTATGCTTCAGTGAATGCAGTGTCCCATACAAGGGAGTGGAAAGAGTTCCGATCCAACCTTCGCATGCGCCATTGCATTGCGATTCTTGTCTTACTCATGAACCATTTTGTTTAAAAGCTCTCGTAGGGGTGCATCAGAATTTCAGCTGTAGAAAATTTTACGGCAAAAAACGACAGGCTCTTAGTGTGACTCTTACAAAGAGAGAACAGCCATCGGAAGAATCTCAACGCCACAAAAAAACACCCTCGGCCTTCCATCACCCCATGCCTGTGATATTTTTTTCTTTCAGAGACCACGTAGTCCATAAATCATTATCTTTGACGGAAAATATTAAGTTACACGAGAACAAAAGAAGCATGTTTCATTCCTACCCCATCTCACCCACTGACCTTTTTCATCTTACCTGCTTCAATTCTCCCTTTCTGGAGAACAAATGCTAGGTGAGTGACTTAAGTAATTACTGGACCCGAAGATGTTCCGATAGATTTTGGCAATTGGATGACGTGGACGAGATTCAAAAAAAGAATGAGACCAAGCACGTCGCATTTCTAATATATTTAGGTTTTTTTAAGCTGAAATTGATTGAAACAATGTTTTTTTTGTTACAATAAGGCTATACCAATATTCAACATTGTCCAAGCAGTACAATTCTCAAAGAAACAAGCGTGGCATCAGTACCGTCAAACAAGAAGATACAGCCCGGAATAGCCAACGGTATTTATCTCACAGGTCGCCTGGCTTCGTTTTGAAGGCAACAACGTCACAAAATGGCAAGATCTAATGAGCTCGTCCTTGACTCCCTCATTCATACTGTCGTTGCTTGAAAGACAGAGGGATCACGCTCCTTCCCCTCCACCTCTCCTTCATGCGCTTGTGCTACCCTCCCCTTCCTCTTGCTGAGCGGTTGTCTCGCTCTGTTCCCACAACTCGTTGCGCGTGAAACTAATGTTGTTCTATACATTGTTAATTGTGTTGCAGAATTCATAGTTGCAATTTAATTTAATGATATACCAATAAAAATATCTTTCATTGTGAAGAAACATTTTTATTGACATAAGGAGAACCATGTGCACGCACTGTGCAAACTATCACGTGGAAGTGCAAATTCCTCCTCACCGCAACTGAAGCGTTTGTGGGTGAAATACAATTCAGTATTCGATGAGACAGTGATAAAATTTGGGGGGAAATTATGTGAGGAACATCAAAATTCAGTCAATGTTTTATCCGGAGATTGAAACTTATTTTCATTTCCAAAGGTAAGCGTAAAAGTTTACATCCTGAGCATGTTAAGATTTTATTGTTTTCAAAAATAATTTGAAAGCTTATAAAAATGATTTTTTATCTGTAAAAATATTAAAACATGCACGTAAATCTAAATAACATCCCTTTGATTGTATGTACTTGGATGAAACTTGAATAATTACTTCATTTTATAGCAGACAATTGAAATTGCATTAGGATCCGAAAATATCCAAAGATCTGGCTCCATAAATCTAGGATCTGATCTGAATTTGGATCTGAAAAAAATCCTGCATCCTTCCATCTCTAATTTATGTTACGCCAAATCTTTACTTGTGTTTTTCACCTAAACCCTGGTCTATTGGGATGATAGCTGTGACACTTTTTCTGCAATTACTCTATACTTTCAGAAAATGGCTACGTCATATAATTCCCTAACGTTACTTTGGCGATGTTTCCTAGTAATTTGTTGCCTTGAGTGGGAGTATCCAATGAGAAGCAGCTGTAGTAAGCCGGCCCTTATTTCTCAGAGTTTGAAAAATTTATGTTTTCCTAATGTCTGAATCATCAAAATAAAGTTCGTATGCATTTGCCTAAATTTGGTCACTTTAAAATAAACAGAACCAATTCCCTAAGGTCCACAAGTACTTGGGACCCAAAATTTGATTTTTTTGTGGTTGAAAAGCCTGTATCCTGATGAAAATACATAGTGGAGATAAAGTCTCCTAGAGCTTAAATTTAGTTTGTTTTGGCATATCTTCAAGTGTTTATGAGATATTGTCCCCTGCAATCCATTCCATCCTTCAGAGTGCTACCCTGCTATGAGGCTTTGCCAAAGTATGGCCCATACGTGATGATATTTATCACCTTGTACTCAATTACGGTTTCACTCTAGTAGATACTTCCCCACCCACCCTTCCCTCTTCTGGTAGAGACAATGTTCCTCATTTAAAATACCTAGTTGCAAAGCCCCTCATGCAATGACTCACAACTCTTACACATTTTAGTACACATGTAATCTTGAGTGAATTTGAGTGAACTCCATCGGCTGTTTTGCTCAATAAGGTTCTTAAAGTGGTGGGGGTGTAAAAACAAGCTGCTTTTTAGGAATATTTACCCTCAAATGGAAGTTATACCCATTTTTTGGGGTTCGCCTCACCTTTAGGTAAATTTTCAAAATTCAAAGGTGCATTGCTTCCATATACAATCATGTTAGAGGTGCACTGTTTTTTCCTAAAAAATCAACTGAAAATGAAGGTATGCATGCTTCTTAGATGAATTTTTTTATCTTCCGCTATATTATAAATAGAGTTTTTTACCTTCTCTTTTATTTTATAACTTAAAGCTTTTTTTCGTTAGTGTTTCAAATAATTTCATTTTCGCTAAGGACAAATGTGGGATCTGAAATTTTTATTTATTTTATTTTGGATAGAGTTGTCCAATTGCATTTATTTCAATTAGATATTGTGACGATACACGCCCGGCTACCGTGCATCGTCGAACAGAGATTACGATCTATGTTCTTAAATTTACGTGGGTTCTGCGGCTCGCAGTCAAGATGGGAACTCGGAATAAGGACGCAGCTTTGAATGCAATGGCGCAGCAAGGAGATGAAGGACCTCGTACACAGCGTTTGAATGTCATACACATTTGTTAAAGAAAGAAAAATGAACACTTTAATTCTTAAACACTAATGAGAGATGGGGGTGATGCGGACTTAGGCGAGACATAAATGACATACAGATCACTGCAAAAACGAAACGAATGTGCCAAAAATGATGAATTCGCAAGAAACAAAAAGAAAGAAATCTTACACCTAATATATGAGGGATGAGATGACTACTGGAATAAATGCACAGAAATGAGCAAAAATGACACTGAACATTTCAAGAATCGACATGACACGGGCACTCGTTATCTTGCTCAAATTGCGACCAAATCCACTGAACTTCACTTTAAGACGGTTTTAGATAAAGTTCGTTGCTTTACTTTAAATATTACAGGCTACGCGTTCTATTTTATCAAAGTGAATCTGACGTCGATCCTAATGGAATGACGAGAACGGGAGAAACGTGATACAATTGAGGCGGTCTTTAGACCGGAAAGAGTGACGTGAGTTTATCTATGAGACCACTAGGTTATTATGACGACACACGTGCACACTTGGGACTTTCTTCGAGGGCGTATGGGCTGGCTGGAGCGGGGGAGGATCGGGATTATTTCCCTGTCCTGGGAGAAGGTTTAGAGTACTTAAGTGTCAAATGGCGGGTCCGAATCCTGGTCGCCGCATCACGATCCGTCAACCGCGGGGAACTACATCCCGTGGATCCTCGGACGTTGTCGTGATGTCTTGACGAAGGTGAGGACACTTTCAAGTTCCTCGACTGCACTCTGCGCTCTCCTCTCTGGCACGCCTTCCCTGTTGTCGCGTTCCCCGACCTCCGAGATGCCGTAGGCCCGTCTGCAGCGGCCTCGTTCTTACTGCCCCCCTTGGCACGTTCACCGCGTCACCTCTGGTCTCCGTCAACTGCTTCACACTTTTAAGCGGAATCCACCCCGAGCTCACCCAATACCGGGCCTTATATACCCATTTGAACATAACAAAAGACATACAAAATGATACCAGACGAGAAAAAGAGGTCGCTCATTGCTTGCTACGATCGCGCGCCAACTTGAAGAGGGAAAAGGGCAGGACACGAATGCGGAATAAGCCGTGACGAGGCTTTTCATCACAATATATAACTGATTCAACCAAATACTTGTAACTAGATATTCTAGGGGATATAGAGTCGAAATCATATGATGATAATTGAACCCAAAAATGGTTTCACTTAAAAAGCGAGCTTGGCTAATGAAAACTATGTCATCATCATTAGTCAACAATCCTAAGATTGGTTTGACGCAGCTCTCCATTTCTCTCTCCTATCCGCTAATCTCTTCATAGCTACATATTTATTCTCTTTTACATCCTTTATAACCTGTCCGATATAACTCATTCCCTTGCCCTTTTTCCCTTCCACTTGTCCTTCAACGATTGTCTTCATCAGACCATCGTGCCTCAAAATGTGGCCAACTAAGTTGTCCCTTCTTTTGCTTAATGCTTTTAGGAGGCTTCTCTTTTCTCCTACTCTCCTTAGCACTTCCTGGTTACTCACACGGTCAATCCATTTTATCTTCATCATTCTTCGGTAGCACCACATTTCGAATGCTTCCACTCTTGACTTCTCTACTGCTGTCAACGTCCAAGCCTCGCTTCCATAGAGAAACATACATAGAAAAGTATGTACTGGCACAAAAGTACCTATTATGGTTGACTACTGGCATTTTAGCCAAGCTGGAACTTTAAATAGTGGGTAGCTAAAAAATAAAATTGCATGAGGTATATTGTATCCATAATGTGGACTACAATGCAAATTTTTCCTTTCATCAAAATAGTTTTCTCATGTGATTCAATGCGTATGCACAGTGATGCGAAAGCAGAAAGTTAAACAATGCTTTGCATTTGCTGTTGTGGAATATCTGATTTGAGAATATGGGTGTTATAATTATATCTTTTTTAATAAACAGGTGGTTATATCAATAATTCAAAAGGTAAATTATGCCATTTAACATTCGTGGGAAGGAGAGTAACACCAGAGAAAGATAGATCTGCGATAACTGTTACATAAGCTAATGTCTTATTGAAAAATCTTAAGGGAGATCTTCATACTGGAAAATGCAGAGCTTCCAAATAGCATGCACTATTTATTGCACAATTATTTTCCCTAGTTATTTATTGCCAGGCTCTGTTCTGTATACCAAACCACACTTTTATGAGGTGTGGTAAGATGACCCTCCTGTTCAGAATAGCAGCCTTAGTGCTTCAATTTTACTTTCAGAAAATTCTTTGTCAGCTTGTGATGGACCAAGGATATCTTGAAGAGCCCAATGTTGTGTGGGAGACTTTGACGAATCTCAGTGGAGATGAAATCTTCCTGGATTCTTCATTCCAAGTATCTCAACGCTCATCCAGCTTGAACGGAGATGAGGAGCAACAGATATCTAGAGAGTAAGTTGGTATATATATTATTTATTTTATGTTAAATATATAGGAAGAAACTGAAGAATTCTTTTTTCATTATTGAATACTATGGCTTTAAAATATTTATTTTATGAAATTCAATTGCATTTTGGCAATGAGACCTGCAGGAAAAATCCAACAGACCCAAAAGGCTCCATTAGCTACTTCAGACACTTCTGACACTTTCAGTCTGTGAAAAACTAAGGGGCTCTTGCACAGATGTCGATTTTGGGTATGTGTGAGTCCATTTGGATAAAGTACCATCACTTGGGGGTTTTCGTTAAAATTTCCGTTTTTGCTTGGGACTTGACTTCATTCAAGGTCTGTGCAACACTCGGTCTGAAGTGTCTTGCTTCCCCTCAGAGGTTCCCCCACCACAACCACTTTCCCCTCCACTTGCTGGACTTCTGTGTATTCAGGGGCCACCAAGTTTTGACTGAACTATTAACACTCTGTCTGGTTAGTTTTAGATGAGAGAATTCTTGTTCATTCACTTGCAGTCTTATTGATGCAAATAGGAACTAAGAGGTTTGATGACTGTAAGGCCTTCTAATAGGAATATAATGGAATTACTATGGAAACTCTAAGGCCAATGGAATTTTTATTATACCTTCAAGAGTCTTTTATGACTAGGCAACCTGTGTGAAAATTTTGTACATTGGAACCTCGTTAAAGTGATGGGCTATTGCAAGACCCCCGCCATTACGAGAGATAGCCAAAGCACCGTCAATGGACCCTATGATTAGCATGTTAAAAAATTTGTTTTTACGAGGCCCTTTTGGTGTTGACACTCGCCATAGCGAGAGTTTCCATCGCCGGAAAACCTTCACCAAGAGTCCCTTATCTCTTTAATTGCTGGTGATCTGTTAGAAATGAAGTTAACAGTTCTGAGTCTAAAATTCATGTCTTAGACTGTCGTTCGATTAGTAAGTAGTTCATTTTGGTGAAAATATTGCAGCATTAACATTCGGGAATGCTCGATCTTCTTTTGTTCCTCGGGCGGCAGAAAGCAGTCCATAGAATACCTCCACGTCCGTGAGTTGCGCGTACAGAGAGCATTTGGAGGAAGACACCATGGCCAAAGGCCCAAAACATGTCAAAGCGAGAAAATGAAAATAATAGAACAATACGTGAGTGGTGTAATCAATTTATCTACCTATTTGCTCTTCACAATTTAAAAAAACAATGAGAAGCTTAGGTCTACCGTGGTGTGGAAGGACAAACCTTCACAGCAACTGCGCCCAAGGAATGCAGAACATGAAGTGTTAGAAGCTTAAGATTAGCGTAGCTTTGTCGGGTTTCTTTTATTATTACATAAATACATTGACAAAATCCATGATGATTGATTTCAATGCCCAATAAATAGTGTAAACATGTTATTTTGCATGAATGTAAGTAACTAAAATCGCATTCATCCTGCCGCAGATAGCCAAGTCAGTTCCAGTCTGCTTTCTTATCAAAAAGTGTGTGCTGCTGCCGCTAGAAGTCTCTACGTCTGCTGATATTGCGTCTGATTGCGTGAATTTCTACAAAACTTAAATATTGCGCTAACAGACAGACAGAGTGTGGACTTAATCTATCCCATTCATGCAGGCAGACTTGAAACATATGAAGATTATTTCTACCTTTATTCCGCCATTAACCTGAAAAAGATAGAATTGCAATACTCCTGTGGAACCCTAAAATTTCATGACGCTCCTTTTGTCACCCAATTGCAGCCGCCAATCATCATTTTCACTACTACTCAGAAAGATAGAACGTATGAATTCTTGAACAGATTCCGAAGTTTTAGCCCTTAATAGTCTGATGCATTGCCATAACTGGTAGTTATGACATTTATATTTGGAGCATCCAAGAAATAGGGATAATAACAGCTCATAATGCACAGTTCAGTACGAGAGTGTCTGATGCTGGGACTGTTAAAATCGACTTCTTGATGCCTCGGCATATAGCGTCCTGAATAATTACATATGATTTGATGATAGATTGCAAGTGAATATGATCATTAGTGAATTAAATGTTCAAAAGTGTGATTTAAACGGCTATCATGCAGCAATTTTCGCCTCTCGGCAGAAACAGCCGTAGTGATGCCTGTTGAGTGGTTTTTTTGTGGTGATGTGATTGCCTTTGGTAACAACAACAACTCACTATAGCGACAGATTTCTCTTTTCCCAAGAGCTATCATTATAAGGGGCTTCCACTGTATATGATTCAAGAATTTCTTTTGAAAACTCCAATAATTTTCAAATGTGGTTCTGAATGAATGTTGAATGATTCTCATTATCAGCTCATAAAAATTACTTGCACATGTATGGAATATTTTGATGTTTACAGCTTTTGAAGTGCACCATTTGACCCTACTGATTTTGAATTATTCTTGAAACACTGCTTAGATTTTTTATTATGAAATTTTATGATTTTGAACAAGTTCAGATTTAGGTCAGTTGTCATATCCATGGTAGAATGGGGTTCAGAATGGGGTGAATTGAGGAAAGAGTGCATTTAGGGGGCAATTCTTGGAGACAAACACAAACCTAGGCCTATGCTCTGCTGAAGGTAACAGGTGGTCCGAGCCACTGCACCACATCTGCTCATATATTGTGAACCGATCAAAATCTACTCATTCAAGATTGCATACGTATTAATTTGCCTTTATTTTGCTCTGTAGAATGTTTGGTACTCTTAATTTTCAGAAAGGCCATCGACATGGTAGGTGGTGGGCTGTCATAAGCAGTGAAATTTACTAGCTCTCACCACCGATATTGAATCATATACAGGCATCCCCCGAGTTACGTAAGAGATGCGTTCCGGGAGACTCTGCATAAGTCGAAATTTACGTAAGTCGAACCTTTGCGTTAGTGCTTCAGAAATTGCGATCGGCGCGGTGAAATTCTCAGCGGAGAAATGCGCGGTAAATTCTCGGTGAAGTTTCATTCAATTCACTGCGATATTCATGAACTCTACAGCGTATTCTTACGTTATGAGATACAAAATCGATAAACATTAATATAGTCTGGGAGTTGCATCTCGAGCATTGCCAATCAAAATGCGTAATATTATTCTCAGAGTTGACTGATCGCGTGGATTTGGGAAAGTACGGTATCTCAACGCTACATTACTAAACTGAATACTTAAATTGATTCATAATGTTATACTGCGATCTAAGGGCCCAAAGAATGCATCGTCTACCAACCTATAAACACTATATCTTCTGCCTTTTATATATTACGTTGATCGATGAATCTGGTGGTTTCACTGTCACAGTTAATACACGTAGAAGGGGTGTCTAGGATTACGAGCAAATAACACACAAAAAATACCAGTAACTTACTTTATTCTTAGATACATTCACACGCACATACACTCAATCTTTCACGCACGGAAATATACTTTCATTCTCTCATATCTCAATAAAATAACGTGAAAATATCATCATTTGAATATTTACTTCGCTGGAAACATCGAAGAGTATTTCCAAAGCACGAAGCTAATTAAAATTGAGCTTTTATTCAGTCAACTCCGTCATTAACGTGCAACTAAGTTAGTGGGGAAAAGCTTTCAATGACGCAATATTCATTTACAGTTGCACACAATACGAGAGAACGAGAAAATGCAGCTTAATAAAATTCTCCGCCAGAAACATGTACGTAAACAATTACGCAATTAATATCGTGTGTCAACTTTTTCTTAACTTTTTCGCGGCGTTCATTGCCAACACTCAAAATTTCAATGCCGTTACGTGGGTAATAAACAATTATTTTCCGCAATAAATATTTCTGCTTGAACTTCATTTTATTTTAATTCCACAGATGGAAATGTCCAAACTTAAGGATACAATTTTTAAATAGTTGAAAGTCGGAGTTCGGGTATGCATGCTGTATAACAAGTTGTATCGTACAGGAATGAGCGCAACCACTTCCATCGCTAGAACTGCAAATTTTTACGTTGATTGCTGACATGGGATTTATAAGCGATTTTTCTACAGAAATTAATGAAAATTCCTTCGAGGAATGACAAAAATGGGTCACTTTGTTATTTTTAACACGTAAAAAACTCGATAACTATTCGATATTTTTTTCTACCATAGGATGTACGAGCGAATATCTACTTCTTCGAGGTCGCATTCGAAAATTAACGTAATCATTTGAAATACGGTTATCGCTTACGTAAGTACGGATTTACATAAGTCGAGACATACGTAACTCGGGGGATGCCTGTACTAATCTTAACTGCATCAAACCAGTGTTAATACGACACTAAATGGAAAACATGTAAATGAGCTGTATGTCTTGTAACCCTTCGGAGATTTTCGAGTTGGTATGTGCTGTAATTTTGTGTGGGAAAAAGACAAGGCCGTGTGCTAGGTTAATAGCACTGTAGGTAGTGATGCAAGGAGGTAGTTACGCAAGTACACCAACACAATTTAATAGCCACCATAGAAAAATGGCAGAGGTTAAGTTTGCATCATTAGGTTTATTTCTGTCTCATTGGTCAAGGATTTAAGATTCCTTTTCATAGTAAAAAAGCATTTCTGGTCTTAAGATTTTCAAAAATGTGAGTTCATGCTTAAGTGAGTACAGAAAAATTCAAGTGTATCAAATTGAGCTTTGAATCCTGCCTTGTAAGGTTTTATACCAACCAGGGCATAAAAATGTGTCAGTAAGTTATCATTGAAGTCACAAAATAACAAAAGTTTACCAGCATAACTATTAAATATATATAGCCTGAATACCATAACTAAGTTCATTTTTGAAAAAAATAAAATGCATTTGATGATTTGCGGACAATTAGAACACCAATATGAGTTCATTTAGGCCTGAAAATCAAAATCCTCACCCTCATAGTGTGTATTCAGGGGGAGTGAGCACTTGTAGGAGCGTATTTGAGTAGATGAGTGCTCAGGCAAGTAGCAGCTGGAAAGACTGCTCTGAGAAATGACTGAGTGCTCGTACTGAGCTGCTACGTAATGGACTTATTCAGGGGGAATTCCACAGCTTTCCAAGTGAGAAACCCAGAAGAATCACAGCGTGCCGCTAATTCCACAGCTGTTGTGGTAGTGCTCACTCTGCCGGATTCTAATCATATATTTAACTTTTCAAGATAATTTTTTTTAACCAAAAAAGTGTGATGATATAACCAGAATTTATAATTCACTGCAACACCCCCACCTCTAATGTCTCTTTGATATAAATGTACACCAAGTGTCATTCCATTGCACTTAATTTCCTCACAAAGCAACCAGTGCTCAGTTAATAGCAGTGCTTTGCAATATTTTGCTTGAAGGAGTATTCCAAGATCTGTTTTTTTGTTCCTAATTGATTTGGTATTTTAACTTTTTCTTTGAATAATTTAATTACTTTTTGTTAACTTCATGCTATTTTAATTATAGGTAATTGATGAAGGAAATATATTTATTTTATTATCGATGAATGATGTATATTTTTGTTTCGCGTCCGTTTCAAAATACTTAAATAATGATTGTAAATTGGCTGCTTACTTTAAATTTTACTTTTGTTAACTAGTGATGGAAGTTTTTGTGTTATTAGAGCCAGCATAATCAACTTATGCCTCCCAGGTAAAATTAATTAAAGGATTTTTGTTATTTGATTTTTCTCTTTTTTCTGTTTTGCTATTGATGGATCCAACAATAGCTTCTTGATGGCACTTACATTGCAAGATGAGCAGAGTAAGCAACAGAACAAAGAATTTGATTGGGGTGCATATGGGAATGCTCTTGGTACCATTGGAATAACTTCCGAGTAAGTTGAATACATGTCAGCTTGATTTCTGCCCCTCTCCTTTCCTGACTCACATTTTGACTCATCCAAAGTGGAGATCACTTAATCCCATGTCTGGCGTGAATTCACACCAGCTCCTGCTAAAACTCTTCATGCATTCACATGGAAATGGTTGTGGATTCCTGGATAAATTTCTCTTACATTTTTAACTATGTGCATTTTAATTCACTACTAATGGTTGTCCTAATAACACAGCCCTTTCCCAGTTCCCACCATACACCTAAAATAATAGCATATATACATATGTAAGCTTACCTAGTAAAAACACCATAGAAAATACTTTTTACAATCTTGTGATTAGTATGTACGAGACGTATCCAGAAAGTACTGTTTTGCAAAAAAAATAAAGAAAACAATTTTTTAGGATCAAAATTTTATGAAATTATGTTAGAATATTAAAAGTATTGTTCAACTACTTTTCTACATAGTTCTTTCATTTTTTGTGACTTTTGTAGAGGTTGACCACCTTATCTAGTCTTTCCTCACCTTATGACACAGTCAATGATGACAGCCATCGTAGCTCAAATTGTTTGTATTACTAAGTGCTGGCTCCAACTCCATGTGCTTCAACAAGTGGTAGTAAAGATGGTACGATGTCTGGACTACATGGTAGATGTTTGAATTTCTACTAACCAAGGTACCAAAGTAGGTTTTGAGCCCTTTGGTTTTGTGGATATCAGAAAGCACTTTGAAAGACCATCGGGAACAAACCTTGAGATAACGTTGACGATCTGAGACAATTTCATGTAGCACTTTCAGAAAATTTGTCAGATGTCATTGTCATTGTGAAGCATCTGTTGTCAAGAATTTTTTCATCAGCTCTCATTGCAAGATCATCATTAACAACAGAAGGTAGCACTAAGCCTAGACATGAACATTCGTTCATCCATTATTAAACTTTTGAGACAGTTTTTCAGTATTTCACTGTTAACATTTTCACTATGAACTTGAATTTGATGTCAAATTTTTGCCAGCCTTATGTTCCTTCATGTCAAACATTTTTATTGCTGACAGAAGAGAAAATACATTACAGAAAGCAACCTAAACGGTTTTGATTTTAGCCAATAAACGAAGGGATCTGGTGCTTATATACGGAGCACCGACTGCAGTGCTCATGTGGCACTAGAATGAAATGGTACTTATTTTCTGGATAAGCCTCGTATTTTAAGATATCCTTATAATATGAAAAGCTAACCTTTACATCAATACATTATTTAATGCTGATAAGGGCCTCTCCAAATTCCAGTCAATAATATTGATGCCAATTCATTCCAATTATTGCTGGCACCTATGAATAGTGTCCGGTCACCATCATGGATATTTAAAAAAATTCAGGACCTAAATGAATGATTGGCTAATGGGCCACTCTTGATTTTATAAGTTTTCATGAAGTTACAGTCATATAAAAAATCACCAAAAATGGTCATTATGGTGAACATGGGGAATATAGTCAATTTTCAAATGACTATAATTTGGACAATGATGAGACTTTGATGTTCAAAATTTCTTTATTGTAGTGTGGCTTCATATTATTTTCACCAATTGGTTAGAAAATAATTTTGAGTGGAATGGAATCTAAAGGTTAAGTTTACAAATTGGTTACAAATCAAAAACTATTCTATGAACTTTTTTATACAGCCATGGAAAATTCTATAAGAACAATAATTAGCTTGATATGTAGTACTTAATTTTGTTAATAGCTACATTTTTGTATAGCAACAACCTCTAATATTGTTACTTTTCTGTTAAGTATGAATTAGAAGTATGAAAAAGGTAATATCTAAAAAAACTTAAAAATGCACAATGAGAGAAAAAGTTATTCCAAAAATATTTGTACCACTACTATCACTCAGCAGAAAATAGGTTTCCTTTGCAGTCGGTTGTTATTCTTTGGGCAAAGAGAAAATTCAAGCAAGGTAAAAAACATTCATTTTTCATCATTTAAATATTCAATGGTTTAGTAAGTGTCCTACTCAAGCGTGTCTCATGATGGCCTCAATTATGTGGAATTGGAGTGCATTAGATGGTATCATATGCACATTGGAAGCATTCCTTTGAATTCTCCTTCACCTATCTTAACCAAACGACAAAATACCCAGTGGAGGACCACGGAGAGCTCTCTGCATTGGAGAACAATGCAGTCAACTGATAGAATCGATAGATTTTGCATTTAAATACAATAGGGAAGTGCACTAATTTTTTTATTGCCGAATTTGAATGTTTAGCCTAAAAAAGAAATATTAGTATAGCCGCTTTTATTTCCTGCATCTGTGGTATGCAATTTAGAACGTTTTGAATATCGGAAAATTTCATGTTGCGCTGAAACACAGTGCCTCCATCTTGATTGAGATGTGACGTCACAAGGCAGTGTACGCAGTGGAGTATCGCTGTATTCCGTCACCTTCTTTAGCGTGGCGAGAGTTTCCAGGAATCGGTGGAGTTTACTTCCTAAAAATGTCGGCTAGTACAGAAAACATGCATTAGAAAAAGAATTATAAATGATTTTTTGTTCCAAATTGCATCTCGACGTCGAAACGAAAGACTGGAGAAGATTCATTCCCGTGCCTAAACACAAGCCATACGGAATAAATGGTTCATGGCAGCTCCTGACTCTTACCTATCGATAATATTCTGTTTTGAAGATCATTTTAAGGTATTGTAAGATCTAATTGATATTTATATTATAATAATTACTTAATAGCTACCTCATTCATATCAGAAAGTGTGTTAAGTCAAAATATAGCATCTTTTGCGTAGACCTATGTAATATGTAAACTGAAAATAGTTTGGTTAAAGAATTGTGCCCTTATTGAATTTTCTTACATATTTGTACAAAAAACTTAATTCCATAATCCATTGTCTTTCAAATTGTCCTATTTATTTTCGTCTGCAGATGGAAGAAAACTTCGAATATTTTATGCAATACAAATTGATGGGAGGTAATATTAAGCTCAGGGCCAAAGTTGGAACAATTCCCAGGATATTTGACTGCCAAAGTGACAGGAAGAGAGCTAGGAAACTCCAGCCAAAGTCGGTCATAGAGAAGCCACACAAAAATGGTGATAAAGGATCTGATCCTCGAGGAAAATGTCATTGAAAATGGCCCTTCGGATTTGTGCGCAGCCAATCGCGTTGTCACCTTAAGATTCCTGTGTATTGCAGTAAACATACATAAGAGTGGGTTAATATTAATAATAAGTCTGCAATAACTTAATATTGCAGCAATATCTATGACATTACATAGGATAAGGTGTTGATACAAAACCACTCACTACTTAGCCTTAACGCCTCACATTTCAGGAGCGTTGAACATGTCCTCCTTTTTCAAAAATTCAGTGACCATAAATACATCAAAATTTGGTCAATCATTGGAATTTTCCTTCTCCCAACCAATATTAACTTTTCTTGAACCTATCCTGGACAGCGAACCACAGCAACAACCAGCCAGTAGGGAAATACAGCTAACATCCCATGATTCTATTTGCGAAGGGCGAATGTTCTGGCCGGCGTGAATACATACACAACGAATAAGTCTTGCAGCAAACGTCTGAAATAGGTCTATTAGTTTGACTCAGTTCTTACAAAAAAATGTTTTGGCATGATAAACGGCATTGTGCCACAGTATAAATACCCAGCAAAAAATAAATACCATCATCTATTTGTTAAAGATTCAATGTGCAATTGGCACTACTCTTTCCAAACTTGGAGTGGACACGTAAATGAATATTAATATATTACGCAATGATGAAATCATGTACGCAAAAGAAAAGCAGCCACATATATATTCTGAAGATATTTTATGACAGGAAAAAAATGGATATCCTCAAATTCAGTAATTTTTCCATGCAAGAATAGTGGTAGAACTAAACGGCGTAGAAGCTGCCTTCTGCTACTGCCTTGTGACGTCATGGCCAATATTCAAAATGGACACCTGTTTTAGCGGCCTTTGAATTTTTCCTTATTTCAGACGCTTATCTTGAATCAAGTATACACTACTAGGATTTAAACTGTGGTTTTACGACATTTTATTATTCTGAACTCTAATTTAAAACTGTGTTTGGTGCATTTGATACACTAGTGTACTTCCCTATTGAGTTCGAAGACGTAATGTCTTTACTAGGAGGGCAAATGAAATTGCCAGAACTCTTTTCTCTAAGCGTTGAGAAGGATATGATTCCTTTGAGATGCCCTTGACTAAGGACAATATGGGAAAGTAGTAGCTGTAATTGAGGTAGGGTTAACAGTAACTGAATTATGAAGAAGAATTAATTCAAATAAAAGTAGCATATATGTAGTGCGAGTAGAAATGCTCTTAGGAGGGTGGTAAGACGTTAGAAAATCAGAAAAGAGGAGGAGACCTATTGTTTGAGCAGAAATGGTGCCCTCGAGTTTGCATAAGAAAAGCTAAATTACAGAAAGGGATGCTGAAAACCTAATTTCATCATTACTGTTCTGGCTCATTTCTTCATTGTTTTAAACTTGATTTTTACTTAATTACCACACTTGGAGAGCTATTAGAATGCTATCATGAATGAAAATTTTTGAGGATGTTGGAGCAAAGCACCTATTGACAGCCCATAATTAAGAAAAAAAAGTAATTTTATTGCAGCCAAACTTCAGTAAAAGCTAAATATGCATGTCTTCTCTAATGCTTCAAGTTTCAATTTCCAATCTGATACAACCAAAGAACTGTTATCAATTTTGGAAAATTTAGGCAGAACAGAACTGAGGCATTGCATAATGTTGTTTGTGGTATCTTTATTTTCGGTAAGTCCACTGCAGTTTTAATTTATAATTGATAATCAAGTTATCAAGTGAATTTTCTTTATATCACATGCTTGAGTAACCTATTAAAATTTCATGTACCATAATGTGGAATAAATATATATTATTATTATTATTATTTATTCTGGCCAAAATGAGTTTTTATGAAGTTGATTACATAATAATGCTATGGACATATGGATGGCAACGACACCAAGAATGATGAATTTACCTCTGCTCATTAGCAAGAGGCTTTAAATGATGAATTCTCTATAGCAAAGGTGATTACTCATGAATAAATTATTTATTTGTTTAAGTGTTCTTCAGGTGATGATTTAAAAAATACCTCCCAAAATTCATTGAAAGAAAATAATGATTTTTAAATAGTATATTTAAGAGTGCTGCAACCAAACTTAAGTAATTGAAGTCTCTGGAAAATTTCTGTTGGAATCTTCATCCAGTTCCCTTTCATTTTCCATAGCTTTTGATCTTAGAATATTTCTGCTGCACAACTCTTCATCTTATTATTACCTTTTCATCGCTATGTCTTTGTTTTCTATCATCAATTCTCTATTTTTGTACCTTAGTGTTATACATCTTATTCTTCTATCCTTACCATCCTATATACAGCTTCTACTTTTCTCATGGTTCTCATGATTCATGGTTTTTTTCTTGACAACTTTTCTTCTAGTAAGAATTTCTCTGTAGTCCGCTTAAAATGTTTTGTTAACACTGTCACTGATTTCTTCATCACATCTCTCCTCTTCTATTTTGTTCCCTCCTGCTTCTTACAATTATGGTGTCATCAATTAAAATTTTAAAATTAAAAATTCTTTAAAACTAAGTTGTCTTCACTGTCAATATCTGTCCCGGCGTAGCTTCTACAATCATCTTCCAGGTTCCTGAATCTTTTTTTCACTAGAATTTTATCAATTTTGAATCCTCTTAGATTTGCTGGCATTCTCCATACATATCTTATTTGCATGGGATTCAAGGAAAAATGAAGTGGCAACCACTAGCCTATGTTCTGTGAAGAATTCAAGTTGCTTTCCTCCTTTTTCATAATGACTTTCCAATCCATATTCTCTGGCTATTCTTCCACCTTGACCTTTGCTGATAATGGCATTCGAAAAACCTAGAAAAATATGGGTTTATCACTTCCTACCTGCTTGATTACTTCTGTGCTATCTTGGAGACACTCTCCTCTTCTTCACCTGTATAATTTTCTATGATAACCATCTTTATATTTTCATTAAATTGCAGGAAGCTTTTCACATGCGACTCAGCACTCTAACTAAGCCTTATCCCCAGTCTAATATTACCAGTAAGCAATCCTGTATGGTTGCAATGACATTGTGTTTTAATTCTTCTGCATTACATCCTTCTTTACTTGTTTGATGTATTTTATTTGATGGGTTCCCTGTTTGTTCATCAACGTGTCCCTAAACAATTGTCTTCATCAGGCCATCATGCCTCCGGATATGGCCAATCAGATATCTCTGTGTTCTTCTTGAGGTTTTTTATGAGGCTCCTCTTCTCCCCTACCCATCTTAGGACTTCCTCATTGCTCATTCAGTAGATCCATATGATCCTCTTCATTCCTTTGTAGCACCGCATTTGGAAAGCCTCCACTCTTTATTTCTATGCCACCATCATTGTCCATGGCTCACTTATGTAGAGAAGCATACTACAGATATTAATTCACTCTTAGGAAAGAGGCAAGGGTAAAGGTCTTTTTCCTGTAACTAAGTTTCCAGAAATTTCAATAAAATTAGGGCAAATGTTGTATTCCTGGCTCTCAGAATTATTGCACAATTAAAGAAGAGCCGAAAATATTCTTCACCTTCCCCTTGCCCATTTTTCCCACTCTACGGATATAAATTGGTGCGCGCATCCATCAACCTTGAAGAAATCTCAGGCAGGGGGGGGGGTAGCCTAAGCTCTTTTATCATCAAGTTGCCGGCAACTCTGAAGGCATTACCAAATCAAATGTTTTGCCACTCATAACTCCAATGAGCTGTTAAGGGCCTCTGAGAATATGCGTTTATTAACCTGAGAAAGCCTTGGTGAATTTTGTGCTGTTAGTACATATATATATGTTCCATAGTAGTATATATTCTGGGAATTCAAAATTTGAGGATCTCAGAACATTGCTTGACGTTTCCGCAACATGAATTAATAATGTTGCCATGGACTTGCACGCAATGTATCAACCACGTTAACATTACAATATGACATTTGGCATATTACTACAGTATTTCTGCTGCTGGGGTCTGTATCTCCAGTCTGATATTAATCCGGATTTGAGGATGGTGATTTGCATTCATGTATTTTAATTATGAACTTGCTTAATTCCTACAGTGAGGAGTTGGCCAAGTCCTTACAAGTCTTGGAGCAGAAGAAAACCGCTAGCCATTTGGAAACAGCATCTGCTGATGAGTCTAGATCATCATCAGCTAAGTCATCTCCGAGTAATGAGGAGGAGCCTCCCAAGGCCCGTGGGTGGAAGGTAATAGTATTTTGGCATTTTGTGTTATTTAATAGTGCTCTGTTCTTAAGAGTAATATATCTGTATTGAACGTTGGTTTAACTATGAAAAGCATATGAGGATTGAATTTTAGCTGTGGTGAAAGCGTGTTGAGCGACAACATTTGGAAAATTTCTCTCTGGTAAACACTTCCCTTTGCCACATTTGTGTGTCCAAGATAAAGACCAAGGCGACTCTTCATATGAAAGGAAAGCGTATGGAGCATGGAACCTATGCTTGTATCGGGAATTCTTTGAGGAAAAATTATGAAAATTGAATATTGGTGGGATAATTTGATGTCTGGTCATAAGTTTCCAAAGTTTTAGTTGAGTTAATAATTTCACTGCTACCATTTGCTACTCTTCTTGTAAATGCAGGAATCAAACTGTAATAGAGTAATTGCATTGCTGTTATGGAGAGTGTTGATCAATAAGTATCTTTTGAAATGCTGGGGATTACATTAACCCTTTCACTGCTGTGGACGTACCTAGTACGTCCGCACGACAGACTGCGGTGGACGTACTTTTTCGTTCCTCCCTGCCATACGGTCAGCACTTCCACGAAGCACTTCGAAGGGACCCACTAATCCAGGACCCTTTCCTCGACGAACACACCCACGCAAGACCGTCTCATCGGCCCTACCAGCGGGGGCCCTACCTCCGGAAAAGTGACCGCTCTGACTGCAATTTGAAAATCAATCAATCAATCTGATCATCACAATATGATTGTTTTCGTCGCACTCCTGCCAATCAAGCAATAAAGTACGTCTTTGAACCGTGTTTCTGCGATGAAAAATAATGATTTTGTTAACTTTGATATAATGGCCATTTTCCGGTTGTCCGCAGCCACGTTTTATTGCAAAGTTAACAAAATCGTTATTTTTTATCGCAGAGACACGGTTCAAAGACGTACTTGATTGCTTGATTGGCAGGAGTGCGATGAAAACTATCATATTTCGATGATCGGATTGATTGATTGATTTTCAAATTACAGTCAGAGCGGTCACTTTTCCAGAGGTAGGGCCCCCGCTGGTAGGGCCGATGAGACGGTCCTGCGAGGGTGAGTTCGTCGAGGATAGGGTCGGGGATTAGTGACCCTTCGGAGGGTGTACCACACCCATCCTGGAAGTACCTGCTCCATGGGCCCAGGAGACGCATTTTAACATTTTCGCCGCATGTGAGGAGAAGGTTTCCGGAGATTGAACAGCAGTGAAAGGGTTAATCAATGCGACTGGCGTTCATTGATGTGGTGTTGTGTGGTGTTGAGGGAGTGGCTGGAGAAACACCATTGGAGGGTGGGAGACGGCACAATAGCAGATTGAGAAGGCCAAGAGTGTGAGCAGGAAAATTTTAGAGCATGGGAGCGTGTGGGAGGAGGGGAATGGTCTAAGAGAAAAATATCAAAACTGTGTTTAACACATTCAAATTTATATGGTTCCAAGGGACCACGTTATTCTGACATTTTATCTTGGTACAGGCCAATTTTTTGTCGTAAGGCATTCCTATACATTGACATAGCTTGAAGGAAATCAAGAATCAATTTTTCAATCATCAATTCTAATAGAACTAAAAAGTCACATTTTTCCGCTCTCACCTTAAGGATAATAGTTTAAAATATCTTGTTATAGATCTTAAGTTCCCTCAAAGGGCCTTCAGTATAGAAAAAAATACAATAAGCAATATATTTTACATTTACGTTCTTAATGTACAGGTAGCATTTTTTACTTATAACGACATCATATAATGTCATTTAAGCTCTCTGATGAAAGAAAATGATAATAAATCAACATAAACTTTAGCACTTGGTATCAAATTAGGTCAAGATTTTTGGGAAACTTGCGGAAAAATACTGTTTAATGGTTTCAAAAATACTATGCACTATTTTATAAAAGAGTATGAGAGGGAAATCCAAAGAGATATTTAGAGCTTACAATTATAAATCAGAAATAGGATTGAATTGAGTTAATAATCTAGAAATTCCATGAACCATAAAATACATGAGTGAAATTCGAAACTGAAGTTTACTTATCAGCATGATGTTGCCCCTAATAAGGATGGTACCATGATAGCATTTCGAAAGTCTTCAAAAAATTTACATTTGATAGGATTTGCAAAATATTCATTATGGAGATTTTGATGCTTAACCAATGCAGTAGAATCATGATTTAATGTTTTTCAGGGGGGACAAAATTCAAAACACTAAATGCGGAAAAGCACTAAATGAGGACCTACCATTGTTTTCAGGTTTTAGGGTCTGTAATGATTAGAATGGCTTCCTATGAATAAAAAATAAAATATTAAGTAACTAAAAGGTGCTACATGCAGAAAAAATCATTTATTAAATGTTCTCTTCCTAATGAAGGTTGGATAATACTTTTCAAGAAACAGCTAAATAATGGGTAGTAAATTTCAGTAATGAGAGGATGATGTTTTTAGAAAATTATTACCTACATTAGCATAAAAGTAGGGATGTATGGATCCAGGATAATTTTCGGATCCGGGTCGAATACTTGATTACTTGAGAGAGGACACATGGGGGGGGGACATTGTTTAGGGAAGGTGGGGGAAGCGATGTGGAGGCGAAGGGGTTTAGATGAAGGGGAGGTGTGAACTTTGAGGAACCCTCTCACCAACTTGAGTTTCTGGCTGGCTTGAGTGTGTCCGCTCATTTTTTTCCAGTCGCAGTGGGAAGTAGACAGGTCTAAAGGCTATCTCAAGAAAATGGATATTCAGGTGACAGCAATATAACCACTATGAAAATATCCGGAAATGTCACAGAAAAATTTTGCTTAGCACAAACACTGTATAATAATATTTTTTAAATATAATCCGATATTTCGGGGTCCAAATAGCACAAAAAAGCTGTGTAATAATGACCCAAGGTGATATCACTTGGAAAATCTTGAAAAAGCCACTGATTTTCCAAAACCCACAGAAAAAAGTTTTCGACGGAAACTGAAACGGAGCGCACTACACGACGGCTAGAAAGCAACTGCAGAGCGGAGAAAAGGAAGCAAGTGGAAAGAGAGGCGCGTAGTCCCGTTACGCCCATTCATCTGAGACCCAAGGCCGTGACAGCCCTCGGCTGTCATCCGCACTGAATGGGTTAATTGGCCAGCTTTACCATCTTCTCTTTGAATTATTGGTCCAATCAAAGTTAACCCGTATTCCATTGTTTCTTGATACATTCTGTTTACGGTGGAAAATAAAAATATGTCCATGGTGTTTTTACTTTACCGACACTAATTCAGCTCTTTTATTACTTCTAGTAATTTTTTTAAAGCCTGATGAAGTGTGATTTTTTTGTGAAAAGGTGTTAAAACTACAGAAAATCGTGAACCTCTAGTTGACATTGTACTTACCAAAAATTCTCTTTGAAAAATTGTTGTGGAATTAAGGTACAACACCCTTGAGAAAAGCCTCTTGCTGAGACAAAGAGCTGACTGGTCTATGAAAATTTTCTGTTTGGTATTGGCAATGCAGAAGATCGTAATCATTTTCATCATCCAGATCCTCCAAAGAATGAAGGAAAAAAATTTATTTCAGGCACATTGTCATTTACATGAAATCTGTTTCTCAAAAACTATTTTGCATTAAATATAATGAGATGGTTATTTGAACAGTTACGTTAGAGTAATTTTTAAAATCTATTTCCAAAGCAGGTGCACGCTAATGTGTATACAAGTACCAATAACTATTGATTTTTGTAATTTAAATAAGATGATATGTAACAAATTCCGTACGTGCATTGTGGATATACATAGGTCCCATCATATCCATTTTGTTTCCATCAGTTTCTCATGTCCTGTATTCTTTATATCTATATTTATAGATAGGAAACTTTTCCTTTGAAACCATTTTGCCAGAATCTTAGTATGTGTGCACATGTTTTATTAGTTTCAAAAATATTGATCTTTAAATTCATGTAAATAAAGCTTTTCCATTATATCGTGCATTTTTCCATCAATTTGTTGAGTTCTGTGAAATAATTCTGATTCATTCACACAACTTCATAAGTAGTGGTTTATTTCCCCCGGAATGGACAAAAGCTGATTTTGTTGTCTGTTTTGAAATTACTGCTTTAGCCACAGTGGCAGTGCTGTTTGTCGATCCAATTTATGGCAGTGGAGTCAATGAAATATGGAACCTATCCTATAGTGTAATGTTTCTAATCCTGCCGCGTGAATGGTGGTGAAATATACAAGAATTTCCATGAGGAAAAATTCCCCTGGACCAGGAATCAAACCACGGACCTTTGGCTTTCTGGGCCAATGCGCAGACCATCCTTGTTGCCATCCTTGATGGACCGCGAGGGCCTAGCAGCTAGTACCATGAGCCTCGGTACAATTGCCATGGGAATTAAAGAACCTGGATTGAACATAGTGGTCTGCCCATTGGCCCGGAAAGCCAAAGGTCTGTGGTTCAATTCCCGGTCCAGGGGATTTTTTCTCATGGCAATTCTCGTATACCATCCTATAGTGTTGTCCTTTGGGAAATGTGCTGCTCCAAAAAGGCTGCAGGTTCGTCTTTCTGCATGTCATAAAAATTTGAAATGAAATTTCCTGTTGAAATCAAATCCATCAAAAAAAATTCTTCCAATTGTATTGGATAAGTGGTATCGTTATATGATGAAAGTATCGCAGGCTTAAATTTTAATCCAAAATGTTAGGGGTCATCTTATGTTCCAGAAAATATGGTATGTGTGGTATTTTCATCATTTAAATTTGATCACAATTTCATATTTTTATCAATTGCTTTTTTTCTTACAGTGCATTATCTGTTGAGTGAAACAAGAGGAATAAGAAGAACTGCAAAATACCAAAGGTCTTTCAAATTCCATGGATGCTCTTGTCGATGCATAATATGTCATTAAGTCAAGGAGTTATCGTTGGTGTTTTAAGGTACAAAGAAAGTTCAGAATTATCCATTTGTGATTTAAATTTCAGTATGCCAATTGTATTTTTAAAAATATTTTATGAATAAGTGTTTTTGATGTTCAAACCAATAAAAATTAAAAAAAATATTTTTTTGAACTTGTTGTAACTTTTCCATCTTGTCAGTATCACTGAAAAATTCTGTCAGTCAAGCATATAGGTTCATTTGCTGCATAATGAAACCCATTAGGCAGGGACTTAATGTAAACGCTGAGATGGGGTAGTTGTACAGACTGTCATAATATGTTTAATCATCTAAATTGTAGCTGCTTGTATACTAAATCTTCGTCATTCTCATCACACAACTCTCAAAAGAGGCGATAATTAAGAGAATGGGCTTTAATTTTGTTAACTGCTGTAATTACAATGTTTAAGGACTCGTGAAGGCGATCACTCAGTTTTTTGGCCACTAGATGTTGTCGTTGAATGACACAATGAATAGCAAAGACATCTGGTACATATTTTCTCAAAGATTGCAATACAACCATGGTGACTACCAGTCATTGATGGAGCTCCATCTGTTGCAACAGCAAGTATATTAGTAAGTGGAATTTTTTTGTCCCTGAGGAACTGCTCTACGATACGAAATATTGACTCCCCTTTAGTGTCAGTTTCTAATAGCCTTGCTAACAAAAACTCCTGAGATAGATTTTCATCTTTAATAAAGCGTACCTAAGCCAGAAGCAAAGATGCATAACCTGGCAAAGTTGACTCGTCCAACTGTAATGCAAATTCTGTTGTTCTCTGTATGGTGCACAATATATCTTTGACATTTTCAGCCATTTCATCTATTCGTCGTTGAACTGAAGTATTGCTTAGGGGAATAATTTTTATTGTATCATATGGTGGCTTATATAGAACAGTGCTCAGGACTTCACTAATTGCTGGTAAGATGAGTTCTTCACCAATGGTATGTGGCTTTCCAGATTTTGCAACTAATAGAGAAATGTTGTATGATGCATGCAAACCATCAGTGACATTTTTTTGTAGCATTACACAACATACTTGAAAGTGTTGGACGATTTTGCACTCTGTCACATAGTGATTGAAAAATTTTAAAGGCTTTTCGGTGTTTATGAATAAAAACTTTTGGGCTATGTCGTCGCGTCAATTCTTGGGTGGCTCCAACGTTTCTCGACTGATGCTGGTCGCTTTTTCAAGGGATTCTGAATAGTTGGGAATTTAAATTCTTTTCTATAGGTATCTGTGTCAGGTGGTGGGGGGAGGGGAGCGGGAGGTTGGAGGAGTGGGTTGCTGACTGTTTTTTCTCACTATGGGTTGCCAAGTACGGCTAATTTTAATGCCGGTGTCCCTGTTGAAATTGTTCTTTTTGGTCTTGTCAGGATGTGCTTTCCTCAAATGGTCAATTAGTCTGGATGGTTTCATCGCCTCATTTGAAAACACCCTTTCGCATGGTAAACACAGGCATGTGCTTGTTTGTAGGTGACTCTATAAATCTGTACTGAAGATAATCCACATTATACTGTCTACATTTTTTCTTTGATGAGCCAGCTCCTGCCATTCTGTTTCTACAACTAAGATTAAAATATTAAATTTTGTTAAAATAAAATTTATTCTATATTTACAAAATAGAATACGCGTATGTGTTAATGATAAGACGTGGATTAGATCTTTAAATGGGTGCTTTTAAAAATAAAATTACTAAAAACCATATGAAAAACATCAAAACAAAGTAATTATGGGTTTGCGGAATAATGTCATACATATAGGAGCAAGGATAAATTATGTCTTTGTTTTGCATTCCTGGTGTAAAACTGATTTATATACACGTTATTTTGCTCTGGAATGGCAGTAGTAAACTGAAAATATGGATACAGTTTAACTATTTTATATAAATATTGTACATTTCATACACAAATGTAATGCATTTATCACGAGAGCGTGAAGTCAAGAATGGCACGAAGGCGTTAGTGCCAGAGTTCAGCACATGCACTTTTGTCGTCTTTCATAGACGAACCAAACGACTCTGCTATCAAACTAAGCTTCTCTCGAATTCAATTTATAATAATGGTCTTGTCAGATGAGGGTCATATTAGTTAATGCAATTCCCTAAATTGTATTTATAAGAAAGGGAGTTCAAGAGGCTACTGCGGTGAAATTAGCTTTGATTCTTCAAATTTCAGCTTCAAATTGCTTCAGCTACTTCTGTGTGCTTTGGTTCAACTAAAGTTTATTCCATAGCAAAGCCACCTTTTCATGTGACGGTAAATTATTAAGATAAATTTTGCGAAGAAGTATGTTTACTGCTCAATTTACTCATGAAGGCGAATTACATTTAGATTATTACCCTGCGAGCCACCGGAGGCAGATAGGGGGTGCCTCGCACAAAAAACTTCATTTAATCTACTATATTGGTTTCTCTAATGCTGCATGGGAAGAAAGACCAGAAATTATTATCGATTTGCATAATTAACTTCTTAAATCGCTACTTTGATGCTTCTCCAAGGTGGCATTCGTTATTAAGTGGAATAACTAAGTCTTCTAGTACGTCCGACTCAGAACCGACCAATTTTTCGAAGAGCTTTCTTCGGTACGTTGATCTTCTATCTTTGAGCGTATTCCACTGGAGGGAAATGCTGCTATCAAACCTGAAATCACCACTAACGAAAAGAGCCACTCTACGCTGGATTTCTTAATCTGTGACTAGTCCTACTTCATGAGGATCCCAAACTGCGCAGTAATATTCAACTCTGGGCAGAACTAACAAAAAAATCAGCTATTTCTTTGACTTTTGGTGGGCATCCTCTCAGAGCTCGACTATTTAATCTTTGCATTATATTCACTTTTCCTATTTTATCCCGAATATGCTCAATCAATGATGATCTCTTCACTTAACCAACTCACAGTTCTGAGTATAATATCTGCGCAAATGCTTCAACGTGCGAAAAATAAATAAGTACTTAAAAACTCTGCCTGTTTTTTTTACGAATGCTTCTACAATTCACTACAATAATTTTTAAATTTCTCGCCTCATTAAATACCTTTGTATCTGAGCCACTTATTCTATGAAGCTTCGGTTTTTTAGGAGCTGGATTCGCTTTAAGTATTCCATTATAATGGCTAATTAACGTTGAAGGCTCTCGTATTTCATAGTTATCTTCGTTGGCGGCTATATTTTTTCCTAAGCTGATGAGGGCATTATTCCTTTTGTCAACGGGTTCGATTTCTTGAATTATTTCCAATGTATTCTTTTTATTATATAATGATATCATCTGAAGAATGAAAAATCACTTACCAAAACAGCCTCGATAATATTGCTGGAAACGGCTTCTTTGGAAAATGATTATTCTGGTAAATATATGGTGTAAAACTACTGAATCTAGTTATCAGATGACCTGATTCCTCTCTGCATTCACAACTGTCTTATTCACACTGAACTTTACTGCCAATGTTCTCTGTGTCGTGAAGTTGTACCAACCATAGACCAAATGAGACCAAACCTCTTCAAACGTTTCCCTTGTGCAAGAAAGGCTTGAAAATATTTTTCAAACGTTCTTACTTTAAAATGTAAGAAAACACATGATTTAAATTACTTCCAGATGCGGGAAACAAAGTAAACTTTAGAAACGAAGCTTGAAAATGAAGACAAAAGGAAGGTTACGGAACCTTTGCATTAGTCGCATTGTCAGGACCCTCTGGCACCCCCCTGCCACCCTTTGGCACTTTTCGCCCCCCAGGGGGAGGTAGTGCCCACGTTGGGAACCACTGCACTAGAGTGTTTTGAACCTGTCTGAGGACTGGTGTTGCTGCGAGAGTTGAGACTTTCTCGTCTCGTCTCGAGACGAGACGGTTGGGTAGAATTCGAGACGAGACTTGAGGAGAGACTCAAGAGGAGACCACTTTTGGACGAGACGAGACGATACCACTTTCACGAGACTCTCGAAAGTCTCGAAATACAGATGTATGTTCTTAATTGGTAGTTTATATAGCTTTATCCCTTCAAACATATCCTTCCGTTAAGATGAAGTAAATATTACATAGTTTTTAAGTATTGCCTTTTAAATTTAGTTCAATAATAACTTCTAGATAAATTATCTAACTATAAAAAAGAATTTTTGCTGAAAATTCAATTTCCGAATGCAAGAGCGTGATTTCTGGAGCCAAGTAAGGGAGTGTTCACCCCTCAACGCCCTCATGCGTACCCAGTACGGTTCCTGATCTTCTTTATCTAAAATAATAGATATTGTATTTGTCGTCAGATATTGTATTTAAACGAAAAGAAATTACTCTATTTTTGAAGGTATTTTTTTCATTCCAATAAAATATTCATGGTGATTTTATGTCTTCAAGGTCTTTTATCGATGAAATTCTGTTTTACACCGGCAAGTTAATAAATTTGTCCGTAAAAATGAACGCCTTTCTTCAACTATTATCTTGAAAACTGCTGCCTACTCTGCTTGTGAGACGTCAAGGAGGGTCTGCTCCTTTAGCATGAGATACGATATCTTCCTCCCTCTCTGCCCTCCCTTTAATTTTCCCTTTTGTGTCATCACCTCGAGCCCCAAGTGTGTTTGTTTCGCCTCGTTAGTCCTAAGCGTACTAAACAAAGGGGCCATGCTTCGCTCTGCATTTCTTTATTTCTTCTTTCGTGGACAGTAATCAGCGAAGATAAGAGTCCTTCTAAATAGTCAGCGTGCACTAGGGCCCCTTCGAGATATTCTTTTGATAGATTTTCGAAACCACACGTTTCAGTCCACTCGAGCCATTTATGCTATGTGGTGTTCTTTCAGGCAGTGTGTTGTGATTCTCGTCGGGTGTACTTCCTGTGCGTGGTTATTTCTCTAATTAGGGATCTGTAATATGGGTTTAACAAGTAGAAAAAGATTACAAATTGCAATAGGGTGGTTTCCTATTATTTTTTTATTGCCTAAATCGAAAGATTATTACTCCTGGAGTACGTATTTCACGCTTTTAGATTTTTAAATGACGATATCTATTTTTCGCGATTAAATGAAAAGTGAAAATTTTCAAGCGCGCGAAAACGCGACGCGTAAGTAGGAATGATGGGAAAAAAGTCCGTGTGACGCATTTCTGGTTCCCCCTCCCGCCTTGTGAGGTGACCTTGGAGAGGCTCTGAGCGCTGATACGACGCAGGATGCTAGCGGGTAGCTGAGTACCATGCTATCCGGTAGCGCTTGGCTTAAAAAAGGTTTATTAATACCTTATCGAACGAAGAAAACTTTCCGACCTTAGCCAGTTTTAATAGGTTATTATTAAGACATGTTCCCCTGAGCTCTGTGCCTCTTGCATGCATTGGTAACCTCAGACGATGTATAACTCTAGACTCGTGTAGAAACTAGGTCCCTGTGACGTCACAAGGAGTGGCATCGCATGGGCGCCAATCTGGCCTTTTTCAAATGAGGATAAAATTTGGCCCTTGCCATTCGTCTAAACCGGTATTTCTAAAACCAAATAATTTGTGTATTATGAATACACTAATGGCGGGTAACGAATCGCAATCAATGCCTTTCGTTTTCTTCGGTAAAGGAAACTACCCTATTGACGAAATATTGAAGAACAACCAGCAAGTGATTCAGACGAAAGTGTAAGTTCGGCAAGTGATGGAGAAAATTATATCAACGGACACTCTGAAATTGACGTAATACGGCTGAAACACTGCGCAATCGAGGGCGATGCATTTGAATGGGCAATTTTTATAGTTCTCCTGCTCTTGCAAGACTACTGAAAAGCAAATACAAGGCTGACTGTGTTGAGACGTTGAGGCTGAACCGAAAGGATGCCCCACAATGCGTGAAGGAGATGATACTGTAGAGGGACGAAAATGTGGAAAACATTCTGGGCCTGTTTTTGTTCTCAAATAGAAAGAAAAAAATCGTATTCATGATCTCCGCATTCCAAAATGGCAAAAAGGGAATAGTAGTGACAGGAAAAAAAGAGACACGGAAGTCTGTTTGCGTGTTAGATTATAATAAATTCATGGGTGTGGTGGAACTCAAGGACCTGTTTTTGAATTCGTTCGTAATGGAAAGAAAACGCCATAGCAAGTGGTCCAAGAAGTTATTTAGGAGACTATTGAATGCCGCAGTCCTAAATTCATACGTTATTCACAGGGAAAACATGTATGAACAGTTGGCCTTCGTATCATTTCGCGCTGGTCAAGGGAATATTTTTTAAGGATGCAACTCCATACGGAAAGTTTGTACAAGGCCGTTACTCCATAGACGATTTAGAACTAAGACTCACAGAAAGACATTTCCTATGGAGAATTCCTGCAGCTGGGGAGGAATCCAAGCACCAAAGGAGAAGTGCAGTTTGTGCCAAGCATGGGAAAAGAAGAAACAGCGTGTACTGGTGTGAACAATGTGCAGTGGGCTTATGCTTGCATTGTATGATCTTAGGTTTTCCCGGCGAATCAGTTACAGAAAAGTTTTGCGGGTTTTCCATCGGTTAATGTTCTCCTTGTCTCCCGACGCTTCAAGCAACGGCTTGCTCTTCACCCTTTGGGGATCTTCTGAATTGCTATGATGCCTGCATTGCTTCGAAACTTGTCACACGAAGCAGAATTTCTAAGGTAAAATCATTTGAATATTCCCATATTGACGTTTGAAACAACAGAGCGTAAGTACCTTTATGAAATGATTTGGTAAATATAGAACGAAGTCAGAGAAATGGGTGAAGTCATGAATTTTCATTTAGGCGACACGGGTATTCCTATCAAAAATATCCAATCGGTTATGAAATTTTAACCGTACATTAGTAACTATATCATATGTAATTATTTTAATTAATGCATGGCATGCTGAAGATCTTGCTGATTAATGGAAACGGAATTTAAAATTTTGAGAACTGAAAATTTATCCATTGTCTTCCGCAAGAACGAGATATATTAAAAAAATATATTTATTCAAATTGCTTGAAAAATTATCATATAGTAACACATTATTTTACGCAAGTTAACAAAAGGATAGCATGCCGAAAAGGCGAAGTCATTCCAATGTCATCCGCCCGCTGGAATGGGATTAAATTAAATACTTGCCGCTCTTGAGAGGTTAAACGTCGAATACGTTTCCTTGTTTCCTGCGATAATAACCTTACAAAATTTATCCAGCAAATATTGGACTATTTTCAAAAGTGGCAATTTTCAGTACTTACTTCTACGACAAAAATATCTTGGATTTTACTTGCATATGTGTAAAATATCACCAAGCGGCATTTGTAATCCTGATTATAGATTGCACGCTATGAGAAAATGATGGCGTTATTTCGAATTTCGCTGAGCACGCTCGTCAGAAATACGAATGATAATTGAAATAACTATGAACATATTCCTGCATGATATATTTTTTGAGGTTAGTGAGGGTATTTAGCATAATGTCACGAAATTGTGCTGAGGATGTTACAATAAGAAGTGTAACTACAATCGGTTTTCCTTTGACTTTAATTTCTTTCATTTGCCTTTATTTTGCTAACCAAAAATCCATTTAATCAAAAAGTCCATTACTGGATCCTCTGACTGAAATTTATTCATCAGGCTCTAATTTTAACACCGTTTATCGTATTTTCTCCAGAGGCAAATGTTAGCGGCGGGTTACCTTTTTTCAGAAGCATGCAGTCCATTCTACTAGGGGCCGGAAACCCCACGGAAAAATCTATTTGCAGACTAGTGAAAAATTCCCGAGAGAAAAAAATCATTCGTTCTAACCAGGATTCGAACCCCGATGCCTCGATTTGCGGCCTAGTTCTTTAGCTTAAATGGCTCAAGTGAAATACATTTTTTATGTTAATTAAACTTTTATAAATACAAAAATTAGTCATTTTAACTACGATATTAGTGCGAAAATAATCTCTTATACTAATAACATTTTCTATGCAATTATTTTCGTTAACCTTCTGTGGATTTCTCTGCTCTAAATTTGTGTCTATATTCCATTTTTAGATATTATTTTTTTATGTTACTAGTTTATTCATTGAGTATCAATAAAAACAATGATTTTAGCGCCAGTTTGATGTAATTGGTGTCCAGATAAATATATATTTACAATTTATATTAATTATTAAATTTGGCACACA
Organism: Ischnura elegans; assembly: GCF_921293095.1. Classification (NCBI taxonomy): domain Eukaryota; kingdom Metazoa; phylum Arthropoda; class Insecta; order Odonata; family Coenagrionidae; genus Ischnura; species Ischnura elegans. The sequence continues at coordinate 101,359,656 of NC_060259.1, forward strand.
GGTGGGGAACCGGAAATGATCCGGAGGAAAATTCCGAAAACAGGAAGCAGAAATTTCGTATTTTCGAGTGACGCTTTTCAAGGCTTTAATTTAATGCGCGTGAACCGTTCGTACTACGCAAATGGTGTTCGTAAATTTTGAAATATGATAAATTTAGCCACGTATTCGTGTATTTTTTAGTTTAATTTGATGTTCATTGCAGCGAAAATGGCGTCCGAAAATTGATAATTTTGAAAACATTTCATACTTTTCGCTGTCCACGATTTAATTCTGGGAGTTGGACAACAAAAACGATTATTACATATGCTCACATGGTGATACATTTTATGTAGATAACAGTTTTTTTCGTCGCTCTTGGTTACCGAGTTACCGAGATAAAAATTAAAATATTCCGAAAATCACCGAAAATTACCATTCCCAAAATATTAACACAAAATTTCGTCAACTTTTACCGGAACGATGTCTTTTGAACGTTGCCATTACATAAAGCAATGCATTATGTTTCTGAAAAAGTAAACATTAATAAAAGTTGTCATCGATTTACGAGCGAAAAAAAAATGGCGGACAGTTGCCATTTTTTCCTGACAGACCTTTGCTATTTACTCCACTACTCCTGAAATATGGACGCGATGTGGGCCATTTCTCTTACCTATGAAAGCTATTAAATTTACCCACGTATTTATGGCATTTTTAAGTGAGTTTCTACGTGCAACGGTACGAAAAACTCGTCCGAAAATAGGTTTTACGGAAAAAATTTATACTTTTCATTGCCCTCGACGTAGTTTCGTGATTTGGATTACGATAATGGTTATTATATATGCTCACATTGTGATACATTGTATTCAGGTAACAGTTTGTTTTCGTCGCCCGTGGTTACCGAGATAAAAATTAAAATATTCCGAAAATCACCGAAAAATACCATTCCTAAAAGATTAACACGACATTTCGTCGACTTTTACTCCACAGATTTATTCTAAACTTTACAACATGAAAAAATACAGTACCATTCATAAAAAGCAAACGTTTTTAAACTGTCGCCATCTATTCTCCAGCGAAAAAATAAAAATGGCGGACACTTCCCTTTTTCGGGCAGACGTTTGCGATTTACTTTAATACCGTGATAAGCAATAAGAGATTCTGAAAGTCATCGAAAACTACTATTTTTCAAATACGAAGACATCATTCCGTTCTCAGGAGTGACGAAAATTATTACTACGTATGCTCTCTTCGATCACATGTTGGTAACATTGTTTTCATCGCCCATGGTTAACGAGATAAAAATTAAACATTTTTCGGATGTCACATTCTTTCCGTTGGGACGCCTGTTTTCCTTATACTCACGACGTAGGGTTATAGTTTATTATGAGCAGTGACGCCGACTCCGTTAGGCCTGAGGGGGCCCGAGCCCCCTAAAAATTTGTTATGGAGTGAGGAAAAAATGTGTCAGCCTTGTCGATTTTCCCCGGAGTGTCCGGATATCGAGATTCGAGTTATCAGGATTCTAATGTTGATAATATGAGTCTTCTAAAATGCTTAAAAAACTTCAAACTCACTACTTATAAAATTTCCCGGGGCAAAATCCCCGTTTTGGGCCCCCCAATATTTTTTGTTAGTCAGCATCCCTGATTATGAGAGCTAATGAATGTGGCCAGGTTATGTTGTATTCCTTTCACCTATTTCTATAAGTAAGTTATTGCGGTAAAGCCGTCCGAACTTTAATTTCACGGCAGAAACTGTACTTCTTTACAATACTTGGTGCTGTATGCGACATTATTTTGAGAGTAATACCACGAAAAAATACATGACACATTCCCTTAACGTTCTCGATAGAACCTTGTTAAGAGTTTGTTTCCGTAACCCTCTGTTCCCGTGATGAAAATTAAACAATCTTTAAATGTCAATTTTTTCCGGAGGGACGCCTGGTATTTAATTTCATACATTATTGTTTATCAGTAAAGCTAATGAATGTGGCAAGGCTATGTTCTATTCATTTTACTTTTGTAGCTTTGCAAAAAAGTATCCCCATCTTGATTCTAACGAAGAAAGTGTACTTTTTTACAATACTTTGTGCTGTCTTCGACACAATTTTGAGAGTAAGACAACGAAAAAAATATATTGCACAGTCCCACTATGTTCTCAATAGAATGCTGGGAAGTTTGTTTCCGTAACCCTTGCTTGTCGTGATGAAAATGAAAAATTCTTTGCATGTCGAATATTTCCCGGAGGGACGCCTGGTTTTTAATTTCATACTCCCGAACTTGGGATGCTATACCTATGCTTACAGTTTATCAGGATAGCTAAGCAATGTAGCAAGGTTATGTTGCATTAATTTTGCTCTTTTTTATTAGTGAGTATTTGCGATAAAGCCGCACGATCCTGTTTGTAACTGCAGAAATTGTACATTTTCACAATACTTTGAGTTGTCTTCGTCCCACTTTTGAATGCCTACAATGTTCTGGATTGAATGTTAGTAACAATTTCTTTCCCTCGCCCTATGTGGCCGCGAAAAAAAATAAAACAACCTTAGAATGTCAATTTTTTCCGGAGGGACGCTTGGCATTTAATTTCATACTCTCGAACTTAGCCGATATCCTATTAGAAGCTATACCGGTGCTTACAGTTTACGAGGAAAGCTAATGAATGTGGCCAGGCTGTCTTCTATTTATTGTACTCGTTTTTTATGTAAGTCGTTTCGAAAAGCATTCGCATAGTAAACATAGCGGGAGAAATTGAAGTATATCTCCATACTTATGATATTTTCGACGTATTTTTGATGTAAAAGAACACCAATGGTAATTTCCACACTTTTAATTCAGAACTCAACAGCCGACCATAGTTTCAACTCATTGTTTCCTTTTTAAGGTCACCTTTACCTTAATTTCATGTCAACCTGAAAATGACACACTGTGTTTAAATAACGGGGGGGGGGGGGGGGAGGAATGGTCCCTCGCGGCGGCCGATTACGTGACCAATCAGCAACGAGAAGATTTTCTATCCCCGCTGCGAGCCTTACCGCCGACCCTTCGTCGACTTCGCTTTTCCGTTCAGCTTCTAGTTATCCTTTCTCGGCGATTTCCACATGGAGTGGTTGGGGGCGCACTTGATGTGGGAGCTGGAGGGAATTAGGTACATTTCCGAGTTGAGAAACGTGAAACATGATCTCCGATAGAAAATACCTTACAGGGTTAGAGATTGTGATGTTAACGATAGTAAAATGAAACTTATCGTGACAATATATTTTGAGCGTTATTTCTATGAATTATTATGATAATAATAATTTATTTAATATGAACTGTTTTGAACTTCAATGGTAGATCATTAGGGGAATGAGGGGCAAGAATACACATTTAACAAACAATTACAAAAATTATGCATTCAGGTTTAAGCTATAATTTTTATTTTTTCACAATTTATTCCGTTTCATGTTCTACAATACTTATCTTCCATTCCTGCAGAAAAAATGACGAACTGCAGTTGTTAGGCAAAATGTAAGAGAAAAACAAATAGGAAACTTGCCCCTCATGTGGGCAAGAGTCCTCTCATTATGGGGCTAGAGTCCTAATCACATTTTTCACATGTGAACTTTCTCTTTCCATAAAATGAGGTGCAAGGATCTTTCCTCCATGTTTTACATTCATTACACATTATACAATGCAGTTAAAATTTATTCTCAATCAATAATATTACTAACTGATCAATAATCGTTGCTCTCAACAATCAAATCAAATATCCTCGTGGAATACATAAATGCAAATGGCGCAAAGCGGTTATTCGTGTTTTCGACCGTTTCACCTATTTTAAAAATCTGAGAAAAATAGGGAAGTACTTTGATGTACGGTTAATAAAATATATTTTTCGGCGTGTCTATTGTTTCCTAAAATTTTTAATTAAATTTTGAAATTTCAAACATACGTAAAATTTTAGTTTTGGGTAAAAAAAGTTTTGGAAAAAATCAGAATAGTAGAACATTGTTAGAGAATTGTTAAAATTGATGGTTTTAAAAACTCTGCAATGAAATTATTATAAAGACATTAAAATAACTATAAATTCATAACTAGTGGCTCAAAAACTAAAGAAGGCAACCATTACATTAAATATGTTCGTAATGATAAGAGCGTCATTAATTCTTGAGATCTCTTTTCGATTAGGGACCAATTCGCACAGTGTCCAGCCATAATGGGGTAGAAATGGCAGGACAGGGCGTCAAATTTCATGCATTCGAGAATCTACTTACTCGGTCTATCATTACAATATTAACCCTTAACCAGTGACGTGCAATTCTCGTTACACTACCACTGAAGTGCGGTCTGGGAGACCGCAATAAAACAAAAATTCATAAAACGTTGCAAAGTCATTTTTAATGCTTAGTTAATTGTTTCTTTGACTGCTTCAATATAGTAAAACTTATGTTTAATATTATTCATTCCCAATACGAACCAACTTTTTCAGTAAAAAATTTTATTTGAAACAGGATCATCATCATCATTAGTCAACAATCCTAAGATTGGTTTGACGCAGCTCTCCATTTCTCTCTCCTATCCGCTAATCTCTTCATAGCTACATATTTATTCTCTTTTACATCCTTTATAACCTGTCCTATATAACTCATTCGGGGCCGTCCCTTGCCCTTTTTCCCTTCCACTTGTCCTTCAACGATTGTCTTCATCAGACCATCGTGCCTCAAAATGTGGCCAACTAAGTTGTCCCTTCTTCTGCTTAATGTTTTTAGGAGGCTTCTCTTTCCTCCTACTCTCCTTAGCACTTCCTGGTTACTCACACGGTCAATCCATTTTATCTTCATCATTCTTCGGTAGCACCACATTTCGAATGCTTCCACTCTTGACTTCTCTGCTGCTGTCAACGTCCAAGCCTCGCTTCCATAGAGAAACATACTCCATATGTAGCATCTGATGAATTGTTTCCTTACTTCTATGCTGGTATTTTCAGCTGTAAGAAGATTCTTCTTTTTGTAGAAAGCCCTCTTCGCCTGCGCTATTCTACTGTGTATTTCTTTCTTGCTCCGTCCATCGCTGGTAATTCGGCTTCCCAGGTAAGAGAACTCGTTCACCTCTTCAAGCTTATGCTTTCCTAGGTTGATGTTTGTTTTAGCCTCCTCTCTTTTGCTGCAAACTAATATCTTAGTCTTCTTTTTGTTGATTTTCAGCTGATATCTGGCCATTGTCCTTACCATGTTTGTCAACGTCTTCTTCAAATCCTTCTCTGTCTCGGCTATGACTGCTATGTCGTCAGCAAATCGCAGCATACTAATTTTTTCTCCGTGGATATTGACGCCCGAAGCTTTCTGCTTGATTTCGTTGATGGCTTTCTCCATGTAAACATTAAAAATTGAGGGGGAAAGCGCACAACCTTGTCTCACCCCTTTTCTTATTCTCGCTTCTGCACCGTTTGGTCCACATTTGATCACAGCTACTTGGTTTTTATACAAACTATGAATAATTCTACGATAATTGTAGAGTACCCCGATTTCTTTCAAAATTCTAAGCATTGAATTCCATTCCACGTTATCAAAGGCCTTCTCTAAATCGACAAATGCTATGAAGGTTGGTTTGTTTTTCTCCATTCTCTTCTCTATGATCATCCTAAGAGCCAAAATTGCTTCCCTTGTGCCCCTGCTTTTCCTAAATCCGAATTGGTCCTCATCCAGGAATTCTTCTACTCTTCGTTCAATTCTCCTGTAAATGATTCTTGTCAGAAATTTCGACGCATGTGTCGTCAGGCTTATGGTCCTAAATTCTTCGCACTTCTCGGCTCTCTTCTTTTTGGGTATGGGAATGATGATGTTCTTCTCGAAGTCACTAGGTAAATCTCCTGTTGAGTACATATCGCAGATAGTTTTATACAGTTGAGTTAAGACCTTTTCTCCTGCATTTTTTATTAACTCTGCTGGAATGTCATCTATTCCTGGGGCCTTATTATTTCGCAGGTCTCTTACTGCAGCGTCAAATTCCGATCTTAAGATGCTTGCTCCAATGTTATCCTTTTCAACTTCACTTTCCTCTTCGAGAACTTTTGAGCTAAGTTTGCTCCCGTTGTATAATTCCTCCAGGTATTCCTTCCATCTCTTGGCTTTGTCTTCGTTTTCAATTAGAATGTTTCCATTCCTGTCCCTTATGCTATTACATTTTGTGTTTCGTTCCTTGAAATGGTTCCTCACTATTCTATAGGCCGCTTCCACTTTCCCTTTTACGAGGTTATTTTGTACGTCCTCACATATGTTCCTCATCCACGCTTCTCTGGCTTTCCTCGCTTGGCGGCAAATATCGTTCCTTATTCTCTTGTAGCAAGCCTGTCCTTCCTCAGTATTCGTATTCTTATACTTTCTCCTTTCTTCAATGAGGTCTAGGATTTCAGCCGTGATCCATGGCTTTTTCTTAACACATTTTCTTATCCCTAGAACTTCTCTAGCGGCCTCCTGAAATCCACTTTTTATGGTAGTCCAGTTATTCTCAACTGAGTTTTCAGACTGATCTAGTCCTATCTTGCGCTCCACTACTTCTTGAAAGGCCTGTTGATTTTTTGGCTCCTTAAGTTTCTCTAATTGCCAGGTGTTCTTTGCTGATTTCTTCAATTTCTTGAATTTCAGATGGCATTTCATCATCACTAGATTATGATCACTGTCGATATCTGCCCCCGGGTAGCTTTTACAGTCCTTTATCTGGTTTCTAAACCTCTGCTTCACTAAAATATAGTCTAGTTGACATCTTCTTTTGGCTCCTGGCATTTTCCATGCGTATCTTCTTCGCATGTGATTCTTAAATAGAGTGTTGGCAACCACTAATTTGTGTTCTGTGCAGAACTCTAACAGCCTTTCTCCTCTTTCATTTCTATTTCCTAATCCATATTTTCCGGTTATTCTTCCATCCTGGCTTTCGCCGACGACAGCGTTCCAATCACCTAAAACAATTAGGTTTTCTTCACCCCTTACCTTTTTGATTACTTCCTTTATATCATCGTAGACGTCTTCAACTTCTTCATCCTCGTAGTCTGTCGTGGGCATGTAGACCTGTACCACTACGGTATCTACCGGCTTAGTATCTATCTTCACCATAACTATCCTTTCATTGTACTGTAGGAGGCTTTTCACACGCATTCCGGCGCTCTTTCTGAGCATTATCCCAACCCCAGCATTACCGTTCAGGGATCCTGTGTGTATAATCCTATAGCTTCCACTCCAAAAGTCTCCCTCCTCAGGCCATTTCATTTCGCTGATTCCTAGCACGTCGATATTCAATCTTTCCATTTCCACTTTAAGGTTTTCTAGCTTACCGCAAGTCCTGAGTGATCTCACGTTCCATGTACCTATCCTCATAACTTTATCACAATCGACCGATGTACCCTCTCGGGTAGTCCCCGACCGGAGATCCGAATGGGGGACTAGTTTACCTCCGGAATTTTTTACCTGAGAGAATTCCATCATGTCAGACAATTTAAAGTTGGAGTAGCTGCGCCTCCTTGGGATAATAATGTGGTGGTTTCCCCTTGCCTTCCACATCGCAGTACTACAGCCGTTAAAGTAAATGTTACCACGCCTGAAGTGCAATGAGTGTCGCTATACTGACCATCTTGATCTTCACCTTCACTCATATGAAGAAGAGCTGCTGCCCTCTCCTCCGGGTGATGTGAGGCATAATTGTTGGCGGCCTCTCATCGCCAAGTCACGGTATCTTCACAGGTTTAGTGTATCATTTAGATGGCCTATCTCACCCGGTGATAGACCCATACCACCTCGGATAACCGCCGCTTTTTGTCCACGACTGCTTATTCGACAAGTAAACTTGCTTATATCGCAGCTAACCTCTATATCTAGAGGTTGACCCACCATCCGCAACCCGGTGGACGCACTCGGTGGCTTAAAGCTCAGCCGCGAGATATAGCATATACATTTTAAAATCAAGAAAACGTTTTTACGACAATAAAAACTGGAGATAGGATTAAAAAACGAAAAATAGTGTGTACATTTTTTTGGAGCTAATTTCTATTGCTAAGACCTGAAACTTTGGGAAAATATAATTTTTGATGCACTTGAAGTTTTTATTTTTTATTCCTCAAATATATGGGGGCTTTTTTCTCCATCATAGCCTGCTAGACCCTTTGTATCTTTAAGTACCCTAATTTTAATTCTCTATATTAGTTTTACTCCCATAACTATTCAAATGACATAAAATGAAAACCAAGGTTGGCACGGAGGCATAAATATAACCAAATACATATATTACTAACCAGGAAATACTCAGAAAATATCGGACAGCGACGTTGAATAGCATAGGATAAAACTGCAATTATCTATATGAATTTATAACGATATATCTTCTTAAGAAAGGATTACTTTCAATAAGAATTTATGCGTGCATAAGGTATGTTACTGTCCTAACATTTCACGTAGTTTTTATTTTCCCAAATAAAATACTTTCGTTTCTAAAAGCATCTATCGAGCGTGCGCTTGTATCGATCATAACTTCGACTGTTACCGTTGGATTCGTTTGTTTTAACTTTTACCTGATTTTATACCTTATTTGTAATTTTCAATAAGAATTTAATCTCGCACATTATTAAATAAAGAAGTTATTAGCAAACAATCGAATGAAAGGAAACTCAATTTGATTTTGCCAGCTTCCTGTCTTGACATAATGTTAAAATTATAATCCCCGTAACTGTAATAGTAAGCCAACAAAATGGATCTATCGAATGAACAATTGCATCGATAATTCCTTCGACTGTAATTATTCAAACAGTTTGATTTAACTTTTATCGTATTATATTCAATAACTGTAATTTTGTCGATGACTTTTAATCTCATACCTATCTCAACAATACATTTATAAGCGAATAATAATGCGTATTCAAGGGTATCGATATAACTCGCACATGAATCGATCAAGTAGAATGGCCATTACTGCCAAAGATGACTTTTTTTGATAGTAGTTTTACCCTTAAAATTTCATTCGTCTAGCTTGAACGGTTATAATGATACAGTTTGTTTTCGTCGCCCTTGGTTATACAGAAAAAATTACAAAATTCCAAAAATTATCAAAAAATAACATTACCTTAAGATAAACACATTATTTCGTCGACTTTTACCCGGAATATTTCTATATAAATTCGCAATTAAATGAAACACTGCATTACTATTAAGAAAAAGTACATTCTTTGAAACTGTTGCCATCAATTCTCCCGCGAAGGAAATGGCGGAAACTTACCAATTTTTCCGAACAGACCTTTGCTTTTACTTTACTACTGAAATACGAATGCAATAAGGGTCATTTCCCTTGCCTATGAAAGCTGTTTAATATAATCACGTTTATATGTAATTTTTGAAGTGGGGATCGCCGTTCCTCGAACCTCTGTCCACAAAGTGTGTTTCGAGTGTTCCGATGAAGCCGGTCGTGGCACAGCCAAGGGTCCGCCTCTCTCCCCTCTGCTCTAGCACTTTGGGTTCAGATTACTCGTATAAAAATATTCTTCGAACACCCTTAAAAAATTAAAAATTAGACGGCGAAGCCGGATCCGGGGTTTCTACGGGGCGTGGCCCCTTAGCGAGCGCGCGCGGAGCGTCACGAGTTCGTAACTATAATAATCGGGCACGAATCCAAGGGATGTCTTCTTATAGTATCTGTTTTGATGACAAAACACCGTAGTATTAATAAAGCATAAAAGTTTTAATAGAAAATTAACGTCTTGTAGCAGAAAAGCAAGCCTCTCTGCAAATAATGGTTAAGTACATAGTTATGTTAAACCCTGGATGACGAGTGCTTCATGTAAAAGAATTGATAGGCTTAATTTATTACTAAAAATGCTAAAAATACGTGAAAATAAAAAAGTAGAGCAATGCTATAATCGTATTAATTGGGTGTTAATTTTCTTGGTTATCCAGCCTTTTCGACATTTTAATTAATACTCTGGATTTTTTAGGACAATAGATAATCATGGTTGGAAAAAAATGCGCGATTATAATTGTCTCAAATAATCTCGAAATGGGTGTTATTGCGCAATCGTATCGTTAACACTCGCTCAAAGCTCTCGTTACCGTAATGCGATTGACGCCTTAATGAATGAAACCCGAACATTGCGGTGAATTTATTCATCTTTAGTTCCTCAACTCTGTGTCAAGCTTCGAGTGTTATAGCTAATTGCCTCTGGAGCTTTGGAAAATTACAGCTCTCTCCCCATCCGAGGAATGCTGCACAACGGTCATGACATCACTTAAGTCTCCATGTCATCCTTACAAACAATGATAGAGAGAAGAATCTGAGTTTATCCCGGCGTATGCTCTGCAGGAATATTCCTCGGGTTTCCCACCGGGTGTCGTATCGGGTTGTAGTACCCGATACGACACCCGGTGGGAAACCCGAGAAATATTCCTGAATAGAGAGAAGATGTCAACTATAATAAATAAAATAAATTTTCCTAAGAAATAGCCATGAAAAATTTTTGTTATCTATAACATTAAACCTTTATCGTAAAAATACACCTTAGAAAGTTGAAATGTTCACGATAATCAGAAGTCCATTATAGAAATAAGCTACCATTCATTTTGTGGATAGTATAAAATAAACGGAACATATCTCGAGCACAACCATCACAAGTTTCAGATCCCTTCCATCGCTCCACATCACGTAATTCATAATTTTCATGGTAACATGGGCGTACCCAGCGGGGACAGCAGGGGGAAACTGCCCCTCCTTGTAGCAAAAGTAAATTGAGATCAAAAAGAAAGATTTGAACAAATTTTCTTTAAATCCATGAAAAGTTATATTAGCGTAAAAGTTTTAATAAAAATATATTGTTCTCGAGTAAATAATTGAAACAACTAGTAAAGCGCTGTTATATTTTTTTGAAAATTTGGTTTCCTTAACCTTCTCAGTGTTACAACTTTAAGAACTTACCCCCCTCTAGTTTTGATCCTGGGTACGCCCTTGCATGGTAACTACAAAGTTACCTCAAGAAATTGTAATTAATTGTAATTGTACCTCTTGGGGGTACACGACGAATCAGTTAGGGGTATTTCGAAAATAATTGGTAATGGCTAATGTCAGGAACTATGTATCTCTTAACCAGAAAATATGTTTACATATTACATGGCATATTTAAAACAAAGTTTCTACTTATATAATTATTTATAGCTAAAAGTGTTACCTACCCGTAGTGACATTAGGTAACAAGATGTGCACGTTATATTTTTGGGGGTACAATATTAGTTATATACATATAGAGGGGTATGGGAGGAAGAAAAGATAAAGAAGAACCGCTGGCCTAAGACAATCTGGATTTCCTGTCTTCGGACAACGTCCATGATACCTGGTGTTAGTGACTGGTCGTTAGGGTGGATTGCAAAACATTTTTTTCCAAAAATTTCTGTGACTAATGCTTAACGTTTGTTGTTGGTGGTTTTTATAGGTTATAATAGGGGAATGAGGGGCAAGAGCAGTGGCTGCTCGTGAGTCAAATGCTGGGAGGGGCGCACTCCACCGGGGGGTCAAAACTTTTGATTATTTTGTGTATTTTAGTGAGTTTTTAAGTCAATCTCGGTATTAAATTTTGTGATGCCATATGTTCCGTTTTTTCAACAAAAATATCTAGTTTTCCTTATAAAGCTTGATTAATAAATACTAAATGCAGTAGACTCTCGGTCATACGGATCGGCTTAGACCGGACTCTCAATTGTACTGATCAATGATCTTGAAGAATAAAAGTATATTTGTTGCGATATTTTGCAAATAAAAACGATAATACGTAACTTTACGTTTTAGCGCCTACATTTTTCGCGCGGATATGCCCGCAATACACTTCTGTTGTTCGTTTTGCAGTCATAATGCGTTTTTTGTAAAATCTATACAGCATTTGCAATGATTTAGGCAGCAATGGCACTTGTAACACCTGAGGAGGAAGGGGAGTGTCGCTGACCTCCACTAGGCAACAAACACTACTAGAATGTGCGCGCTTTGTTATTGCAGATGTAAACTTTCATTGCTGTGTTGGCGTTGCTTCTTGAATACAGTATGATTTAAAATCAATAATTAAACATTTCTCACACATTTTTAACAAAATCTGAAATACTCTACTTGCATGCCTTTAGTTATATTGCTAGTAGCAGAAGTCAATCCTTCTTTCCTTTTGACCAGCAATGTGATTAATTACACGTTAGTTGAAATCAGCGCCGGACAGCAATTTGTTTTCGATTGAACACATGGCAAGGGCACTAAGTCTATCTTCTCTCATCGTGCTTCTAGTAATTGTCTTTATTCGTTTCAAATTTGAAAAACATCTTTCACTTTCTGCTGTTGCCATTTGTATGGTGCCGATGATCTGGAGTAGTTTAACTCATTCTGGGAGAACTTCTTTTAGGTTGTTGTCATAAATAAAATTAAGAAGCCGCAATGAACCGGTTGCCTTTGAAAAATTTCTTCTGCTATATATAACTAGAAGTTCTTGTTTCAGTTCCACTTTGTTTAGTTTAAATAGTTTAACTACGGTTTCAAGTTCATGTTCTGGAACACTCTAGGTAAATTCTTGAAACAAAATAGGCTGGAATAATTTTGCTACAAACAAATAGTCAAAATTGTTAAAGCGATCCTCAATTCCCGTCATAATTACATCGCAAAATTCCTTAGTCATCGCATTTCTTCTATCTTCAAATCGACCACGTTTCGAACTCGGCTCGGCATCTGAAGTCTATGGGTATTTAGGGAGTCAAGTTCTGAAGAGTTTCTAATAGTTTGGATAGAAAACTTAAATTCGTCTACATAATTCAAGGGCTTTAGGCAATCAATTGTCCTATGTTGCATTTGCAAAAATTGCAATGCATAATTTAATTGAAAAAAAAATTAACCAAAATTTGAAATCGTCGTCTTTGATAAAGTGATGCAAACCAACTGCTTTATTTAGAGTGGAGTAATAATTGATGTCATCATTAATTATTTTGTTTAAGCACTCTTCTATTTCATTTTTATATTTAAATATTGTGCTAACAATTCTTGATTTTAAAGTTCTTACGAGTGCTTGAGCTTTCAGGTATCTTTACAACATCATCAAGCACTACTGTTATTTTTGTAGATTGAGAAAAGAATAAAGAAAAACCTTCAATCTATTAATTTACTTAATACGTAAAGGTTTTTTTGACACTTCATTTAGTTTTTGAATTCATGATCTGTTCGCACTATCCAATAGGACTCTTATGTCAACTTTGCCTAACACGGCATACTCAATGCAAGCATTAATATGTTTTTCACTCAATTTATGTTTTTTGACTTAATCATTTAAATGTTTTAAATCCGAGACTCCATCCACTGTCCATGCACGGTCTGTAACTCCCATTACCAAACAAGGATGAAAAAAAGAATGTTTAACTTTGCACCCACACAACCAATCAGCATAGTTGTACAAACTATTGGAAAATTTCCGAACGAAACTGTTTCGTGCTTTAGAGGCCTTTTGTTGTTGATTTAAATTTAATATAGGCCTAGGGGGGCCTAAATTCTTGAGCTCGATCTTATGTTCCAGGTCCTTAATTCCATTACTAATAATAAAATTCACATCGTTGGAAACAGACGAGGCCATTATAAATCACTGATGCACTAAACAATCACTAACCCTAAAACAGTAACAATCACTAACTCGTTTCACTCAACTGCAACTAGGCCTATTTACATACCAATCACTAATTCGATAAAACAATTTACAAACAATAAGTCAACTGGCCACCAAAACAAGGTATACAGCAACACTACAACACTGCAGAATAGGGACCTTCCTTTTCCCTAAGTGAGGAGATATTAATACTTGTAGCCCTTAAAAAAGAAAAGAACTTTTACGATTGCGTTTAATTAATAAACAAGGGATGACACAAAATCGGCCGACGAAAAATACGACCAAAAAGAACATGGTGCCTGGACACAGAATTGGGACAATTTTTCCCTATTAAACAACACTTACAATGAAAACAAAAACGAGCACTGTTGATTGATTAAATGTTTAAAGTATACCGGGACTAGTCGCACGACTGTTGATTGATTCAAAATTGTCTTCTTGAATGTACACACAGCACTAAGAAACTTCTTAATCGGCAAGTACGCACAGTTATCTCCTCGAAAATGATGTCTGAACTCATTTCACTCCGTTCTTTCCGAGAGTCTTGCCGTTACTATAAGGACGACTCAAGGGAGATAGAAACCGTGATCCACTAATGCTGATTCAGCTGAGTGAGGGACGAATTTAAGCTCAGCAAAGGCATTCAAGCAAATAAAAGACGTCACGGACCATCTCCTTGAGTCTAACATTCATATGTGGTGAATACCCCTCTGCCGCTCACCTGGCCCTGATGGTCTCAGTCCTGTATTCCTTCGCAACTGTGCTCAGACTCTCTCAGTTCCCATTGCCCTCCTTTTAAGTCGCTGCTTCCACTATGGCATATTTCCCTCACAATGGAAAATAGCAAATGTTATTCTATAAAACTGGCCCTAAAAATGACGTCTCTAATTATCGGCCCATCTCAATACTTCCCGTTCTTTCCTCGGTCTGTGAAAGGATCATCCTGAACCGACTTTACTACTTTACTTCTCCCTTTCTCTCCCCTGATCAGCACGGCTTTCTTCCGGGTCGCTCTTGTCTTACAAACCTATCCATATTTCAGCAACATACCGTACAATCGATGGCCGAAAAGTCCCAACTTGACGCCATCTTTCTTGATTTTTCCAAAGCCTTCGACACCCTTAACCATAAACATCTCCTGCATAAACTCGCCTCCCGCTTTAATATCTATGGCAACTTCCTCAGTCTCTTGTCAGATCCCAAAGAGTAATACTCGCTGGTATCTCATCTTCCTGGTCTAACGTTACCTCCGGAGCGCCTCAAGGTAGCGTTCTTGGACCTTACCTCTACTACTTATTTATTGATGACCTTGCCCCCATTGTCCGTTCTTCCCAAGTCAATACATTACTCTGTGCTGATGAGTGCAAACTATTTAAAAAGATAAATAATCTCGCAGATTGTAATATGCTACAGGATGCCGTAAAAAAGACCACAGAGTGGTGCATTCTCTGGAGGCTGCAATTGAACTTTAAAAAGTGCACCACAATGACAATATCTGCGAAGAAAACTCCTATCCTTTTTGATTATGCAATTAACTCCTTGCCTCTTAATCGTGTGTCATCCATGAAAGATCTTGGAATTATTGTGGACCAAAAACTTCTGTTCTCTGAACACATTCATGCGATCAAATCTAAAGCCATGTCACTCTTAGGACTACTCTACCGGTTCACGGATATTTCCAGTTCTAAGGCACTCCAATCCTACTTCTCAACCATAGTTCTTCCAGCGATCAACTATTGCTCCCCAATTTGGTCAATGTCTGCTCCCACTAATCTTGCCACCCTTAACAGTGTTACAACTTTTTTTGCAAAAATTGTAAAATTTAGAAACCCAAATCTCCGCGAGTCACCTACTAGTGCAGTTTTATCCTCTTTATCCGTCCCTAGTCTATCGCTTCTCCGACTTCAATCAGACATCATATTCATTTATAATACCCTTAACTCCCACTTCGACAGTCCTGACATTGTTTCCTTCCTCAACATTAGAGTACCTTCCCGCCACACCCGATCTACTTCTTTACTCCACATTCCTACACCCAGGCTATCTGTAATTAAGCGCTCACTTTTCCATAGGCTTTCCCTTTTAATAAATACTCTACCCGGTGATAGTGATCCGTTTGATCTGACACTTAAAAATTTTACTCATCGGGCATTAACATATTTATCGCATACATGACTAGATAGCCGGATAAATGTTTGTTTTTCTTTTTTATTCTATTTAAATTTGTAACAAATACTTATTCTTTAATTATTTAATATTTGTTGTTATAAGTGCACTTTAAATTGGCAGTATTGCTGTATGTGTATCTCTTTATAAAAAAAAAAAACACACGAAACGCCAACGGGTCGCACTTGGAATAACCACCATTAGGGTTGGCCGAAAAAAGGTTTTTTCCTGATCAAATTTGCCCTATGCGGGAAAGTTGCGAATTAATATAAGGATCTCGCACACAAAATTTTTTAAAAAATCGGATGATATTAACCACTGCCGTCCGAGCTCTAAAGTTTAAAATTTTGCGAAAAATCAGGCTGATTTCAGAATCAAACGGCTATGAAGACGAATTTTATGAAAATATGGGTTAATGGATAATATTCAAGACTGGATACATGTTTATAGTTAATAAAAATGAAATTTTAAGTTTATTAGACAAAATCTATGGCTCAAACAATGTCTATGAATTAACAACGAAAGTAGAGTATATACTACCCGCACAACACAACTCATTTTTGCCTGTTTCTAAAATTCCATTTTGGTGGCTAAATCGCAGCTAAAATAATATTTATTTCGATTGAATTTAAGTTTTTAGCAAATAAGCCATCGTATAGTAGTAAATAATACCACAAAAACTGATAATAAGGTAAATTATTTTAAATTAGCATCAATCATAATGACGAATAACGTATCTACCTGTGGAGCTATTTTCAACAAGAAATTCAGCCAAGGCTGAGAAAGAACATAACCTGAACGCCAAGCATTTTACTAAGTAGCTCTGGTTATTAACCATGTCTTCGAAATTATGATAAAATAGAAAATAAAGTCTAGATCGTAAAAGAAGACGACTCTGAGCCACAGATGTGAGCTGTAAGGATCTCTGCACTCATATGAACTCTTCGAAGCCACTTAAATCAGACCCAAGTGGACATTTTCCGTCAGACAGCTACCGCTCTGCCGCTGAGGAATTAGTTGAACATGAACTAATAGAACAAGGACGGCTAGAAAAATGATGAACCAGTACACAAAAGGTGCATTACACGCGGCGCTTCTTGACATTCATTGAATGCCTCCATTTAAATTCACATTTTACGGGTTAAATCATGTTCAGTCCTTCACCCTATCATGCGCGCACCTATTTCCTAAATTATTATAAATCAGTGGGGAATGTTACCTGATTTTTCCCAATATTGCAGGTATTTTCATAAATTTATCTGAAGAATAGGTTCCGCATTTCTAATCAACGGGAAGATAGGACTACATTTTAAAGGCCTAAATATTATAATATTAGTTTCCCCAAGGTTCTTGAAATTCGTAATCATGACAGAACTGTGGAAAATACTCGAGAATAATTTTCCTGCGTCAATACGGCCTTAACTGGTTGGATTTTATGTGTTCCGGGATTCAAACATCCGAAAACACAATCATAATGGGATAATTTCTTTGCTGTAGCAATACCTACCAGTAATTTAAAATTAAAATCGTATAACTACACCCAGAACAGTGACCATTCTGATTCCGTAAGTCCCTATTCAATGGCAACACCAAGTAGACGCCAGATTGTACGCCCGCCGGCCGGCGCAGAGATGTCAACTCACTCGTCGCTCTGCGCATTCTCGGACGGCGCGGCGTCCCAAGACTTCCATAAGGCACAAGCTTAGACGCGTAATAGCACCAGGAGGCCCCACCACTACTACTCTTCATGTAACTGCATGATGATGGGTTGGGACGTTCTGGCCAGCGCCCCACGGCTACAAATACGAACTTCTCGCGCTATTTTTTTATGTTTACGTATTTTCCTAAATTTTCGATGTTTGCGATTGAAAAAACACTTAAATTAATTACATGTATAATTATAAATTAATGGATATTTAATTTTTCCTTTTCCAAATCTTTGGGAGGGGCGGCGTGCGAGAGTCCTTATGGGCAAGCCGCCACTGGGCAAGAGTACGCACCTAACAAACAATCATAAAAATTATGCATTCCTGTTCAAGCAATAAATTTCATTTTTACACAATTTATTCTATGTTACGTATACTACAATACCTATCTTCCATTGCAACAGAAAAAATAAATAACTGCCGTTATTTATAAAAAAATAAGAGAAAAACAAATGGAAAACTTGCCCCTCACGTGGGGCAAGAGTCCTAATCACATTTTTCACATATGAACTTTCGCTTTCCAGAATATGTGGTGCAATGTTCTTTTATCCTTGTTTTACCTTCATAACACTCTATCCAATCAACAATGGGTGGCTCTGAGTACATTTTTTCAATACTTCCTAAGGCATAATCAGTATTTCCGGTGAAGTAAATTTTGCCGTTTGCCGTCCACAAACCGCCGATTAGGACTGCGATCCTTATCCCTGTTTTTAGATATCTTCTCGTTTAGTTTCAGGGTATCGGAAAAACTCGTAAGAATTCAGACCGCTTTGAGTTATTACGCCGATTTTGCGCTTTCGATGGTTTTGGGTATGGACTGATGCTCTCGAGTGAGACATGTGCCTTCCGATATCTGCAAGGCAAAGTATTCTCAGAGGTGGAAGGTTGAAAAGGATTGAATGGAGATGAATGTAGTAAAGGAGTTAAGGGATAAATGCTTGAGGGTAAAAAGGCTTTTCCGCCTTCTACGTTCATTTTCTGTCCTTGTTCCATCTTTTTCTCCATTTCATACCCTCCTTGATTTGGATCCAACTTATCTGTAACTAATGAAGGCAGGGAATCAGACTCACTAAACGCGTATGGACCAAGTGAGTAAATACCGCGTCCATTATCCCTTTGCTATTTTCCCGACAGTTGCTTCTTTCTCAAACATTTTAGAGGGCCAAAGAATGTTTTATCTATTAGATGAGCGTTGTGTGAGCTATTTAGGAAAAGTAAAAACATTGTAAGGATGAAGTGAGTCTCACAAAATCATATGGTAGGGTGGGGTGCATGGGGGATATGGTTGTCTAAAATGAGCTAGACTGGATCATCAGCTGAGAGTTTTGCATTTCCCTTAACATGTTTCGGCCAGTCAATATAAGTGTTTGAATTGATGAATCCCGAATCACTCGTTAGATATAGAGTTCCTGGAGGCTCTGCATTTGCAAAATTATTTTTTAAACGCTTTCTCGGAAAAATAAGGGCTGGGGGAATATTCGCTCATGCCTGTACGCGGGTTTGGACGAAAACAGGGAGTATGATGCATATCTACGAATAAACCTCGTCTAAAATTATGGAATAAATAATATTTTCCGAATTTATAATTATGAAATGATATATTTTATATTGCAAATACCGCCTTAAGACTTTTACGCAGAGACTTTTAAGACTTTAAGACTTTTTTAGCTACCTCCAAAATTTGTTATCCTAATGCTTTTCAATCAGTTTTTCTGTAACATTTCTGCATTTTCTTTCAATACAATTATCAGCAAAGCACATGTGATATTTATGCCAGAAAATGTGAGGTCATAAAAAAGCAATGGTATAGAGTGGGGCGGGACTCAGCGCCCGTGGGGCAAGAGTCCAATGCGGACACTTGCTCCAGGACTCTTACCCCAAAGGCACTTGGTACACCTGAAACGCCGTAACACAATCACATGGTGAGCTGCAAACCAGGTAACTGCATGAATTTTTGAGGTAAAGAATGCGCATAAAGGAACGCTAGACAACAATGCTAGTTAAGTAAACGCTCAAACCACAGATAAAAGTTACGCGGCCTGACAAATTAGATAAACGTTGCGTAAAAATGAAAAATAAGAAAAAATCACGTTTTGTCATTCGTTGTCTTCCACTGAACACACCCCTGCGTAACATTCGGTGACGTTAATGAAACTGATTGACTACAAGTGGTATCATCCTGACATTTAGAGAAATATTTCGGAAAAGGAATCTTGCCCCATGCGGACTCTTGCCCCTCACTCCCCTGCATGAGAAATTTCCACTCGATCGGATCATACTAATGCCAACTTTTCAAATATTGCCTAAGAAGTATAGCATATACATTTATTCCTCATGGTTTATAGATGTTGCCGGAATGATTTGATGGCAAGTAGTTGAGTGTATGTATTGCTCTTTTATTGCTCATTATTAGTGTTAGAGTAGATTTGAATCAGAAAAAATACTTTCTTAGTTTGCCATAACTTGTCAAAACACTCCCTGAGTAAGAACTTATGGATGTTGGATAGGTTATAAACCCCCTATAATCACTTGAATGCATTGTTCCTCTTTTCATCCAAGGTTGGTTCATTGAGTATAAATAAAAAAATAATAATTTTCAGTATAGTTAAAAGTTTTATGGCAATGCTGCATTATATTTTCACATCTTCGGAGGCAACCCTGATAAGTAAGACTGGAACACATTTATCAGAGGGTTGAAAGTCATTCCTCTGTTTCTGGCATCAAATAGGCAGTGCTCTCCTTCGGCGGTGCCAACTGGTCAATGCAGGTGCCGATGAGGGGAAGCAGGTGATGAGACCACGTGTGTGGCTGCGAGACTGCTTTTCCCTCTATAGACTCAGGTTTCCTGGGATATTCAAAAAGTTGAAATTGTCAGCTACAATAACAGCAATTGTAAGAGCTATAAAATGTTAAATTATTGTAAGGGATCTTGACAGAAGATCATCCGATATGCCTGGAAATAAATAACAGCCAACTGATTTTCCATTGATGGAAAAATAGGTAATGTGGTTTTCTATGTCTAATCTTGGAAATGAGATCCAGGTTATTTATCCCCTCAAAGGTAAAGAGAGAGTGGGTGTGAAATGCGTATGTCAAGACGGAGTGCATATTTTTAGGTTTAACAACCTTATATGTACTGCGTCCATGTCAAAGCTTTTCCAATTGCACAAGTGATGATAAATATCAAATTCATTTGCAGTGAGTTTAGGATAGAAGAGTGGAAGGTGAAATTATTTTATACACTGTAAAGTAGTAAGAAGTAGCATCAAAAATATATTTGATTCCGTAAATAACTACTTCATAAGACCCTGTCACAGCGGCTGTTCACAATCAGTTGCTTTTTGATGCGGTGGAGTAACAATTTTTTAAGTTTTCTTGTTTTTTTTTTTGCAAATTTAGGGGCATAGGTTCATTTTACATATTTAGCTTAGCAAATATAAATTTTAAATGGTGCAATAACGTTTTTTAATCATAGGTTTTTGTTTAACCATTGCTACCATATATTTTACTTGCAAATCTGTCAATGGATTGTAAAATGTATAATTTCATTGTTGGAAATATTCAATTGGACCGTTCAATTGAAAAGTGACAACTTTCAATTGATTTTTTTCGATGAGTTGTCCCTTTTCAATCAAAAAAATTCAATTGAAATCGGCAGATCAATTCTAATAGGGTTATTTCTAACTAGGTAAAAGTCCAGGCTATAGCAACAAGTTCATTATCAAAACCATTGCGACAAAAATAGCTGACCGCACACCCAGCTCTTAAAGAAAACGCAAGCGGCAAGGGAACTTGACACCCTTCGACGGTCCATTGGGCCGAGGACCAAGTTCTAGCCGAAAGAAAGATCCGCGCCAGGAGTGCAAAGAACTGTTTTGGGGGAGAACCGTTTTTCGACCTTTGTCCCTGTCGTGAAAAGGGCAAAAATCCCCTCCCACTCTCTATACATAACACCTCCAAACAAGTGTGTCGACCCGTTTCTGCCAATAGTTTTGTTAACATATCGTGGCGATATCGTTATTGTGCTCGCAAAGTTTCTGTGCAGGGGGAGGTTCCCCAAGCCCAGTTTCCCATGATAGATGAGCTGCGATTCACGGCGCGCCGTCTATTCCCGTAATCCAACTCATAAGCATGGAAATACAGTGGAAAATAGACTGCAAGTGGGTAGCCTCGGTGGTGGTGGGTAACTTAGCTACCCACGAGACAAGTTTCGGTGCAAGGGCTTCTTGCAGTGCACCCTCCTATTAGTGCACCCTCGCTCGGCGGGTGGCGAGAGATTCCGTCGAGTGGGATCATTGCGTCCACCACATAGCCTCCCTGACATGAGGGATATGATTCCTAATCGCGGCAGATTTCTCGGGGATCGAAGACTGAATGCTCAACTACCAGCTGAGATAATGTATTTTAATTGCAATTATTAGAGTTAAATGCGATGGTGGGTGGAGTAAAATGGTGGAACTCCTTCATGATGCATAAAGGGTAAGAAAAAAAAGACTTTGCTGTTCCACAAAATAAAATATAAATTTGCGACCGGTTTCGATACGTATCATCATCTGGCAATTTCACATATTTGTACATAGAAATTTTGCCCTTGAAGAAGTTAGAGGGGCGGTGGAGTGGAGGTGGGGAGGAGGGGCTTTCTTGGAGTAGGCAGAGGGTGGGAAGGTCGGTTTGGGAAGTTCGTCGCTGATGGGTCAGTGCACGGGGTAGCCGAGGGTCGGATATGGGATGACGAAACAAGGGGGAGGGGTGTTAAGGAGTGGTGAGTGGTATCCGTAATGGTTTCGCGGAAAATGCATTGAACAGTGGTGAATAGTGAGAATACAATTGCTCATTAACTAATGTGATAATGGGTGAGATTTGGCCCACTAAAATTTCCGACTGCTCGAGTGCGTCAAGCCTTGGGACGTTGTTTTCTTTATGTAGGATTATCAGTTCGAAATCGCTTGTGTGGTCGGAATCAAAGAGATATCTGACAAAGTGTGAAGTTTGGTTGTTGTTATTAAAACATGAACGACGTTCCTTGGCCCGGATGTTGAAATTCCGTCCAGTTTTCCCTATGTAACAGGAATTGCAGTCATTACATAGGAGTTTATATACTCCGCTTTGCATGGGCGCAGCTAGGAATTAAGGCTGGGGGGGGGGGGGGGGGTTTAGTAGCAACTAATACCGGGGTGTATGGGGTATGGTATACTCACCAGGATAAGCGGTAGATGAGAGATTAATAAAT
The DNA here is from genome assembly GCF_921293095.1 of Ischnura elegans. Classification (NCBI taxonomy): domain Eukaryota; kingdom Metazoa; phylum Arthropoda; class Insecta; order Odonata; family Coenagrionidae; genus Ischnura; species Ischnura elegans. Next base: position 101,382,363 of record NC_060259.1, read on the forward strand.
TGCGGAATTTTAAGATAAATGTTTCAAAATGGTGAGTTTTACGGCTTTCTAAGGTATATTTTCTTAATCCTTACACTATTATTTTAGTAATATCAATCCAATTAATTAAAATGGATTAAGCTTAAAATTTCCCTGAGCTCTGGGGGGGGGGGGAGGGGGTTTTATCCCCCAAAACCCCCCCTCGCTGCGCCACTGCCGCTTTGTTCTTCGGCACTAATTTTGTCTTTGGTACTGCGTAACAGTTTGCCTTGTGTATTTTTATTGTAGAAGGCAGCTTTCACTTGGCTTTCGGTAATAATTTTTCGGTTCTTTTAGATATACGGCCGAGATAGGGGATTCTACGCCATTTCCTGTCATCATCTTTCCCCTTTTCCGTGTAAATAAGATTGGCTGCGAGTCGTTTTTGTTTGTTGTGGTACAGTTTGTCAATGAGTTCTTCGGAATATCCATTGTTGGATGCAATTAGTTTGATTGTGTTGAGCTCCTACATCCAGTTATAATTCGACATTGGGATCATATATCGTATATGAAGCATAACTTGTTAATGAGAACTCAACATGGATTCAGGAAAAGTAGATCATGCGAAACCCAATTAGCGCTTTCGCCCATTTTCGATTTTAGTCTCCGGAGAAGACAACATTCCAGTAGACGCGATTTTTCTTGATTTCAAAAAAGCATTTGATAAAGTACCCCACGGAAAGTTAATGAAGTCATTGATAAAGTACCCCACGGAAAGTTAATGAAGTCATTAACTTTCCGTGGGGCACTTTATCAAATGCTTTTTTGAAATCAAGAAAAATCGCGTCTACTGGAATGTTGTCTTCTCCGGAGACTAAAATCGAAAATGGGCGAAAGCGCTAATTGGGTTTCGCATGATCTACTTTTCCTGAATCCATGTTGAGTTCTCATTAACAAGTTATGCTTCATATACGATATATGATCCCAATGTCGAATTATAACAGGATGTAGGAGCTCAACACAAACTGAAATTCTACGGCCTTGGTGAAGATGTCATTTCCTGGATAAGAGAACTTTTGAGCGACCGCGTGCAAAGAGTAGTATTAGATGGTGCAGTCTCCAACGACGTTATAGTCACTTTTGGCGTCCCTCAGGGCATTGTCATTGGCCCAATCCTATTCTTTATTTATATAAACGACATTGGTGAAGTAGTACACAGTAAGCTACGATTATTTGTAGACGATGCTGTAGTTTACAGGGAAATCCGTTCCAGTAAAGATGGGGATGAACTAACGAACGACCTTGCTGCTATCGAAGCGTGGTGCGGTGCATGGCAGTTAGAATTAAATTTGAAAAAATGCGTAGTACTGAATTTCTGGAAAAAGAATAACTCCCCACAACATAGCTATATCATTCGGGGCACCCAATGAAAGACAGTTGAATCCGTGAAATATCTAGGAATTAGACTCATTAATGATCCATCGTTGAATAAACATATTCGGGAAATAACCGGTCAAGCTAATCGTAAAATGGGTTTCGTTAAAAGAATACTAGGAAAGTGCGACGGAAAGGTGAGAGAAATTAGCTACTTCTCCCTCGTTAGACTCCATTTATAACACCTACGCTGCCAGTGTTTGAGATCCTCATGAAATATGCCTAAAAAAAGAGTTAGAACGCCTGCAGAGAAGAGCCGCCAGGTATGTGAAAAGTCGTTATAGATAGTCATATTGGAGTAACTGACCTAGATAAACTCGGATGGGAATCTCTGTCAGACCGTAGTTTGAAAAATAGACTAAACCTTTTATATAAATTCAAGAGCAGTGTCTTTTCTAACGAAATTAACCATATATTACGAACGCCAACATACTGCGGAAGATCAGATCATATAAATAAAATAAGAGATATTGGCTGTAGAACAGACAGATTCAGAATGTCTTTTTTTCCACGATCAATAATGGATTATAACGGCTGCGTTAGAACTCATAAATAGATTAGATGACTTGTAGTGCAGCTTACTAACTTATGTATACTATATGGCATATTTCTCATTTTAATTTTTGAAGTGAAAACTTCTTTAGCGGCGTTAAGAACTTTTGCGGGATGGGGAAAAAGCACAGAATTCGCGTGAGCGTCACCGACCCGACACCGCGATCGCTACAGCGAGATATACATATGCATAGTGTGTATAGTGTATACAATGGTATAGGTTGCGTCACTGTTATACTTTTACATACTGAATACTGGCATCTGTCTGCTTCTAGTTCTATACTGTACATGTGTACTTTTTCTATACAGTGCGTATTATTTTGTAGACTTTAATAGAGATTAATATATACACTTTGTTAATATATTGTTAATATATAGACTGTTAAAGTCTTTTTTTTAATATAAAAATTGAAAATAAAAATCTATAGTGTGTATTGTATAAGTTCATTAAATATAAAGAGCTCGTGCATGAACGTGCAGAAGAGTGTACACGCTATAAAAATACAGGTCAGTACAAGTTAAGGCAGTTTCTTTTATGTGCATAGTGAACAATTATAGGTTTAAAGCATATTTAAAAAAATAAAAGCATATTATGTTTTAATATATGAATGATGTTACTTTCTATTCATACACATCGTATTTTCAATATATATTTAATAATAAACAGTTTGCTGAAAATAATAATTTTAATTTTTGTTGAAAAATGAGTACTACTGGAAAAATTAGTTCTTTAATAATATTAAATCTATATAAAAAATAAATGGATAATAATTATTTCAGTTTTCACTTCTGTCAGCCGCGACTGCCCCGTTTTTTATTTGTAACCGCGTGTGGTAGTACAATTTGTTAGTATGCGTCACGTTTTTGGACTGTGTGGAGTGCATGTGGGAGTCCAATAGCATGATGCATGCTGGTGATTGATCACCCCCTGCCAAACGCCCTGGATGTGGCTCGTAGGGTATTTTGTAGATCTATCCACGCATTTTTAGCGCGTAAAATCACATTACACAACGCGCAACCCACGAATCTACCCGTTGCCCTGAAACCTATACCCTTCCTCCTGCAGTGCGGCCTCGGGCAAAGGGCAAACGTTACTAGCGATTACCTTTACTTCTGTGAGGAAATATTGAAGACAGCTATTCAAGAGTCTTTGAGAGACAATTCCATTTTATATCGTGAAATACTGTTTACACGAAGTTTGTACAGCGAAAATAATGAGATCTTTGGCATCGATTGACATCTACACGGATCATCTCAAACGGAGTTATGTGGTAATGAAAATTATCTCAATATCCCAACCATGGAAAGGTGCATAGGAGCAAATTCGCGACTGTCCACGTTGGATGCTCTCGCCATGAGATCGGCGAAGCTGTAAAAGAACAGCCATGGCGTGTAGCGAGTCCACTGAAAATATTCAACGAGTATAAAAAAAGCTGCGGAAACCTTCCTTCCCGGAACAAATGTGCTGTTTTCATTATGACCTGTACCAGCAAAAACCTAAATAGGTTCCTTCCTCCAAACACTTCTAACCTCTTAATAGGTAAAAAATGATTGCTGCTGCCAGTGGCAAGATGGACGCCACGCACTCATATAACCCAGTCAACACAGGATTCTTAATGAGGTCTTATATGAACCCATAGGTAGGACTCCTTGTAGACTCCTTTTAGACTCCACATTAAGGGACATGAAGAGGTCTTAAAGACCTCACACTTCATGAGGTCACATGAATGAGGTCTTAAACACCTCACAGTTCATGAGGTCTTCAAGAGTTCACACAGACGAGGCCTGAAAAATCGCATGTTATGTTAATGTTAATGAATTATAAACTTCTCCCGCCGATTCTATTTAAATAATCGGACACTGCCACTTTCCGCCATTGTGTTTTTCGATTTTATACTGCCTTGTGTTCAAACGCCTAGTTTATGATTAATATCGTGCATACTAGAATATACTCTGTGGCCTAGTCGCTTAGTTCTGGCCTTTGCTTGAATACATTCACGAAATCATTCAAGCAAATTAGCACATGCTCTAAATTTCATTCGAATTACGGAAATTTCTGTATTACACAGTGAATGATGGTCATTCGCAAGATCATCCGAATGAATATTCACCCTGTAAAACGGCCTTTACGTTCGCATTCGGCGATTATTTCAAACCGCCACGGAGGCGGTTTCAGCGTTTCGAGCATTCGTGCCCGGAGTACAGTGTTCAAGAGCTGGTTAACGGGATTGGACGGCGGCAGCGAATCTTAGTTCCTCTACCGTGGGCAACTCGACTTGAGGAAAAACTTTCCAATGGACATCACAGAAAAATTTCCGTATTCCTATCCCCCATAAAAATTGCAATTACACATAAACATTATGTAAACCCTTTTAAGAGACTTACGAGCAATGAAGATCTTGAATGTCGATAACTACTGGCAACGTAAATCTACTTCCCTCGTGCCTCTCCTTGATAGAAATGGGTCTGCTCTCTTTGAGGGAATACTGCAGAAGGCTAAACACATGGCAATCACACTTGAGAGGGTTTCCGCCAAGAAGGTAGGTGGCCTGAGCAAATTTCCTTTCCACGTGGCAGTCTTGCGACACTCTCTCCATCTGAAAAAGTGAGGTATAGGTTAAAATGGCTGGGCGAGACGAACACAAAGCAGTATTATTGTAAATAAACAACAGAAGCTGACGCTACATTCACAAACCGAGATGAGATCGGGTTGACGGACTCGGTCCGGGTTGGTCTGACTGTATAGAACAGTCTGAGAGAGGTCTGAATGAGCTTACTTTCGAAGCCAGTTTGAAATCTCGGCTCGGGCCGAGCGGGGCCGGTCTGAATGATGAACAAATCGAGTTGATTGAATAGAGCGATGGCTAGCATGTGGATGTGCGTTTGGATGGGGGTATGAGGAACTAAATAAAATTATCACTTCGGTTTTTCCGGACGGAAGTTTGGTTTTTACTTTAATACTCCATAACTATGGATTCCCTTTCCCTTGGGCTACAACCTTGTCGCGGAGGAAAGGCTTGCAAGTTCCTATGACCCCTAGAGCTGCACTGGCGGGATGAATTCTAAATTATTCCCGGTAGGGCCACTCTTGCCAGAGAGGTCGAAGAGTAGGAGCTAGACGAAAGGTAGTCCACTTCATGGTGTCACGTAAAAAAGCACTGCTGGAATGGAAGTGGGGAACACAACCAATTATCTCTTCCCTGAAATTATGGAGTACAACAAAATGAGCTTCGGAATCTGATCGAACGGGACCCATCCGCAAAGGACGGGTGTCGTTCACGGCAGCGAGGTGGGCAAGGTCCTCAGGGTCGTCGACATGCGAAATACTTGAAAAGAGTTATCGTCATCATCATCATCATAAGCAGCAGCAGCAAGGAAGAAAGAAGAAAAGAAGACCAAGAAGATGCTTGGTGGAAAAGGCAGTGTAAGGGAATGGAAAAGTTCCAGAAGGATGGAGAAGTAGGCGCGTGTACGCCAAAGTTAAGTCGCCATCGGGCGGTAAAAGAGGACCAGCCATGTCTAAAATTAAGGCTAGAAGTGGGAGGATGCTAACCGAATGAGAAGAGGCACAGAGTAGATGGAAGGAATACGTGGAGGATCAGCGTGACGGAAGGAACAGGCCGGAGAGATTGAATTTAGAGGAGGAAAGTGCAGTGGAGGAGAGCAATCTTGAGCTGGGGATCTCAGATTCGGAAATCGGGAGAGCACTTAGTGATATGAAGGCTAGGAAAGCAGTGGGCGTGGACAATATCCCGTGTGAGCTCCTGAAGAACCTAAAGAAGGGTAGTAAAAAAAGTTTTTCGAACTAGTACGCAGGATCTATGAGGAGGGATTTTGGCCGGAAGATTTCCTGAAGACGATCTTAATTTCGCTACCGAAAAAGAAGAAAGCTGTGTTATGCGGAGATTATGGGACGATTAGTCAAATGTCGCACGGAGCGAAAGTGGTACTGAGGATATTGTACAGAGGAATGGAGGCGAGGGTAAAGGAGCATTTGGGGGAAGATCAGCTTGATTTTAGGAAAGGGGAGTCCACTCATGATGCAATAGCAATAATGAGGTCCCTCGTGTAGAATATGTCCAGGAAGTGTATGCCGGTTTCGTTGAATTTGAAAAAGCATTTAAAAGGGTGAACTGGGCAAAGTTAATAGATATTCTCTAGAAAATATGTGTAGGTTGGAGGGTTAGGCGATCTGTACATGGCCCAGACTGCGCAAGTGAGGGTAGCGGATGGAGAATCTGGGTGGGCAAGCATTGGCTGATGAGTGAGACAAGTCTGATCCTCTATCGCCGCTGCTTTTTAACGTCTGCGCTGAGGAGATGGTGAGAGAAGCGTGGGACGAGTTGGAAGCTGGAGTGAAAGTGGGAGAAATTTTGTTTAAATTTTTAAGGTTCGCGGATGATCCGGCCCTTATTAGCCAGTCAGCGAGGGGACTGCAGGCTGTAGTGGATACGTTAGACGAGCGGTGCGAGGAGTATGGGATGAGCATTAATAACAAGAAGACCATGGTAATGCGGCTTTATAAAGCATCGCGAGCGAGGAATGTGAGACTTAGGACAAAAGTAAGTGGGGAAAAACTTGAGCAGGTAGAGCAATTCTACTGTATAGGCAGCACATTAGAGGAAAATGGGTACGGTAGTAAGGACATCAGGAAGCGAATTGCATTAGCAAAGGAGGCGTTCATCAGTAGGAAGGAGCTTCTGAGAGGTTCGTTATGTAAGGGTTTATAGAAAAGGTTAGTGAAGTCTGATCTGAAGTGTAGCTCTATATGGTGCGGAAACGTGGACATTAAGGAAGAAGGACGAGAGAAGATTGGAGGCATTCAAGATGTGGGTATGGCCAACAATGGAGAAGGTGAAATGGAGAGAGGAGGAGGAATGACGAAGTGTTGGACATGGTGGGTGAGGAGAGGCAGCTTTTAGATGAGATGCGCAGGAGGCAGAAGTTATGGATGAAGGGAGTTCTTATCGGGGAGGGGATGCTAAAAACGGTAGAATGTTAGGTAAACGAGGGAGGGGAAGGAAGACAATACGATTTTTAAATAGATTGAAAGGGGGTAGGCCTTACAGTGAATGGAAGAAGGCAGTGCTGGAAGGAAAGGGAGGCTCCCAGATTACTTCTTTAGTACTCCATGGAAACCTACCTTAATCCGTAGAATACCATAATAATAATAATGATAGTAATAACAACAACAACAGCAATAATAATAGTTTTCGTTTATTTAGAAAGCTAATAAATGAAGCAACGTTTTCTTGTAGTTATATTTGCTGTTTTTTTATGCATATTGTTGGGATGAAGTCGTCCGATCCAACATTTAAACGCAAAATTTGTATCTAATTTCGATACTTCATTCTGTATTCGACGTACCTTTGAGGTATAGAGAACGAGAATGACGAGCATGTAATGCTCTCTACTGTAGTGGAGAAAGAGATAGGTCGGGCTCTTGAGTGGGATGTAATTGAATCGCCCGTCTGGGACGCCGGAAGGCGCTTGAGAGGTCTTACGGACTTGGGTCGGGAGACTAGTATTCTCCCAGGCGACCAAGGAGGGTTGTCAATATCTGCAGGGCTATTCTGCTGAACGGGGCCATACGTACGGCCGGCCGTAAGTTTCGTATAGCCTGGCCCAAAATTACGGCCTATACTGATTCCACTCTCGAGGGGCCATATCGTATGGCCCGGCCGAAAGTCCTAACGCCCTTTCTGTAGGCGGGTATGAGAATTATAATTGGTACTATAAGTAGGGTTCACTTTTTTTAAACACTAGTCACTATGTGAGAAGGAAGTTTGTTCCAACGTGGATAAAAAACCAATTCTATGGTCCATAACCGAAATTGACTCTAATTAAAGGATAAAATTGGATTTTCTTTAAACACTGATCTGGCGGCAGATGCTGGAGAGCTTTGAAAAAAGTGAAGAACGCTAATCACGGACGAGAAGAAGCAGAAGAAATTGGTACACGATTTGTACCGTACAGTATTTTAGTATTCGTGAATTGTTCATGTTCTGGGTAGAGTAGAACATTACATCCTCTTGTTGTTCTAACCCCCATTTCTCTCCTTCCAATGGTGTAGCTATTGTCTCATGGCTGCAATCATTTGTCCCCAAAAGCCTTAGAAATCCAGCCAATGCACGAAATCTAAGGATGAAATTGAAACTTTAAGTTTCATTAATTTTATTATCAGAGACTTATGCCAGGGTAGCTGTATAAAATTATAGCATCAATTTGAGACTATCATTCTTTCCTTGATTTGTGGACGGTATTTGTCCTTAATGCATCGACTTACTGAAGATTACCTTACTGCCAAAAAAATGTCTTGCCCTATGTTTCCTTGATATACTCCCTTGTGAACCGTAATGCAACGAGAATCTTAAAATATAAAAAATTCACAGCGGATATTTCGAGTTACCCACAGCTTTTCGAAACAAACAAGTAAGAAAGCTGCTAGCAAATGTCGCACAGAGAGCAAATAAAAGCTCGTTCCTCCATTCATTTCAACAGAGCATCCATTTAAAAAGTTTTTCCAATTTTTTAACTACAAGCGAAATTTAAGTTCATCCACTATATCTACTTACAAAGTAAGTAACAACTTCTTTTGACGCGCGGAAATATTTAATGAAAATATCATCATCGTTTGCGAACGGATTACACGTATCCCGTATACTCCTCCTTTTCAGCTGAAATCAGCGTCTTTCTTTTATACATCTAGCCAATGCCCGTTGAATCCGTATATGTGCTCCCCCGCAATATTCATATATTTCTTGAAACAAACGCTATATAATCGACGACACTCCGAAAATTTCTTTTACAACTCCTTAGGCGAGCAATGTTATTTCGTATGGCCCGTTTTATGACAGCCTCCTAGGCAGGTCATAGTATTACGGCCTTTAGGCCATACCGCCCGACTTACGGCCTTTCGCTCAGAGTAGAATCGCTTGAAGCCAAAAGTATGTCTCGAGGCTGTAGTTATGGTCGATTTCGACTTATGGCCCAGCCATACGATTAGTGGAATAACCATGCTGGAGGCCTTATGAGTAAATAGTGCTTCAAAACTCTATGCTGAAGGCGCTGTTTCCGAGTTTTTATCGTAGTCAAAGTTCCGCCACCTCAGTTTAACAATTTTTGGACTTAGTCTCCGACTGATATTTTGAGGTGGCTAAGTTTTGTTCTGAAAATGAACAACATTAAGTGATATTTACAACCTATTCACTACCTCCTTGGAGGCGACAAATTGTCTCATTTCTCTGGCGGAAAGCGCTAGAGACTACGGGCGGGCGATAATTCTCGCGCAGGCGCTTCACGAAGCTCCTTTCTCCCATTTTCGGGAGAAAACAGAATTACAGACTTACCCTTCAGGTTGAACACACTTGATAAAGAGACGTACTGCAAAATATAAACACATAGTTGGAAGGCAAACAGAAGGACGGCAGAATCGATATGTTAAATTCATGTTGGTAAACGCAACACGCCGAGTCAGCTTACTTTCTCTTTTCAGTTCGGCCTGCACTCATATCTGAGCTCGGTTGGTAAACGTAGAGTAAGACTTGAAATGACCTATTTGAGTTTATATCATTCTATTCCACAATTACGTTTTTACGTATTTACGGGAAAAAACAGTTTTCTGTAAATACATGTATATACAGAAAACTGTTTACTGTTAACTGTATACTGTACATACATTCTATATATAATTACAAATGCATTTATTTTTTTAATCCATGTTAAACTTTAATGATATGTTTGGCTCATTTATGCTGAGTGGGTTGCTAGGCTATAGGTTGCAAACCTCCCTTTCGATATTATGCATTTGCGTTCCCCGCATTTGCCTTTATTATAATTGAGGGTACTCGTAACATGAAAAGTAAGTGATCATCATGACAATTCATACCACTCCTTTCTTCGAGATGGTATTTGTTTGTGAGTTAGCAGCAAGGAACTAGTTGACATGGGAATGAAGGGGTTAAAATTTCATTTGCATCTTAAATCATGGTCTTGGTGTAAAGGTGCTTCGTCTGTTAGTATTATTATCTACAGGAGGAGTGAAAAACTAACAACTATGAAAAGTGCTTGGCCTCTGACACCATTTCCACAAGCATATCACTCTATGCTTGTGGGTACGGATTTGGTTGTGAGAACCATGCCACTATTTTTCATGTACATGCTCAAAAATCACCTTTTCTTTCGGAAGGATCACTGTTTCAATAATGTTATGCCTTAGGTCCATAGTGAGGTGATGATTCTTGTGGAACTCATAGTAGCTTTCTTTACCTTCACCAATGGCTTGCATACAGCTTGCCTCATTCTCATAGAGTTTGAATGTTTCATACTGGCCTATTCCAGTGGAGACTAGAAAGTCATGGTACCACAAGGTTCTTATCTTGTTGTGGCTGAGATCAACTTTCTGCAGCCTGGGCATGTAATACTGGAACTCCATTGGAATAAAGTCAATGCCATTGTGGGAGAGTAAGAGGACCTGCAACATTAATGAGGGAGTAATTAGAAAGAAAAATATAGTACTGCACTCAACATTGGAGGATAATATTGCTTAATCCATAATTGTTCCAAAAATAATAGTCTAAAGAGTCCTAGAGAATATTATACATAGTCTGTAGAAAATAAAAAAATACCTAAAAACAGCATAGTGTAGTATTGTTCAAGGGAAAACTGCGGTCTAGCCAGTGGGGTACCTTTAGGGATCTTTCATCGATGGATTTTGGATGGTTTTTCTTAATTATGTGACTGATTTCAGGAAAAGGTATATAGGTGACCATTAAATCTCTAAGTATAGATTTTTAGCCGAAGCTGCCGTCGATGACGGTTATAAAAGGCTTGGTGTCCATGAGAACCACGTTCTTGGTGATTTTGTTCATATTAATAGAATTGCTTATAAAATCCACCTATATTTCATGGGAGTAATTAATAGCTAAACCTTTCTTATCCATTAAATTAATTGTGTTTTCTCAGAAATGTTTGTTATATTTTTTAAGGATGAGCACAAATGGTGAAATTGGCGATTGAATATTGAAGACTAAGTAATAAAGTTAACTCCGAGTGGAAGTGTTGAATCTGATGTATAGACTTATGAAAATTTCTCTGGCTGAAAATTACTTTACCCTTCTGTGTTTTGTAAGAATTAGATATATTTACCTGCAAAGAGGTCCTCATTGGTCAGAAACTATCTTATACTACTCATAGGTATAAACGTATTTCATAGCATTTGTCGATTTAGAGAAGGCATTTGATAGCGTGGAGTGGAAATCAGTGTTCAGAGTTCTGAAAGAAATCGGAGTTCTCTACAATGATCGTAGAATTGTTCATAGCTTGTATAAAAACAAAGTAGCTGTGATCAAATGTTGATCCAACTGTGCAGAAGAAAGAATAGGAAAAGGGGTGAGACAGGGGTGTGCACTTTCCCCCTTAATTTTTAATGTTTACATCGAGAAAGCCATCGATGAAATCAAGGAGGAGGCTTTGGGTGTCAATATCCACGGAGAAAAAATTAGTAAACCGCAATCTGCTGACGACATAGCACTCATAGCCAAGACAGAGAAGATTTTGAAGAAGACTTTGACAAATATGGAGAAGGCAATAGCCAGATATCAGCTGAAAATTAACAAAAACAAGAGAAAGATATTAGTATGCAGCAAAAGAGAGGAGGTTAAGACAAACATTAAGCTAGGGAAGCATAAGCTTGGAGACGTGAAAGAGTTTTCACACCTGGGAAGCCGAATTACCAACTATGGACGAAGCAAGAAAGAAATGGTCAGTAGAATAGCGCAGACGATGAGGGATTCCTACTAAAAGAAGAATCTTCTTACCGCTGGGAATATAGGCATAGGAGTACGGAAACAATTCATGAGATGCTACGTATGGAGGATGCTTCTCTATGGAAGCGAGGTTTGGACATTGGCAGCGGCAGATAAGTAAAGAGCGGAAGCATTTGCATTGTGGTGCTATCGAAGAATGATATGGAGATAAAATAGATCGACCGTGTATGCAATTAGGAAGAGCTCAGAGGAGTGAGTGAAAAGATAAGCCTTCTAAAAACTGGAAAGAGAGGACTTGGTTGACTACATTATGAGGATTGATGGCCTGATGAAAATGATCGTAGACGGACAGTTGGAAGGGAAGAAGAGCAAGGGACGGCCCCGAATGAGTTTCATAGGACAAAGGGTTATAAAGGATATTTAAGAGAGGAAATACGTCACTATGAAAAGGCTAGCGGATAGGAGAGAGGAATGGAGAGCTGCGTCGAAACAAATCTTAGGATTGCTGACTAATGATGAGTATTCATAACATTGGGCTCTCATACGAGCGGAAGGTCAATTAAAGATATTTGTCATATTTTTTTAGTTGATAAGGTTAAAAGAAGCATTAATCGAGTTCCAGTTATTATAATTATTCAAGCGATTACTGAGTTAAAACTTTTCCACGCGTAATGGCGATTTTTCACGGCCCACGTCAATAGCCCTGAGAACGACGACCTTGTTGGGCATTGAAACGTCGGCAGTAACGCCATTCCTGACCCGGTGGCGATCCCGAGAACTCTTCACGCAATCTATTCACCGGGAAAAAACGAAATCTTTTTTCTTTAGCCAAATCACTTCAACCGCGTCCACATTACTTCGTAAAAAGTAACACGTTGCCTTATTTATCTTTGCAGTACAGATCATGAAGCTTGGATGATATCCCTAAATATATATATTTTTGTATATAATTTGCCTTTGCCTGTTGTAATTTCAACATATGTACTGCCGCACAAATGAGCCGCCGCCGATTATTTCCCGACAGCAGTATTTTTCCTCCACGCCACCGCCGAACGAAATTTAAGCGGGCTCCACCTCTGAGTTTTCTGACTGTAAAAGAGCCTCTGCCCGGAATCTTCTTGGTTGGTGAGGAGTGATTCTCTCCTTCTTCACCCCTTTTGGATGTTTTACCCTGCCATAATGAGTGGCAATTAATTTTCCTGGACAATGCTCCATTGTCTTTATTTGAAAGGTTTTCGTATTTCTTCATAGACGCTCCTCAGTTTTGTTCCATTTGGTGAGAAAATACATTTTTGCAATTTGGTGAAAATTGTTTTTACAAACGGGTGCCAGGAAAATGTGCCGCATCGTACTTAAAGTTTTGAAATTTTGGTAGTTTTGGGTGTTTTTTGGACATAACTGAAAATGATGTCACCCTCGGATTATTCTATCACGTTTCTGTTTTTTTTTACAACGACTCGTTGGACATTTTTAGCGAGTCACCTCAAATATCTTGCATTTCTGTCCGTTGGTTCCCGGGATATCGTAACAAGAGAGCGCACGCCACCCCAGGCAGACATTTTGGGTGGCACGCGGGTTGCATACAGTTGCGGGTGGGCCGAATAAACTTATTTTTTAATTTCAAAGTTTTAGCTGCGCGAAAAATTTGCGAATTATATAGACAATATAAAAGAAAAAATATCAAAATCGGTTGACATCTTCCGGTCGCGCATGGACCCAGAAGTATGACAAAATATGAAAAACCTTCATTTTTCCGATATTTTTTAAAACATTTTTGAATTAGACTGTTTCGCAATGCAAAAGTTTAACGTCTTAATATAATGCCTTAAATTGTGTTTTAATTTGGTAAAGGTCAGCTGATATCTTTCAGTTGCGCAAAAGGCCTGAAATTTGCCAAAATTTTACATTTTTACGAGTTTTTTTGTCTTTCATATACTTTGTAAATGTAATGGGCAATACTATATATATTTATTTTTGAACATGAGAACATTATGTTTTATTATGCATTTATTAGCATCTCTCCATAGACACATTCAGCGTGATAGCTTTCTCTGAAAATAATTGTTTCTTACTCATCACTGTTTTAGGGCGTTACAGGCCGCACGTTTTATCCTTCAAACTTTGGTAAAATCTATGAATTTCTTGCTTTATGGCACACGTTTCCTTGTTTTTGACTCATGTCTCATTTTTATATTTCATTCATTGGCGTCACTTATTCATAAAATACTGGAGTCGTTGACAGAACACGCGGGTGAAGCAACTGAGGAGTGCAAAAGACCCAACTACTATGTGAACTACCGCAAACTCACTCCCGAATGTAGTTTAGGGAATATTTTAACCCATGACCTGTGGTGAAGGAAAGAGTGCGGAAAACTGCGGGAAAAACATACTTGTATCATGTAGCCGCTCTTCCTGCCCCAATCCCCCACCCCCTTCCTCCCATATCCAACGTCCACACCTAACTCTTTCTTCCTTGAGAGAGACTATTGGCGATGCTACTATTTTGGCCTTTTCTTAGTTTTCGCAAGCCACGCTTAATTGTCATCACCTTTCTAACAATCAACTTCCATGCCTTCTGGAAGTCAAATTTTTAGCAGGGAGATGTCAGCGTGTTGAAATCGAATGCAACAAAAAATCCATGAAAAATCTAACATATTACTTCCTTCAATGACGTATTCCTGAAAAAGCTGATACTGTGACTTGAAGACATACTTATCCTAATTGCCCTCCCCACATACCCTCGACTGAGTGTTCAGCCGGGGATAACAAGGGTGCCGGTCCTAGTATCGCCCTCAGAGACTCTGGTCTGAATCAAACAGTGTCCTCACGCATAGGTTCAGTAAGAATAATTTCGTTGAGCTGTATTGTGAAATGGTTGTCGATGCCGAATGTTTTAACAAGAGATTTGAATGCGCGATCCAAAACGAAATACTTTTAGTGTATGATATTGAAAACAAGTTAAGCCATCATGGATGGACACTGAAAAGGCTAAAAATCAAACTTAGGGTACACAGATTGTGGGTAATGCTCCTTTTAGTATTATGTTTATACTTTTTCCACCTGTTTCACCTGACCACTCTTCCATTTTCATGTCACTAGCATGATCATACTCTACTTACTAAATTCATTTTCTGTTAACTCAAAAGAGTACGATGATGTACCTAAATTTTATTTTATCATTTTCATTTTGCCAAAGGAACATCTCATCAGTTTTAATCGAAATGACATAGACATGCAAGCAGTAGTAGCATTTTCCTTTACCTTGACAAATACCGCCATAAGGGGCTGTAAGTAAATTCTGATTTGAAATGTATCTTCCTGAAAGTAGAGCACGGAAAGTCTATTGTTGGATGGATGTCAGTCGATGAGTTAGAGTTAGAAGAGCATATTTGAAATTTTAAAGAAAATGATTTTAAAATAATTTCTCGCTCCTTGGGGCCAATGGCTTAGAACGCCCACAAAATGTCTTCAGCGCCGCCACTGATAATAATGTATAATTTCCAAAGTAAGTAATTCAAGTGCAGAAGAAAGATTAAGATAATATAATACCTGCTACAGGAATCTGTTGCATGGAAAGCATGTGCTAGGGTAAAGTAGCACGGAAGGCATTGAAGTGGTATGTCGTGATGAGACGATGAGAAGGTTGATTGGTATGGCTAGAGATAGTGCTGAGAAGCAAGGGTAAGAAAAGGAATGGAAGGGTGAAAGTAAATGTAGGAATGACTGGATAGGGAACAGGCTTCATGGATATAGTAGGGGGAGTAATGCCAATGGTAGAGCTAAGTAGAGAAATAAATTCGGAAATGCAGGTGTTTCTGCGATTACGCCAAGATTGGTGTAATAACTTCATTATAAATCTACCTTTTATAAATGGTAGTTATAACCCTAATTATCCATGTCAGTATCCATTTTATATTTTATTGTTATTGTAAGTTCATTATGGTTTTAGCATGAAGATCCTTTTCTGTGAACGTTGAATTTATATTGAAACATCTCCTTGAATTTCCTCCACAATTACGCATCAAGAATCAAAAAATCTAATGCGGGATGATTTTTTAGTGGTATGGTAATTTGGGGTACAAAATATAGAGTAATTATATTCAAAATTTCTCATTTAAAATGTTGAGGAATTAATATTCAATACTTACTGAACATTGGAGCAACTACAACTCTTTAAAAAGAGTGAAACAGAAATGAAGGATTAATCCGTCAATCCTTTTTAAGAAGAGGCAATGAAAATAGGTCATAGAATGGCTCACCTCTACTGTCTGTAGTGTTGAAAAGATTGAAGCACAGCCCCACACTCTTCTCCTCTCATCATAGGTTTCCACGCAATTAGGCAGTCTCATTTGGTTCCCCGAGAGGTCCAAATGCTTGAGAACCCTCAGCACCGAAATATCCCAAAGTGTTTTCGTATCATTGGGGAGCGAGAAAACATTTCGAGATAAATCGAAGATCTCGATGTTTGACGCTTCTCTTGGAACGTCTTGAAATAATGCCGACTTGCTGCCCGCGATACGGTTACCACTCAGATTCAGGGCTTTCAGGCTACTGATGACAAGACCAAGATCAGGAACGAAAGAGAGACTGTTCCCGGAAAGGTCGACACTCTTTAGATTCGAGAGATGACTGCCGAAGAGTTGTCGCGAGGCCGCCAACTTCCCCTCGCTCGATTCTTGAGCCTCCCCTAGTGATGAAATGAAATTGTCTGACAAATCTAAAAGCTCCAGTCTTGGCACATATTTGAACGTGGCCTTATCGATATGAGTCAGCCTGTTTCTTGCCATGTTTAGCTCCACCAGACATGGGATGGTCAAAAGTGGAATCTCAGTCATTTGGTTTCCATCCAGGTGTAGTGTGATTTTATTGCAGGAAGTTTTAGCTGCAAACGGTTTAAAAATTTCACTTGGCAGAGAGACAATCCTGTAAGATGAATGAATGTGGAGTTTAGAGCGTTAAAATAAAAAAATTCCGCTCGTAATTGTTTTGATTCAGTACGAGATAAGCAGCAATTTCAAAGAGAGAGCATTAATAATTTTGAAAATTTCAGTCACTCAGTGGTACAATCCGCTGGTTGATTTGGGTGAGTGCAATACTCGTCCCACACCAAGCCACAGTCTGCATATGCACTATCCCTGACCCCTGAGGTGTGATCTGGGGTTTGGTCCCCCGTAAACACGACTCTTTTACGTCTTTCGCGAGTTACTCGAACACCGTGAGATCGGGTTGATGTGGTGGTTAGAGTCTTGGCTTTCCACCCGGTGGGCTCGGGTTCAAATCCCGGCGGTGGATGAGAATTTTCAGAGACTGCCCAATCCCTGCTTGAGTGTTTGGAGGATATTTCAAGAGCAACACTCCGTCCGCCGGGTGGGGCGTCAAGCCCTCGGTGCCTTTCGTTAAGAGCAGTTAATGCCGACGCCGGGTTTCTCTCTACCCTTCCTTCCATACTATTCCTCTAATGGAGTGAGAAAATGAGTGACTGCCGCCTTGGGCACTCTGCGTATCGGAAAGCCACGCATAAGGACCGGTATCTGGACTTTGCCTCGCACCATCATCCTGTGCAAAAGGCATCATTGATAAGTACACTCTTTCATCGGGCCCATCGCATTTCGAACGCTGAGTCGCTGGAGGAGGAGGAAAGACGAAATAGAATGGTTACCCGCATTCGGCCCTAAAAAGGAAAGACGGAAAAGCCTGGGCCGTCAGCCCCTACCTCGCAGGAACCACAAAAAAGATTGCCAGGGCCCTGAAAAAGCACGCCGCGGCGTCACCACGAGTTTCAACAATATGACGAAAATTGGTGACTTACTGCCCATTGCCAAAGATAAAACCCAGCATGACCATCATGAAGGTGAGTAAAAGGTGCCTTGCTTTTGCGGGAAAACGTCATTGGTGAGAGTTGCCGTTCACTGAAGATACGCATACAAAAGCATCGAAGGGCCACGGAGAATAGGCGATTCCAGCTGTCGGTCATATCAGAACATTCCTGGGCTCCGGGACATGACCATGTATTTGACGAAGACGACGCTAGGTTTCTCTCCAGTCTCTCATCGCACAATGGGTCGCCTCCTCCAAATACCATCTACATCTACATAATACCCTGCGAGCCACCTCTAGGGTGTTTGGCAGGGGGTGATCAATCACCAGCATGCAGCATGCAATTGGACTCCCACATGCACACCACACAGTCCAAAAAACGCCACGTATACTAACAAATTATACTACCAAATACTGTTAGAAACAATAATAAAAATATAGAAACTTGCATTAAGGTATACGCAAGTTATTAGGCTACACTATAAATTGTCGAATCTATTTTTGAGTTCTTACGCTGCCGTTATAGTCTCTTACTGCTCGTCGAAAAAACGACATTCTAAATCTATCTGTTCTACAGTCGATCTCTCTTATTTTGTTTATGTAATCTGATCTACCGTAGTACGTTGGCGTTCGTAAGATATGGCTAACTTCATCGGAAAATACACTGCTCTTGAATATATCTAATAGGTTTAGCCTATTTTTCAGTTTACTGTCTGGCAGAGATTCCCATCCGAGTTTATCTAAGAGGTCAGTTACTCTAACATGACTATCTATAACGACTTTTTACGTACCTGGCGGCTCTTCTCTGCACGCGTTCTAACTCTGTTTTTAGGCCTATTTCTTGAGGATCTCAAACACTGGCAGCGTAGGTGTTATAAATGGAGTCTAACGAGGGAGAAGTAGCTAATTTCTCTCACCTTTCCGTCGCACTTTCCTAGTATTCTTTTAACGAAACCCAATTTACGATTGGCTTGGCCTGTTATTTCCCGAACATGTTTATCCCACAATAGATCATTATTGAGTCTAACTTCTAGATATTTTACGGAATATGCAGTCTCTAATTGGTTACCCTGAATGAAATAGGTCTGTTGTGGGGATTTATTTTTTCCAGACTTGTGGGAATTCAGTACTACGCATTTTTCAAATATAATTCTAGCTGCCACGCATCGCACCATGCTTGGATAGCAGCAAGTCGTTTGTTAGTTCATCCCTATCTTTGCTTGAACGGATTTTCCTGCAAACTACAGCATCGTCTGCAAACAATCGTAACTTACTGTGTACTATTTCAACAATGTCGTTTATATAAAGAAGGAATAGGAGTGGGCCTCTTGACACCACCATAAGGGACGCCAGAAATGATTATAACCTCGTTGGAGACTGCACCGTGTATTACTACTCTTTCGACGCAGTCGCTCAAAAGTTATCGTATCCAGGAAATGTTATCTTCATCTAGGCCGTAAGATTTCAGTTTTATTAATAACTCTCCGTTGGGCGCTTTATCAAATAATTTTTTGAAATCAAGAAAAATCGCGAGTGCTAGGATGTTTTCCTCTCCGAAGACAAATATCGTGGGCGAAAGCGCTAATTGGGTTTCGAATGATCTAATTTACCTGAATCCATGTTGTGTTCTATTTATCAAGTTATGCGCGTCTAGGTGTTTAATTACCGAGCTGACTACAATGTGTGCAAGGAATTTGCATGAGATAGACGTTAACGATATCGGCCTGTAATTAGATGGCTGTTCCTTGTCTCCACTTTTGAATATTGGCGTTACATCTGCGATTTTCTAGTCATTAGGTACTTCGTGTTGCTTGCTGGATTTATTGAAAATTAACTTCAAGTAGGGGGGCATTTCCGAGGCTCGTTATCTATATACTCGAGAAGGGATTTCATCTGAACTAAGTGATTTTTTTACGGAGCAATTTCAATAATTTTCTATACCGTGCGCACTAATGTCATGAGGCGGCATCTCTCGTATTCTGAGATTGTCAACTGTCTCGCATGGGTTCTCAGAAGGCTCGGTGAACACGCTATTGAAGTAGGAAGTTAATAAATTCGCTTTATCCGCAATGTTTGTCAATACATTTCTATTATCGTTTGTAAGCGAACATATAGTTGAACTTTTACCTTGAACTTTCCTAACATAAGACCAAAATGCTTTTGGATTATTCCGTTACCGCTCTACAAGTGTTTTTCTTTAAAAATTCCTGAATGCATTCCTGAACGCTTCCTTCGTGGTGGCTCGAGATGACTTATGTTTATTGATTATTAATTCGCGTTCATTAGCGGATAAATCCGTGCAGTTTTTTTTTTATTTTAGCATGGCACGCTTTCTGTCGCCTCAATGATTTTTTTTACTTCCGCGTCATTCCATCTCGGTTCGCTACCTTCTTTTTCGTGTTACTAGGGATATAGCTATTTATTCCGAGCGAAAGAAAAGCTACCATCTATATTTAAATTTATTGTTGATTCTTGAAATACGGGGAAAGCATTTTTCAGATGAATCTTAAACTCATCAAAATCAGCTCTTTTAAAATTGAAAACTTTCCATTCTTTTCGGAATTTGTTTTAGCGATATTTGAAGGAAACTTAGCAGTTACTACCCTATGGTCACTGTATTACTTTTTCGACGGTATTCACGTCTATTACCTGATGTGGTATATAATTTCGTCCCAAATAAGTTAAGAATACTTTCTCCTCTGTTAGGTGCGGATGCCATTTGAAGAAATGCATTTGATGTAAATGTGTGAATTAAAGCCTCGCAAATCACTTTATCTCTCCCGCCAAGAATGGAGTTATAAGTCTCCCAATCTATAGAGGGTACGTTGAAATCTCCACCTACGATCAAGTTTCTTTCAGGATACTTGGATTGTATGCTGTTTAATTGGGTTTCAAAATCCAACATTGGCGTTACATCTGAGTTGGGTGGTCTATAATACGAGAATACTAATATATTTTAGGTAGAGAACATTTAATTGAACACTAAACATATTCAACGCTAGTCTCAGTTGCAGTTTCAGCTTGGCTGACGATTGAATTCTTTACAGCTATAAATACTCCGCCTCCAACTCGATTACTTCTATCTTACCGATAAACGGTGAACGATTTTGGGAAGATTTCTTTATCTGAATCATTATTTGTTAGCCAATTTTCTGTTCCTATAATAACGTTACAACTCGTACTATGAGTTTAAAGGTGGAATTCGGGAATCTTATTCCTTAAGCAATGGTAATTAACCATTGCCACGATTTTTACTTCGGAAGATGAAGTATTGTAAAGATTCGCTCTTATCAATCAGACTATTCTTAGGGTCGATATCCCTACTTAATGAAACGGCAGCTTTATTTAATCTCTCCATTTAAATGACTTGAACCTTGACTGCCTTTGAAATTATGGCTCAGTCGACGTTTCTCTTGCTTAAAATTACTCCATGTATAATTGTGAATTGGTAGTGCTGAATCTGAAACGCCGATTTTTCTTTCTCATGCCCTATTCTTACTTCTGGAAGAACTTTAGCCTACGAGAACTTTTGAATTTACCCTTTATCAATCCACTATTCTATCTACACTGCCCTACTCTCTACTCTAAAAAAGACATACAGAGCTCAAATATACCACTCGCTGCATATGTAGCTGACTCGGCCGTATAATGGACTCCCTAACGGTTCAGAGGGGTCCGATACGATCGGATTGCCGGCCTAAGATCCACGAAGGAGGCCCCGATGTCGGTGCACAAACGACACAGCCTCTGATTTATGCCTTCCACTCGGCTCCAAACCAGTGAACCACGATCGATTCTCGGAACAAGACTGCAAATCGAAAGCGATATACCCCCTCGGCACCACTTATCCGCTTCACTTCGGAGTCCAATTTCTTGAAGGAATTAAACGAAACTTGAATTAAATTATTAATATTCTGGAAGGAATGCAGGATCTCCTCGGATCCACGGTCCATGGCGTCGTTGACGCCCACGCGTGCCACCACCTGCAATCTGGAGCACTTCGTGCCCCGTGCCGCCGCACCAACCGCCTGCGTCACCTGAGGAACACCGCCACTCGGGATGCACCATGATGTCACACGGTTGCTTAAGTCCTCGCGGTCTGCACATTCCCGTAACGAGACCATGCCAGTGACACTTATCATGCCCTTGGCACTTGGCCACTAGGCTTTCACGTTGACTGTTTGGTCGTGTCGTTGGTGTGTATGTTGTCTTTATTATATTATCTTGTTAGTTAAAGCATCCCATCCTTGCTCAGCACTTGCTTCATTCATACTTCTCTTCCTTGTCTCGTCCAGCAGTTTCCTCTCCTCTCCCACCATGTCTACCACTTCGTTCCTCTCTGTTCGATTCACTACCTCTAAACCTTTTGTTCTAAACCTAATGATTTTAGTCTTCATCATGCCATATTCTTCTCCAGGGTCGGTTTCGGGTGATTGGGGGCGCTTGACTGGGGCCCTCCTTATCAGGAGATGCGGGGGCCCTCCCCCGGAAAATTTTAGGTAATTGCAAGCCCGGAAATGGTTTTACGCTTTTCTGGCTCTTAAAAACTAGATTAAAGTTAATAAAAAATTGATATTTCGTAAGAAAAAATACTAGGGAAAGTGAGAATTTCACAGCTTGTAAAACTTAGTACCCTGTTATGGTCCTATTAAATATTTTGTGAATTTTCTCTTTGAAACTGCACTAAAATCTAAAAAAAACACGTTTCCTAATAACTCTTTTTTTATTTTTTATAACCTTTTTCTCTGAGTATGTTGAAAATAAAGCAATGAATGAAAGCGTATAATTTTATAATAGCAAAAAACCGGTCCAAGTTATCTGAGTCTTTAATTGCAATTTCCATGTATGATTCATTATAGACGCAAGCGTTGAGGGGGGGCCCCCTCAGCTCGGGGCCATTGCCGACCGACCGCCCCCGTTCCATCTCACTCCTTAGTCATCACATCAACCAACGGCTGCAAGCCTTAAACCGACTGTCTAATGAAAGCCTGATCATCCGCCAACCTGCCAGGCTTTAACCTCCACTTTATTGCAAACATCTCACTCTTCCCATTCGTCTCTTCCCTCTCCTCGCCATACGAGTTATATACAAAGGCACCTTGTTTTTGCCTTAAAATACCTATTTATTATTCTCAGAACCACATTTGTTCATCCATTTTTCAATCATCACATTTGTTACCCTTCTACCCAGCTCCTTACTGTGACCCCTTGTTAACTTTCATCTTCACTGATTTACATTTCGGTGTAGTGGTAGATCCGTGGGAGGGTGGGGGTAGCCCACACCATTGGGTCGATACTGAAACTAGATATAATAAAAAAATTCGGAGGGTGCAACGTAGATCTAATTTTATCCAGCAAATTACTCATCCTTAAGCGCCAGTTCGAGTTGAATGAGCGTAAATTATTTCGCTCCATGTTTTTAGGGAAGAGATAGTTGGTAGGGTAGGTATCCTACGTCCATTCCAAAACTGTTTTTTTGTGACATCTTCACGTGGACTTCCTTTCCTCTAGTATTGGTTGATCTACCGAGAGTAATTCACATCTAGTCCTCTCAAGGGGTCATTGGAAAGCACAATACTTTCCACCGCAAGTAGTTGCCGAAGGGAACGGTACATCGGCATATAATTCGCAATATTAATTTATAGGAGTCTTAGAACTCCTGCATAAGCTTTTACGGCTCACGTGCAAGAGTGGTTATTGAATTAAAAATAATAAGATTTGGCCTTCTTTCTCTGGTATCCTACTTATTATCCAAAGATATATCCCTTATTTGTACGGAATTCAATGCCTTAACGTCGTCTGTATGGGTGGAGTGCAAGTGCTGCCACTTAATTTCGACTCTCGCCGCGGCCTCAAAAACAATCCACTTTTCATCGGGAGTGTCACTGGCATGAACGAAACCATCACTCGACGGACATTACTACTCCAGATATATTGGTATATTAATTATATAACAAAGGAAATCAGCTTCGCTCACTCCTCCTACCTTTACATGAGTGCTTTTACATTCCGATTAACTTACCTACGGACACCGGCCTATGGATTGGGAATCATATTCGTTTCTTCGATAATGTATTGTGCTTTATTCGTTTTATGTACTCTGGTAGCTCCCTTATTAATATCCCCATTTCTAAGTGTGGTGCAAATATTCCTTGAATTCGGACTATATTCTTTATATTGTCGTAAGTGTTAATGCAATCTCTTTCCCGATGGAATGGATATCATAAAAGTAGGGGAGGGAGTTGTACCACAGAACACTTTTTCAATTTTTTTAGACAAAGGAAAATATATTTACTCAAGATTCAGTCTAATAGTAACAATTTAATCCATCAGGATTACTCAACATAAGTTTCAAGTTTTAGACTTGTAACTTTTCTATTAATGGATCTAATTTAAACTTCTAAGAGTGTTTTTTCAAAATTTTCTTAGGTATGTCATGTTCATGTACCTAGGAACACTACCTATCGTACCAAGGAACACAAGTTAGATTGGTGGAAACAGTGATTAAAAACGTGAAAAATGGGAATCAGTGTGTAGTTTTTGTAATAAATTTGAAAGTACATTTAAGTGTTACATAAATAAAATAAATTTAGCTCAGGTAAAAACTCAATTTTAAAATATAACTCCTTTCAAGTAAAAATAAACTTAGGTTAAACCCTCCAAAATTAATATCATTCTCTAAGGTCCAATTATGTAATGAATGTAACACAAAAAAGTAAATTTTAGAATATTAGACCATAAATTACGGCTGACAACAAAATTCACAAGCATAGGAACATATTCCTAGGTACATCATGGGCTTGTGCTCCTTGTTACAACGAATAGCCATTTTTTATTTCGGCTGATTTGTCAGTTTAATATTACGTCTACAATACCAAATAAGTGGCTAATACTACTAACAATAATATGCCAATTTCGCCTGTGATACGATAACCATTGTTGATGTGATCAATTTTCGGTAAAAGATTTATACAACTATACAACAACAAATATACAACTAAAAATATTTATTTTCATCGACGAAAATTTCAAACTAGCGTCGTCTTTGTAAGGATAACCCAAATGAACTCATAATTGACCTGTTTTGCACTCTAGCGCATCTTTTACATAACAGCTTAGTTTAAATCCGCTAGGTCGCAGAACTTGCCGGTAGTCGCAAATGTTCCTAGGTACACTACGTGCTAGGTACACCACCCTACCCTATTCGCACAGATTAATATTGCGTGTTCACTCATTGGAATGAAAAAACCCGTAATGCAGATATCCGCTGGTCTACTCGAATAGAAAGTGACAGGTTGATTACACCCATTCAACCGACTGATTGGCACTTCCTCTCTCCATCCACTGTCCGTGGGTTCATTCGCCAATTGTTTATTTGCCGATTGAGTTTGTAAAATAAAGAGATCCGTACTTTACGTTTCTCACTCCGCTGCCTACTTCTCGAGGTATTTACGACGAAAACTCAACCCCTTAACTCTTTCAAAGATTAGTTGATGACGTCATAAGCTCATGCCGAGCGGGTCATCGCACCTCGGCTACTCCTTGTTTTGTTCATCGGCCTCTCGCATTCCATTGCTGTTTAGACAATTGTGCGCGATTCCTCCTCTCACCGAAAGATTCTTCCCCCACGAATAAATGAATCATGTGCGTCTATGAACAGAATGACATCTCCAACTCAAGAAAATAGTGCGGAAACTTTCGCATTTTCTTATTTTGAACCAAAGAAGTGGGAAGATATTTTTGGTCGCCCCTTATCTTCCCCTTTCATCTTTCTTGGGCGCTCTCTGTCCTGGAATTGCAACACACCATCGAAATTTCAAAATTCGTGACTAAAACGTGGCCACGGTACACTTCAATTTGATCACCAATCGTATTTTCATCAGCACAACTTAATACGACTTGCTTTCCACAATCAGTTACCTAAATGCATGCGATGTGAATTGTAAAATGTAACCGAAGCATTATTTTGAGGCACCAAAATCGTCAGAGACAGAGTGGGAATATTGGCCTCCCTCCCCCTCGTTTCCCACCTCCCCAGAGGCTGGAGAAGGCGTGCACTTGGGCTTTTCGTGTGTCCCGTGCACTGGGGATCGACCGCCCTCACTGAAGCACCACCGATCCCATTCTCCTTCAATCTTTCCCATCTTCCCCACTCTCTCTGTCTCACTCTTGCCCCGTTTACACAACGATCGTAGCGACGCTGATCGGGACTAATGCACGTTTACACGTCTAAAAGTTACCATCGTAACTCAGTGCTGCCCTCGTTGTGGAATTGTGTCATTTAACAACTGACGACGAGACTGCGTGAGGAAATTGAAACTTGGAAATTAAGAAGCAAAATAATATGAATGTTCTCATGTGCTAAAACTAAAGCTAGACCGAACTGTTGGTAAAACATTAAATAATGTAAGATTCATTATGGGAATCTGTCCAAAGTTTAACAATATTCATGCGGTAAAGACAGTAGATATGTCGCTTTGCTACGTTTCAAATTGGAATATAATGTTAACTGGTCATCTTATTACAATATCGACTCAGTCCGGCTTGAACGTGTCCAAAATAAATTTCTCAAATTAAATAATTACGATATAGGAATCTCACTGTCTGATTACAACACTTCATATCTTCAATCCCTAGTTAATTTGAAAACTCTTGCACGACATACGATCCTTCAACAATGCCTTATTCCTCTACAAAATTATCAATTCCTATTTAGATTGTTCCTATCTCCTTTATTAGTAAATTTTATTGATCCCGTCATAACTATACAAATCCTCACCTGCTTGTTTTTAATAACCATGGAGCAAATTATGTCTTCAACTCCCAGCTATTCAGAAAGATGAGGTATAACTAAAACTAGTCATAACAGTCCGTGAAGCCTATAAGAATCTAGATTCTTCGAGAGAATATGTCAAAAAATTTAAGAATATTCACGCATTAATGACAGTACACATTGCTCTTATTATTTAACTAGAAAAGGCTAAGATTTCGGCTTGATTCGGCACAAGTATTGATTTCTCCATGTCTTCGTCTAAATGTTAAAGATATTTGTGGCGAATCTTATCGAGAAACCCTGTATACAACGATTTTAATTGGTTAATATTTTGAGTATGTTTGTTATTTTCCATCATCTGTGAAGTATAATGTAAGGATACATGGTTATGGGTTAACCTGTAAATAAAGAAATACATAAAACTGGTATAGTATAGAATATCCGATATCATTTGCTAAATAGAACAGCAGAAAAAACTTTCCCCTAACGTCCTTCCATTACCTGCTCAATAATGTCTTCAATCGTTGCCATATATCTTAGATATATTAGAGTTATTTATGAAATATCAATTATTGTATCAAGATTGCAACGGCGCGAAAGACTCGTATATGCATGGATCTTCATTTCCTAACTTTTTTCTTGGCACACTAGCGCTAACCATCGTAAGTTCGGCAGTGCTAAGTACTAAAGCCTACGATGGTAACTCTGCGCGTTTACACGACGTTTTGAGGTTACGCGCGTACGGATCAACGTCGCGACGATCGTTGTGTAAACGGGGCATCTCCCATCCTAGCTACCTCCCCCTCCAGTCACCGTTCAAGTCCCCACTTGTCTCCTTCCCGAAAAAGACCCAGAAAAGGCCAAAATATGGAAACTGCACGTGTGAGCTTTTATTTTATTTTTGCCTTCGTTCTTGTGGCCTCTCTTGCAATTTATTTATATTTATCACCTGTGGTACCACGTCAAAGTCATAAATATAAGCCATGACATATATTAGGGGGCCTACTTCCTCGGCGATTATTTTATTTCTCGCTGGAAATACTGAAGGACGTTAGAGGATATGGAAAATGGATAGTTAAGATAGGTTGATATCTCATTTTTTCTGGGAATCTAATTGAAATATTTTGCATCCGCGCTCTTTCTCTTAAAATATAAAAAAGACAATTAATAATTTTGAAAAAGTGACTTATTTTGAGTATCTATGAACTCAAGAGAAATGGTGAAATAGATACTAATATTTAGCAATTTGTACCCCAAGCAAAGTGATTTTAGTACGTTCACAAAATTTATACGTAGGTGCACGTTTATATTGGATAATGGTATAATATGGAAATATATTTATCACCAAACCTAACCTTTTTATGACATGCGCATTTATTGTAATAAAGTCATAGCAACACAAAATTTTATGCAAACATTACCTGTTGTTTCTCAAGGACACCACTTCAAGATTCGTGAGATTTGAGAAAAAGTTTAAGTCTAGGCTCCTGATCCGATTTTCTGATAAGTCCAGTGTGACAATGTATGTATGCTGAATATGGAAGTCATCGCGTCCTGATGAAGAAGCAAGGTTCAAAAGTTTCTCCGGCATTTGAATGAGGAAATTGTGCGATAAGTTCAGACGTGTTAGCCGCACATTCTCAGCGAATGTATCCGGGTGAAGTTCTGTGATTCTATTACTTGAGATGTCTAATTCTTTTAATTCAGGCAATCCAACAAACATATCGCTTGGCACTGACGACAACAAGTTATTATCAAGCTTCAAACCTGATATAACTTTGCTTCCAAAAAAAGTATTTTCACTTCCACCGGAGTTATTGAAATTTGTCAAGTTGGAAGAGGTTGTATACTTTTCTTCCTGAATGGTATGACCATCGGTGTAGCTGGCCGAGATACTTTTGGGATTGTTTGAAGCTGCATTGAGGCTCACTAGTTTGTTGTAGCTTAAGTCTACGTACTTTAACGATACAAGTCCGTAGAAGCATTCTTTAGGGATTGCAGTGATGCAATTTTCTTTAGCATACAGATATTCGAGCTCCCGCAGGCTGCACAAACTTGATGGGATCTTTGAGATTCGGTTCCTGAAGATGGCGAGTGTTTTGATTTTTTTAGTTGACAAGAATACATCATCCTCAATCAACTCTATCCTGTTTCCATTCAAATGTAGCACTGTCAGTGCGTTAAGGTCATTGAACAACCTTTTGTGAATAGTTTTTATCTTGCTTTCAGAAAAAACGAGATAATCGACACGAGAAAACCCACTAAAGAATGCATCGGGAATAATCTCAATCGACGTGGCCGTGAATTTTATTAATTCAACCTCACCTCCAGAGATCCCCGATAACAGGTTTGAACTTAAGTTTGACAGCCTCGGACAATGCACGTCAATAAGTTTTAGATGCTTCATGCCATGGAAATGAGACGGTTTCAATTGGAAGTCCTGTAAACCGTCGCAAAACAACGTGAGCTGTTCAATGGCGTTCAGCGTCTGGACCTCACTTTGATTCCGATGTTCAGAAGAAAGGAACGCGGAGTAACTCTGAGATGGCGGCTGGCATCCGGTGATAATCATACTTCCATACCAGGGTGTGAGACCCGGGGGAACTGACAGGTACTTGTAAGGGTTATCCACCATCTCACTGTAACAATTCATTGTTATCAACCATTTGTTTATTTCAAAAGAGATTCTCTCCTCGCAAACCATGGTTTCCTTTAGAATGGACTCTCCTTTGTATACGGAGGTGCAAAGGCACTTAGGATTGTTTTCGCATTGATAGCCAAAATCTCGCCCTCTTTGGTCCCATGGTTGGGTTGGGCTGCCGGCGGACAGGTCAGCGATGAGCATGGCCACGAGAAGGTACGAGAGTGAGTGGGATGCCGCGAGGAAAGCTGCCCAGGACATGCGTGGAGTGTAATTGCGGATCGGAACGCCTATTTGTTCCATTTTCCATCGATACGGTGCCTGGAAAAAAACCAAAAACATTTGAGGCAAAGCATATTGCAGCTTACGAACTAATCTCTGTTGGAATTATTACTACAGACAATGGGTCATTTCTAGGGATGGACGGATCCAGGATTTTCTTCGGATCCGGATTCGGATCGGATCCTTAATTTTCGGAGCCGGATCTTTCGGATCGGATATTTTCGGATCCAAATGCATTTTAAAACTTCCTGCTATTGAACAAAGTAATTATTCAAGTTTATTCTGGGTACATGAAATTAAAGGAATGCTTGTCAGATTTTCATGCACATTTTAAAGTTTTCTATAAATTAAAAATCATTTTTATAGGCTTTCAAGTTGTATTTTAAAAACATCTTCACAACTCAGGACCTAAACTGTTGCGCTTGGATTTGGAAATGAAAATAGGAAAAATCTTCGGATATACCACTGACCAGTGGCATAGCGACAAGGGGATGCGTTGGGGGTCCGGACCCCCGAAATGTAAAAACATTCTTTGAAAAATGAAGTTTTTTTTTCAATTATGAAGGGTGTTAAAATTAACTTTAAACCCTCTACTTTGTACCCTGTTGTTTAAAAATTTTCCGCACTGGTTTTGGACCCCCCTCTCCCTAACGAAATTCCTGGCTATCCCACTGCCATCGACTGAATTCAAATTTTCCTCACGCACGTTTCCCCCAAATTTGGTCACTTTCTCATCGCATACCAACTTGTGTTTCACCCGAAAATGCTTCAGTATGGTGAGGTGGATTTAGCACTTCCTCGCGATAATTTCACGCCACAGTGCACGCACACGGCAAACATTGGTTCTCCTTATCTCAATAGAAATGCTTCTACACAATGAAAGACATTTTTATCAGTATATCATTAAATTAAATTGCAACGGCGCAATCAGCGGCACAATTAACAGTATTTAAAACAGCATTAACGTCACGTGCGACGAGGTGCTCAATCGCTCAGCATGAGGAAGGGGTGGGCAGCAGAAGCGCGTAAAGGAGAGGTAGAGGCGAAGGAGCGCGCTCCCTCCGTATTTCAAGCAACGAGGCTACAAATGAGGGAGTAAAGAACGAACAAATCAATTGAAGAAGACTGATTTAGTGTGTGCGTGTGTATATTCATCAAAATATTAGATTGAAACTAAATTACCGTCCGTAATTTAGTTTTTAATCAGTCTTCCTCAACTGTCTTCACCTATCCTTGCTGATTTATTTATTTATTTTACCATTTTGTTTAATTTCTTACCTTATTTATGTTTCTTTTTTCATATGTTCCTGTCTCTCTCCCTAAACCACCTCACCTTTCCATTCACCATTGTTGTGGACTTTTGTGTCCATTCCTCATCATACCTTGATCGGATCCAAATCCGATATCTTCCTCGACTTTGGATCCGATGTATCCGACGAAGGGCAATATCCGCGTATATTTGGATCCGAGGTATCCGATCCGCCCATCCCTAATTAGTTTATTGAAGTGTAAATGAGAGAGCAAAGATCTCGTAGGTTTCACTCCGGGTTTGGTTCTTCATTTCTCCTTCCAACGTTTGGGCAAGGGGCTCGCCCATCGCCTTCAGAGAACGAGGAATCCAATCGCTTTGATTCCTGGATCCCTAGACGATGCTGAAACGTTGGATATGTGGAACCTGACCTGGTGTGAAGTCCGACCGATTCTCTCTCTTAATGTTGGCCGGGTAAGCACCAGACGTTGACTCTATGAGATTTTACCAGAGTAAATACCAAATCAGAAATTCAAAACAAACAATTCAATTTAAATATCTCGTTCCCGTCCATGAAAATCGATTTCGCTAAAGAAATTACCTTTCTGACATCCTTGGTGCTAAAAAAATGAAATATTAAACATATGAAACAAGTTTTATCACATTTGTGATACATTACAAATCTGCCACGCGAAGTTTGGTCCCCTTATTTTAATGTAATCATGGAAAATTTGGGAGATACCCTAATTGAGCTCTTTAAGGACAAGAATTTTTGGCAGTCGCTGACTAGCCGATGAAATAACATCGCTGATGTTGATGTCTGTAAAATTATATTTTGTGATCACAATTTGGGTCATGACATTCAAAATTCACTTGCTTTGATTAGATCTTCGAGCATGAAAAGAGGGTGGCGTTTCATAGGCAATGTATTGGTCCCAAAATCAACAAGTTATATGGGGAGGTACGTGACGTGAGGAGCTTTGTCTGAAACACTAGCATCTCACGTCTCAGGAGTCAGGCTACGTATGTGTAACCACAAGCAACTATCTGAAATGAAACTGCTCACGATGGGCTCATCAGGTGAAAATATTATCCGCGTGACCGGAGTGATGCGCGTTGATTTTGGCTGCCCTGAAGGGGAAGTGTTTTCATTACTGTGTACGTAGTTGTTTACCCTCGACTACTAGGTCCACACGCCTCAACAGTCGCGCTGCAAGCCTAAGCGATGCAAATATTTCAATACTGCCGCGTGAACGGCTCTGAAATTCATATTAACTGCCACAGGAATAATTCCCTCGAACTGAGAAACGAACCTCGAAGCTTTGGATTTCCGGGTAACGGCGCAGAGTACAACGATATTCATGGTTGGTGTAAACTTGCATGCAGCAATGCATGACCGGTGATAGCCCACACCGCCTACTGACATGTGCATGTGTTATGGCCTTTATTGACGATGACTACGAAGATGTATCGTATTGCATGCTGCATGTTGGTGTATACAACCCCCTACCAAACACCCTTGAGGTGGTAAGCAGCATATTATTTATATGTAGGTCTACAGGATCTCTGATTACAATGGCAATTTCCTGATTGTGGCGTTTTTATTTTACCCTTGTGTTTAGTGGCGGATACAAAGGGGGGGGGGGGGGGCACGGGGGTCGCGCGCCCCCCATTGCGGGTCCGCCCGTATTGCTGAAAATTGCAAAACCACACTTGTAACTTTTTTATATCATAAGATGGCATTGTCTTTTACATGTGTATGTACCCTTTAAATGAAATTTTCTTATACTCTGCCTGTGCCTTGATCATTTTTTATTACGATAAAAGTAACCCACCCTTTAGTTTTTTCTGTATCCGCTACTGCTTGTGTTGCTGCCTTAGATGGATTGTGAGGGCCTGACACCATAAACCTTGGCAAATTGCAATTGCAATTGTCTGGTAAATTAAGGCTCGTGGCCCTATTCCCCAGTCCAGGGATTTGTTTTCTCACAGATTGTGAATTTTTCCTCTGATCACGCGGTAGAGATGAAAATTGTCTCACATATAATGAAATTAGTTTAATTTTTTCCTCTTCAAGCAATATAGAAATTAGGAAGAGAATTGCTGTGACGAAGGAGGAATTTATGGAAATGAAAGTTTAATGAGAGTATCGTTAAGTTAAAGAGTAAAGAAAATAAAATGGAGTGTTATCTGAAGATCTGAGCTTTGCGGCGCGAACACGTGGACGCTGAGGAAGGAGATTAAAAGAAGGGTGCGTTGTGTGGACAGGTCGGCCGGTTGGCAATCACCGACGGTCTTTGAGCAGCCCCACAACGCTCTATCGTGGCAAGTATATGAAAGGTGTAATGAAAGAAGACTCAGATTTCTTGAACCAAAGTTTTTTTGCAAATTAAAATTCTACGCTGTCATTAGCTGCTTTATTTAAAACATTCTCTGTGTAAAAAATTATACTACTAAAAAGAAATAAAGATATTAGAAGAGAAAAAGAGAATCTAATGCTTTTTGAAATTGTTATTCTAAAATGTTATTTTAGAGGATTTTAAGATTTTGGCGCAGCTTCAACGAAAAAATTCACTAAGTAATTGTTAATAGAATCATAACGCATGATTTAATAGTATGAGCTGTGAAAATCTCACTTTTATAGTATTTTTTATTGGGAAATTGCTATTTTTTATTAAATTTTATCTGGTTTTTAAGAGCCGGAAAAGCGTCAAGATCCATTGCCGGGCATACAATTTCCTAAATAAAATCCGGGGAAGGACAACCGAAGGTAAGGGGGGGCTTTATATTTTATTAAGTTCACGGATTACGTGTTTCTGCGCCGAATCCCATTATATGCGCTCGTGGCATATTTAAGGTGTGGTCAAAGGACAAATGTGAAATAGCGCCTCTCATTTACTTTCTCATCCGGAAATCTTTCCGAATCATTCTTGACGAATCCTATTCTCTTCATAGCTCCACCACAAGTGGTTCTCATATGCGTTTCCAATGATAGGTTCGAAGTCATCGAAACTCCTAGATACTTCATCTGTCGCCTCTATTTGCTTCCATCCGCAGCATATGGGGATAGTTGGACGACATACGCAAGAAATGCACCACCGCACAGTGGTCCGAAATCGGAAAAAAGCCGAACAAAAGTCCAAAATAGCGTTTTATGAGGTAGAGACTTGAAACTTGACGCATATGCTCAAAAATAATTGATGATTATGAAACAATAAGTCTTTCGTCATAGATCTCATCCGTTGCTAAGATACAGAGGACCAAACACAACCAAATTTCCAAAAACACGCCCGATCTCATTTTTCTTCGAAAAACTTAGAAGTTAAGCTGCTGGTAGATGTTTTGAAGGATTTTAATGGAGTAAAAACATTATATTCCAGTAATATGGTACTTTATCTACGTTTTCCATTATTTTTAAATATTTTGGTTGATATCGATGTGGTACAATGTCGCAAAATGGCGGCTCCATTTTTATGTCAAAACCTGACATAAAGTAGACATTATCTTTAGTTTGAGAAATAATAGTTCTCCAATTTTTACTGAGAATATTTAGTAGAGATAGCTTAAGAATATAAAGCAAACATCTTAGAAAAAATTTTGCAGCTGCAAAAATGAACGCAATTTTTCGATCGCGTTTCACGTCCCGACTCCGCGACGCGAAGGTTAAGAGACTCGGAGATACAGATGGATATTTGATGTTGTTTGGTACTTAATTACTTCAAATCGTCGTTTTATGCACACTATTGACCCGAAATACTTCATTGAAGATATTAATAGGATATTGGATCGATATGCTGGGTTACTGAACGCGTAAATCTGGTAAACATGCTTTGGTTTAAGGTAAAAATAGAGTCTCTGCTACACAGACCTAACAGTTTTTTGTCATTCCACTTTCCACGCTCTTCGAACCATACACTTCTACCAATTAACGATGAATATCAATCGGATCAACATTCTTAGATTATTGACAGACCAGACGCAAAACATAATGACAGACCGCAGTTCGCACTGAGTGGGAGCAACAATCGGGACATCCATCAAGCCAATGCTGTGCTAATAATAAGCTTGCTAATTGGTAATTAAGCCATGGGAAGGAGAAAGGACCAGAAAACACGACAAGGTAGTCAGATTTCGCGTAGAAGTGCATGTGGTGACCCGTTGGAATTGGATTGCTTCCTTTTCATATCCTCTCGTTCTTCCGTTTTTGGTCAGAGGTTTGTGTTGTTCATCTTCTCAACAGTTTTAATTTTCAAGGTGAGTTATTTATCTCTATCCTATCATACCGGTATATATTTATCGCTTCCTAATTTTTCGTATTTCATTCCGGAGGTTGTAATATTTCTTCGAATAACTTTGTATTTTTTCGCTATTTTTATATTCTGGAATAATGATAAAATAACTCTCGCATTATAATTACGAATAATGTTCATCGTGTATCGATCGTTGCATATTTTTTAGTGTCGGATACGTGTTCAGATTTTTGGTGTTGTCCATCACTGATATGGCATCATATCAGCACCCTGATTATGTAACTGTGAGAAGGGTGAGAGCGATGTTGTTGCTAGGGGCAACGCGATTCCCACGACGGAAGGTGATAGCAGCGATTATGAAACCGTGATCGCACTCTTTATCACGTTGCGAGAGTCATCGGCCTATCACGTTCGAAACCGATGGTGAAAAGCATATGCTGACATAAAAACGAGCACTAAATGCATATATTAGCAAACAATTATTGTTTATTGAATTTAAAAATGCCCTATAATCGATTAAAAACCAATAAAATGCTTAATTATTTCTACTGGAGTGCTCTTTTGACATTATTAGTTGTCCACGTTGTTCAATTGTTATATGCGCACGGTAGTGAATTCGATTGAACTGCTGTATTTCCACACAGCAAATTGGAAAGTACTGCTAATTGAAGTACATCCGTGATTCAAACGTCAATTACTTTATATCGAAGTTTAATTATCAACATTTGCCAAGTACGTTCTCCAACATATCAACATCGTTAAACTCAACTGATTTGGGTGTTACTTGTTGGAACGATGAAATGTTCATGGTGAAACAAAACTCATAACTATCCCACAAACTTTTATTTTAACGGTCAGGTTAGTCTTGACAATGACGGTATGAACGTCGAAACTAGTAGACTGTTAAAATAAAAGTTTGTGGAATAGTACTGAGTTTTTTTCACCATGAACATCGTTAAACTCCTTTTCGATTTTTTAGTCATCATAAATCAACTATTAACTAATTAGATTTAAATCGCTAGCGCGATTAAACTTCCATTATCATCTCAACATTAATTAGTTTCAATCCAAGGTCACGACTTTTCGGCCATTCTCTACGATATAGTAAATATAATGACTGTAGCATCTCCCGGCGAGCATTAGCATAATGGATTACGTTATCACACATCGAAAAGTAATACTACACTTTCCCCATAACTTTACCATAATACGAGTACTTTATCATAATATTATCTATTGGCGAAGCGAAGTACTTAGCTTTGAACTGCATCCATTTTATGTTTTCGTGGCTTGTTATTGTTATTTCAAAGACTCCGCAGACGACGCATTCTTGGGCATAGATGTGACGAAGGATTTCATTGGCTCTTCAGATTTCTCAATGGTACCAACCTCACGCGCTTGTACCTATATGATACGCGCGATGACGGTGGCTTAAATGATCGCGCGATACAGCGGAACGTGATAGGAGAACGTGATGGTCATCTATCGCCGTCGTCGCTGTCACATTTACATAATCGAGGTGCAGATAACACGTTTGGAGATACATTCAATATCGAAGCTCGTGTTAGTCTCGACGAATTTCTAAGTTGGCTCTTTATGCATTGCCAGAAAAGGTGGGAATAATCTTATAGAAAGAAATGAGCGGTTCATAGCTGGCTATAATACGTGGCTCACAGAGCAAATTATTTTCCCGGATGCGATCCGTTAGTATCTACCAGGTACTTCTTCAGCGACCGATATGTATTTTATGATTCAATTTTTTGCGCTATAATACGGAATTTTTTTTACGTGGAATATATATATTTATATTATTGTTTCATTAGGTTCATTGGGGCGACCAAAAAAAAAGATGTTAGCACTTCCTCAGATAGGCCAAAAAGAAGAAAAGTACATATTTTTTAAAAGTTATTCCTCTGATTCTGAGCTCGCATTGGCAGCATCTTTATATTTTAAAGAGGAAGCAGATAGTGTTGCCGTACAACTTATAACAGAAATAACAACAACTTCTCCCGGTAGAGCAAAAAGAGTTCTGACCATGAGGAGGAAAACAGAAGAGAGACATTCATTGAGACAAAAGTTGGCAACACGGCAAGACGTTTTTTCGATACTTCAGAGCTGGCCGCTAATTTAATAGGTAATTGTATTATACGTACATCACTTCAGAACAATAGCTACGCATAAACTGGAATTAAAAATAATATTTTTCCTGTTTTTAGAATGTGCCGTTGATATTAATGCGAAGTTATTATTTGTTTCATTACAGGAGTAAATATTGACCTTGTATCAAAATTTTCAACTATTCTAAGGACACTATCCTGTGGAATAAGCCTTAATCATATACAGCATTCTTGCAATACTGCCAGAGAACGGCGACACTGTACATGGAGCTATACCCATGGTAGCATATGCCAACCACGGTCCATAAATTCCTGAGGCATGGAGGGGAAATTGCAAAGGAGGCAATTCTCACATTGAGGAAACTTTCCAAAGAGGTATTAGACGCTACATATAGGGGCACCCGAAAATTTCGTCCATGGTTCACTAGGAAGCACTCAAGAATGGCCACAAATCACCACATCATTTTCAAGACTTTTGATTACACCGGATCCATTTATTTCGTCTATCGTAAATTCAAAGCCAAAAATATCAAGGAAATCGCTTAAAGAATTGAGGGAATAACTGGCTTTAGAGGCGTACTGAATTAATGAATTTATCGAAGTTTTAAATTATAATTTGTATTTTGATTGGATTTTCAATTGTAAAACTTTGAATTGTAAACTTATATTAACTGAATTAATTCACATTTGTTATTAAATACGAAAAAAATTATTTTCCTATTAAATCATTTCATTATTCCATAATTATTACAATAGGGAACCTGCATATATTTAAGATATAATCAAGAGCCCCAAAATTATATAAAAATATATGTTTGCATACCACGGTGAAAGTATTTTTATTATTTTATGACGTGGTTTGCGATATTTAATGCATCAAAGTTCACAAGATTTTTCAAATACAAGTGAGAATCGAGAACGCCCGATGATTACCTGGTAGAAAAGTGACGTCATAATTCAGTACGAGGAGGCACGGCGGCACGGCCATGGTAGTGGTTGCATACTTGAATACATGCGACGGCGTGGTTATGATTCATTTATTGAAGTGCAGACCTATCGGAGTTGTTCATTGTGACTTCAAGGATATTATTTGATCTATTTCTCCTCCATTGAAAGCGATAGATTGCGTAAAGATGAAGGAATA
The DNA here is from genome assembly GCF_921293095.1 of Ischnura elegans. Lineage (NCBI taxonomy): Eukaryota > Metazoa > Arthropoda > Insecta > Odonata > Coenagrionidae > Ischnura > Ischnura elegans. Next base: position 101,420,347 of record NC_060259.1, read on the forward strand.
TGGTTATTCTTAGGCTGATCCTAGCAAGCTTCCTGTTACTGATTACATCATGATACCAGGGTATTTTAGTGTAACTGTAGACTTCGTTGGCGCCAAAAGTCGATGCCGAGAAATGGAAAGGTAGCTGATGTGCATATGAGATGTTTTATAGTTCATGACAAAGTTAGACTTGCGTGTAATATTGGCGAAAGCGTATACTCGTGTGAAATGTGTATTCTTATGGCAGTCCGGTAGAGAGTCTTATGGTGAACTTATTTTCCACCTCGAAGCTGTCGACGATACTTTCAACTTAAAAATACCTTGCTTGGAAGACGGTAGGAAGCTCTTTAAGACTGGAATCTGAGGAAGCCAGACTATTAATTGTTTCAATTTATTAGCGATAATATGCACGAATTTCCAACACAATCTACCATCTTGTGACTCAAAACCCCGAAGCCACTTTCTATTCTGCGGAAAGAATCGGTCAATCGCACTTCGATCAATATGATAAGTACAACGTCTTCAGGTGTTAATAAGTTACTTTTGTAATTAAGGCCTTCCTAAAGTAACACTAAACTGTGAATATTTTCCAAGCAGAGTCTTTAATACATTTTGGGAGCTTTTCTCACGATATATCTGAAACCTACTCTAAAGGCGAGCTCATCGTCATTGCGATCGGTTGTCACTTAAAAATTTCGTATCGGAAATCCTAGAGGGATGACCTTCGACGATGACCGTGATCACCTGCACTCTCACTATCACTGGAACCCGTGGTGAAAATATCATCCCAATCCAATTTCTATTTGGTTTTAACTGGGGAAAGAGCAACATATGAGAGAACTGCACATTCTTTGGGCAACTTTGGGTTTGACTTTCCCTCAAACACCCCATTTCCCCTGTGGTGCACATCAGTCCTATCTTTATACGATGGCCTTTAAATGGATCCTTGGTTTATCCTGACAACCAACTAAATGGAAATTTCTGATCCACACATGTCATCTTCTTATCTCCACAGTTTCCAAATTAAGGGCCGCGGAACATTCCTCTTGTGACTCAACCTTTTCTGAAAAGCCAGCAACGGCGTAGAATAAAATCAAAGAATGCTGCGATTCATTTTTTGTTACCACCTCTGGATTCCATTCTTTTTCCATCTACAACTTCCTTTATAATGCGTCTCCTATACATTCCCAAAGCAGCTGCTTGTTTACCCGGCGCGGCCCCGTTTGGCATCATAGCATTAAAGAGTTGATTAACATTCACAAATATCAATATTTTCATAGATTATGGATCATAGAAAAATTACAAATTAATTGAAAGTGTTTCTATCAGTTTTATTTTATCTTTTGGGGTAAACTATGGGACAAGATAATGTTTAAATATTTTCATTAATACGTAAGTTCTAAAAATACCCAAAAGCCATTTTATCAATCCGCACTGATGAGTGTAAATTTTGGAAGATGAATGCTGTAGACGTAGTAGTTTTCCCTAGGTTGAGTTTTAAAGTTCATGAAGTTGACAAAACGGCTAATTTATCGGTGCGCGGAGTCATTTATTGCAGTGGTGTGTCTACATTTTTGATTTTTTTGTAAAAAAACAAGTCAGAATTCAGGATAAAATTTCCTTTAAAATGACGTATAGTTCATTATTATAGCATGCAGTGAAGCCAGGATATAAATTTGCAAAGTACAGCGGCACATCATTTTGACGCCGACAGTAGAAGAAAACGCTGTCTTCTTGGATGGCACTCGAATGCATGAGGATCAACGTTGCTCTTTATTTTCATATTTCCTCCCTTGATTTTAAACATCATGGAATTTTCTATGTCCTTCCTTAACTGAAATTGAACAAGTGCCATAAGTAATTTGTGTCCATCGTACCCATCGAGAAACAAGTATCGCGATTTTTGTGGAAAAGTTTAGTTTTTATTCTACGGCGGCCGAATTATAGAAATATCTCAGTTTCAAGTTATTCAGTCGGTGAAATATGGAATTATTATTTATATTAAAGTTATCTTCGCTCACATAGCACTCGGGTTTATCATTCCATTTATTATACTCTTATTTGTCCGTAACGATCATCCCGACAGACAGCATGCATCGAGGCTTTTCTTCTAATTTCCTCCGTGGGAATGCAGACGAAAATTTTTTCTGGGGTGTTATTGCACAGAGGAACTATGCACCACATGTATTTATTCCTTTTTTCAGCCATGTTCTCCTTAAAACGCAACGTGGCTCTTCCAAACCTGCAGCTACTGGGCTTGAATCTTGGACTCCTACTGAATTATGACGTCACGGCGTAAAAAAAGGTTTTGCCATAATTATGGAGCCGCCATTTTGCGACATTATACCACATCGATATCAACCAAAATATTTCAAAATAATGGAAAACGTAGATAAAGTACCATATTACTGGAATATAATGTTTTTACTCCATTAAAATCCTTCAAAACATCTACCAGCAGCTTAACTTCTAAGTTTTTCGAAGAAAAATGAGATCGGGCGTGTTTTTGGAAATTTGGTTGTGTTTGGTCCTCTGTATCTTAGCAACGGATGAGATCTATGACGAAAGACTTATTGTTTCATAATCATCAATTATTTTTGAGCATATGCGTCAAGTTTCAAGTCTCTACCTCATAAAACGCTATTTTGGACTTTTGTCCGGCTTTTTCCGATTTCGGACCACTGAGCGCCGTGCATTTGCTAAGGTTAAGTTAAGTCCCCAGTCTAAGCTCTAAGCATGTACGTTGTTTGAATGTGATGATAGAATTTCAGCCAGAGTGATCACTAATTTCACGATGGATGAAAGTGCCGTAAGAAAAAAACCGCATTTAGTGCTAATTTGGGAGCAGAGGTGATTTCTATACACAATAAACAAAAGAGGGCCCATTGCGCTTTCCTAAGGAGCACCTGATGCCACTTGAGCTATATCAGAGCTAATGCCGTCAAGTCAGATCAGTCTCGGAAATTCACGACATTCAGTTCTTCACCTCCATCATGACTGTAATTTTCATAAAAGTTTTTTGTGAGGCACCGTCGCGAAAGCGAAGTCAGTGAAATAAGGCGTCAACATGTCTTTTTGATTCACCAGATACAAGACTATCTTGAAGAAAGAGCGCGAGCCGTAACTTGTATGCCGATGATGTAACTTTCCGAAAGCCGTGCCTACAACTGTATTGGAAGTAACGACTGTTCAGGAAAGTCATGACGCTACTAAAAACGATATGTTGGAGATAATCGATGTAAATGATATCGGTCGATAATTCCCTGGGTCATCTCTGTTTCTCTTTATGAATATCAGTGTAAGGTTTTCCTGTCGATAGGTAATTTTCCTACAGACAATGACTTGTTGAGTATTCCTCCCTGGTAGGCGTTGAGGAGAATCGTAGTTGCAGGAGGCAAGGATTTCGACGGAGAAGGATGAATGAATCAAAGTTTACTAATACTCTAGGTTGCCCCATAAGAGTGAATACAGACACATGCAAAAATTTATGCTCCAGGCTCAGGGCTTATGAAGTTCCCCAAGGGCCTTCACATCAGCTTCGGAGAGAGATGCGAAAGGGAGTAAGAGGATTGCCGCCGGATCAATTGGGGCGCAGAGGTCAAAGGTTAGAGGTGGTGGGCGGTCGGGATAGCGCGGCAGAGTTACAATCTTTGGGACGAGATTGTTGTGAACTATAAGGTTTTTTCAAAACTGTCTGATTTTTGGTGAAAGTTTTTTTCGGATATTCACCGAAGTACAGTGGGCTGAAATTGAAAAAAGCTGGCTAAAATTCAACATTTTGACTTTCAAAATGGGATGTCTCTGTGTGACAGCCTTCATACACAGGGTCTATGCTACAAGGAACCGGAACTAGGATTAGGATTTTAAGACTCTTTTCAAGATCAGGAGAGACCGGTTGAATTGACTAAAAACGGTCAAACTTGAAAGCTCCTGTTTTTTTTTCACGCCGCCACATACAATTGACGCGGCTTTTCAGGCCGTATGAAAGTAGCTATGACTATTTTAGTAATAATATTTGAAAATGACTCTTATCGAAGAAAGTTATCAATATATCTATTTCGGTTAAGTACTTTTTTATATTTTTTTAAACTTCTAAACGAACTCTGTTTTTTTCCTAATTTCCTCTTTAAGTTAGAAAAAAGTGAAAACGAAGTGAAAGGAACAAAATGCATTTAAACGCCTTTTAATAACAATGTCTCCACTACGTTTTCATTAAATACAATGTGGTCCTAACTTGCCCCTGCTCCACATTGGCGGTTGTCATTTGTTCAACGAAGCGGAGGAATTGTTCAGCCCCGAGACTAGCGTTTGGTACAAGTATTTAGTTTCAGCGTGCATGTGCCGAAAAGTCTATTCCTTCGCACTCAATTTTAAGTTTAAAAGGTAAAATTGACGGCATGTACAAAATTTGGCCCACAATAGGATGGTTTCCTATTATTTTTTATTGCCTAAATCGAAAGATTATTACTCCTGGAGTACGCAAATCATGCTCTTAGATTTTTGAATGACGATATCTATTTTTCGCGATTAAACGAAAAGTGAAAATTTTCAAGCGCGCGAAAACGCGACGGCTAAGTAGGAATGCTGGGAAAAATCCGTGTGACGTATTTCTGGTTCCAGCTGTCGTCTTGTGAGGTGTCCTTGGGGCGAGGCTTTGAGCGCTGATACGACGCAGGCTGCTAGCAGGTAGCAGAGTACCCTGCCAGCAGGTAGCGCATGGCTTAAATAAGGATTATTATTCCCCTATCAAACGAAGGAAACTTTCCGAACTTAGGTATTTTTAATGTGTGATTATTAAGAGATGTTTCCCTGAGCTCTGTGCCTCATGCATGCATTGGTAATCTCAGACAATGTAAAACTCCTATCTACTCGTATAGAAACTAGGTCCCTGTGACGTCACGTGGAGTGGAATCGCATGGGCGCATATCTGGCCTTTTTCAAATGAGGTTAAAATTGACCATTGCCATTCGTCTAAACTGGGATTTATAAAACCATATAATTTATATATTATGAATACTCTAATGGTGGGTAAGGAATCGCAATCAATGCATTTCGTTTTCTTTGATGAAGGAAACTACCCTGTTGCCCAAATTAACTACCTATAACACCTGACTAGGCCTTTAACTGCACGGCTTTGAGTTAATGGAGACCTACTATGCTCATCGTGCACTGAATGCATAAAATTTCATATTTTTCCGATAATGCCGTTCTAAAAGCGAAATAATTTTTTGCATTCAGCAGATATTCACAATACACGACTCTGATTTCCCTTAATTTTGACACTGCCTTTTTTTACTTTGTTTGTTGTTTATTTTCCCTTTTTTTACCTCCTAAAGATGACGCTCGATGTTGAAGGCATTGTGAGTGAGAAAGAGCCGATGGATCGACGTCACTCTCGAATTCTATTCGCCTGGCTCCACTCTACACCAACCACTCACACACCACTTCCTTTCGCTCACGATTCCTTTACATTCAATTGCAAACGTCATTCCTTTATTCATACCAATTCACCATTTCTCTTTCTTGTTCATTTGTGATCAACGAAACCTCAACTCGAATCTTCTCTTATCGCTGTCGTTTACTTCTGATTTGGACTATGATTTTTCTCATTACTGAAGAGTCTAATATCGAATGAAAAACAAAAAAAAACATTATTTCCTATTTATTTTTCCTTTACCTACTTGTCGAGGTATAGGTGATGGAGTATTTGGGTTCTTCAACATTGATGGCAAGGGGTTGGTAAATGTTTTGACCAGAAATGTTATAGCAATGTGAAAGTGTTGCACTTTACTAAGATAATGGTGTGAGCTTAACGCTCTAGAGCAGATTAAAAATTCAAAAAGAAATCGTGATCCCGCAGTTTACCTCCTAAATGAATGCCCACCCGCTGCACTCTTGACTTACTTCGAAAAAACCTCACGTTTGCACTTAAGTGTGAAGGCAATGGGTGTGAATCCCTCTCGCTGAACATATCAAAGGCCATCTAGAGGTCATTCGCAATGGCAGGTAACGATCATCCCAGAAATCCAATGTCCTCAAAAACAGTTGAATTGCCATAAATTATTAAATGGACCGCTGGTTGGGAATGATCGGAAGTAAAGGTTTTAGATGAATTGGATATTAGGCAGGAAAAAAAACAAGCAGACGTTATCTTGCCTTTTTACCTCAGTACGAACATAAGAATCTCTAATGATTATATGAATAGTCATTGATCTGAATGCCTGGCGTTCAACGCAATAGCATGGAAGTGTTTTAGAGAGGTTTTTGAGTTCTATGACGTTGAATACAAAATGGAAACTGAAAATACTCCAAACGCCGTAACATATAACATATATATTTAACTTCACAGCTTTTGGAGCATTTTAATATTCGATTTCAGGAATGTGAGTGGTTTAAAATTTCAATCTCTCACCAACGGGGTCATTCACTTAGACCTGGGATTGCATTTCATTCAAAGAAAGCGGAGGGTGAAGGGGAACGATATGTGAGGGCGAAACATTTAAATATCTCCATGCAGCCGCTCCCTCGTCACTCTCAAATCAGAAGACGCCAAAGTGGCTGCACCATTTTCCATGATCTGGTAACGTGATTGGAGGCCTGGTTCATGTTCATTCAGTAAGGGAAGGAATCGCTGACAATCTTAGCAATAACGAAACACGAGAGGCCCATAAGCAAAAGCTAGGGGTAGCTAAGAGGCGATGAGCCGCTTGGTGGCGTCATCAAATTATCTGCGCAGGGGTTAAGGTCGACGATTTTTCGTCGCGAATAAATAAGGCAAAATTAGGCAACGGATCACAAAATATATGCCTCTTTATTTTTCTAGCTTTATCAAAATCGATAATAAAACACGATGAATGAGACAATTACTTACTTAATTTGTAATCACTTATTATTATTATTATTATTACTAATTATCAAATAAATATGATGCTGTTGATTCCGAAGGAAAATGTATTCTTCTACCTACCAAAGTATGATTTTTTTAAAATAGGAGGCACAAAACGAAATCGGTTGGAAGAATTAGTACCTTTTTTTTCAGACATCCAATAAAAAATCCCATCCTTACATGTTGAGTGAAAGTACTTAAGAGAGTAAAAAGGAAAGTTTTAAACCACAACTAGGAACGCGAGAAAAATATGGATGAGGATTGGATGCAGAGAGCTTAGTGCAAAAACTCTTCGAGATAATGCATAGATTTGCCAAAGTGATCAGAGAAACCATGTTTAAGCATATCCTGACAAAGCTTTATAAATAAAAGGAAACGTTGGCAAAGCAAGCACATTAATGATTTAACTAAATCCTCAAGAACTTGACAAAATGAATACGAAAAAGAAATGGGGAATAAGAGCGACACATTATAAGTGATCATTGCTTACCTATATTGTTCCGCAATGTTGTCGCCTGTGATGCGTCGGTTGTGATACAAGTGAAACTTGTTGGTCGTCCCTGTTACGGCTGAAAGGGACAATCTATTTGGATTTGCTGCGGTGGTGACACTGACTGAGGGACGAATTGCTATGCCACGACGAGGAACGGATGCTCGATCTCCAGGGCCTAGAGAACATCCGCTGATACGGGTGTGAAAACACATCCTCATATTCAGGAGATAAGGCTGAGAACGTTGAACACATCCATTAAGAGGATTGTGAAATAATTTGCTATCTCGTCTTCATCTTCCACTCAATACCGCGGCTGTTATATATTTTCTTTTTCAATAAACCTACACGGAATCTCTGTCTTTCGTTGAAATGCCCCGTATTAAGTTAGACAGCTGGCTCATACTTGTGATGAATTATTGGGCCACCAATAGTCGCCGGGAAACACTACTATTTTTAATTAAGATCTTACCTCTTACTTGCTGTGTATAGTCAAATAAAATTAACATCTCAATAAGTCAGCAAGGCTATAATTAGCTTGACGCAGCTCTCAACTCAGCTATCCTACAAGCACACTGATGAATTCATTTTCATTTGCATCCTTAATAAACTGTCCTGTTTTGCGCTTTGGGGGCCGCGGCCGGACCTACTTTCTTCCCATCCACCTTTGCTCCGGCATTATTTCATCAGGTCATCAACTTTCACGATGTGGCCAACTAAGTTTTCCCGTCTTATCCTCAAAGTTTTTATAAGACTTCTCTTTCCTTTCACTATTCTTAGCACTTTCTCATTGCTTAACGCGGTGGATCTATTTTATCTTTTTCATTCTTCGGTAGCACTACATTTCGAATTCTTCCACTCTTTACTCCCCTGCTGCTGTCAACGTCCAAGCCTTGCTGCCATACGCGAACATTCTCCTTATACAGCATCTGATGAATAATTTCTTCGATTTTTTGCATGAAATTTTAGCTGTTAGGATGTTCTTCTTTTTGTAGAATTCCCTCTACGTCTTTGCTACTCTACTGACTATTTCTTTCTTGCATCGTCCATGGCTGATTATTCGGCCTCCTAGGTAGCAAAAATCTTTCACATCTTCAAGATTTTGTTTTCCTATTAATGTTTGTCTTAGCCTTCTTTCTTTTGCTGCATAGTGATATCTTAGTATTCTTTTTGTTGACTTTCAGCTGATACCTGGCCATTGGCCGTACATAATGGTTTGATTCTTAACTATCTGGTAAAGGATGTAATTGATACGACAATCCTCAAAGGGATTGAGAAACGGAGGTTCTAACGGTTAGTGAGGAATAACTATTTACAACTGTCCTTCATAAAAGAAGTTGGATTTTATTATAGGAGTCACATATATATTCGTTAATTACCTGCATTCTTCCGAATGCTAAACTTGAAACGGTAATAAATGTCTGCATCTTTTCCTCTACCATAATACCTTTATCGGCAAACCGCCTCAAAACATCCGGATATGCGGTTGCTGTAAGGAGAATTTCCGTCATTGTGTACCTCCTGTCCCAGTAGCGGTGGGTAGACGGAGCAGAAATGTAAGGTATTTCAGAGTCGCTGCAGTAGTTTAAGTACCCGAGAAATTAGCATTAGCATAAGGCTAACTAAAGAATAGCTATAATATGGAGCCGCATTTGAAATTCCGTATCCCACAGTTCGCACGCGAGCCTCGTAACAATGTCACGCGAAGAAATACCAAAGAGAAATTTGTGTGTACCTAAGACGAGAGTGAACGAATTACAGTAACTGGATATTTCGTGAAAATAAAGGTGATTACATTCCATGAAGGCATGGAAACCGTTTAAATTTTGGTCGACGACGACTCACAGTGGTCCGGATCTGGAAAAAGGTGGACAAAAATCATTTTTCGACTTATTTAAAACCCGCTTCGACTATGCAAGTTCCATAGCAATATATATCTGGGGCATCACACTTCATGCTTACTTTTTATTAAAAAATTGTCAACTTAGATATATTGCGTCAATCTTGCGCTATTTTACACAGAAACGTGTTTTTTCCGTTTTTTCGTGTTTTAAATTTACGCGTTTTAGATTGTTTAAAATTACGTGTTTTAGATTTATTTTTGACTTTACGTCGACAATTATTTTGGAAAAATAACTCCGTAGTATATCAATATAGATATAATACTATCATAAAATTTAGATATTAGCCTTTTAGAGATGTTGATGATTGCTGTAGGAGTAAGTGAAGAGGAGTCAATTTTTTTTCGCAAAAAATTCGCACAAATCAACATTGTTGCAAAAAAAGTTACAAATAAAGTGACGTCGATTTAGACGGAAACGCTAATTGATGACAAGAAAGTACATTATTATAAAGGCATTAGTAAAAAGTCAGCTGCAAGTTTTCATAATAATATAACCGAATAGCAACGATTTTTGTGCCTATCCGCCATACGCGTGAGCGTTAACACGCGAGAATCAGCGCAGTGTAGGCACGTGGTAAAATGTGTCTGCCTATGTTTCATTGACAAGGATTAAATAAAAGAATTTAAGCATTTTGTATATTATTTTCTCATTCATTGCAGCCCAAAGTTATTATATGGACCATTAAAATAATTTCGCTGGTCGATGTTAAGCGCAGTTGTGACACTGGGAGAGGAGGAATTTATTTTCTTCGATCGCTTCTCAGTATGACTTCAATCGTGTTTTGGTAATCCTTTGCTGTTGAGGTGACAGGATGCTTGCACTGCTCAGAAAAAACATCGCTGGATTTCCTTTCTTCCAATCCGTAGTGGCAGGAGAGCAGTTACCCGAACATGTGCTGGACCCAAGGGATGTGGGAAGGGGTCCTTAGTTGGGACATTTTGCTGTCTCACACTGGTTGCACCACCCAACATGACTTTATTCCTTTCTTTGAGGCCATTTGACTGCAAGTGAAACGGCACGTGTTAATAGATGTGTTTTTAACCCTTCACCTGCTTTCACTTGGTTGGGTTTGATTGCAGGTCCGCCGCTAGAATGCAGTCTCCGCTCCTCCGCTAGTCTCCGCTCTCCTCACTAGGTCCTTCGCCAGTCTGACTATCCCGCTCATTGCCCGCGAATTAAAGACGTAGAAAAATAACGCTAGAATCACGCCAGAAAAATATTTCGGCTTTACCCGAATGAGGATGTTTTCCGAAGACTGATCCTAGCTTCGAATTCTCATGATAATTTTCATTTGATAATCCCCGGAAAAGTATCTGCGCTCAGAGAGCGAATGCGAAGAGGAGAGGGAGGGGAGGGATTCAGAAGAGTCTGATATTGAATATTATTAATTTTAAAGAATATAAGACCTTAAAAATGCTTATATTAAAGCATAGGAGTAAAATTTCACTCCAATACTATATATTACGTTTTAGTCCAAAAGCAGTAGGGGAGACCGGGGCACGTTGGCCATAGGGGCAGGATGACCCAGTCGAGTTAATTCATACAATAGATACTGAATCGTGCTAGGAATCTATCAGAAGGTTGGTAGTACACTTCCCCTTTCTCCATAACACCATTATGACTGGCGGAGCTGTTTTTGAGAAGTTGTAGCGATTAATTGTATTTACGCGTGTTTCAGTAAAATTCTACTCCCAGGTTAAATGTGTGTTATTTAAGTTTTGATCAATTTGGGCCCAACAGTTGAGTACTATAATTAAAGCTCATAGTTTAAGGATAACTTGTGTGTGGCATACAATCTAAATTGCTTCAGTAGGTTTTGTAACGAATAGAATTTATTGTAAACATGGCGATGGGGCAGGTTGGCCCAGCGACGACGGGGCACGTTGGCCACCCGGGCTAACATGCCCCGTCCTATGCATTTCTTCGTCAAAAATGGCCTAATTTTGAATAGACGGCCACTTCCATCATCAAATGCGCTGTCATTCAGGTGTAAATGAATTAATATTGTTTCAAATCGGTTACAATGCATGCTTGCCAACAAGAGTGTGGGGAAGTACCTTTTGTTAAGTTTTGTTATCTTTTTGGACCAACACATACATTAATTAGGGTATTTATCGTAGCATGACATTAGTATTACATGTAATATTACCTGACTTTATCATGTCATACGTTCCTCCTTCTCCAAAGCTAGATTTACATTTTTCTGGTATATATGTCACTGTTTATGGAAATGTGCTTAAGCAGTTCATCCGAGAAAAATGAAACAAATTCGAGTGGACTTACACATTTTATTGCCTCTTCAGTAGGGAGAATTGGATTACAATTTAAATTGAGATCGAAAGCTGAATTACCCCTTCCCCACTCACATGGATTATTTTATGTTACATTTGAGGTCAAGCTTGCATCTATAGTCAACTCCAGAGGTGCCGCTGGGTTAGTTGCAATGAGTCGTCTTTGGGAGCGTTGGGTTGCGTCTGAACTGATTAGACACAAAGACTCAATTAAATTCACAGAGGCTACTAAAATATAAGCGCAGTGGTGAAGACAGACATCTATTTGAACGTAACATAGTATCGCAATGTAACGCATGTCAACTGGAGATAAAAAAAGTAAAATACGCGCGTCCGATGTAAGAAGATGAAGATTCACTGTGCTTAAAGTGTGCCTTTTTCGCCTGTCAGCCTGGAGCACAATGTATTTAGCGCACTTATTGCAAGCGTTGGGCTCATTAGACATGTGTGAACAATGAAATCCGCGTACTATTTCACAAGAGCAATAATTGTGCTGATCCTTTGTATCTGGAGAGTCACAAAATCACCTGGGTTGTATTAGCACGCCAGAAATCCTAATAATTAAAGCTTTCCCATTGTTTTAGTGAAATGGTAACATAAATTGAAATATATTTCTTGATAACTATTAGTTTTATTTTGATTTCCTAAAATCATACTAGTTCAGCTTATCAAAACATACATGGGCCAACGTGCCCCAGCCGCTGGGCCAACTTGCCCCGATGTAGGGGCAGATTGGCCCACCTGTCATATGCCCAGTATTTATTAATTGAAGTGAAAACTTCTTTAGCGGCGTTAAGCACTTTTGCGGGATGGGGAAAAAGCATAGAATTCGCGTGAGCGTCACCGACCCGACACCGCGATCGCTACAGCGAGATATACATTTCGGTCTTAAAATTCGTCCGTTAGAATCACGACCTCGGTAGTATAGTGGTCAGTATCCCCGCTTGTCAGCGGGAGACCGGGGTTCGATTTCCCGCCGGGGAGGATTTTTTCTCATTCTCATACAATTAAAAAATTTTTACAAAGGATATTTCAACTACGCAGCCTGCCTAGGTATAGTAAATAAACTTTGTTAATATATTGTTAACATATAGACTGCTAAAGTCTTTTCGTTTTAAAAATATTAAAATTGAAAATAAAAATCGATAGTGTATATTGTATAAGTTCATTAAATATAAAGAGCTCGTGCATGAACGCGCAGAAGAGTGTACACTAGGGCGGATCGGAAAAATCGATTTTTTTCAAATCCATCTGTCCCAATGAAAAAAGTTGTGGGACCGATCAAAAATAAGGCCTGAAAAATTTAAGACCTCTATGTGAACCCCTGACCCTCCCTCAAATGCAATTTAGGGGGGGAAGGTTGAAATTCGAAAAATATAGTATTTTATGGTTATTGCCTATAGATTTTGCCGAGGTACTGTCCTTTAGGACAAAAATTTCATGCATTTTGACGTATCTGCCACCGTTTAGCCACAAAATGCCTAATTTGAGTCCGCGTCCGCGAAGAAAATATTCCAGCGCCCACGCAGCGTCGCGGATACAAGAGCCGCAGGCAGATCCCCTCCCCAGGGAGTGAGACGACTTGTCCCTTATTAGGCGCCTCGTCGGGGTTCAACAAATCGATATTACCGACTTTTAGAGAAGTGATGAAATAGTTTTAGATCCGAGCACGCAGGAAAGGAGCCTACGGTCCATGAAAAGGCCTCTCGAGTGGCTATAAAGGTGTGCGAACTATGGTAACGCTTCCCTTCCATTATGTGTGTGACTAAATGGATTTAGCGGTACAACAGGAAGTACTAAAACTTACAGAAAATGCGAATAGGCCAAAAGTAGGGTTTTTGCTGAAGTACAAAACTCAAGCACTTTTGAAAGAACATTTGAAATTATGCGATATTTTTGCATGTAAGTGCAAGAAGGAGCATAAGGTTCACCCCAATGAAGAAGTATGTTGAGAGACCGGCGGACGAAACTAAAGATGATGGCTCCTGGATTGAGTCCTAAAGAAACTCGACAACTGAGGAAAAACAAGGGAATCTTCGGAGAGCGTTGAGTCGACATCGTCAATTCTTGTATGGGAAAATAGTATCAAAAATTTTCTTCATCAATTCATCCGAAAAAAATTTAACTGAAGAGAAATCATCCGATTTTCATCTCTACGTTCCTCATCAAATAAAAATTCAGGACTAAACTCAAACTGAAACTTCTGCGTGGGAAATGCGTCTGCCAAATGTGATAGAGGTATATGTGAGAACTAAGAAACAGCAATGATCGTCCCCACAACTTTAGCTAACGCAAAAATCATAACTTCGTAAGAAATATCCAAGGTAGTTTGCAAGAATTACTTACGTAGACAGAAACAGATGCTAATTATTGTGAATACGAAAAGAGAGGTATCAAAGGGTGTCATCAAAGGGCTACATTTTTATGGAGTGAAAGACTATACTTTTGTCTGATGAAAAAAGGCAAGAGCACTTATCAATCCATGTTTAGAGGGGAATGTGTGATGTTAGTTGAAGAAACAGCGTCCCACTTTTGGGTTTGCCTCCCCCGTCAGAGGATTAGCAAAAGTTATAAAATCTGCGATTCTCGATTCCTTTCCGAGTGAAAATTAGATACACAAAAATAAAAAGGATTTGAATGCGATGGTGGATACCGCCCAAAGAGGAGGCATCATCCCTATGCTACAAGTATAATACCAACATCCTTTGCTATGTGAGTAAACTCTTCTCGGGATTCCGACTGGGTTAATTTTTCCATAATGGCAAACGTTTCAAGCTCCAACTTGGGGTTCATCATCAGGGATATATTTCGTTGAATCCCGAGAAAAGTTTACCCACATCATTCGCCGGGAAAGCATCAAATCATATTTTATCCCTTACAGAGGTCTATTTGCTAATTGCACTAAGTTGACTTAGATTTGCGACATAAACATTGGGCGGGCAATCTAAGGACCAAATTTGCGTTGTTGCAAGTATGCGTTTGGCGGCCGATCCGAGATTTTTTAAAGTGCTGGATTTTAATATCAACTTTAAGGACTACTCGCTGATGACATATTGGAGAGAGACCACAGTACCTCCGGCTACATCTGACCTAAGTGCTGTGTATTTTCAAAAATCTATCGAGAAACGTTCAAATTTGAAGTTAAATATTTCTTTTTATTATACATAAAGACGAGATATTCGTGAAGAAATTCACCAAAACTTTGTAGACAACAGCGAAAGACGAGGAATGACACTGACATAAGAAATACAGATTGGAAAGCAGGTAATTGAAAACTTCTTTCGTGATTGTTCCTCCACAGACGATACTGAAACATTAAATATTTAGACTAACGAAGTAAGACGCACTTAGTGTGAATTTTGGTGCATTTGGCGCGTGGGAGATGCTTGCGGGTAGGGGACGCGAGCGGTTTTCGCCCAAAATTCATTTAATCACATCTGTCAGACAAAGCCGAAATTGGAGCGCATATCCGAAGTTAGCACACCTTTATAGCCACTCGAGAGGCCTTTTCATGGACCGTAGGCTCCTTTCCTGCGTGCTCGGATCTAAAAGTTTCATCACTTCTCTAAAAGTTGGTAACATCGATTTGTTTAACCCTGACGAGGCGCCTAATAAGGGACAAGTCGTCTCACTGAGCTTCCTTTATTACCTTCTACTATCTTCCGATTTATATTATCAAAGATAAACGACCTCCTAGCAGTATACGCGGGATGTCTTTTGCTGTATTGGAGGCGTGGGAGGGGTAGAAGCGAGCGGGGAGGGGAGGGGATCTGCCTGCGGCTCTTGTATCCGCGACGCTGCGTGGGCGCTGGAATATTTTCTTTGCGGACGCGGACTCAAATTAGGCATTTTGTGGCTAAACGGTGGCAGATACGTCAAAATGCATGAAATTTTTTCCTAAAGAACAGTAACTCGGCAAAATGTATAGGCAATAACCATGAAATACTATATTTTTCGAATTTCAACCTTCCCCCCCTAAATTGCATTTGAGTGAGGGTCAGGGGTTCACGTAGAGGTCTCAAATTTTTCAGGCCTTATTTTTGATCGGTCCCAAAACTTTTTTTCATTGGGCCAGATGGATTTGAAAAAAATCGATTTTTCCGATCCGCCCTAGTGTACACGCTATAAAAATACAGTCAGTACAATTCAAGGCAGTTTCTTTTATGTGCATAGTGAACAATTATAGGTTTAAAGCATATTTAATAAAAGAAATAAAAGCATATTATATTTTAATATATAAATGATGTTACTTTCTATTCATACACATCGTATTTTTAATATATATTTAATAATAAACAGTTTGCTGAAAACATTAATTTCAATTTTTGGTGAAAAATGCGTATTACTGGAAAAATTAGTACTTTATTATTATTAAATCTACATAAAAAATAAATGGATAATAGTTATTTCAGTTTTCACTTCTGTCGGCAAGTCCCACGACTGCCCCGTTTTTTTTAAATTTATAACTCATATATTCAAGTTTAATTATTTCCATCCAGATTTAGACAGACTGTTCTATAATTTAGCAAAAATTTCATAAAGTTAAATATGCATAAATAAAAAATATTTAAAAATGTAAAAAAATCGGGCCAACGTGCCCCGGTCTCCCCTACCTCAAGAAGCCAAAAAATAGTCAGTAAATTAAAATTCTACAATATTTTCTAAAATAAGAGTTTAAAACTGCAGAAATGAAAATAGCACGCAAAAAACTTAAACGGTGCATTTTTCAAAGTAATCCGACAAAAATCTGATGTTTGTCCAACATTTTCGCGATCCGGACCACTGTGCGGCGTAACGTGAATGGCGGCAGCGTGCAGTAGTCAATTTTACCCGTATGCAACGGTATAAACGTAGAAATTATTATAATAGATAAAGGTAATTAAATAAAAAATCATTTAGGGGTATCTTACGAGACAAATAATTAAGGAATCAGCTTGTTGTAGATTTTTTGATTTTCAAATGTGCGCCCTTGCGGGCTTTTTAGTCCCTGCTCTCGCCGCTAGGGGAACACTACGGCGCAGCCTGTTCGCGCACCTCCTGTAGATGCGGTGAGCACCTGTTCGCTCGGCTCTCTCTCTCTCTCGCCTACCTCAGAGCAGTAAAGAACTCTTCTCTCCCTAACTATTCATGTACTCCGCGTCGTCTCGTCCGCCTTACTGTACTGTTGAAGTATTAAATCTTTTCAGAAAGGAGCTAACGTGCCTTTATTTTTTTGTAATACGCAACATTTTTGGTCCTTCGGGCCGGATTGAGATCGCGGTAGGAGAGCAGTAAAACTTGCCGATTAATAATTTCTATTAAAATATTTCGCTAAACGAAAGTGAACTTTAATAACGTCGACTTTCAAGAGACCACGTGGTTCCTGATCCACCATTGCTGGTTCCTGTCTTCTGCTTCCTGAATCTACGAAGAAAAGAAATCATCTTTCCTCCTCTTCAGCAGTGTGCCTGCCTTAATTTCAAGTGAAATTTTCGGTAAGAACTTTCTTTTATGTGAACTTAAGTGAACTTTCATTTAAACCTCAACGTGGATATTGCTTCTATTGAGTCACGTGTGAACTTTTGCATCAAATATTATTCATTGACTTGAAGTGCTTCATTCTCAACACTTGTTCTGAGTCACTTTTTGGCGTAGGGAGCTATGATACTAACGTCGACGGCCACTTTCATGCCGACCTTGAAAACTTGATTGAGAACATTTTCTGAACTACGGGACTGAATTGTGCCTTCCAATGGGACCTTATGTGCTTTCCATTCACTTCAGTCTTCATATTAAGTTCCTTTAATCTGAATGACCGTGTCAATTTAGCTTAACGCTATGTCTGAGGAACTTGAAAAACTTATTCAATCTCAATTTAAGAGAGGAGAATTAATTTCAAGATTTTGGGCTAATACCTTAAAACGAGGGGTAGATAATCTCTCGTGCACTGTCCTAGAACAGCGAAAAATATTAATTTCTTCGTACTGGGATGATTTCTTGTCAAAGCACTACGCACTGCTAGAGAAACCCGAGGTAGCCAAGACTACCTACGTTTCTGAAGATATTTTCTCTAAAATAGAAGAGCATTACATTGACGCGTGTTCTAATATAGCCTCGTGTTTGAATTCCTTATGTGCTCCAACCGACGTCAAGCATGACGCATCGGGTGATATTTCGCGTGTCAGTATTCATTCGCAACTTCCGAAAATTGAATTGCCTACCTTTTCGGGTAATGTGTTGGAGTGGGAGAGTTTTCGCGATCAATTTAAAAAACTAGTACATGAAGTGCCAGAACTGTCTGATGTGCACAAATTACTTTATTTGAAAACTCATTTGCGTGGTAGTGCCGCAGAAGTGATTGAAAATACACCTGTTACCAGTGCTAATTATCAGGGCGCATGGAATGATCTTGAGCAGCGCTATGGGAGTAAAAGGATTCTTTCTAATATTCATATGAAGAATTTATTTGAACTCTCTCCTGTGCAAAAGCCCACCTCCGCTGAACTAAAAAGGGTGTTAGATCAGTTTCGTCAGACTGTAAGAGCTTTTCAAAATCTTGGCAAACCGGTTGAACAGTGGGACGAATGGTTTGTGTTTCTTCTGACAAGAAAATTAGATTCGTCTACTCGTCTGATGTGGGAGTTGTCACAAACAGACATGAATACTGTTCCTAAATTCGAGGGATTTTCTATTTTTTTGGAGACTAGAATTCATGCCCTGGACGCGTCGAAGGAGTTAGATTCTGCAAGTACTTCTGCATCTCAAAGCGAAGCCAGACGTGATTTTTCTAGTAACCAAAGATCTAAAACGCGATCGTTAGTTCATACGTCATCCACTAAGCGATCGCACAAGAGCACCTTGCGATGTCTCTTATGCTCCAATGGGCATCCTTTGAGCTACTGCTCTGTGTTTAAAAGTATGATGCCAAATGAACGCAAAGAACAGGTTCATAAACATTCACTTTGCTTTAATTGCCTATCTAAACAGCATGGGACAAGACTTTGCAAATCTGTTGGCCGATGTTTGGTGTGTAATCAGAAACATCATACCTTACTTCATCAGTGCTTTCCCCCTAGGACACAAGAAACAACTCAATTTCCTACGAACAGTTGTTTTGTTTCAGAGTCACCGGCCTTAGTTCCTCCAGCTTCCGTACCCACGGAACAGGCAGGAGCATCTAGTTGCTCGGTGGTTACAAAAAGGGTTGTTCTTTTAGCCACAGTTTGCGTTAAAATTGAAGCCCCGTCTGGAAAATTGCTTACAGTTCGAGCTTTGATGGACACTGCTTCTGATTCCTCTTTTGTTTCAGAGTGGGTCGTTCAAACTTTACAGCTCAGAAAGACAATTGTAAATGTTCCGGTTACGGGTGTTCAAGGGTGTGAAACTGGTGTTTCAACCAGTGCAGTGAACTTACGTATTCTTTCAAGTTTTGATCCTCGATTTGAACTCAAAGTACAAGCTTTAGTTCTTAGAAAGTTAACCTCTTTGATTCCGTCTAATTATGTTCAACGTGAACATTGGCCTCACTTAACTGACATAACGCTTGCTGACCCTGACTTTGCAATCCCATCAAAAATTGACCTCATACTGGGAGCAGATGTTTGCGGACCCCTATTTTTAGATGGTTTCCGCCAAGGGCCCGCCGGCTCTCCTAACGCTAGGCTAACACCGTTTGGATGGGTATTGTTAGGTCCAGTGGAATGTTCTTCTGAGGACTGTCTGGTGAAAAATTCCGTGACCTTAATGCATATTGAAGCTTACAATAACCTAACAGCTGAAATGCAAAGATTTTGGGAAGTGGAGGAGGTTCCCTCAGAATCTCCAATGTCAGAAGAGGACACTCGTTGTGAAAATAATTTCAAGGAAACGCATACAAGAAATTCAGATGGACGTTATGTTGTGCGTTTGCCTCTAAAAGCGGATGTTTCTAATTTAGCTTCATCACGATCATCCGTATTGAGATTATTTCAAATGTCTGAGAAGCGCTTAGCAACTCAATCTTCAATCAAGCAGAAACACATTGAATTTATGTCAGAATACTTTGATATGAATCATATGGAGGCCACTTATTGTGAGACGGCTTCGGGCTATTACATGCCTCATCATGCCGTGGTAAAAAATCGCGATCCTAAAGGAAAGATAAGAGTGGTGTTCAATGCTTCTTTCAAAACTGCTTCTGGTTATTCTTTAAACGACTTGCTATTGTCAGGACCTAAGCTCCAACCTGATCTATGGATAATCCTGACACGGTGGCGTTTCTTTCGTGTTGCATTTACTGCAGATATTATAAAAATGTATCGTCAAATAAGAATGCACCCCGACGACATGAACCTTCAAAGAATTGTTTGGCGATGTAATCCTTCAGAGCCTATTAAAGATTATAGACTGACTACCGTTACGTACGGAACTGCTTCCGCTCCTTTTTTAGCACTTCGCGTGTTGCGCCAATTAGCTCAAGATGAGCAGGCCACATTTCCAATAGGAGCAAAGGTCATAGAAAACCACATGTATATTGATGATATTCTAAGTGGTGCAAATACCTTAGAAGAGGCGTTGGAAGTCAAAAAGCAACTTGTAGATATTTTAAAAAGTGCAGGCTTTCATTTAAGTAAATGGGCATCAAATAGCACTGAAATTTGCCCGGATACTCGCATTGAACATAAAGTGTTCACAGAAACTGATCAAGTTGTCGCCCTTGGACTTCATTGGTATCCTGAGACTGATGCCTTTCATCTTAGAACTATTAAATATCCAGAAGAAGTCACTTTACTGTCAAAGAGAATAGTTTTGTCAGATGTTGCTCGTCTTTTTGACCCTTTAGGTTGGATGGCGCCAGTGTTAGTATTTGCAAAGGTGTTTATGCAAGATTTGTGGCTAGCTAATTTGGAATGGGATCAGTTATTGCCAGTTAACCTAGCTATTTCTTGGCAAAAATTCCGTTCGTCATTAAAGAAGCTAGAATTAATAAGTGTTCCTCGTTGGATTCAATTTTCAAATGAAAATTTGTCAAATGTTACTTTTCATGGGTTTAGTGATGCCTCAGAACGTGCCTATGCGGCTGCAGTTTACATACGTGTGTCAGACCGAACGCATGGAGTATCAGTAAATTTGTTAGTAGCGAGGACTAAAGTGGCCCCAGTTAAAACAATTAGTGTCCCCAGACTAGAATTGTGTGCTGCTGTGCTACTAACTCGTCTTTTAGTAAAGCTCATCGGTGGACTCCGCCTGGAAAAGGTTCCTGCTGTCTTCGCATGGACTGACTCCAAGGTCACCCTCTCCTGGATCCGAGGCCACGCGTCCAAGTGGAAACCATTCGTGGCACACAGAGTTTCTGAAATCCAGTCAGCCCTGCCCACGGTCAGCTGGAGGTACGTTTGTACAGCCCACAACCCAGCCGATGCAGCCACCCGAGGAATTGACCCTGATGAACTCATTCGGCATCCTTTGTGGTGGAATGGACCACATTGGCTTGCAAAAGAGGAGACAGCCTGGAGCAGAGAACCTACAGTTTCGGATGGCTCCGAAAATGTGGAGCTAAAGGGTGCAGAGAAACTGACATGTCATGTCGCTCAAGCGTCAGAATTTGGTGACATTTTCCTTAAATATTCTTGTATTTTACGTTTGCTAAGGATAATTTCCTTTTGTTTAAGATTTTTGTATAATTACAGGAACAAAGATCGTGCACGCCTTGGCCACATAACTGCTGAGGAGCGTGCCGCTGCCTTAGATTGCCTGATTAAATGCTCGCAGTCTCGATATTTTGGACTAGAATTTGACTGCTTCAAAAGCTCCAAGCCTCTGCCCAAGTCCTCACCTCTCCTGCCTTTGCAACCCTTCCTCGACGAGAAAGGAATCATCAGAGTGGGTGGCAGATTAAAGAACGCTGTCTTGTCATATGACGAGAGACATCCCATAATCATCGCCAAGCAATGCCATCTTGCACTGTTACTTGCTCGGCATGCTCATGCAGCGACGCTTCATGGGGGGCAACAACTCACCCGTTGCCACCTTGCTCAAAAGTACTGGATAATCCGAAACCGGGTTCTAGTAAAACAAGTAATAAGACAGTGTGGTGTCTGTGCCAAATTCCGCACTAAAACTGCGCATCAGCTGATGGGGGACCTACCTGTGGAGAGACTGAAGCCCCAAAAGGCCTTTTCCTTTTCGGGTGTGGATTTTGCTGGCCCTGTACTTCTGAGAACTACGAAGGGTCGAGGACATAAATGTTATAAGGGCTATATTTGTCTATTTGTTTGTATGTCCACAAAAGCAGTTCATTTGGAATGTGTCTCTGATCTGTCCTCTAATGCTTTCACTCTTGCCTTTCGCAGATTTATTTCGAGGAGAGGCCGTTGTTTGAAACTTTTCAGCGACAACGCCACCAATTTTAGAGGTGCTGACAGGGAACTTGAGAAGCCTATTTAAAGCAGCTTCCTCCTTCTACGAAAAAGCATCGGCAGATCTCAGCACCTGTGGGACTGATTGGATTTTCAATCCTCCGCATGCACCTCACTTCGGCGGCCTGTGGGAAGCCGGAGTCAAATCTGTGAAGCATCATCTCCGAAGAGTGAATGGAGACCAGGAGCTGACTTCTGAAGAAATTTCAACGCCTCTCTGTCAATTAATTGCCTTGCCTGAACCTTTTTCAAAATTAGATTCTTATTTAATATGTAAAAATGTTATTTTTTCACGGCGGGCGGCATTTCTTTTGTTGTTTGATAAGGTTCCTTTTCTTTTGTTTAAATGTTTCTTTTTTTTGAAATGTATCAAATGTATTGTTTCGTCATGGACGAGGCGGGCGGTATGTTGTAGATTTTTTGATTTTCAAATGTGCGCCCTTGCGGGCTTTTTAGTCCCTGCTCTCGCCGCTAGGGGAACACTACGGCGCAGCCTGTTCGCGCACCTCCTGTAGATGCGGTGAGCACCTGTTCGCTCGGCTCTCTCTCTCTCTCGCCTACCTCAGAGCAGTAAAGAACTCTTCTCTCCCTAACTATTCATGTACTCCGCGTCGTCTCGTCCGCCTTACTCTACTGTTGAAGTATTAAATCTTTTCAGAAAGGAGCTAACGTGCCTTTATTTTTTTGTAATACGCAACACAGCTGTATTAAATTGCTAGATAAGGCAATATGTTAAGTTGTACTTTGTGATTAGAGCGCGATTGGAGTGATATTTAGTATCGATATGGGCTGAATTTGAACGTTGACTGACAATTAAACATTATATTAACAAGAGTATAAATTTTTATTCCTCTAAAGTTAAGCTGTTAGCGTTTTGTGCCCTCTAATAGTGTCCAACAACTTCAATTACCCACCCGGTGAAAGAAAAAGTTGAAGTTCGCCCGAAGTTGTCCGAAGTTATAATAGCAAAAATTATTTTTCACAATTAATTCCTCCAATTAGTGTGTACAAGTTTTAATTTTAAGGGCCACCATTTTTCAAACTCATTGATTTTTTTAACGTGATTGTTCTTTTTGACCCAGAATTGAATTCCATTGCAAGGAAACGCAGAGGTGGGGAAAATACATTTCCATCGTATTTTAGATACAAAATACATATTACTAATAAAACTTGTTTTAAAATACAAAATACTCTAGAAATTTATATTCGATATAAAAATTACAATTGTAATTTAAAAATAATTTCTTAAATTACGAAATATAATAAACCATCAGACCGTGAAATTAAAAAATGTCAGCTCCAAAAATCAAAATGTATAATGCTCAACTCCGTTCCTTGAAGATATAATGCAGTAAATAAGTAATTCCACATGAATGTATTGAACATGAACAAGCTTTCAACATTTCATAGCAAAAGAGATTTGGACGTGTTTACTATGACCAGTTTAGTGAAAAGCACTCAGTTTAGAAGAAAACAGACGAGATAAGGATAATTTGGTAACTGGCAATGGGATAATTTTTTTTGAGGCACAGCCAAATTTTCAGTTTTTGTTGATTGCTTGTTAACTCATATATTGCAATAAATGCACAAGAAGTTTGAGTTTCGTTCTTACTGGGAGCATTTTCGTGCGAAAAATGCGTGAATAATGTACAAGTGGAAATCTGGAAGCAAATATGGTTACAGTAAAACTATACTGTTCCATGGCTCCGGGATACCGAAAGTGGCCAATGTAGCTGAGCCTTTTTATGTGGCCGTGAAAAACGTGGATTTGAGCGCATAAAATAAAAAATTATTCTAGAAGAGCAGTATTTCATATTGGTGACATGATCCTGTGGGAAAAAAGCATTTATTATAAGGGTTAAAGGTCGTGAACGTGAATTGTTTCTGGGAAATGAAAAAGCAAATTTTAAGTGTATTATTTCCCGATAATTCAGTCCAATGAAATGATCGTGCTCACGGTGCGAAGCTTCCTGACGTATTCTTAATGCTTGACTATTTTCGTAATAACGTGGACGTACAATTGTACGGAGCCTTCAATCGAAGGCTTCACACGGAGTCATTGGCAATATCGAACAGCAGTTTTTATTGTAACCATGTTTCCTTCCAGTTTTCCACTTGCACACATTTATCATTTTTCGTACGAAGGTGCGCCCAGTAAGAACGAAATGTAAACTTCTTATGTATTCATTGCATGATATCGGTAGACAAGAAATTAGCAAAAACTGAAAAATTAGCTCTGCCCCCAAATTATAACTAAAGGGCAAAATGTGTGCCCGACATGCATCCCGTGAGCTCACGCTCGGAGAGTGGACATTCAAAGCTTTAGATTGTTTTAAATTGGATTACGAAGCGAAGCATACCTGGCGTGTATTTCAGTGTGCTGCTTCGTATATCAGTCAGTTAATCGAATAATTACAATTCAAAAAGAACATCTCAACCAGGGACCGTTATACACGTGAAACCGGAAGAATAACTGATAATTCCATAATTTATCGAATGTTACACTTTTATGGCAGGTGCGTTCAGTGGCAGGATCTAAAAAAAATGGTATTTTCACATTAGAACTGTTATTTAAAAAGAAAATATTCTTCTATTTTTGTTTAAATACTTTTATCCAGTTGAGTATGTGTTTAAGATCCCTTAAAATTTCGCCATAGACTTTTTTCTGACAAAGCGGTAGTTATATTTAAATGGTATTATTTTTTGAAATTGCACTTTTATGAAACGAACAAATTTTAATCCAACGATGGTTCCACCACAAAACGAAATTCTATACTCACCTAACAGGATCACTCAATCAGTTCTTCAACCCGACGGTTTGTTTGGTCAAGTAAGTGTAGAGCTTCAGGATTCAAAAAATCTAGGTGGGGAATCAACTCCCTTCCCTAGATTACCTCGCTTTTGTAAGATTTTTGTTTGGGTTCGTCAGAAGGCTTCAACGAGGAGTTGAACCTGGTGGACTTAGATCATTTGCCCGACACTGTACCCACTCAAATAGCATGCTCTCCATGGTCGGGGGAGAGGGTCACGGTAGGCTGGAGCACTCGGTCTCTGATGTAAGGGTATGTATGTCCCATTCATGTTCAAGCGTCTGGACATGCCCAAACTCAAATCCTCGATGCACAATGAGGCCAAGCGAAAGGAACTGATCCCGCTCCTCCAATCGTGTGCCCCTGGATTGGTCGAGGGTGAGCCCCAATCAAACATGCCAAGGGTCTGAAACACTGATGTAGTCATTCAAGGGTACATTACTTTTGAAGCGGCAAGATGACATTATCAATGTTAGAATATATTATACATATCCCCCAATCGGGTGTCCTGAGTTTAAGAATATAAGAGACTATTCAATTTCAAGAATATATTCTTAATTGCAGAATATTTTCTTAAGGCTGCAGTTCTGGCGGGATCCCCTCTCAAATTAAGGCAATTACTCTGGGCATTGATTTAAGAGTAAACCATTCGTAAAACAAGCGGGCGCCACTCGATTTAAGATTCTCTTTCGGCGTAAAAACATCAACTTTAGGAATCTACATCAGTTTTTATTTATTTTAAGCTTCTGAAGCTACAAAAATGTCCTTATTTTCCTCCATTATTGTCAGAATTTAGCACTTAAAATGGCGACGTTTTCATTAAATTGACACTTCTAGTAATACAGAAATAGCGACTTTGGTGCGTGACGTCTACCTTAAATGTCTTCCACATTTCAATACATAAATGTTTGCTTTAAATGGCATAGTTGGTTGCATTTTATCTCTCGAATAAAACAATCAAATTTTCTAAGACCCTCAAGGTTTCAGATTTAGCGTACCCATTCTTATTTGAAGAGTTAGCGTTTTGACAGTTCTTACAAAACTTGTTCATATTTAACTTTATACACGAATCACTGATTGATTTTTAGGAATTCAACCCGTTAGTGTCAAAAAAATTGATTTCAAGTTCACTTCGGACTTAAAAAATTCTCTCGTCTGATGAGGAAAATTTATCGTATAATATCTTCCTAAGTTGAACAGATACAAATATGCTGCAAACGGCATAGGTGACTACTTTTAACTATCCCTCAAATTCAACAATCAATTTTTCTAAGGTACTTGAGGGTTCATTGACAGGGTATATGGGTACCCCTATTTGACAATAAAGCGTTTCGACGTTTATTACAAAAAATGTTCTTCCATCAACGTAACATATACATATATAGTTTGTTTTCACAAATTCATTCTCTAAGTCCCTCAAAATTGATCTGAAATTTATTTGACACTAAGAAATTTTGTTCAGATTTATAAATAGAGGAATAGAGAAATATTTTTTATTCAGATTTATTGATCATCATCTGTTTTTAATCCTATAATTAGATATCGCTATTATCCAAACAAATGTTTTCATTAAATGATTTATTGTGCTAGTCTGTCAGTTAAACCTTTTATATGTCCAATTATTTTTCTTCCTTTTTTCGTCCATGATACATTTTATTATCCATGTATTTGGAATACTGTTACTGGTAATGAATTTTTGGAAATCGTGATAGGAAGTAATTAAGTCACATTTTAATTATGTGACAAATATATTTTTTAAATTCTTTCAAGTAAATACATTTTAAGTTTTCATTGTGTTATATACAAGTTCTCTTCTTTAAATTTAACCCCCATATGTTTTTAATTAACGATTCTACCTCTCCTGTTTTTTAAATTAAATTTTCGTTAGTTTTATCCTTCTTTCCTCCTCCTTATAACTAATATACGCAGTTAGTTTTCCTCTTGCTCTCCTTACCCATCCCACCAAATAGGAGAGACCGGGGCACGTTGGCCCGATATTTTTAAAATTTTAAATATTATTTATTTATGCATATTTAACTTTATAAAATTATTGCTAAATTATACAGTAGTCTTTCTGAATCTGAATGGCAATTTTTAAAATTAAATATATGAGTTATAAATTTTAAAAATTAAATAAATACTGGGCATATGACAGGTGGGCCAATCTGCCCCTACATCGGGGTAAGTTGGCCCAGTGGCTGGGGCACGTTGGCCCATGTATTTTTTGATAAGCTAAACTAGTATGATTTTAGGAAATCAAAATAAAACTAATAGTTATCAAGAAATATATTTCAATACATGTTACCATTTCACTAAAACAACGGGAAAGCTTTAATTATTAGGGTTTCTGGCGTGCTAATACAAACCAGTTGATTTTGTGACTCTCCAGATACAAAGGATCAGCACAATTATTGCTCTTGTAAAATAGTACATGGATTTAATTGTTCGCACATGTCTGACGAGCCCAATGCTTGCAATTTATGCACTAATTACACTGTGCTACAGACTAACCGTATAAAAAGGCACACTTTAGGCACAGTGAATCTTCATCTTCTTACATCGGACGCGCGTATTTTATTTTTTTTAGCTCCAGTTGACATGCGTTACATTGTGATACTATGCTACGTTCAAATAGATGTCTGTCTTCACCACTGTGCTTATATTTTAGTAGCCTCTGTGAATTTAATTTGAGTCCTTGTGTCTAATCAGTTCAGACGCAACCCAAAGCTCCCAAAGACGACTCATTGCAACTAACCCAGCGGCACCTCTGGAGTTGACTATAGATGCAAGCTTACCCTCAAATGTAACATAAAATAATCCATGTGAGTGGGAAAGGGGTAATCCAGCTTTCGAGCTCAATTTAAATTGTAATCCAACTCTTCCTAAGGAGAGGCAATAAAATATGTAAGTCCACTCGAATTTGTTTCATTTTTCTCGGATGAACTGCCTATGCACATTCGCATAAACAGTGACATATATGCTAACCAGAAAAATGTAAATCTAGCTTTGGAGAAGGAGGAACGTATTACATGCTAATGTCAGGCAATATGACATGTAATGCTACGGTAATACCCTAATAAACGTGTGTGTTGGTCCAAAGAGGTAAGAAAACTTAAAAAGATACATCCCCACACTCTTGTCGGCAAGCATGCATTTTTACCGATTTGAAACAATACTAAGTCATTTACACCTGAATGACAGCTCATATGATGATGGAAGTGACCGTCTATTCAAAATGAGGCCATTTTTGACGAAGGAATGCATTGTCGTCGCTGGGCCAACCTGCCCCATCGCCATGTTTACAATAAATTCTATTCGTTACAAAACCTACTGAAGCAATTTAGATTGTATGCCACACACAAGTTATCCTTAAACTCTGATCTTTTAATAGAGTACTCAACTATTGGGCCCAAATTGATCAAAACTTAAATAACACACATTTAACCTGGGAGTAGAATTTTACTGAAACACGCGCAAATACAATTAATCACTATAACTTGTCAAAAACTGCTTCGCCAGTCATAATGGTCTTGTGGAGAAAGGGGAAGTGTGCTACCAACCTTATGATAGATTCCTAGCACGATTAAGTGTCTATTGTATGAATTATCTCGACTGGGCCATCCTGCCCCTATGGCCAACGTGCCCCGGTCTCCCCTACTTTTCACTTTCAGCCCACTCCCTTAGTTGTAAGAATGTTTCCTTCCTCTGCAAATTCATGAGTCGACTCATCACCTCTTCTGAATTATCCATAGTGCTTTAAAAGAAGTTATAAAGTTCAATTTAAACAATCAAATATGTTTTAACAACACATGAAAAATTTTCAACTCTCATTTGGTTTATTCTAACCTTTATCAGAGCTTTCAAAAACCAACAGTATTTCGAATAGCCTGCGAGACTTCGTCGTTTATAACTGCAAAATGTGCGTCTTTAGCTAGTTTTTCAAAAATAATTTGACATAGCCGATCACCCGGAGGTATCAAATGATCCTCATCTGAATGATTGTATGGTATTATCTTTACTCCGTCTCGATAATCACTATCAATAACACTTCCTCCATCCTCTACACCATATTTCAAACTCATTCCTGATCGAGTAGAAGTTCGACCGTAATATCCCTTTTTGATCTCATGAGAGAATCCATCTCCTCCCTCGTTTAGGAATAATGTTTGAATCTATTGCACTAATGTCATATCCCGCTGGACAATCATATGTTGCTTTTGGAACCATTGCAAGTGTATGCATTTTTTTTACGAAGATGTACATTCTGTTGAGAGAAATAAATTATAATACAGTTTTTAAATTAATTTTGAGACTTTTGAGTTGTCTAAAAATATTTACACTTATTCAACAGTAGAAGAAGGACGCAGATGATTGAGTTTTACGCAATGGTATATCGCAATTTCCAAATGGGAAATTTTTAAGTAATATTCCTCGCATAATGATTTTTATTTTATTTATATAGATACCCATGGTTATGTAAATATAAAGTTGTAATTAAAAAGACAAGATAATTATGGAATGGGTCTTTGTGGCACGCTGTGACATTTTGTAAGTTTGTTTTATAGTATAGTTATTGTTTCGAGCGGCCTTTTTACTCATGGATTATTCGGAATCGAATTTGGACTTAGCCCATGGTATGGATTCAATGCGGAGAATCATGGAATAAATTGTAATAGCTTGCAAGATTGTCGATGACAGGAGTCACGAAGAATAGCTAAAGCTGTAAGTGGTGTCTGGACCATTGAAATATTTTACCATCTTCGCTAATTATTACAGCTAAGTCTATAGGGAATCGTTCCGCAACTTCAGCCGTAAATGGTATTGCATATTTTATATGGAAGGACAGTGGAGTAATATAGTGGGCAAAGAATCTCAGTTTATGGAGCCTGCACATCTTTGAAGTAGCGGTGCCAGTGAAAAATGTTTTCTCTAATACTCCTTTGGATTATATAGTTTACTCTCCCGTCATTCTTAAAAATATCAGCTATAAGTGAGGTTTACGGAGATATCATATTGAGGCTATGAATTTCTTCGTAAAAATTGTAATTTAGGAAAATATAATTTTTTCTGCCACATAAATACAGTAAAATATTTATTTTAAGAGCGTGTGTGTCTGAACTTAAAACTTTATTCTTAGTTAAGGCAGCCTCAAGATTAAGTCTCATTAGCGAACTGAAATGAGCAGGTTAATTTTTATCACGTGGATATGTATTCGTAATGAGGAGGTGGTGGCAGGAAAGATGGCTTAATCGCGAGGACGGATTTGTTTTACTTTGAATGAAATCTGGAATAATCACGGATTTGGGAATTTGAATCCAATTGCATGACAATCAGGCCCATAACCCCCCATGATAATGCTGCCCCATACTAACTGGCAACGAAATCAATCACAATTTAAAGAAGCCTGAAACGACCTTGCTAGCGAGAATAAGTAGGTCATAGATCTCTCAAGCTCCTAAAACATTACAATTTAGGCTAAAATGTATTTTTATGGATTTGTTACAATTATTTTGGGACCATAAGTTACCTTAGGATACTGTGGACGTGAGCTCTAAAATTTCGTGTTTTAATGGTTGAAGAATTGAACCGATTTTAGTAATAGTTTCACAAGTAGGACGGCTAATTTTCTCTTTCAAGTAGGCTCACCAGGATTCATCAGTCCTTACCGTCCAAGGTATATTCGCCATCACTCTTATCTGCGCGACTACGAGCTTTCAAGATTTAACGGACAATTCTCTACACGGATACCTCCCTGATTTGTTCGTGCGGCGCTCCGGGGCCGTTTATGGGTTGGGGGCGTTATGGGGGTGGTATGATGTTGAGCAGACCGTCCTGAAGGCGACCCCAACCAGCATGCACCTCCCTTACAAATGAAACAAGCTATCCCGGGAAAAACCTTTACTGGTCGCGGCATTGAAAACTGAAATAAAAATGCAACTTGGCAGAACTCACTCAATCCCACCCTCTAATATAATAGTAATATCCTTCAGCATTGACAATTCCCAAGATGACCACAGTATCATGACTACGAGTCGATACGTTTAGCAGAAATAGGTCCAGATAGGAAACCAGTCTAACTGCTCCAAGTCAACTGCTTCTATGAGAGCAGATCAACCCGCAAACTCAGGGGCACTCATACTTTATTGCAATTATTTAATCCCAAAAGCCAATCTAAACCTTCCTTGAGATTTAAACCTTATTTTTTGCAGAGGATCGACGATTCGTCCTCTTACAACAATGTTACCATCACATCACCATCCTCGATGCGTTGGCTGCATCGGCAAGATACGCCAGCGCCGCCGTCGGCGATTTGAGTCTGGAATTCACTCACTGACGTCACTTCTGCTTTCAGCGTTACCCATCATTGAGCACCGTTGCTGAATTCGTGGAGGGCCGAGCGTCCTCTGCAAACGCCCACTCAAAAGGTGTTGAAATGCAGGTGGCACTGCAGAATTAGCAGGTAAGGTAAAAATGTGCTGCATTTTTATTTTGAAATAGAAGTATAATGCTTTTGGCAAGACATTTATGGCAACACCAGGGTATTTACAGTTTCAAATCTCTTTTATTTCTTGTGTTGTCTACAGACAGAAAAAATCTAAATCTATCTTACCATCTAAATCTCACTCATTTGTCTCAGATTGTGAGTATTGTCAAAATCATTTTATAGCAATACAAATAATTATTTATACATCCCTAAGAAATAAATGAACCATCTTTGGGACAAATTTCCTTTTTTAGAGTGTGAGGACAACAAATACAGCATTTGAAGATAACTACATTTTCCTTAAGTACATATCAGTTAATAAGTCAAGTAAACTCTCACTGAGAGCAAAAATTGCATCAATCAAACAATTTATCCATCACATATTTGTGTTAATTTAATATCATATGATATCTAACATTATGTACTAGGTAGGTACTATAATTATTTAATACTATTCACAATCATTTTCATTATTTAATGTTAGGCTTATATCTAAATACTTATCACAATTTTTTACGATTAATTTATCATAAGATTTATCTGGAAATGACATAACACGAAACTTAAAATTAATTAAAATATACAAGCATGAAATATGAAAGACTTACATTGATATGACTTGAGATAAAATTTTGAATTATGAAGAGAGTATCTCCTTCTCTTGTTCACTGACGAATTATTTTTTGAGCGTTAAATATAAACATGGCATAATAGTATACATTGGCTTGCAATTCTACATGCACAAGAAATGTCCGGAAAGGAAGATTACGACATAATAGATATGATTTAAGCTTTGATACATTTCTGCATTTAATGTGACTATGGGTTTTGAAGTAGTATTTCATATTCGTTCCTATTCCTCACAGATCTTTTAAACAGCAGGAATCACTGAATATTACAACTATTAAATTGCAAAAATCAGAATATGCACTTGAGAATCGAATAAAAAATAAAAATCAGAAATAATTAGAGATTCATCATGTATCAAGAAAAGTAACTTAGGTACAGGATTTTTTTTCAGGCTGGTAATCACTTCAAGGTGCTATGTAATGCTTTAAAGGATTAGGCATTTTTGTATTTTCTTATCCCTAACTGTGGTTCTTAAGCAACAATTTTCACACTGTAGACATAAAATTTATGTAGTAAGTTTCATATTTCCAAAGGATTTGTTAGAGTTATCAAGAGGAAATCATTGGAATGCACAAGTTGCTCAATGTACAAGTTGCTCAGCGCACATTCATCAAAAATCATAACCGAGAACACAGCCCTTGTTTCCAACATGTCAAGGAAAAAATATGGGAATTAGATTTAAACTCTACTAATTGTTGATCTATATTTAATATCTACTATTTAATGATACTAAGTGTAGTGGAAATGGTTGTGTATAATGTCTACAGCCTTTAAAACTAAGGATTAGTTGAGTACCTATATGTTGATATATATAATGCTGCATAGATTTCCAGATAGATGGATTTCCTTAATCTACAGAAAGTTAGGCCTTTGTATTTGCCAAAATTCATCACATGGTCAGGTAAAGAGTTGACGCAAAATGATTTCTCGCTGCCAGTCTCTTCACTTATTCTTCGGGTGTACTCCTTCAACTAGATTATTCTTGTATATTCACAGCAATCAGGAACGAACTAACTTTTCCGGCATACATGATCTGTAAATAAACAAAACAGGATGTAGCTTTTGTTTATTTATTATCAGCGTTATGAGTATCTATCCAACATATAGTTTTTCAATATGTTAGTGAATGACATACTATGCAATGGTCACAATAGAAGCTATTATGAAATCATACTTAAGTCAAATAGTGAAAAGATTTAAACTTCTAGAGAGTGAAATTGGACAATTATCTCAGCGTATTTAATTTTTTTTACGGTTTAAGAGAAGTTATGAAAATCTTTATATCCGATTTTCTAGGACGCTTAAAACGTTTGAGTACTTCTAAAATGTATTAATTCGCAATTATTTTCTCCAAATGAACTTAAAATATTTTCAAATCACTAGGAGTTTTGCAAAATCCTCATAGCAGGGCCTTATTTTCATGTATATTTTTACCTTTATGTTCGGTTTCTTGAAGAATAGAGCACATTTACTTAGCTTATATATGAATACAAACACTGTGGTCATTCCACCCATATTCGATCAGAAAATTGGCATAATAGACCCTTGATTTCAACTGCAAATTGATCTAAAAATTTGAATACCTTCCACTAATATGCACTCGATGTCAGCAATTTCCATTTTGAACAACGGCAACTATAGCACGAAGAAAACCTGAAATACAAAACCAAAAAAAGTATTCCGCCAATATAACTATGCTAAGCATCGTTCAACATCATCCTACTTCTGCAAAAGCTTTCTTATTCAGGTTGATTATCCAAAGAAAACATGTCATTTGTGTGATTGATATATAATTTGAAATAAGTTCAAAACGAACTAAGTAAATATGACTGATTCAGTTCCTCAAATCGAATTGAAAAAGCCCAATGTGGAAAAGAAGGAACTCCCTATAGGTCACGAGGCCGCCGAATCCAACTTCCACTCCGGGTTACGGAAAGATCTTCAATCTCGTTGCTCTTAACGCCATTTCCATTTTATTCTTGACGATCTGCATTTGTGCTTCTCTCAGTGGCATCTTCATTATCTTCTTAAAAGTTCCCAATATCATCATCTGTTTCCAATGTTCTCGGTGAAGGGCTCATGTTGTCCGGCAAGATCTAGTGATGCGATGTTTCCAAGTACAACTCAAGGGGATGAAGCCGATGTACTGGCAGTAGAACCACCTTTTTAGTTTTTACCCGAGCCAGTCTGCTCACTTTATCCTTGCCTGTAAATAGATCGACTACCATGCCAAAATCCAATATGACTACCTCCTATACTTATATGTCACCGCATATATATATGATTCTTACTCAGGTCGATGAAGAAGTCACTCTGACTAATTATGATTGTACGCGAGTAAGAAATACATAACATTTTATTTGATTACAAAAGATTAGTACCGCGTGGCGGTATGTTTTATTAATTTTTTCAGCATTGAGTGTGTGAGAGCTTTGAATGCCCCACAAAATTTGTGCTATTATCAAAGTAAATCACAGAATCCTTCCCCAGCGAGCAATGAAACGACGTAAAGCCAGATCATGAGAGCCTGTACTGAGGGACTAAAACATTCTAAATGTACTACTCTGTTCAAGATTGAGAACCCAAGATATTCTTTGAAGGATACAACACACCGCTGCCGGGACCCAGTACGTGAGACGCCCGCGCACCCGGGGAGGGGAGTGGAAAGGGAAGGGAAACGGATGGAGGCGGCGCACAGTGGGCGGAAATCGGAAAAAGCCGGACAAAATTACAAAGTGGCTTTTTTGAGTTATAAACTTGAAACTTCGCAAATATACTCAAAATGATTTAATTGTATGGATACGTCGCCATTTAACGCTAAAATTTCTGTCTCTTAAGTATGAGTGCGTCCATTTTAAATTCCATCCAGGCATTTGGAATTTCTCCATTTTATCTAGATGGCCGTCATTCCAGACTTTGTCGAAAGCTTTTAGTATTACCTGGAAAATTCCTATTGTCATTTCGTTTCTATTAAAACCATCTGGAATATATTCGCATATTTGCATAGAATATGGTTCGAATACCCATGAAAAATTGAAAGAGAGAATGTAGCATTACTGGAGTAGAATTCTTACGTGCAGAAAAGGTGGTCTTCCGTTTACTAACAATAGGAAAGTTTAATTATTAGCGATACCCTGAAAAGGATTCAATCTTTGGTGGAGCAATAAGGAATAAAACATTAAAAAGATCCAGCCAGCTCTTTAAGGAAGAAAGTGAGGAATACGTTTGCGATGTTATTATTCCTTCAAATCATCCTGATGTCAAGAGGGCAATCTAAACGATTTTAGAATCCCTTTAAGTTGCATGTACTTCGAAACACCGCATCCTCAGCGCCAGTAAATTCAACATACTAAATACACATGCAGTATTAAAAATACATCTAAATTAAATTCGCGAAGGTGCTTGGATTTTGGGAGGTACGAGGACTATGAGATCAACCAAAGGAAGCTGTTTAATTTGCCGAAAGAATCAAGCAAAAGGCTTTCAGTGCTCAGTCTTAATTCTGACAGGATAAACATATCTGCCGCATTCAATGTTTCCGGAGATGAGTTTTGGCCCCTCTCTTCACAAGATCTCATCGTAAATATTGGGTCGTTTTATTAACTTGCGCATTGTACGAGAGTAGTATCGAACGATTTGATCTTTGGATTTTACTTATTTATAGCAAAATCTTCCATAATCGTTGACACATTTAAGTATGGTTTCGCCAGTAGTGGGCCCTGGTCGCTCTCATAGCGGCGAAGGTTTTTACCTATCCCACCCTTTCATCCCTACCCCTACCCTGGAGGCGTCGGCGGGCTCCTATCGCGTCGGCGCGGCGATCAGTGGGCGGATAGCGGAAAAAGACGGACAAAATTACAAAGTGGCTTTTTTTGAGTTACAAAATTACAACTTCGCCATTATACTCAGAAATGATTGAATTTTATGGATATGTACTTCATTTTTCATAGGTCATACCCGTTACTGTGATACAGAGGCTCAAACGTGAGCAAATTTCCATAAAAACGCCCGCCTTCAAATTTCTCTGCAACTCTCCCAAAGTAAGTAGATGGTGAAGTTATAGGTTGATTCTTGCGGAATAAAAAACCACATACTCTGCTGTCATGGTGTTTTTTCTTTAAATTTCCGTAATATTAAAGAATATCATCGATAAATTCTTACCGTGCAGTTACAAAATGGCAAACACTTTTTCGACAAAGATTTACATTCAAGTAGAGTTTCAAATGGGTTTTCGGCAAAGTCACGCGAATTAAGTTATGTGAGAAAATTATTTGAAGATTTCTTAAGTTGTTAATGCAGTTAACTTTGAAATAAATTTGCGATGCCGGAAATTACAATGATTTTTCGATCGCACGACAGGGTTCGTCTCCGCGCCTCGGGAGTTGGATTAGCCGCGACATGGTAAGGTTATTGTAACTGTATGAGTTTTAACGCTCAGCATTCACTGTTTTTGAGTTTTGCTTCAAGACACCGATTCTCAAATAGTATATGGTGAAGACAGTGGAGGATTTTCAGCCGAGGTAAATGCACATTTCATTGAAGTTCATTTAGTTTTCTTTGGATACGATGGAAAACCATGGTTTTTGGCTATACATCTGACCATTCTATCAGGTATTCATCAGGTGTGTTATTTTTTTTCAACATTTTCATCGACTCGTCTGTTTCTTACTAAGATTTCTGCTCGTGCAATTAAGGATATTTATTAGATAACCCATGTATGATACACACATTTATCACACGTTCTTCACGATTTTCAGCCGAGGTAAATGCACATTTCATTGAAGTTCATTTAGTCTTCTTTGGATACGATGGAAAACCATGGTTTTTGGCTATACATCTGACCATTCTATCAGGTATTCATCAGGTGTGTTATTTTTTTTCAACATTTTCATCGACTCGTCTGTTTCTTACTAAGATTTCTTTCTTCTAAGAGTTCTTCGCGTATTCATTAGGACATTCGCTAACCATAAGTTCTATAAATTTCATGTTTTTTTCATCCTTATTTACAAGCTCCTTCCGCCATTCATTAGAAAATGCCTCCTGACGTAGTTACTCGACTTTATATCGATAAAATAATGTTGAAACTGAGAAAAAATCATTCACTCAGAAAAAAAGTTTTTGCTGCAATATTTATCGCGGAGGCTGAATTTAAGACAAAACCCTGATCCTCTGAAATTTCTCAGTGATTTCATAACAAAACGCATCTTATGGCCATACCTTAAGAAATAGGCAGAAGTTCCCGAAACAATGGGCGATTTTTGTGTCGCTACAAAAATTGCCTCGCTGAATCCGTAACATTTTCGGAATCTGTTATTCGTTACTTTCCCGATACTTCTACGAGAGCCGGTCTGTGTTTATGTAAAAATATATTCCTTTAAAATTGATTGATTAAATACTATTCCACCTTTAGCTTTACGTTACCGTTTACCTGTAGCGTTTACAAGAAAATAGACGACGCTGACGACGTCGCGACGCGGCTATCTTAACTAGGATGGAGTTAGACGCCCAAATGACTCAAGGTACCCTTGACGAAGTACAGACTAAGTACAGTAAATGAAGGATAATAGAAATCGGGGAAAAAACAATGGCAGTGATTTTTAAGCTAAAAAAACTTAAGTCGCTAAACTTATTTTTTTCGACGTCACTAATCTGTTCACTTCCGTTCCGGCTGCTAAAGCCTCTAACTTGACCCTAGACTTATTAAAAGACGCAAAATGTGACCCGGAGACACTTAGAGAGATTGAGGAACTTCTAAACATGTTTCTCTTACAGAACTTCTTTATTTATGATGGCTGTTTTTTCTTACAAAACTTTGGCCGTGCTATGGGATCGCATCTCTCCCCGATTCTTGCTGAAATATGCATGGAAAATCTGGAGTATAAGCCTTTCAGCTCTGGTAACCCCCTTTTGACCAATGTTGTCTATTGGTTTAGATATGTGGACTACATTTTATGTTTATGGACGGGCTCATCACGCCAATAAGATAATTTTAACAATGTTTTAAATTCCATCCGCGGCAAGATTAAATTTACGATTGAATGTGGTGGGGAAAAAATCGATTTCTTATATTTAAACGTTTAAATTAAATTTGGTAAACATGATATATCTATATATAGAAAAGGAACGTTTAATGATGTCATTATCCGGTAGATTCATCTCATCACCATACGCATTAGCTACCTGCATTGAGGTGTATGATCCACTGGTTAATGAACTGGCTATGACTGTCCACAACTTCGATAAAGAACTCAGAATTATAAAAACCATAGCAGTAAGAAATGGCTTCAATACCCTATGCTTAGACAAGATGCTTAAACGCTATCGGTCCAAAAGAACCACAAAGTTACTGACATCTCTGAGTATGGTCCCGACAAAAATTACCCGCTGGGTCAAACTTCCTTTCATTAGAAACATTTCGTATAAACTCCAGAATGTCTTCCCTCAAAGTAATTGCAATATTTCATTTTATAACCCATTGACGCTTGACAAGATTCATTTCACTTCTAAGGACAAATATGATCGAATGAACAAAAGTGGAGTGCATAAATTTAAGTGTGGGGACTGGGTTATGTGTTATGTTGGCTAGACAGGTAAAAGGTTCAAAGACAGAGTGAAGGAACACAGAAGAATTTATACATATAACGATAGAAAATCTTGTTTTGCTAAACAATTTTTCCCGAATAACCATTTTAGCAATTTTGACACAGATACTTTACATTTTAATGACAAAAGGCCTAAATTAGATTTTATGGGAAAATTCGAAATTACCAATAGCCCGGATGTACTTTGTAATGATGTTTTATTTTGTACTGACTCACCTTTGTTAAAGTTAAGCATCCCCATGACGTCAAACTCCTGACCTTCACTCACGCTCAACTTGTTTTTGTTTTCAGTAATCGGCCTTCATTCATTTGTTCAACAAACTGTTTCACCCTCCCATTTCCCTCACACCAATTCCATATGCCCCCACCTCCTACCTTGGCTTGCGTATAAATACTGAGGGAGTGTTGCTTGTATCACCTTGAAAAATGACACAATGTGCTGAGACCATGGTCAGTTGTTGAGTGTTGAATTAAAAAGTGTGGAAATAACCGTTTGTGATCTTCATCATAAGTTTGAAAATTTAAAATTAAATCAAATTTTTTAGGAAGCAATAGACCCGCCGAAAAAATAAATGTTGTTATCCCTACATCAAAGTATAATCTTAATTTTATCAGGTTTTTAAAACTGATGGAACACGGTCAAAAGCACGAATAACTACTTTGCGCCATTTGCATCTTTGTATTCCAGGAGGATATTTGATTTGATTCTTGAGAGCAGCGATTATTGATCAGTTTGTAATATTATTGATTAAGAATAAAACTTGACATAAACAATGAAAATCACACATAGATTAATTTTAATTATTGTTTGTAAACACATTGTTAAGCTATAAGTTGGCCTTCAAACTTCGAGAAATACAACATCCGCCGAATTTGATTTTTTAAATATCTCCGGACTCTAATTAACCTTGAAGTTATCGCCTGCATTTGAGCCAATGACCTAATTACTGCGTGAATATGACAGACGCGGTGATAATTGGTACATTGTCTTTTCGAATACACATACAAAGGCCGTTTACACTCAAAGGGTAAATCACTGCGCACGTTAGCATTGAAAGCATTTGTTGAAATCGCGAGAATCCGAGCGTGCAATTATAGTAGGAGCTATTTTTCCATCTCGTAAGAGTGCATTCTCTCGTGCGTCCTAGCAGTTCATCGCTTTACATGACGCAATTTTGACTGCGCCTTCGTGCATACGTAAGATTGCGCAATGATGTGCCCCTAATAAAGCGGCCTTAAGTCACACTAATGCAGCATTAACAGCATAAAATGCCACTAACCAAGACCACGCCATTAATTTGCTTCGAAATTCCTTCGGTTAGTGGTAGTTTTACAGATCCAGCCAAGTATTGGACCCAAGCAATGCTCGATCGCTACCCTTTCCCGAACCCTTCCTCGGACTCCCAGAGATAATCCGGGTCCTCAGGAGACGGCCGTCACAGCATGAGCTTACCCCTACCAATATGACTTGTCATAGTAATTTTTTTTACTTTATTAATTCCAATACTTAGAGGTAAAAATATACACCATTCATAATCCTCGCTTGATTAAATCCGTGTTTTGATTGAGGTTGTACGATGAGAAATAAGGATTTTTTACGAAAAGTGATCAAATTCACGCCGATCACCTCCAGAGAATTGGCAACGCCGAAATTTTGTGAGGGGAGGAGGAAAGAATGAAACTTTTCTTCCCCCACTCCATTTTTTAGCTTGTCCATGTGTATCCGTAATTCTGGTCAAGAGGTTCCGCAAAGGTGTTTGGCATAGTGAGAGTTTTCAACCTACACTATTTTATTTAATCTTCTACTTGCGGAGGGATCTGCATCTACATAACTCCTTGCGAGCCACATCTTAATGTGTTTGGTAGGGGGTGAGCAATCACCAGCATGCAGCGTGCAAAAGACAGCACCACAAGCACGCTCCCCAATGGAACAATGGAAAAATAAAAGCACGCAATCTACATCTATATAATACCCTGCGCGCCACCTCCAGGGTGTTTGGCAGAGGACAATCGCCAACATGCACCGCGACATGTATGCACCAACCAGCCATAAAATATTAAGCATGATAACAATATATACGTGCACCTTCATGAAAAGGCAAAACTTGCCAACGGTTAGTTATTGCTACAGCAAACCCGTACAAGGTTAGAACAATTGAAAAAATAAAACATTCTCTGAGTCGACCGACAGTGTAGCGAGTGAGGTCATTAATTAATGGGGAACTTATATGGGTCGTCGATTGCTATAAGTAAAAACTATTTGAACAGGTAAAATGGATATATTAGCTCGCAAAAACGTCTAAAGTTTCTCCATTCATCATCTAAACAAATAAAAAAATTGACTTTAAAATAGAGAAAAATTTCTCTGAGCCGACCACTGCGCTAAGAAACCCAAGCTCTGCCGAAGCAAAGCGTGACGTCATATGTGCCTTAACTGTCGTCGGGAGTCGGGAAATACACTGAGCGCATGCTGTACACATTGTTTTGCGGGAGGATTTAGCCGCTCAACGTCACTTGTGTATGTGCTGTTATTGTTGGTAAGTTTTCCTATTGCTATTGTGCCACGATTATTATTTGGGATATTAAAAATGCGACATTGGGATGATGAAGTACAAGTATTTCACTTCGTATGTTTCAGTTATCATAAAAAA
The DNA here is from genome assembly GCF_921293095.1 of Ischnura elegans. Lineage (NCBI taxonomy): Eukaryota > Metazoa > Arthropoda > Insecta > Odonata > Coenagrionidae > Ischnura > Ischnura elegans. Next base: position 101,461,450 of record NC_060259.1, read on the forward strand.
TGGATAGTAACGTTGCCGCTTGTTCAAATAGTACACCTGAAAATCGTCTACATCTACATACTACCCCGCAAGCCGCCTAAAAGGCGTGTGGCAGGGAGTGTTAGGACACCAGCCTTTTTTTAAGACACCAGAAATTGATACCACGACCCTCATGGAATTTGTTATGACAAATTATTGCTATGCGTCGGGGGAAAATCGAGACGCAAAAGAAACTTGTTATCCTGGAGGATAACGATCGTAAGCTTACGAGCCGCGCTGCTGAATTTGGCAACGCCGTATTAGCGGAGAAGGTAGTCCTATTCGTCTTACGGTGGTTCGATTCTCTTCCTGCTGAAAATTCATCACGAATACTTAGCTGGAGAGCCTTAATCACAGACAAAAACACTAACTCCGGTGAAAAACAAATAATCTGTTTGCTCTGCGTTCTTTTTAAGTGAGAAGAGGAGTTTGGAAAGCTAATGCCAATTCAGAGAGCACAAGAAAGTCACTTTCTTTAATTATGAACAATAACTTTTAAGCAGTTATTTATGAAAAGCAATGGACAGTTAAAAACACGAGAAATGCATTTATTGCTAAAAGAAACTTTTATTTCATGATAGTGTTAGAGAGTTTCACCATTTCAGTTTCACGAATACGAATTCACAGCAAAACAGTCTGCACACAATTCACATGTGAGATCGCGAATCGGTTCCGCTGCCAACACACGCACAAGCCACAACCTATTTCAATAATATAGGAAAATCCATAAACGATATACTAGCACATGCCATAAAAATATAATGGGAAATAGGCAAATACAATTATCAAAAACTGGAAGTCACTACCATTCTTATATTCATCACGTACGACTTACAATAACCGAGCTCTTTATGATGAAAAAAAATATTTGTTATTATTGATTTAAAGCCTTAAATTAGCCCACGCAAGAGACACAGGTGACTTTTCTCACTACTATGCGTTGATATAATAGGAAAACAAACTTCACTTACAGCTCTGTTCTTGATACAGTTCCTGTAGCTTGATCGTGAAATGTCATATCTACGGTGAACAACGGAGGTGAACACGCCACTGAAATTTTTTACATTAATGTTAGACATTTATCGATAGCGTAATAGCCTTTTTTACAATTCAATCACGATGGAATACTGATAATTACAACTTTTGACCGATATCTTTCAACCTTGTCACACTTTGTGCATTATAACCACTGGCACTGTGATTATTAGCAGTAGCTTAACGGGAGTTGTCACGTTGAAAATAACACTATTTTGGCACAAAAGATGTTCCTAGAAATCTCCAATCAGCGAGCAAAAGTTGCATTGACTGGAATTCACCTTATAATATAAGCACAGGCAGTCCTAAGCGACGAATTTTCCGGTACCTACGAATAAATGGATGAAGTTATTGTACACAAAAACATAGCGGACATTAGAAAACATCAAAATTGTTCTAATTAGATACTTAAATGAATGAGATGCCGTCAATAGCATCAATAACAATTAACGTATCCTCCTTCCAAAGGCCGTGGCTCAGACTTCTACAACGATGTTATTTAGGTATTATAAAATTTTTGGATTAACTGCTCCAGTTTTATATTTTATGCCCTTGCTCAGATATAACTATTATAAATAATATAAAATATGAGGTCTTCCAAGCCTCTATCGTCGGATATTTTGCTTTAAATAGAAAATAATCAACACGTCTCACAAACGAAGCTCTCACAACTGCTGGCATCTATTACAAACAATCACAACAATGGCTTCGTGAAATGTTTCGGCACCTATGACGTCATAGAGGCTTCGTCGGCAGTGGCTTGGGGGATGAGGGAGTTTTTGGCGCGCTTTATTTATTTTATTGCTAACATCTATACTTCGTTAGTTATAGTAAAAAATCCAATTAGCATGTGGTAAACGTATATATAATGAAATATTTGAGAGGAGACTTTCAAAATCGAATGTTTTTAAATAAAGTTGAAGTTTATGAAAAAATGCAGATCAATCAACGAATATAGTTAATATTTTAAAATTTTAAGTACGAGGAAATACTTTTAGGATGCAATAAAAAATCGTAAACTCTCATGAACTAACGACAATTGTCTCACCTTAATACTGTTGTTTAAATCGTCGTTTCTAGAGCAGGAGACGACTTGGATGTTGATGCTGGCTGCCATAGAATTTCGATGAGGAGTGAGGGGTGTAGGCGGGACAGCGTCCGCCAACCAGCCGTCTTCTTCACTTCCGTCACGTTCTCTCGGATGAAGTGCATGGCATGCGATTTCAAATCTGGCAATCGAAATTTTGTTGCAAGGATCAGGTATTTCGTGGCGTTCTGGAGCGTTATCTTGGCCCTGAGCGATTCCTCACATATTTGCTTCAATGCCGGCAAGCAAAAACGGTCGGCAGCCTCGAGAATCTCCGAGTCGAAGGATTCCACACCCTGAATTTGCCCTGTGTACATGAATCGGCATACCTTCTCCAGTATGTTGGCGCGCATGCCGTTGATATGAATACGCTTTTTCTCTCCCTTTTTCCAGCCTATCTGGAGCATTGCACAAAGGACTGGGCTTCGTCCTCCCAAGATTGCTTGGTGGGCCATGATCTCCTGGTCACCCACCACCAATGTAACATCACAAAACTTCTTAGTATCGAACAGCTGTCGGAGGTCGTGCACAAGCTGTTTTTCGGGCGGTTCAGACCGAATCTCAAGATGCGTAAAACTGTTTTGGCAATATATTACAATCATCTCACACCACAAAACCAGCTTATCCCCATGTAGTATGTTGCTAAACTGAGATAAGACAATATCCCGGCGGATAAACTTTTCGACACAATAGGATTTCCCCCGAATGAAGGTACGCGTTTGCTTATCGTCCATTGTGTTCACCTCCTCTCTCCTGTTGTTCAGGAGGGAAAATTTCACTCTCGCGAAGACTTCTGGCCCATTGTATTCGGCCAGTATCGCGTACACGGAGAGATAACCCTTATTCGATTCGGTGAAGCCGTTTGGGCAGAGCTTCATGCGCCACTGCATCTGCTGGTCTTCTTCGGGTGAGAAGTGAGGGGAAAGGACGTAATCTCCCATGATGGTCCCGCAAAATCTGAAGTTGTGAACTGTCCACACGTAGTTGAAGCGATAGACAGACGCCGGGCAGGAGGCGTCGCTGTCGGAGCGGAGAGGTGGGACTGGCAGTGCGCAGGCGGCCATGTTAGCCGTTGTGAGTCTGGCGAGTGGGACAGGCGGCGGCTGAGGGAGGCACGCGCGTCTCACTGTGGGCGGGCGACCGCGAGAAATGAAACGAATGGATGAGACCTCCTATCGAAGTCCCTTGTCATCAAATTCTTTCGGGAGGGGAGATAAAAACCTCCGTACGCGCTAGACCCGGAAATCGTTCGACCCCTCGAGCTACACTGTAGAAGCCTGGAATTTATGAAAAAATAAATTCATTTGTTCATACAGGCCACTCCAAAATAAAGCAACGTACATATTAATATGAATTTTAAGGCTAAATGTGATGATATTATGCTCAAATTAATATAAAACTTATTAAAATATCAATTTACCGTTAAGAAAAAAAAACGCTAAAGGAGAAGATTCCAAGGTGTTTCGAATGGTAGAACCTGGCGTGGATTAAAGAGACTCGGGTTTGAATCCCAGTCAAGACTACCGGAATTTCATCTCTGGAGAAGGTGTTGATGCTATATAATGCAGTTCAACTAACTAATAATAACTGATTAACTATCAATAACGCCACCAGCCGGCGAATACGAGTGGTTATAGGCTATTATAAACTTAAAGTCTTGAAAGAGATCAATCCTTTGTAGATTGAAAGACTTTTCTCTACCTCTCACTTGGATCCTCGACCTGTATTTCCTCCCTACTAATTCCTCGGCTGGAGCCAGAACACCGTGCGTTCATTCAGCAACGAGTCTCGCGGCAAGTGCCACGGGACGGATGCAGAATCAAATGTCTCGTACTTGGATTGATGAAGTGCGTACTCCACGCGTTGACCAATAGGAACTATCCCTGATGTGTACGCCTTCTTTGTCCCCTCTAGTGTTTATCTTTATGCATTTCTTTAGAAACAAGCCCATTGTTTAAAATTTTTGTTGATTCATAGCTATTTTTAGCAAATCATGCCAGCAATTCCTGTTCCAGGAACCATAGAAGTGGGTTTTTAATAGATAACGAGCGTGCTGCGCCCGCTCCCAGCGGGCTTCCCCCGCTCTTTTCAATGCAGGTCCGCAGAGGGATAGGCGCGTTTCTAATTTTAAAATGTAGAAAAAAAGATAGGGTCTTATGTACAAATTTAATTGGAATGTTCATGTACAAATTGAGGTCAGAGGACCTCCTTAAACACAACATTGGAAGTAATTACACCATCCTCTGTTAAACGCACATGATGACTCATACTTACGTATCAACAGGAGACTTGAGTGTGGAATCAGCCGCATTTTGATAAAAGTCATTTAAAGAATGCGAGATATTGTTGAAAATGAACAAATGTATCGGTTTGTGCGCCGTTAACGTCAGGAATATTTACAGTTTTTTTTTGTTTTTCTTTTCTTTTTTTTTTGTTTTTTTTTTAAAACTATTTAAAAACCAATTTTAGGAAACAATAGCAATATTTAGGAAGTAAGATATGCCGTCGCATGTTATCTGATAAATTCTGTGCATTTGGTACCTCAGTTGTAGAGTTTGGTTGCGTATAAGTTGAGAAAAAGGTATCTATACAGTAGAAATAATATAGAAGATGAGCACTCGTTGATAAAATAGACTATTACCAGGTTGCGAACGGATCGGTATGGGAATAATTTTCCCCCTGACCGATAAATAACTTTATAAATGGTTGACGGAACTTCATTCTAGCATTTCTCTTTTATTTGCTTACGGCTAGTGTCCTAAAACCCCTGCCACACACCTACCTATTGATGCGGCTTGCGGGGTAGTATGCACATGTAGATGCACCATTCTTACGCCGACTGGTGGCGATAATGCTAGTTTATTAGTTATTATTAGCTAGTTTAACTACTACATGTAGCAGGGACACCTTATTTTGAATTTAATTTAGATGTGATAATAATGCAGAAATCGCTAATATTTTATAGATTATCCTAGCAACAAAATTTGCATGATCATAAGTATTTCTATTCGTCCTCTATTGAAACCTTATATTCATAGTCTGCACGATAAACAGCGTCTATGTAACGCTTAAGTTTACTGTAATAGCAGATTCTAAATGGAAAGGGACATGAAATGACTTAATTTAAGAATCGTACCAATGAACTTAATTTAATGAAGATCGGATGATTTTGAACCTTCTCTTCTCATTATAAATATGATAGTTGCAACTGCCCATTCTGACGATCAGACAAGTTCAGAGAGTAACGACAGTTTGAAAAAGTATTTAACATAGTTCTGTTGACCACATATGTATGTTCTAAGTAAACGGACAAAGTAGCATATCCGCACGACGTGAATTTAAGTTAGTTATGTTTCGTGAACTTCATTCTAATACCCCTCATTGGATTGCGCTAGATTTTGCCACCAATCTAGGGATAATGATTTTTTAACCTTGGACGGTTGGCCATGCGAGTTTTTGGACCACACAGGTTAGTGCCGATGAATAATATCTTTATTGTCTGCACACGCGTGTGGTTCAATGGTCACTCGCCTCCAAGCTTTGCCCCATCCCTCCTGGCCGTGGGCCATGAGGTCATTCCGGGATCGCTCTGTTTATTACTCGAGTGATACGCTTCACTCACCTTTCTCTCGGCGCCTTTCATTCAACGGAACAATGAGCGTCTGCTTCAATTGCCGAGATAAGTGACTGATAAATCCCCGGATGTGGACGAAATTAAAAAATCTTGCCCCGTAAAAAGTGCAATGACAGTATCGTAGAGCTCTGAGTCACTGCTAAGTTCTTGGTTGGTTTCAAAAGTGAGATAGAAACCAGTCCCTGATTATTTTTTTCGCTGAATATGCTGAAATATGAATATCGCTGAAACAATCATTTTTAATACTTGTTTCTCTAACCTCGGAGAAAATGCGTAATGCTGAAATTATGCTTACTTGAAACTGTTTGCTGCCAACTCTTATCCCTAAAGATATCTTTGGCTACCAAAGCAAAAATAAAGGATAACAGAAGTCTTATCTTAGTAAATGGAACTCCATTACACACGCATTATGAGGCAGCGTTTTGGCTGTTTGAAAGAATTTAGGGTTTTCCCTGCTGAATACTACAACTTTATCTTCTTCTCAGGAGAAGAAGTTGGCTCTGTTAATTGTGCATGATACGCTGATAATAATATTTGATGAGACTAGTGCCCATTTACCAATCTGAAATATATCATTTAATATATTAAATACCAATGATACGTCGGTTTTTTGAAAACTGAGTTTTCCCCTCGATTATTGATCATCGTAATGACATATATAGAACAAACAGGGCCTGGATCGTGTCGATATAGTTGTAACTATAAATTCGATATAATTGATTTGGACTTACGTTTTTCCAATGGAGTTATATATTATAAGGTTTGACTTATCCTTTCCATCTCGTAGCTAATTGACTGTGATTTTCCTTCCTGATATATTGGCAATGATATAAATTATACAACGATTTTAATATGCCGTCTGTAAACCCTAAATATTATATTTTCTCTGAATGGGAAGTTTCCTGAGAGTTATGATAGTGATGTTAATAAAACGAAAGCAAATAGACTTTGGGTAAGGGAATAAAATGTAAGTTACCATGAGTTGTCTTAAATGAGTTTTATTTCTCTATCGCCGATGGAATACTCGAAGGAAATGTGTTACAAACAAAAATTGATTAAAATTATTACCAATGTCATGTTTTTTACGTAAAATGAAGAATCTATTTCAACAGAGAAATGAACTACGGTCCAATGTAACGTCCATCCTATTTGTAAGTATGCATCACTTCGACAAGACTGTTGCCAGTGATATTTTTTATGCTAGGACAAGGGATAGGGATTACAATTAGCCATAATAATTTCTCTAGTTTTAGTCCGATGGCCACAAAAATATGAGCCATCATATCATGCTATAAGATACTATTTCATGATACATGGCGAAAGCGCCGCGACAAAAATTAAAATTATTCATCAAAATTTAGGGGATACACTCCCCCTCATGTATTCCACTGAAGGCAATATTTGAAGTAGTCTCTAAATTATCGTGAAAGATGATGCAGTTACGAGGGAAATCCAGAAAATAAGTTCCGTTTTGATGTGTAGATCGCCATGAGTGCTTTTTGGCAAGTATAGCAACAATATACAAAAGAGGGGAACCTTTTGAATATAATGAGAGGAATATTGGCTGAGTAGCCTTGAAAACACGGTCACAGAAAGTCGTTGAAACGGAGCCCTCGACGTCGTGTCCCTCCACCTCGGTGCCTGTTCCGGCTCCAGTCAGTGTGCGCGGAGTGATTCAATTTTTTCATGCCCGTGGTTACAAATCGGTTGAAATTCATCAAGTGGTTGTTTTTGTGTATAGAGAGAGTGTAATGAGTGAGTCAGTAGTGAGGAGATGGGTTCGTGAATTTAAGGCGGGAAGACATTCACTTGAGGACAAAAGTAGAAGAGGCAGACCCTCAGTTGTCACAGACGAACTTGGGGCAAAAGTCGACAGTGCTGTTCGCGAAGATCGCCGTTCCACTGTGGAGGAACTCCATGAATGTTTCCCTGAGATCTCACGATCCATCTTTCATGAGATTGTCTCGGAAAAATTCGATTTTCGAAAAGTTTGCGCCCGACGGGTTCCGGGAGAGCTGATGCCCGAACACAAGTCACAACGAATGGTTGCTGCTCGTAAATTTTCGGGCCGCTACAGAATAGAAGGTTCAATTCATTTTTATCAAGTCCACAGTCACTGGAGATGAAACCTGAGTGTCACACAATAAGCCAGAGAACAAAAGACAATCCATGCAGTGGAAACACACCACCTCCCCAAGTGCGAAAAAGTTAAAAGTTGTCAAGACTACTGGGAAGATCATTGCCTCTGTGTTATGGGACCAAACAGGGATCCTCCTGATTGATTCTTGCCTCAAGGAGAAACAATGAACGCCTCCAGGTATTGTGAGACCCTGAAGAAGCTTCGTCGGGCCATCCAAAACAAGAGAAGAGAAGTGCTGACCTCTGGTGTGTGCCTTCTCCACGAGAATGCACGCCCTCACGTCGCTCGATCCACTATGGAACTTTGGAACCAGTTCGGTTGGGATGTCATCACCCATCCAGCTTACAGCCCAGACTTGGCTCCTTCAGACGTTCATCTGTTCGCCAAAATGAAGGACGGATTGGCTGGAGAACGTGTCATAAGTGACGAGGAAGAGAAAGAAGCAGTCGCCAAAAGGGCCAAGGTGGTGGCGGGAAGCTTTTATGAGGAGGGGATTTCAAAGCTTGATTCTCGGTATACGAAGTGTACTGAGGTCTCTGGGGATTATGTGGAAAAATTTTCTTCACACATTTTCACATATTGTGAAAACATTTTTCTTCAAGTTTGAAAATTTTTCAATAAAAACTCGATTTGAAAAAGAAAAACGGAACTTATTTTCTGGATAACCCTCGTATTTATCTATTTTATCATTTTAAGTGGCATAAAACCAGCGATAAATCATTTCAAGTGGTAGAGTATCTGTGAAAAATACAGAATGCTTTGATTTTCATTGAAAATACCTCAATCGTGGCTTACTTTATATCCCAATCTTTGGTTTGATATGAGTTAATGCTAATTTGACAATTTTGTAAGTAACTTGCGATAGATGCTGCTGATTTAGGGAAAATTCATAACATTATTAGGAGCAGCATTAATAAACGTTTACGTACTCCGAGCTTTGGAGCAGTTACTTCCATCATTCAATCTACATTTGATTTATTTTCATTTATCCCGCATAACTTTCACCGATGAAGACAATCGTCGAAGGACAAGAAGATGGCAAGAACGGAAAAGCCTCGGATAAAATAAATGGATCAGGTAAAGATGGATGTGAAAGAGAAGGAAAAGATTAGCTGATAGGAAAATTGAGTGGAGAGCTGTGTCAAACTCATCTTAGAATTGTTGATCAGTGATGATAAACGCTCACTGCGTACAAAATAGTTTACACCGTCTAATTCCAATGTGAAGAAATGCAGATATCGTTCCGCGGGAGAGTTGAGATGAAGGGAGAGGGAATTTTATTATTGTTCAGATCATTTGAACGATGATTCTTTTGTAAAAACAAATAAATATGCCTCCTTGTTTACCCGCAGGTACATTTAGAAGAAATTTAACTTCGAGTTATTTGTGTAATGTCTTTCAAATGCATTCGTGTTGTACAAGTCTCCTATGAACTCCAACAGTAAATAATTCGGCGATTTAGCGGGATAGTACAGCAGATGACGTCATACGTAGAAGAAGACTTTTTTCGTCTACCGAAAGGGCAGCTATGTAAAAGACATTAAAAGAAATAATCCTTCATAGTTTACGCACGAATTGAAGAAACTTGCATATGCTGAAATGTAAACTTTGTAATCAAGTACCACTTTTGATGCTATACTACTATACTCTCGTTTCTTTCGTTTTATTCTGCTTGAATTTTATCTCTGGCAACTGAAATTCAATATTTAAATCGTACTAGTAATTTAAATACCAATATATGAAAACAAATGAGTCATTACAGCTACAATGAAAAATAAAAGAGTGAAATACAGTTTTAAGAGCTTTTGTTGCCTAATTATACATTTCAGTTGAGTTTTGGAACCTCGGATGATATTCTTTAATTTTTTCTTGCAATACATTGAGCAAATACACTGGAAAACATAATGAAGGAAATCTTCAAATTTGATCGCGGCTAAATTTCCGTGATTAGAAATACGTATTGTTTCACCTGTGTAGTAAAGAGCAACACCAGATTATCCGTGTCTGTGGGTGCGTGCCAAATTGTAAATGAAATAGGAGATCAAGACGATGTAACAATTCAAAATAATCAATTTAGAAGAATCTTTAAGAGATAATAAAAAATCATGCAGCTATAATGAGTCATTTTCGATGTCTCAAGTATCACTTAAAAAACAAGGTCAAGAGAGATTGTGTTAACTTCTATGCCCAAATATTTATACACAACAAAGGGGATATACGTTGCATATAATAAGATCCTGATACAATCATTTCCAATGCTACCTTTTACTTTTCCTACAATAAAGACCGGAGTGGGAGGTTCCAATCCTTGCCTCAGCCTTGGGTAAATACGCAGCCACCTTGAGATATCATCTTCACATTTAATCAGAGATTGAAACTTTGCAGCAAGATCCCGGTTTTGAGTTGAACGCATTTTGAAAATAGGTATGAGCGAAGACCATATTCAAGGAATGACATGACTATCAATATATTTACTCTATTGTGGGAACTCGTCGAGAAATCCTGAAGGTACTTGCTTTAATGAGCTGATAACTGGACCATACCGCTCACTAACACTTTGATTGGCGACTCGCTTTGAGTGTTCACTAGGAAAACCCTTAAATCCTGTACGTTAAGAGCAAGGACGGGCTATGGCCGCTATTTTGGGTAGGGTGGTTCATTAATTTACTATGTGCCGTGGTAATATACAACGCCTCCCTTTAATTTTAAATGTCTTTTCGATAACTATATGTATGACTCACTATCATAAGTTCATTTCTACGCTGTATGTTAATATTTGGAATTAATAATTATTATTTTGCATATTGATCATTGTTTTCGTCATTTTAATTTGCTTGGTGGTCTTATTGAACAAACATATTCTATTATTGTATTCATTTAAAAATTTGCGTAACATCGTCCTTATTTTAAACTTTTTATTTGAAATTCTCTTACATTGCGAGGTTGATTTACCATTTTGGCTTTCCATCTTTATTTCTGCAACGTACTTGCTAATTTATTTTGGTCAAAAAACCATTTTGAATAATTACTACCTACTACCAAGTACCGAGCTTTTCAAAAGTGGGCCCACTTGCTTTCGATTGGTATTCTCATAAAGTTGGACAGTAAAAGCTTAAAAATATGGAATTATTCAGCATAAAATACCGTATAAATTTTGGTATTTATCTATTAAATTTTCATGTTTTCCTGGTATGAAATTCTTAGATAATGGTTTATTGTTGATATTTTGTATTTTGATTGCAATATAATTTGTAAAATCGAGGAACAAGTTTTCTTGTTCCTCGATGGGTGAATTGAACCAAGCCGATCAATATAAAATAAAAAAAAACGCGCTCAGGAATGTTTCTTGCAGATATCGCACTCGATAAATTATTTATCGTATTAAAGGATCTTTTGGGTAGGCAACCCACATTACTTTTATGAACTCTTAGCTGCCTCTACTGGAGGATAGAGTGTCAATTATTGCACATAATTACGTTAGTGCTGCGGCAAAACGATGTACATAGCGAGGCAGACATACAATTGGGCACAGTTGATTAGTCTTTGCAGCTGCGTAATGTATTTTATCCGAAGTGTTATCCGTAGTGGAGGGCAGAACGGAAGAGCGAAGATGAAGGTTTTGAGCACTGATATTCCATATTTTACTCCGATTAGCGGAAGTAGTGATGATGGTACAAAATTAAAGACGACGGCCATTTGGAATAGCACTCTTTTAATCGATGATTTTTTGGTGCTAGTTCATAGGTATTACATATGGAATGTCACTTAAACTGCATATGAGTAAACATTTAGGCTTAGTTCTTATCAAGAATAATTAAATAAATTGGTACTTCAGAAAATGGAGCCATTTAAATTTTCCTTGAATCGTTACTAAAACGATCATTGGCCAGCAGGTGTGAAGTTGAATGCTCAACTGAAGAATTGTTTAATAACTTTAGGCCTACCAAAACTGAAACCGAATTTTATATATTTGCATGATTTGTATTAGAAACTTCCCTTAAATTCAAAGAATTGGAAATGATGACGTTTATGAACTAAAATCAGAGATTTATCTATCATTATAACAGGTAATTTAAGGAAGGCAGAGACCCAAATCCCAGAGATTGGAAAAGGACGAAGACATGTGATTGATATTACTGGCGTTGAAGTCTCCCATTCACCTTGCAATGCCGGCTTCGGTGGCGCCGGGGTAATTGCACTCTGCCACGGAAGAGGTCGCCGGTTCGAGCCCCTCCTGGATAGGTTGTTCCTGCACAGGGAATGGATGTTCGTGTACACTTGTTCGTTATGTTTAAAACTCCATTAAAAAGGGCCTATGGCGCTGTTTTTGCTGGTACAGGAATAATTAAACATTACAAACTCACCTCAAAATGTCAATGAGGTTTTTGTTTTCTTGAATGTTCGACCATATTATCTGTATATATTTTAATTCCTAATTTTTTGCTCTCTTGACTGCGGCATGAGCACCATGAAAACAAATTTTTTTGCACGAGTTCTTGAAGGAGCCTTGGAACTGCTCCGGCATCATTCACTCTTTTAATCCCCCCAAACCTAAATGGCTGTATACCCTAGCCTACATTTATGATAACCCAATGATGACAAATATTGCATAGTTGGTATAATTCCGTAAAAAAGTCTAATCATAATTCTATAGCATCACATTTCAGAATGCTAAAACCAAATTTCTCCGTCATCGTCAATTCCTCAACTTTAAGAAGCATGCTCCAAATTTGAGTCCTTATAAATTAAATATTCTCCCTCTCTAGGGGTGTCAATAAGGAATTAATTAATGATGAATAATTTTTGGCGAGAGAAGTACCTCATGTACTGTGACCAGTAGGCTAGTGAAGAAGGTCGACACAGTCATCTATGTATTACTGTCAATTCAATCGATTTTTCGTTAATAAAAAATAAACTAGGCTTTCCACAGGTAAAAATTTTTCCATTTTTGTCAGCGGCGTTTCATATCAAGTAGTTGCCGAAGCGTAAGCAGACGTGAATTTTATGGACAAGTAGAAGATCGCAAATGACTCATTTTGCGATTTTATACGCTAGGAAAATGTATGTCAGCGGATGAGTTCGCTACGTCTTCATTCACGAAATGAGATACTTTTCTTGTAGTGGAAAACGGTTGCTTTTTCTTAGTTATGCTCATTTTTGTAACGACGTAATGCTGTAATTAAAAACCCATTACTCTCACTCAAGGCGCATTTGCGGCCGTTATTTAAGCTTTATATGATAGCGTGTATGAATGTAGCATTTTTTTGTTTTCGCTATTCAGCATTTTATGACTATTGGTTGATAACTGAAGATGCCAGAGTTTTCTAAACAAAGCCAGAGTCATTGAAAACGATAGAGTGACTAGATAAAAAATACCTCGAATATGTCCACTTTCGAAATAAATTTATAGAATAAGCTACTTTTCCCGCCATAAACTTTGGAGAATTTGCAACCGGAGGCTGCTCTGAAAGGACTAAGGAGCTATACAAAAGGAACGCGGGAGGAATGGTGCGCCTGGGAGTTGGTCGTTCTGAATGAGGAAGGACAGTGGTCGCGTGATCTGCTTTGCGGCGCTTACAAACAGTTAAAAAGGGTTATATTTTCAGTGGGATGAGTGCAAAAAGTTTCGAAAACATTCGCATGAATAATCACTATTACCTTCTCTTCAAGGAATGGCGATGCTGATTCTCACGGTAGTGTGTTGGTCACCCCTGTTATGTTCAAAAAATATCATTCATATCGTTAATTAGATAAGAATCATTAAACAATTAATTTGTAATTTTATATATTGATCGAAATGATAATGCCATATTGGCTCGAGGAATGAGAATAAGTTTATGCTACTGCAAACCAAAGGTACATATAACGAAAAATATGGAGGAACAACTTGGTCGGCACGCATTAAATAGTTTAAAGAGAAGCCTTGGAGTGTCCGCCCAGATTGAGCTTATATTGCTCCACGAAGGCATCGGAGAAATGTGGAAAAATTTTAGCATATTAAATGCCTAGGTGATGCTACTTGCGGCCAAGGTGACTTATTTTCTTGTGTTGTTATAATGAGCATGAGCGCACTGAGAAATTAATACTAACGGAGAATACAATTTCAGAATTTTAAGCAATTCTTCCATTGGTAGTCGAAAATCAATAACGTAAATCGCTTTGCGACTGACGCTTATGGCTGCATATTTTCCACTTAATTGCTCAATTGCTACCAGCAAAGATTGGCGCAGAAGCTAACATTGGTCTAATAAATACTTGGACGGAAGTGTCTTTTGATTTCTCACACATTACTGACTATTCGTTTTTGTTGTGGTGAATGGATGAAAAACTTGTATTATACGTTTGTCATCCCGAAATCTTTGTTTCGATTTTGAAATTGAATCCAACCTTGGTAGTGATTTTCCGCGAGCTAAACCCACTCATAATGCTCTTAGTTTAATTACAACGAGGCAACCTGTGGGAAAATGTCGCACTTTCACGCTATCAGGGAAATAGGTATGTTAAGGAAACGGTGTAGTGAAGGAGGTGAATCTTTAAGTACTTTCTTTACACTTGTTTTCTTGCAAAAATATACAAAACATATGAATACAATACAGACAAGAGAGTTTGATACCAGCAGGAACGATCATGACTTCTGTTTCTGAATAATAGCACGCAATTTACAAAACGTCTTTGAAGATAATATTAGAAGTAGCTATGTTGTCGTCTGTAACTTTTTAGTCATGAGTTTCTTTAACATAAACATAAATATCACGGAAAGGGCGAACTCTAGAAAATGCTGCATGCAACTGTCCATGCGAATAAAGGCATTCTAGTAAGTGTAATTTTTTTGTTGTCAATTCCCGTTGCTAACAATTATTGAATGCTATTTCAAAACGATATTTTTATTTATTCGTGATACACGTTATCTTTTTATTTCCTTACACACGATATCTCTTTTAGAGAATGTTAAACATTCTTCGTACTTCTTAGATTTTATTTTTTTAAATTTCCTGCTCATGTTACGTTTATTTGGATTAGTTATGGATTTTACGGGTTTTAAACCGCTTTTTTAGTTTAGAATAAAAATATGTTTGGAGTCGATATACTTCGCGCAAGTAAATGATTTGGAAAAATCGAAACTTTCAAGTCCTATTTATGGGTAAATATTGACATTTGAGATGGAAATTGTATTTTTTCCTCAGAATCCGGTGATTCAAAGTTTAAAATGATACCTTATTTATCGCTGTAGGTGGAGTATTAACGGAGCATATATGGAATAACAGAATAACATGTACATGGTTATACCGCTGATAGAACTGTTGGAATGGTGCACGGCTTGCTGTAACCGCATTGATGGTTCGCTTATGTATGAGTATGTATGTATGAATGCGTGAGTAGCTTGTACTTTGGAGGGCCCTGATTGAGCTGGTACGGCTCAGGAGGAAATAATTCATTCAAAATTCTTCTCCTTAGCAATAAGCTCTGACAGTACTGATGGAGAACCTGTTTCAAGTAAAAGACGAATTTTTGAAATAGATATGACTGACACTCTGCCAATCAATTTTCATTGGTTTATCAGCAAGTGGAGGGAATCAATTCGCATAATCATTCAGTACTTGATCAAGAATAGCATAATTTTGGAGAAGTGGGTATATATATAAGTCCTCATTTCTATAAAAAGATGTAATTTCAGAATATTGGTGTTTTGTCTTCAAAGGATATCATTCCATGCGGTACTAAAAGAGCCATTAAATGTGCTGGGAACAAATAACCTGCATAACCAGGTCAAAGTGAAAGAAGTTTTCCGCTTTATTCGATATGGCATTTGGGGTTTCACTCCGATAATATAGGATAAGTCTTTTTGCTCGTAGATCTGAAGTCATTACGAATACCTCATCATGCTTTTGGGTATGGCAAATGCACCTGCTTCTTTGAAAATACGCATTATCGCTGATTTAGACCACCCAAGTCGTGACTTGGTTTCACGGATGTCTGATCGAGGAGGGTGAGAGAGATAGTCGTGGTTAGTTGTTTTGATTGCCTTATTCTTATCGCATTCATACCCAACGTGCCAACGCATCTGCGTTCGGATGCGAGCCTGAAGGAATGAAGAGGGATCTTTCTTCAAAATGTGACGGACAAGAAAGAGTGAGGTGCAGATAAGAAGATACGAAGTCTCTTACCTAAGCGAAGTTTCACTCGCATGAGGCATGACCTCGTCAGCTGGGGTCAGAATTTCCGAAAGTGATTTGCGTGCCCCTGCGAGAAGAAGTACAAACAGCTGTAAAGGAAACGTAGCTCAAACAATGTACTTCACTTTATTTAGTTGATAGATGTTACAATTTTGTTTAACTGATATAAGTATTTTTCGGCTTTGAAATTTACGAGAAAATTAATATAATATTTTGAATCTAATTCTAAAGGTAACATTCGCTTGATGTTTCGGTCCGAGGGCTGGAGTGAAGCTCGACTCGGACTGAAGTAGGGGTTTGCACTTTGAGATGGGGGCAGCGATCGATGTAAGTTACCTGTCCTGAGATGCGTATTTTTGCTGTATTCGAATCCAAATAAAAGGCTTACATTTGGGACGAGAGTTTAATATTAGCTGCCCGATTGCGTTCCTATCCTATCCAACCAATTTTAAAGTCCTCAAAATCTAAAAACATTCATTCATCTAGTCCAACTTCAGCTAATATTCCACTTGAATCATAGGATATTTGATGTTTAGCGAAATAGAGTTACAAAAAATCTATACCTTTGTAATATTCGAAAATATTGGCTACTGATGTTCATGCTTCTGAAATTCCGATTAAGATAAATTATTTATTCTAATGACAACTTCGGCAGAAATGGAAGTTATGCATTTCCAAAGAATGGGGATAGAAGATATTACTGAAAGTGTTTTAATTTTCGAATTTCACTTGCCAAGCTATTGAATACCGCTAAATTTAATTTAATGCCATTTAGATAGATTGTGTGATTTCCATTGTCTTGATGAAGGTGATGAGGGATATCAAATAACTTTAACGTTTTAATAAATAATACAATGCTAATTATTATTCTGAAATTAAATATTTTGTACTTTAAAATATATCCTTTAAGTTAAAGCGTTGGGGTGATGATTTGGCTATATTTCAGTTTTTGATCACAATAAAATAATTCTCTCGCTAATTTAAGAAAAAACTCTGCCAGACAAATTTAGTTATAACTTCCCGCAGACCATTCATATTTTACAGCAATGGCTTAGTAGAAGGGCTCATTATGCTTATCACAGGTGTGTCCCAGTGGAAAAAAGTGTTATCGGCTGTAGAGGAAACGTTAAACAGATATTAAAAAAAGAAACATACATGACCCAGGCAACATTCTACTAATCTCATTAACATTAATTATAGGCTAGGTACTCGAACATATCGTGGTTAGTAATATAATGAATTTGATGAAACAAATATAAAGACGTTGAAATCAAGGTTAGCGATCAGCTGTTAGCAACCGTAACTTCCTCCATGGCTGTCAGCACGGATTTCGGAAAGGTAGATCATGTGAAACACAGCTCGTGCTCTTTCTTCACGACGTTCTCAAATCTAGTGAATCGAAATGAGAAGTCGACGCATTATTAGGTTTTAAGTAAGCCTTCGACACGGTACCTCACATCAAACTTACATGCATACAAATTACAGCCATGCAGGCTAAACGAAACTATAGTAAACTGGATACACGAAATTCTGAGCAATCGTAAGCAAAAAGTAGTTCTTGACGCTCTGATATCTCTAATGTAGTGAAAATGACGTTAAGTATCCCACAAGAAAGTGTAATCGACTCCCTATTGTTAATTATATACATTAATGACCTATGTTCTAGAATAAACGGTAAAATACGTTTATTTGCTGACGACGCTGTCATCCATCGCGAAATAAGTGATCACTCTGACTTCGAAATTGTATCAATGGATTTAAAGAACGCTCGTATGTGGAGCCATGAGTTGGGACTCGAACTTAAACGAGCAAATGCATGGTGGTACATTTCTTGCAAGTTCGTCCAAATATAACCATGTTGGATGGTGTGGACGGTGTAAACATAAAAGTGACAGATGAAGATCTGGGAGTTACAATAACTTCGAACCTATCGTGGGGACACGCATAAGAAATATTTTCGGCATTTCGGAAATATTTCAAGCGTATTGTGGGAAGATTTTCGGACAAGAAAGTAAAAGAGTGGTGCTATTTAACACTAGTCCGGTCACACCATGAATATGCGGCGAGCAGAAAGACGTAATATGTGAACTTAATAAAATACAAAGGAAAGCTGCGCTTTAGTACGTCAAAAACTGCTACGGACGTACAGAATACGCTATACGGATATTATATGTATTAGGTTGGGATCCAGTAGAGACTTGGAGACAGTGCACTAGGCTTAGATTGCTTGGGAAACTGAGAAAAGATATCTTTCAGAGCGACAAGAAACGTTGTATTACCTCTATATTTCCAGGTTCGGCAGAAGCGATAAATTAAGAGAGATGTTTTGCCGAACGGATAGGAATGGGAATCCCTTTTTCCCCCGCACAATAAAAGACTCTTAATAAATGCCTGGCGTAATTTCGTGAGAGCATTTCCTTTTTATGTGTAAACGGCTGGCGTCCTACTCGCCTATTAAGGCGGCTTGCGGGGTAGTGTGTAGATGCAGATGAACCAAATTTGGCAATTGAAGATCATTGAAACCAAATCAGCTGTTTACAGTTCTTTTCAGTCATAAAATTGAAAAGTTTTGTTGTTTAATGCAGTTAATTCCACTGATTGTAAATTAATGTCTTTTGACCATTCAAACTCCTATTGCAAAATGATCTGATACATTGGCTTTAATTATCCTCACGTCACAAAGAAAGGTATTATCTGCGGTCAATGCGGGAGGTAACAAAATTTCCGTCAACTCTACACTATCTGGTATTTCCTTTAATTAATTGTGTATATCCTCTATAAACCAGTGGATACTTACAGTTATTAACATGTGTGCCGTTATTAGACATCAAGGTAATATTGAAATATTAGATGTGGATGTATAATAACACTATAGGTTCATATACATCCAGATACATAGGTTTCGCTTTGACGTTTGGTAGTGTATACACTCTCATAGTTGTTACATGGGTTCCAAATATATTTACTACACAAGTGAGCACTTCACGGAAAACAATATTATCCTAATCACACTAGTAGATTTTAGTATTAGGGACACCACCTCATCTTTTAAATTTTGAAGTTTAAAAAGAATTTCGTATCATGGTATTTTTAAGTTAATAACTTCTTCTTCATTTATGTTAGCAGCAGTTGAAACTATTCCAATTTTTTTATTCTTACTGATTTGATGCCGGAGAGTAATTAAACTATAAAAAGTTTCCTTAGAATAAGCATATTAAAATGTAAGCATAAATCGTCGTAAGTCATATTTATTTTTGAGCCATCAGGTAAATTATACGTGCCATATACTATGCAATCATTATTTATTATTGAAAACGAATCCATTTAGGGTATTTGTATTTATAAAAGTTATATTCACAAAAGTAATTCTATATATGAAAATCTGTTTAACACTAGAACCGCGGACAGGACTTTTTTGTCCCATCGCCCTTTGCAAATGTTTGCCATTCATGTACTAGTGGTTTGATCCCTTTGAAATTTGCTGACTTTTACTCATTTTTAATGCTCTTTCGAATGGTCATATCGAACATATTGTTCAATGTTTGGTTCGCGAGAAAAACGACGATTTACCTAGAACCGCGGGATGGGACTTTTTGTCCCATGTGGGGGAAACATACAATTTCAGTTTTTTTGTGCACTCATTTTGTTTTTAGCATAATAACAGTTTATTACGAAGGGGATTGATGCACAGATACCGTTATTCTGCCAGTTAGAAGCGCAGAAGGGAATAATCTGTGCACTGCGCCGACCGCCTACTCACGCAGTGCCGGCCGCGTCACCTCTGCCCGGCGCGTTTGTAGGTCTGAGCTTGCAACCAACACGTCAAAATAAGTTTACTGTAATCTTAGTTATAAATAAAACGTTTTAAAGATTACATAAACACGTGTTTTGTTCACACCAACCACAAAAAAACGTCAATCATACTTAAACATGACAGGATCAACGTATTTTGTCAATGGGACAAAAAAGTCCCATGCCGCGGTTTTGGTGGGGTTGGAAAGTTCAGCGGTTCTAGTGTTTAGTTATTTTCTAACGTGATTCTGAATATATATGATTGTTCATCCTTTTTGATAATATTTTACCGAATTTATCCCATATGTACGTGTATTCATTGCTTTTTTTTAACTTTCCGATTTAAATGATCTAATTTTATTTTGGTGATGTGCTTTTATTTATTCCATTTTCATTATATATCATTTGTTAACATCTGTGAAACTACCAACATGTAACTTGTATAATATAATAATATTAGATTGTCTTTTGCTGGTTTAAGTAATCTTTTCTCGCTGTGCTTGCTGTTCGATGGTTCACTGAACGGAGTCTATCAAGGAGTGAAATGCTTGTTATAAAGTTATCGAACAATAAATGGTTTTTACTTTGTACTTATTTGTATGATCCTCCGCAAAGTGCAAAAACTTGAAGTACTACGTCGTATTTGTATGTTTAACTTGATAAAGCTGAAACTAATGAATGCACCCTAGCCGCAATGAACTGCACCAGACGGAATAGCGGATTGCAGATTCGTATAGGCCTTCCTCAAATAAACTGTGTGCACTTGAAATGACGGAAATTATGAATTACGTCCCTAACAAAGCTGAAGGAAATTCTAATTGGTACTAATGTCATGCATCACCCTTTTAATCTATGAGAGGACGCTAATTGGAAAACTTTGGCCATGCGGTTCACATTATCCTTGTCCGCAATATACAAACGATAAAATGTTGTTTCAAATCTCATAGTTTTATTTCACCATTGATCAGAGCATCATGTGAATTCAGTCTTTGCCCACATAGTATATACAGCGATAGCAGAGGGTTCAAAGATTTCAAGTGAAAAAGCCTGTAGTTACGCACTCCGCTCTGTGGAGGACAAGTGCGTAGCCCGAAAACTTTCAAAACCAGCCATGTAACACACTACCCCAAAAATGAAAGAAAAAGGACATTAGGTGCATTCAGCAGTAATGTTTTCAGTGATAAGTTGATTAATACGTCTGCATGACCCAGTTGGAAAGCACTTGCAAGGTTATGACTATATTTTCTTCCATCTGCTCATAAGTAAATATTTTTGAGCATTTATTTCCTCCCTATAATATTACTAATTGATTATTGCCCCGATATCACGTCGCATCCGTCAGTCACATTGTGTCAAGGCTGCTAATCTGATCAGGGGCCGTATTCTGTAATTCGTCGGTACCGTACCGATCGGTTTCCCTTTCAAACGACTGTCGATTTCAAGCCAGTCGGTACGTTTCCCCCTCCTTGCCAAACAGGGAAAAACCGAATATATCCGAAGTTAGAAGTCATACATAAAAAATGAACATTATTTTCGAAATTATTAGAGTGGATAAAATATTTATACATATTTCCACCTCTTCACACGGGAGAATGCGGAAATAGGTTATCAGTTTAAGGAAGTACATTTCTTGTTGTAGGTACTGGGAAAATACCACCGGCCCGTGTCCCATGTCAACGGCTTTTAGTCCTATTCTGGTGGATAAAACTCGAGGCAAATCTTCAATTTGTTTCTTTACATGGATATTTGTCGCAAATAAGCGGCTGTCCCAAATATCCGTTGGACCAAATAAGGGAATCATATGTTCAATAAAGGCATCCACAAGTATATCATAATCATATATATTCAGTGAGAGGGTAAGGATATTTTGGGATACAGTAGAATTCGTCTGTAGCTCATGAATAAATCGTTCCTTCAAATGGATCCTTCTTCTCCGTGACTTATCTCTCTATCTTGGCGGTCCAGCCAGATGCTCTTATCCTCCGCCATTCGACTGTGTAATAGCCGCTGGAAGGGTAAGTTATCACTGGATGGCGTGAGGGAAGCCTTCCTTTAAAGAGTAAACAACTTTCCTAATCTAGCAAATTGCGTCGCCCACGGAGAGCGATAGGCGTCCAGAACATTCGGGTTTGCAAAAACTAGCTCGCTCCCTTCGGCAGCACCTCAAGCATTTCCCCATGCATGATGAGATCACTGATGGCTGCTTTACACGTCGGAATCAACTGGTATAGAAATTGATCGAACAGTATAGAACGCTAATATCATAAACACAGTCGTGACTCCAATAGTTCCAATACAATTACTAATGGCAAAGGTAGAAAAAACAAAAGAAACGACGATAGCGAAAGAGAAATATTTTCGTCTCCGCCGGTAAAATCGAGAAAATGCTTAAGTTTTTCCTGGAGATTGAGATCTAATGGGTAAAAATTGAATGATAACCAGCTGTGGGAACATCCTTTGAAATCGTAGTTACATATGGGCGTTGCCGCTGACGATATCTACATAACCAATGATTCTTACTGCTGTCAGACGGAAATTATGAATTTCATTAACCTCGGAGGAGGGAAACATTTCGAAACATTAAGCATTTTCAATTATGCAGTTTTTTATTCATAAATTAGGCAATATATATTGTAAACATTAGGTGATGAAGGTCGCAGCCATTACGCGGTACCGCCACTTCTCGGATTGAAAATAATATACGCCGGAAAACTGGTGAAAAACGTTAGTTCAGCTCGATATCCACGCTAAAATAAATAGCGTCTCGTAATGATTGCAGAAATTCATCTTTACCCTAGAATATACTGAAATCTACACCATGGCCGAGGTAAAGTGATAAAAACTGAGTCTTCCATGGTCAGCAGCGTTTATATTCACTAAGGTTGTGAGCCTCCATTAAGTCTGCACACCATTTCCTCTCAACCGGTCGTATTTGGACTTTTTTTCCTGGCCCATTATTTGGTTTGAACATGCGATCTCATTTTGAGATTTCAGAGCATATACAGAGGACCCTTGTCAACATGTTCCTAAATCTCCAAGATAAATATTCCTCTTTGAGAAAGTTAATGGGACAATATTTTAATAATTAAGATGCATGAAAATATTTGAAATTATCTGCTAACTGAATATTTCAAAGTGATACGATAAGTTTTAAGAGAGTGAAACAGCATGAAAACAAGACGAAACACGACCGGTTGAGAGGGAGTGATGCGTGTCCTTCAAGTTGTACCGGCCACGATGCTGTGAAATGTGAAGTCTCTCGATATAAAGCACTAGGTGAGGAAGGCTATCGACTATGGGAAACTCTTATTGCATTTGAGAAGGCCAACGCTTCTTCATAAGTTCATACCGCCATTGCATTTAATTCGAGGTGCTGATAAACGCAACTCATGAACTTTCCTGAGACTAGAACCTAAACACAGTAGCAGATTGAATCCAGTGGGAGATAGGTGGCTTAAAATGCTATCAAAGTCCAACTCCAAAGTCAACCTGAAGATGAAACTACGTTACGGAACTCGGGTTGTGCCTATTTAAATGTACAAGTGAACCTTACAAAGTTTTTTCTTTTATATCCAATCGTCAATAAATCTGAAACTATTTTCCCAAAACAATTAAGCTAGGAAAATTGAGAAATCTAGGAATAGGAATTCTATAAACCCAAAATTGAAGCGAGACATTAGGGATGAGTCTGCGTAAGCGATTTTTGTTGTCCTCACAGTTCTAAAATAATATTTCTACTTTAATTCCTCGCTTTCACCATATTGAAATTTCGTAGGATGAGGGGTTCATAATTTTTCAAGGGACTCTATAATGTCACAAAAATTATTATGTACGTATGTACACATCGTTGAAAATATCTATAAACACGAAAAATTATTGCTTGAAGGCACCTCGTCAACTGCAACGAAGAACAAATTATATTTTATGATATCAAAATAGAATTCCTCCATATTTCACAACACAGCAAATTATCAATCATAAAAAGGCAACTGGAGTTTTTAACTCGTTCAAAATCACACGAGTTAATTTCTTAAAAAATATCAACATCGTGCCGAAATTAAGGGAAAAAAAACCTGCAAATACATCGAGGAAAAAATTGGAGTTATTTTTTGTTATTACCGGGACATTAAATAATAATGATACTTAATTTTAAAAGTCTTCGCAGACATATCTTTTTTGTTTCAGTGGACACGTTGTTCCATGTAGAAAGCCGTTGTCAGAATTGATTTATATAAATCGTAGAGCGATGTCCTAGGATTGAGTAATGTTTGCGCAAATATTCACTGCCATCGTGTGACAACAAGCCCCGTCATATTCGTTCCCTTTGGGTCGTACTGGCCTATTATCGTATTTTCTTAATTCCTCGAGCAATCTCAGCTTACCATATGACCACCTAGTCTTTAGTCTAGAAAGGTTTTCCCACCGTAGTTTTGAAGTTATAGTAACTGGTCACGTTAGTCCACTGTCCAGTTTCGGATGACGTCAGCCGCCCCGTAACGATATTGGCAGTCAACGGACGTGACCATCCCCCAGCCGCCGTCTCCGCCTCAGATGTTTTTGCGAGTTGGTTTGTCTGGTCGGCGTGTTTCTCTTCCTCCCACAAGGCGCGCGTGGCGGATGAACCCTTGCCTGCCAAACCCAGACCGTGGGAGTGATTCGAAGCGTGATATCCTTTGGAGTTGAGAGCGCCTGAAGAGTCCACGTGCAAGTTTAAGGCATTTCGCTGTGACGCCATGATGCAAAATTTTATTGTGAGTGATTAATTGGTTTTGATTTAATTTAAGTGTACCGGGAATAGCCGTAATGGTAACTTTACAGAGTCACCCGCAATGCACAAATTGTGCGAAAAATCCACAGAGAAAAAGTAATTCGCATTGACCGGGATACGAACCCTGATTTCCGGTCGAGTGTTTCCGCCAGTTAAGCAACCGAGGCGTTATTCTCCTCCGTGGAAATTTGAGGACTACACCGGGCAAGGTGTTATGGACTGCTGAGCATTTGGTGCGACAAGCTGTCCAAATCGTGCGCACAGCGCTACAGCCGGAGAGCAAAGCCCGAACTTTGAACCCATAGAGGTGTTCGCTGTTAACCAATTTAAGTATACCCAGACTGGCCACGGAGTCACCCATAATGCACAAGTTGTACGAAAAATCCACGAATGTCCAATTGTGCGAATGATTTATTCTCTGTGGATATTTCGCACAATTTGATATTGATTAAATTGAAAATATAAGGGCATAATTAAAAGGGCATTGTTGATGAAGGATGAAGTGATTTACCTTTATGAATTTGTGACTGGCCAGACTCTCTTTACCTAATATCAATAGAAGGAAGAAAAAGAGTAGTATTAAGCGCATTGATAAATGAAAATCCAGGATAACTGATGCTAAGTCGCTCTCTACTTTTGCTCTGGTATAGTAGATATCAAAGCATAAAAGTAGAGATAGACTTAGCATCAGTTATCCCGGATTTTTATTTATCAATGCGCTTAATACTATTCTTTTCCCTTTCTTTTTCCTTCAACCGGAACCGTTTGTTTGAGAACGGCATATTCCCATTGTTTTCATCTATGCCCACAATCTAATTAGCAGGTTTGACTCTTAATCGGGATGCAGGCTTATTTATTTCCCTTATTGTCTAAAACATGCAAACGTATTTGAGAGTATGGGTAGTACCTCAATTTCGTTCCAATGTGAAGAAAAGGAAATGAATTCTTAATTACATCTCCTTTAAGATATTACGAAAATATTGTCAAAAGCCGGCGCTTAACTGCAAGATTTGTAATGGAAAATTTTAAAAAGAAGGCAAATGTAACAGGTATGTGAAAACTTTGCACTGGAGATCATTGGAGTCAAGGAGGAGAGCAGCACGAATGAAGGTTATCTTTAAAGCATGCATTGGTGATCCTGCGTGGAGGGATCTATGAAACAGGTTAAAAGGACCTTGTAAATTGGCGAGGGCGGATCAGAATTATAAGATAGAACCTCCGAGATAGCCCTAAAATACGCTAAAATTTTCCTTATTACATCGGAGGATGGAAGACTGGAATGGTTTACCCGAGCAAATACAAGAGTCCTTCCCAATTAATCATCGACGCTGAAATAAATTGAATTGTCCGGGCCTTTTTGTATTTATCATTTTATTTTTTAATTTGGCCTATATATATTTGTTTGCTATATGTCGCTACAAGACCATTTAGTCGAATTCTAAGAATTTGTTTAATAATGATAATTATACAGTTTTATCGCCACGTGCAGAAACATTTGCTCAAAGAGCTTGCGAATTAAATTATTGAAAGGGTTATGAGATGGGACCGATATTGGCTTTAATTAGAGGGGTATTGTCGGAACGAAGTTTAAGTAAGGATCAACGGACTAGTTCCATAAATTTCTCCTCACAATCCTATTCCCACCTACTAATGTCTTTCTTTTTCCCCCTCATGCCTTTCGTAGAGAGGGGCAACCATTGAACGCCCTTCTTTTTGGGCATGACAAGTAAAAATTAAACGATGGCAGACTCCACACTTCGCCGTGATATGTTTTCGGAAGCCAGTCCATGTGAGGCTACAAACAGACGAATCATATGTATATCTACGGAGTTTCATAATATTTGAACCTATATTAAAACATAAATATGGCTAAGACATGAATTATGCGCTAAACTCACATTTACTGGTTAATATCGATAACCTTCACATCAGATGGACGATTACAATTAAACTGCCTCAATTAAATAAAAATGTAACAATGGATACATTAAAATATCTCCAACGAAGATAGTGTATTGCCATGCGGTAAGCGTCGAATAGCAAGTCGGTAAGTGCGGACAATTGATTTTCTAGTTGATAAATAATATCAACTTCTGAGTTCGGAGGTCTATAAAAAGAGCAAATATGAATACTCCTTTTGTTTCGTTATTTAATTGCACACCATTTGCTTTCTATTTCTTTGTCTATTCTTTCATGTGCGGCGCTGTGTTAATGTGATTCAACTGCTATAAAAACTCCGCCACCTGTTCTATTGCGTCGATCGCATCTGTAAATTTTATATCCTGGAGGAAAAGCTTCGCTGTCCCTTATATCTTCCGTAAGCCTCTGTTTAGTTGACCAGTTGTGCATAAAACGAAAGTGACTCGTGGTAAATAATAATTAATCGGCAATCCTAAAAGAGCGTAAAATCATTTTCCAGGAATTCCGGACGACCTAATTACCCGCTTCTTAGTAATTTATAGGGCTGTATCCTCTGGACTTCAAGTAAATGGTACGGTTTTCTCAAATTAATGCCTAAAAACCGCTAAACTGTTCGTAAGCCTTTATCCATGTTATCACATACCACCAGCTATTCACAAAGTTTTAATACATGGTGCGGGAATTGCGAAATATGCCATTCTTCCTATCGGACAACTTTTAGCTGAGGCTTTGGAAGCATGGCACAAGGATATAAGAATATAATGTGAATAACATGCCGGAAAAGTGTCTAGGATTGCCTGAAACCATGACCTTTTCAATAGGCCTCTGCTTGCATCAGATCCTTTTATATCTAGTTCTGCGGGAGCAAAGTAAAAAAAGTAAAGAAACTTAAAGTAAAAAAACTGGGGAGGCGAAAAATCTTCTGGCTCAGAATAGGAATTAAAGCTGCACGCCTCAGTTTTTGAGCAATTAGCAAGAAAAATATTTGTTAGTGGTATTTTTATAGTATTAGGCTTATATGACCAGATGTTTAAAGACCTAATACCACTATTTAGTCATCATTTACCTAATGCGCAGCTATTTGATAGCTTTAATAAATTTAATAATAGAAGAAAGATATATCTCTCCCCAGTTGTTTCTCCCTCTTCGTTTACTTCCGCATTTGGTGTCTAATCACGTGAGATTATGTCCAATTTCCAATGGCGATACTGGATACAGATGGCACCGGAGTTTCCTCTTTAGACCTTTCCGCATTGAGCCCTTCCCCCATTTGCCGTCTGAACCTCATCGTCATGCTCGTCATTTTCCATTACCATTCATTACACCACCAACCCCTCACCAACCCCTCTTCCCCAGCGTCTAAATCCCAATTCCTCCCTTTCCCGCTCTCCCTTCCCCAATTTTGAGCATCTTATACAACCCATGTTCACTTCTACTAACGTTCCTGATGACGACGATCCTCGTTGAAAGCGTGGACATTTTAGTAATGTAATGACAAAATACCTATAAAAATTAGTGTAATTGAAAAATATTCAAATAAATTTGAACATTTCATGGCACGCAGCGTAAACGACTTTTGCTTGCATTGCCTGCATCACACTAATGAAAATTCATTCCTGAGATAATATTGAAGTGAAATCAATTTCGAGGTATTATCAGCTTTTGAAAACCCATTTAAATGCGCGGGGGGTGACAACACATTTTTACACCTACTTGAGGATCTTATTTTGTAATATTCGTGTTTTTGACCTTATTAGGAATTTGAATTTTGAATCGTCCTAATACCTAATGAAATTGTACCTTTTGGACAAATACGTATTTTCTCGTACCTTTCGCTCGACGGTGTAGCTAAGATTTACTCAAGATTGGAGTGATGAAGTAGTTAAGAGGCGCTCATCCATTGCGTGAGGTGATTTTGACGATTTTGGACCCACCTCCCACTAACCCCACGTGAAATTGTTCAAAATGCGTATTTTCAATGCAAATACGTCTTAAATTTAATTTAAATGCATGGAGCGGGAATTATGAGCCATGCCATTCTTCCTATCGGACAGCTTTTCGCTGAGGCGTTGGAAGCATGGCACAAGGATATTAGAAGATAATGTGAAAAACATGCCAGAAAAGTGTAATTAAATTTACTTAAATCAATTAATCAAATGAATGTGTAAATGCTTCATTGCATTGGTTTTATTAAAATTAAAACAGTTTGTTCCATAATTTCGAAGCCATGTCACAAATGTGGACCCACCTTTCGGTTTGCCGGTAGCTAAACAATTTAGGAGCTACTATGCTACTTTGTAGCGTTCGCATAACAGCAATTAATAGTTTTGTACAAAATTTAGTAACACTTAAATAGAGAAACAGGTTTTACTCAATTCAACCTAGTTTTCTCGAAATTTCTACTATTCCTTGAGGAAAAATAATTACGTGATACTCTCCCCCACGTGAGATTGGATGATGATAGTCTTGACCCCCTCCCCCCATCAACGGCTCACTTAACTAATGAATTACTGATTAAAATGGATGACACTGGCACCCAAGAAGTCTCGAAAAACTTTGCGTCACCAAAGTTTTATAGATGTTTATCTTCCGAGTTTTTCATTGCTTAAAACGTGGTATTAAGGGAGAGAGACATTGCCAATATTTTTCCAATTTTTAAATTAATGCTAAATAATGTTGCATGTAGCTCGTGGATTGGGTAACACTTATATGCGACCAGCAGACCGATCGGCGTTGCTCGGTAAGGAAGAACCCAGAGATGTGGGAAACTTGGAACGTTTTGGATTTGAAAACTGGGATTTCATGATCAGATTGGATTTTTATGTTTTGTCTTTGATCCTGTAAATAGGTGTGCCTAACTGGCAGGATGTCCAACCGTAAAAGTTCCATGACGTGACGTAACACACAGTTGTAAGAAAATGACTTAAAGGACATGTCAGAAATAATCCTAATGCCAAAGGCCGCATTCACAAACCCCCCCTGAACTGGCAGCGGAGGCTCTGCTCCATGTTATACCCAGAAACTCCGCTACTCGGCTGAGATTACTTGAACAATTGAGAAGGGATATCTTTAGGAGCGGCACAGAGAACATAATATTAGAGCCGCACTATATTTCCAGGTCCGATAGAAGCGATAAAATAAGAGAGATGTTTTGCCGAACGGATAGATATGGGAATTCGTTTTTCCCCCGAACCATAATGGACTTTAATAAACGCTAGTCCCAACTTCGTCAGAGCACTTCATTTTTTTTAAAGCTGTAAACGGCTGGTGTCCTAATACCCCCTGCCACACGCCTTTTAGGTGGCTTGCGGGGTATTATATAGATGTAGATGTACTTCAAAGTGATGGTGGGCTGTGTTACCACATGTATTTTGGGGTTGGATTGATGACGTGAGCGAATGTAGCGATATTATTTGCGCCTAGATGCAGACATCAGGAGGGATTTAGGGTGATAATTGAATAACGAATGTCTCAACGTGACTTTGCCAGCAAACACTTTGAAAACAGGGGATGGAAATGAAATTTCGGCGCAAGGAGAAGAATTTTATTTTAAAATTAGTAGTCGATAGGAAAGCTGTATTAAAGTGCAAGAAAACCGATGCTGTGAGTCTTTCTTCAAAGAAAAAGCCATGAAAGGAAGGGGAAGCCGAATTAGATTGGCATGGGGGGGTGACGACGGTTATCACATTAGCATTTAACGAAAGTTTTATCAATGGCGTACTTCCGAGCCCCTTGAAGGAAGCTGTTGTTATACCTGCGCATAAAAAAGGGGACAGACAGCAAATCACGAGTTACTGACCGATGTATCTTTTTTCAGTATTTGCAAAAATTCTGCCGCCTTCTTCTTCGAACTAAATGCCTTCTGAAATTCCTAGACAAGACCAAATATTTTTAGCGAAACTCAGATTGGATTTAGACATGGATTGGGAAATGAAGGTGCTCTATATGACCGAAGTATAAAATTCAGTCAAGTCAAGCTGGCGAATTATTGGGTTATATCTAGACTTAACCAAGGCCTTTGATTCACTCTCGCACAAAGTACTACTAATGAAACTTAAGCAAGCTGGAATACGTGGATTATCACTGAAGTGGTTCGAAAGTTATGGGTCGACGAGATCACAATGCGTAAAAGTAAATAATTGTTTTAGTGAATATGTAACTATTTAGACGAGAGTACCGCAGGGCTCAGTTATAGGACCTATACTGTTTTTGATTTACGTAAACGATTTATGTGAAAATACATTCAATGGTGAACTGACAACTTTTGCTGATGATATATCACGGTGCTACCTAGCACCTAATTGTAGTTGTGCTGAAACATTTGTCAAACAGAACCTACGTTTCTTACGAAAATGGTTTGATTTCAATGGGTTAGAGTTAAGTGAAAAGACGAGGTATATATGTTTTGACATTTGTCATACAAGTATTTTTAATTGCAAACTTGCATTTCATGCTACAAATTGTTTCAATTTTATGAGTTACTGTCCAGCTATTGATAGAGTGAATGAAATAAAATACTTAGGAGTAATTTTGGACAGTAAGCTACGCTGGGATAAACATTTACTTTCTGTGAAGTAGTACCTTAGTAGTGCCTTGTCCAAATTTTACTACCTACGAAACAAATGTCCACTTCCGGTAAAAAAAAACTTTTATCATGCTCTTTTTCATTCCTAAATCTCTTGTGGTATAATCAGCTGGGGCATTGCATACACGAACACATTCAAGTGTTCACTTATTTTGCAAAAAAAAAATAATTCGGGTAATAATGCCCAAAATTTCTTATGAACACTCATTTCAGTTGTTTGTGGCCCTAAAATGGTTGCCAGTAAGACATTTGCATTTATTCAAAGTCCAAAAATTGTTTTATGCCGGAAGTGGTAATATGCTGATTGGATGTGATAAACATAAATAATATAAGTAGTAATAAATAAATAATATTTGTAGTAAAAAACAGACCAAGGTTTACATTATATAAACCTTGTTTTCTTTACATGGGGCCAAAGTTATTTCGTTTATTGCCCACTAAAATTTAAAAAATTAAATAAAAAAATAAATGTGAAGACTTACCAAAGACTGGTTTTCTCACAAATAATAATTCAACATACACGTTGATGTTGTTTCTTTAAAACACTCACGTATTATTAATTATTGCATTATTATTTTCTTTTGTTGGCATACATTTTTGTTATTTGATGGTCGCTCAATTCTGGTCCATTGACCTTGGAGACTACCTGAAGCTCCTTCTCTTCGTTATCTTGTTATTCAGCTGTAAAATCAAAATGTAGGAGTAAATAAAATTATTATTATGATTTTTATAACGTTTAGAGGAACTCCTCACCGAATTATTCAAGTGCATTTAACTTTTACATTTGCTATTTTATGATATCCAGCAGAATTCGTCCAAAATATTGGAAACTCAGCGCTTTTTGTCCGAACAACTCAAGATTTTAGCCGCCCTGCGCTGTGCATCACCAATGTCTGCTACCAGTCCTACCTCATGGGGGTTCCACATACCTACAGCATACTATGAGGCCTAACTACAGCCAGGTAGGATGAAACTCTCTTGGGCTTCCAACCGCGTCAGATTTGGCTCAATGCCAACGTTTTAACAGCTTACTCCTCTATCGTCCTAAAGAATGAGTGCCAGGACAAATTTTCGGACAAAGGTCTTACATCGGTCGGGTTGACGAGGAGATGCCACGTGATCGGTACATTATTTTCGCGTCCAATGCATGTATTGCACGATTGGTGTCCTCGAGTTGAAAACCTCTTTATTGGTTCTTGCTATTCTTCTGCAGCCGGTTGGCGATGGCATCTTTCACTCTGCTATCCCAGTAATCCGTGGACCGCTGAAGAAGTTTTGTTTTGCCTAAGTGGAATTAGTCGCTATGAAGAAGAATGTTCTCGGCTACCGCCGACTTGTCTTAGCCGGGTGAAGCGCTCATGTTCTTTGAGTCTTGTCGAGATGTCTCTTCCTGTTTCTCCCACGTATATCTCCCCACATTTTCCCACAATAACTTGGATCCTTTCAGTCTTCAATCCAGTTGAATCTTTGGTCCTAGCCAAGTAGTTTCGTAATTTGGAATGCGATAAGTGAATGGCGTCGATCGGTGTCTTCGGAGTATTCTGGATATTCTACCTGATATAGCCGAGGTTTATACCAAGGTAAAATATCGAATTATTAGGTGAAAGCAAATGTAGAAAAGGGTCCTCATCAGTGGCGGCTCGTGACTCAAATGCTCGGGGGGGCACACTTCATCGGGGGGGGGGGGGGGTCAAAATTTTTAATATTTTTTGTATTTAAGTGAGTTTTTATGGCTATCTAGGTATTAAATTAAATTTAAAATAATATAATAATGAAATTTAAACCAAAACAAGGTATTCTGCGACGCTGCAGCACCAAGTAGACGCCAGATTATAATGCCGCCAGCCGTAGCGGCGATGTCATCTCACTAGATACTTTGCTCTGCGCATGCTCGGACGGCGTCCCAAGACTTCCATAAAGCACAAGCTTAGACGCGTTATAGCACCAGCAGCCCCACCACTACCTCTCTTCATGTAACTGCATGGCGATGGGTTGGGACGTTCTGACCAGCGCCCCGCGGCTACAAATGCGAACTTCTCGCCCTATTTTTGCGTGTTTTTCCTACATTTTCGTTGTATGCGGTTGAAAAAAAACACTTTGGTTAATTAAATGTATAATTATAATTGAATGGGTATTTATTTTTTTCCTTTTTCAAATCTTTGGAGGGGCGGCGTCCGAGAGTCCTTATGGGCAAGCCGCCACTGGTCCTCATTAAATTTCACTTGGACATTGCTCGTTTTCCACCCGCTGTGCGTCATCGCTCGCCTCTGGCTCTTCCACCGGATTCACCCCCACCCCACTCCGACACCCCCCCCTCCCCTCCCGATCACGTGACCCCCCACCCGCTCCCCGGCTCATGGATGCAGTGTCGCGGCGTCGGCGAGCCGCTTCCCCTCACCGCGCGCGCCGCGAGTATTGTCGTTGGCAGTTTCTGCACCGCTCTTGCACCTGCACCTCCTGTTTCTGCGTCGCTCCTGCACCCTCTGTTGCTGCACGTGCACCTTTGACTATGGCGGCGAAGAATCCTTGTTTGTACACGTTTTTAGTGCTGTACTTCAAGCCTAAAAATGGTGTTACGTTGTGGTCGGAGGAGGCTATGAAATTACGGCTGGCTTTTTTGGGGAAGTTTAACGAACTCTTCATAGATGACTACGGGCGATGGTCGGCTTGGTATCCCGTTATCAATGAGAATATTAGTGAGTTGAAGAGTATGTGGGCGGCGTTTCTCTTCCCCGACGCCGATGTGCACAGGCTCATAATTTAAATCTCCGACTCTTCGCACGATGCCGTCTGAGTGATGAGATTCTGTAACATTTTTAGGCGGTGTTCCAAACGAATAGTGTTTTTATGAGGTTAGGATCAGTGGTGAAGAGTGGAACTTTTTTCTTCAAATTTAATTTTGCTGGACTCATTTTGTCGTTGTTTCTGCTGATTTGATTGGACCTTCATCCCCACTTGCAACTCACCACACCTTGAATTCACACGAGGAGCACGGGAGGCCAACCATCCAAAAAGGTATGTATGAAAATAGGCTCTGTCAAAACGTGGGAAGTTGCGCTTGACACTGATTGGAATTATTCCGATCGTAGCGAGCAGTTCATTCCGATTAGTTGGCAACGCGGAATTTTCTGTGTTCGAACTTTTTCATTCCGACGACTCTGCGAGATCTTATAATGTAAAGGAATGCCATAATTTCGATCAGTGTATGATTTTTTTCTTTCCTGGCGTATGATACTGATGAAGTCTTTTCTAGTTTTCCACCGTGTGAGTTGCTTGTAGGACGACGATTTTCGATGGCTACCTCTGCCATCGAAACGTCGGCCCGTAAGCATCTCACCCATTCGAAGGCTCGACAAGACGTCACCGATTCCGATCAGTGTCTGGCACAAACTTTCGGGCCGAAAGGGTCATTCGAAACGGAGAAAATTTCCTTTTCGAGTCCGTGTGCTTTTGGGATAGTGGCCTGTGATGGGTCGGTCGTGAGCGACGTGCATGCGGGATCGAGATCGGTTGCGTGATCGATTGATGACCGGGATCGCGGTGGCGAAAGATGCTATATTTTGGCCGTTCGCGACCGAAGTCGTTCATTCGTCGATCATTTGTGACCGAAGTTGATATTTGGTCACCAAACATCGATTTCGGTCGTCGCAATTTGCGACCGAAATAAGTCGTGATATTGATATCGGTTATGACCAATCATACACTAACATAGGTTGTGATTAACATCGGTTGTGATGGGCATAGATCATAATTAACATTGGTAGTGACCAACGGAAGTGGTGACCGACATCGGTCGTGATTGGCATTAGTAGTGACCGACGATCGACCATTCGCGATTGGACCACTCATGTGAATGGTGAACGGTGATTGATATCACTGAAAAGACCGAATTGGCCCATCACTAGTACTAGTCGCACGGAACGGGGTAGTTCACCAAATTTATTTTGCTGCCGACAATGATAGAGTAAAAAAAAACAAGTATTCAATGAAAAAATAACGAGCGCGCTGCGCCCGCTCCCAGCGGGCTTCCCCCGCTCTTTTCAATGCAGGTCCACAGAGGGATAGGCGCGTTTCTAATTTAAAAATGTAGAAAAAAGGCAGGGTCTTATGCACAAATTTAATTTGAATGTTCATGTACAAATTGAGGTCAGAGGACCTCTTATGCACAACACAAAACAAAGTAATTACACTATCCTCTTTTAAACGCACATGATGACTCATACTTTGGTATCAACAGGAGACTTGAATGTGGAATCAGCCGCATTTTGATAAAAGTTATTTAAAGAATGCGATATATTGTTGCAAATGAACAAATGAATCAGTTTGTGTGCCATTAACGTCAGGAATATTTACAGTTTTTTTTGTTTTTTTTTTAAATTATTTAAAAACCATTTTTAGGAAACAATAGCAATATTTAGGAAGTAAGATATGCCGTCGCATGTTCTCTGATAAATTCTGTGCATTTTGGTACCTCTTTTGTAGAGTTTGGTTGCGTATAAGTTGAGAAAAAGGTATCTATACAGTAGAAATAATATAGAAGATAATTTGGTCTCTTTTTTCGATCCCTCACGTACTTCTCCAGCTAATCGCAGCGAAACCTATACGACTCTTCTTTTACCTTTCGGAGACAAGTTCATGAAATCCTGGCTAGCACTTCACTGACACTCTTCGTCCTCGCTCACCGGCCCTCCGTTGCTGTGAGTAATTCAATGAGCCCTTCATTCTAAGCGAATAAATGAGCTGGAACAATCATGAAATTCATGAATATCATGAAATTAATTACTGTAAATATTTTTCAAACTATGTTCGAAAAATGTTTTGGAAAGGAGGAAGAATATTGGAGTTGGCGCCGAATCATCGGCGCGATGGTTCAACTGTCGAAAACAACTTATTTATAAGTCAGTGGCATTTGAGGAGGTAGTGAGTTTTAAGATGTATTAAGTCATGAAGTTAGCAATATATTTATGCTAGATAAGTATTATTTTTTAAGCCTGGCATACGCCCTATCATGTTGAAATGCTGCTCGCATGACAGTTTTCATTCCGGAAAATACACACATGGATGTTATGGTTAAATTTTACTGATGCGTCACGCGTCGGAGCGATAAGAATAGATGTTGTGGGAAATAATTATCGCTTCGCGGAATTTATTTCAAAATATATCTGTTTTTAGAAAGCAGTTTTTTCCACAGGATGTTTTCGGCCAGGTGTTCCAAGTGTCTGGTAAACTCGTGCAGACTAGTAACTATTTCAATGCCAGACTTACGGCCGAGTTTTTCAGTGCTCTTGCGTGAACATAAATTGGAGACACATGTGAGGTGATTGTTAGGCGGTATTCTTAGACGTTCTTGTTGGCAAAAATTCTTTTTTGTATCTCTTACTAGTCGTTCACAGGGGTTCCTACAACATCATGAATTTAAATTCTGTATTAACATGAAGCAATAAAAAATTGCCTCGTTTTGCAGTTTCCTTGATTGCTAATTGCGGCGGAATTTTAGCAAGTGAGTGCGCTCATAATTTTCCGTTTCTCGGACCGTCAACCACTTCCTCTGCTATTCCCGTATAAAAATCTCCTTTAGTACCCCTTTGTAGCGTTGCGCATGCGATGCCTTTACTTGGCTACATTGTCATCAACTCTCTAGGTTCACCTGCCCGCCGGTCGTTCTCAACGATCCCTCCCGGGACGGCTAACGTCGCTCGAGCCATTTGAAGCGGGTCGTGGCAGCATCCGCGTCGGCGTCCTTAATCATTCCGCGAATCTTCGTCGAAATTTTACCGAGTTTGGCTTAGAATTCGATTGAGAAGCGCTGTTTCTCTTCTTTGATCGCGACCGCGCTCGACGTGCATACTCTCCGCTTGACCGCAGATGGCTGGAAAAAATATCTGACGCTTCGGAAGGCCTGCCACTACCATACCCAAGTGGCTTGATACGTGGCTCCGAAACGTAACAGAAATTCAGTCGTACTACTTTTAGATCATACCCTGTTCCTCTGACTTAGAGGCTGTTTTCCCGTTGTTCCGTCCTAACTTCGTCTTTTCTGTGGGTTGGGAGTATATACTACTTGAATGATTTCGCAGTCATATGTTAATGCTATTACGTTGAGCATAGCATATTAGGTTTTATTGATATGGTGTAGCCGATAGTGTGCTAGAGTGACTTTAAGTAAATGTCCAAAGACCTTAGGTTTAGACATAATACAGCATTCACTGTAGTTTATTCATTTTCTCTATCTAGTAATCTCTGTCTCAGTTACCCTTTCATAAACATGTTATCTTAGGATTTCCTACTTCTCTATATATAATTAATAGTTAGAACGCTGACGTAGATTAAAATGCAAGATGTACTAATTGAAGAAGTACTCATCGTAAGAAAAAATACATCACCAATACTCAGCACACGCACGAAGCAACGAATCTTTCGAAGCGAAAGATGGAACGATATTTTCCATAATCACGACTTTTGAAAAATAATTCGCGGTTATTGAAAATATATTGGAGCTCACATTGGTAGTATTAGTATGAAGATACCTAACACACCCATGAGAGAAGAGTGAACGACTTGCTCTAACTTTATGCTTTCCAAAAAGGAAATTTCTCCTCTTACGCCGTTAATTCCTATTTCCAAAACAAATTTAACGTTTCATGAAACTCAAAATAACCACGCGAGCCCTCATGAAACTACCCGATAGAACACATTGTTTAAATCACAATTATTACCTGGAGAAACATTTTCAAATGTGCCGTGCTCCGTCAGCTTCTCCGCCTTATCGCAGAAAAGCGGAGCTCATTATGCGGGCGCCAGATTTTTCGAAACACGCGTTCTCATTGGCTGACTTCTGCCGTTGTTGTCCTGCAGCAATGCTACGAAGCCGGACTTAACCCTTTCGCAGATCAGCAGATGACGTCACGAACTCTTGCCGAGCAGGTCTCCGCTTCTCCGTTATCCTTCGGTCTTGCGCATCAACCCCGCGACGTTCGTTCTCACTCTGGTGGGCGATTCCTTCCCTCAACGAGCGCTTCTTTCTGAACGAGTGAACGAACCGTAAATATAATGACGTCACCAACGCGGGGTAGTATGTAGATGCATATGAAGTCATGAAAAGTGGGCGGTAATTTCTATCCTTAAATATCTGTTTTATATTTTCAGTTAAAAATATATATCATTGATGTGTGTTTTCTTCACTTCAAGGTTTTCAAAGATCACACTGTGCTGTGGCGGAGACGCCGGCAGGATGCTCACCTCATCAGTCTGGGATGACGTTGGCTGGCGCTCCTCACTCGATGGTGTCCATCCCCCACTTACAGCCGTCGAAGACTCCTATCGACTCTACCTCGATGCCACACACAATGGCGCCGTGCCTCGACTTATTCCAATTACCAAGTGATTCAACTGAGCAAATTGAAAATACATGCAAGATTTTCAACCGCTTGTGATGACCTGGTTTTACGCTGTGGAGGATTGGTCAAATGGTTATTGAATTCTGTATTTTTCCTCATAATCACCATTGGTTCTCCATTGTAATGATGTTGACGGCTGAAATAAGTATTATTTCAGTTGGCATGTATTGGATATCATGCCAACTTCGAAGAATATGCCCCCCATTTCTTTAAGCAGTTTCATAAATTCGTCCAATCCAGCTAACTACTATTCTAACTGATATTTTTCTCGTTCGGGCTTACATATTGTTCAATTTTAAAAATTATGCCTGAGAATTGTTTTTAAATATGAGTTATTGCATAAAAAGTTTTCATTTCTAGTAGATTAAAAAAAATATTGTTGGTGTTCCTTAATTATATGTAAAAATTTGGGGAGAATAGTGTTTTTCCTTTGAGATTATTTGTGATTCAGTGTTGCAATCATACGGACGATTGTGATATGCATTATAGTTGTTTATGCAGTGAGTCAAGTGATGGGGTCCTTCCTTATGAAGCTCAGCGTCGACTTACGTGCTGAGAGGGCGTGAGTCGATCTAACCTCTGTGCACTCATCTCTTAATTAAAATATTTTTTCTTAAGAATAGGAGAACATTTAATTTTTGCTTGATATTTTACAGATTAAAACATGGTGTTTGTTTTGAAATTTTTGAGGGTTGACACATAATCAAGTTTTTTATCGATTTGATTTTTTATTTGCTTCATCTTTATACATTTTTCGTGCATGTAATCGGGCATATAGTGTTTTTACCCTATATTATCCCATTTCTCTCCGCGTTTCAATTGTTTCTAAGGGACTTTAATTTCAAAGGGACGGATCATGTTTCGAATTTCCATTATTTATTTCCAATTAGCTGAGTGAAGTTTCGCAGCGCTAAAACCTTCCGGAATTCGTTTCTTTCTTAGAAATAATTTAGCCGTGATTTTTGTTGAGCTGCATGTAATGTCATTTGAATCAGCCACTCCCAATAATTGCATTTTTCTACTAATTAAGGTATCTTTTAAAATAAGAAAAACGTTTTTGTTTTTTTTGAGCTGTATGTCAGCTTTGCTCCGATCCTTGTTTGGGGTCAATCTGATGGGACTGTAAGTAGAAAAATCATTTGATTGATGATTTTTGTTGAGCTGCATGTAATTACATTTCAATCAGCCATTCCCTTCAATTGTATTGTTTCTACTAATTAAGGTATCTTTTAAAATAAGAAAAACGTTTTTGTTTTTTTGAGCTGTATGTCAGCTTTGCTCCGATCTGTGTTTGGGGTCAATCTGATGGGACTGTAAGTAGAAAAATCATTTGATTGATGATTTTTGTTGAGCTGCATGTAATTACATTTCAATCAGCTATTCCCTTCAATTGTATTGTTTCTACTAATTAAGGTATCTTTTAAAATAAGAAAAACGTTTTTGTTTTTTTGAGCTGTATGTCAGCTTTGGTCCGACCTTTGTTTGGGGTAAATCTGATAGGGCCGTAAGTAGAAAAATAATTAGACTGCAGATGATTTTTTTTAGCAATAGAATAGATTCTTGTCCACTTGAAAAATGCCACTCAATGCAGTGTTGGTATACTCCTTATCGTGGCATCGTGCCAGTGTACCTGAAAAATTGTTGCTCTCAACGCATCCTTGTTCCCCACTGACTGAGCAACACATTTTCCTGTGAAAAGTGTCCTCTCGAAAATTTACTTCATTTCGACCGGATATTGTTTTGGTATTTTAAAATTTATAAAATGAGGAGCACATTGTGATAAATCTTTTGTTCAATTTTCCTATTCCAAAATTTGACCAGGAAGTAATTAGAAAATAAGAGTTCTTATATGACATTTCTATATTCTGGACTTTAATTTTGAGTGACATTTAATATTTTCTATCTCCATGCTGGAGCAAAAATGGTTTACAAGTAGGTAGGTATTTAATGTGGTGCCGTCCTATAATGTGCTGGCGTGGAAAGAAATTTTAACTATGTGTATGGAGTAAGGCTCCGCATACTGTATCCTCAGAATGAAATGCCAGTAATAAAGTTTTTTAAATCTCTAATGTATTTCCCATTTTTTCATTAGTTTTTGAACAATATAATTGGAATGGAGCATCTTAATTCCATGCATTTTTGAACTTTAGGCATCATAAAGTGCACTAATTCACCTCTTGAAAAAGATGCTGAAAATACTTATGGCATCCATTTATGCATGATGATGCATTCAAATTAGTTTAATTGGGGATTGATTTAAATTACCTTCCTTATAACTTGCGGAGACAGAAAACGACAGTGGTTTAAGAGAAAGTTAGTTAAAGTTAGATTGCTTATAAATTTTCGGTAGCACATAATTTTATTTTCATTGCAATAAAAAGACTGGTATTAACGTGCTTATGTCGAGACATTTTGGGAATGAGCTTTAATTCGATTATGGCGTCGAACAGCGAGTTAAATTTGTGCAAGTGAGTTCAAAGGTTTTGTCCTTAATATTTGGGTCATTCCATGTAAGTTAAACACTTCTTGCGATTCCCCTCACATTTTTCAAATTTATTAGACCCTCTCAGTAATAAAATAATTCCACATTTAATGAGTGTGCTACCACTTATATAAAAGTTAATAGGATAATGGTCATGCTAAAATTTGGTGAAATTTACCCATGTCTACGTATGGATGATAACTCTATTTTTAATATAGCTTTTAATTTTAATTTAGTCACAGGTTTGTTATTCTAAGGAGAAGTGATAGATATTTAACCAGTGATGTAATTACGCTCCTTGGTGCGAGCTTCACACTTCATCACATCTGTCATATTGGCCAAAGAAGTGTAATATTTTGAAATAACTTCCAAGTCTCAAATGTTTGATGGTAAGGTACGATAGCCAGCTTGAAAGTTATATACACCACCAGTATCGTTGATGTCTCCTCGGTTTCGATTGGTGGTGTTGTCCTACTAATCCTGAAATTTTTCTTATTATGCTTTCGGCCTTGGGATACACTCGTAAATATGATTGGATTCAAAAATATTTAGCATAATAAAAACAACTGAGATCACTCTTAGGCAAAAGACACTTCACCGTCCGGCATCCTGCTGTGGACGTCAGAAAATTGTGGCGCAGAAAATAGATTTTTAATGCCATAGTGAAATAATTATGCATCCTTTTTTGGATTCGTGTTGGGTTGTTGCGATAAAAATTTCAGCGTTTGCGGTTTGCTTATGCTGAGAAACTTTGGAGTATAGAGCACAATGTAGGCTAAATACAATTGGCGAATTCGGAGATGAGTTTCCTTCAGACAACGTGAAAAATGTCGTTCATCTTCGTACTAA
This sequence comes from Ischnura elegans, assembly GCF_921293095.1. Classification (NCBI taxonomy): domain Eukaryota; kingdom Metazoa; phylum Arthropoda; class Insecta; order Odonata; family Coenagrionidae; genus Ischnura; species Ischnura elegans. The sequence goes on from NC_060259.1 coordinate 101,503,331, forward strand.
TATCGCAGAGGGGATCACGAGCAGAAGATTAGATAAATAGACTGGAGAAAAAGAGATTTAAGATATCATTCTTTTCTCATGGTGTCAGGGATTGCAAAAGCTTCCCCATTCATAAAATTGATAGCAGCTTTCGTAAGGACGACTCTTTGCATATTTTCTTTTACCATATGTACTTTTTTGTTCCCTTTGAATTTTCACAGTTTATTTTCTTCGCCATTTCCCTTGACCTTTGTCACGGTGGAAAGGCATCCGCGTCCATGTAGCCCTCAGAACTGCAATAGTGGAAGTAATTCTCAATTACTCGTGGTAAGGGCACCAATGTCAGATACGTCGAAGGGTAGGAGCCAGAGGAAAGGTAATCCACATGATAATAATAATAATAAAAAACTTTATTGGCTCTAGGAATCCTTTCCTTTGGAGCCTAAATTAATACATAATCATAAACACTCAGGCTGAGAAGGTTAACATAAAAAAAAGAAGAAATCATGAAACACTCAACCAACCAACTCAAACAACCACCTGTATACAGATTTCCAAAGTCATAAAACAAAATCAAAAACCATACAAAAAACATACAAACCCAAAAATTGCAAGTTGCAGACGCTTATATAATTTAGGTATCATAAAAATAAAAAGAAAACAAAGACTTTTTGAAATTATTAAATGTTGCGATATTTTTTAACTCTTGAGGAATCGAATTCCATACATGACATGAATTAATATAAAATGAATTTTGGTACATGGTTGTTTTATGAATAGGTACAATTAATTTATTTTTATTTCTTGTAAATCTTGTTTTTTTCATAAAGTTATCTATGTAAGGCTGGAAAATGTAACAGGGAGTTTCAGTTTTTAAAAGTTTATACATAAATAGACCCATTTGAAATTTTCTTCTTTTTTCAATTTTTAAAATTTTTAATTCCTCATAATATGGAGTGACATGCTCATAATATCCAATGTTACACACATAACGCAAGATACAATTTTGTATTTTCTGTAATTTAGATATCTGACATTTATTAATGTTCGACATCACCAAAGAACAGTAATCAATATGAGGAATCAACAAAGCATTCGCTAGTTTGAGTCTCAATGGTATTGGCATTAGGTTACGGAAGCATTTTAATTGGTGCAAAGATTTAATTACCTTATTAGAAATGCATGCTATGTGTTAGTCCCAAGTTAGTGTTTTATTTAGAATAACGCCTAAATTTTTAACCTTTTCAGAATAATCTATTTCTACGTCATTAACTTGAATTTTAGGCAGTGAACCGATGTTTATGGAAGACAAGACCTTGGCACTGCCTATTATAATGCTCTTTGTTTTCTGTGAGTTTAGTTTCAGACAATTTTTAGACGCCCATTGACATATAATTGAGATATCTTCGTTAACTTGTGCAATGGCGCTAGAGATCGCATTGCGATCGCAGTCAATATAGATCTGCAAGTCATCAGCATATAGATGGTACTTACAATGACGTATCTTATTTGGGAGGTCCTGAATGTAAATGACAAAGAGCAATGGCCCCAGTATTGACCCTTGGGGGACCCCATGTTCGACAGGGAGTAAGTCAGAATGTACATTGTTTTTCCGATCATTCACCGCCTGGAAACGTTGACTCAAGTAAGAACGGAACCATTGTAAAACAGAAGTAGATATTTTCAAATTAGATAGTCTTTTTAAAAGTATACTATGGTTAACACAATCAAAAGCTTTACTAAAGTCGAAGAGTACCAATATTGTTATTTTCTGCTTATCCATTGAAAGTCTTATGTCATCTGTTATTTTAATCAATGCTGTTTGAGTACTATAACCTTTGCGAAACCCAGATTGAAAATTATTTAAAAAATTATTTTTAGACAGATGTTCAGTAACACAATTAAACACGAATCTTTCAAGAGGTTTTGATAAGGCACACAGTATTGCAATAGGGCGGTAGTCAGACATTTCTACAGGATTGGGCTTCTTTTTAATTGGTTGAATGAGAGCAGATTTCCACAAGGAGGGGAAGTTAGAGTAATCTAACGAGCAATTATAAATTGAAAGCAAAATTGGAAGAGCTAGATGAAGAATCTTTTTAATTACCTTAATACTGATTTCATCTACTCCCGAAGAGTTTGAATTTACCATTGAAATGTATTTTAATAGTAGATCGGGGGTAAAATGAGGAAAATAAAGATTTTCATCGCTAAATTCACGCTCAATGCAAGTATTGACATCGAGACGCTCTTCCTCGTCTATACAATCAGACGATGTGGAACCATTTAGAAAATAGGTATTAAGCTCATTGAGGGGGAAATTAATATTGGTGGGTTCATTTCTGGAATTTCCCAGACCCAATCTTTTAATTTCTTGCCACAGAGAACGAGCGTCATGTTTATCTGATAAGCAAGAAAAGAAGTAGTTAACTTTTGCATTATGCTGCATTTGCTTCACTTTATTTCGGGAGACTTTATATTCATTGTATTTTTGAGCAGACCGAGTTCTTCGAAAGTGCCTACGTAAAGAATCTCTGTGACTCATGGCGTTTTGTATTTATTGAGAGAGCCAGGGACATGGGTTACGTCTTAATTTTTTTTTTTTAATGGGGGCGTGTCTATCTAAAAGACAAGTAAGGTGGGAATTGAATATTGCCACTTTTTCATTGATATCAGGCGTTAAAAAGAAATCCTCCCATGATAGACCGTTCCAGTCCATTTCAAACATAACGTAATCAAGTTTAGCCAAATCCCGGAAACAGATTTCAGGAGGTTTATATGGTGTCGGGTTGAAAATATAGTTCACATACACTAAGTCATGCTCTGATAGAAAGTTCACAGATTCTTGACCAAAGTCATCCACTTTTCTGGCATCGTCAACAATGATTAGGTCAAGCAAAGTCTGACATGATGACGTCACGCAAAAAATTGGAATAGACGTGGGTAACCCTACCAATTATCTCTTCCCTGAAAACACGGAGATAGATTAATTAAATATCTTGGGACCCGGCCTTTAAGGGTGTGTATCGTTGGTGGCAGCGAAGTCGACAAGGTCCTCAAGGTCCGTATAATGCGAAATCCGTGTAACAGAAACTTACCATCATCAGCAGAAGCATCGAGGAATGGAAACAAGAAGACGAAGAAGTTGGAGAATAAGAAGGCAGCTATGAGGGTCATGGAATGCTAGGACAATGAAGAGAGCGGGTAAGCTAGAAAATATCACAAGGGAAATGGGGAAAGGGGAATAGATATTTTTGGGACGAGTTGAGATGAGGTCTTATTTCAAGGTAGTCGGGATATCTGGAGTGATGAGTATTGCATTATATATGGGGAGGAAAGTCAACGAGTGGAAGCTTTAGAATTAAACAGGAAGCTGAGAAAGTGAGCTTCAGGTATGGAGAAAGTAAGCGATGGCATTCTGGAGGTAGAAATTGAGGCACGACCCATCAACCTTGTGGTGGTTCAAGTGTACATGCCAACAAGCAACCGTAGGGATGAAGATGGTGTAGTAGATGGAGTATATGGGGTGTATAGACAGCCGGTGGAAATAATTCGGGAAGTCTCAGGTAAGAGATGTCTTGAAGTGATGGAGGACTGGAACGCTTCAGTCGGGGAAGGGAGTGACGGAAACGAAATGTGAGAATTTGGATTTGGAATGCGATACGACCTGGGGACAAATTAAAATTAGATGAGCTCTACAAAAAGCTCTCTCCTAATTAAATTGTCTGCTCCATGGTATTATGCCTGAGAACCGTAAATTTTTCATTGGGTAGCAGCCGCATTTTGGAGAGTAATATCCGTTTGAAAATAATTCGAATCTTGATCAATCACGTCGCCAGCAATATTTTTCAAGGGGTTGATACCGACCATTGGTGGGAGGCTAAGTTGATGTCAAGATGTTACTTATGATATTCATAAATTATCAGCTCTAAGTATTTACGTACGCAGTGCCTACTCCCATCTTTTATCATTATTTAAAATCACTGCTTGCCTCATCACTTAACCGTTACTCTGGCCGGTCCTCGAGCATAATTTCAGATCGCATGGTAGCAATGCTGAGAGGAATATTTATGAGCCGCACACGTGCGTGGTAGTCGGGAGTGATGAGTATTTGGTGCTTCAAGACTCTTAGCATTTTGATTATTACCGGCAGTGTCCGAGGGTGTCAGCAACTGGATGGAACGAGCAGATTGTAGAAGCTGCTCTTCTGCCCTCCACCCCCTTTGTCTACTCCTCTACCTGGGCCCTATCGCTAACAACGTCGAAATTGGTCCACAACAATAAATATGGTAGGATTTTTCCAAGTATTTTGCATAAAATGTTATACTGCTGGCCTCAGTGACGGCGGGGTAAAGTCCTCGCCTGCTATACCTAAGGTCGCGTGTTCGAGTCCCACCTTGGTTGGTTGTCCCTATCCAGCGCATGGGTGTTTGTGATAGTCCTGCGTTGTCATTCGTTCGATTCCCTCGCTGTTAAGGCCTTAAATGCGCTGTTTTCGGATCGATGAAGAAAAATTAAATAGATCAAAAGATAAAAAGTACTACCCCGTCCCTAAATGTATTTCCTAGTCTTGAAACTTGATTCGAATAAGGGAGTAATAATAATAATAAAAAAGAAGTAGATGGGTGTGCAGGTTGAACGGCACCTTTTTTTTAAGAGTACCCAAGGATTGGGCGAGGGATGTACTTTGATTCCTCGGCCAACGGAAAAGGAAACTGATGTGAAATGAAAAAAAGGAAAAAATGGGGGTGTAAAAGTAGAAATACCTTAGTTAAGCTTACGAAAAATAACTTAATGTAAATAAAAATAAAATTGACGAAAATTTATGAGTAGGTAGGGGGTGCAGTGAGATTTGTAATGGTATTCAAGGAAAGAGGGTAATATTAGGGATTCCCCTGAGCCCTTGTTTCAGAGACTTCCACTGTCAATCTCATATTTGATAAGGTGATCCGGGGTAACTGGGGCATAATTTTTCAATGTGATATTATTATGTCATTTTCAAATATTTTTTGTACAGATAACACAAGTGAATGGCTGAGAAAAGAACACGTAATGATTTATCAACAATCGGACTAGCACATCATGTGACTTGCATGTAATTTCTACCAGTTTACAATATTTTATATTAATATTATTTTCACGTATTATTGGCCCCAGTTACCCCACGGCTTAGAGGTAACTGGATCATCCCATGAAAAATCCCATTTGAGCACTGCCACCACTATTTTGGTAAACTGGGTCTATCTAAGTACTTTTAAATCATCAAAAAAATATTGGTTTACACAGATTTTTGGTAAATATGAATGTTAAGGCCGTTTTATTAGGACAGTAATGGGCACTTCACGGATTTTCCTTTCAAAACACCCAGTAAGGGAAGTATCTTACCATTGGTAAAAACAAATAGCAATGTTGCTGTGTTTCCAGAGGTGCTTGTTTTGTATTGAATATTCTGATTAGTAGCGCCCGTAGGTTTTGGAGGATTCGTCACAGAAGGGAGTGCTGTCATAGTTGATAATTTGGCCTGGCTTCCCTTTCAAACCAAGTTCCTGAACACGATCCGGTATTTTTTCAAAAAAGAGATGAGTTACTCCAGGATTAATTTGGTCACAACGAGAGTGCTGAATGCTTTGAGGAAACTTTAATGGATAGGCGATTACTTTTTCAAAACGAGAAAAACTAATCTGGGCCAGGACGCTGATATTTGAATCTGGTATCGAGTTTGTTTAGAACAATGTCACACTCTACAATGTCTGATACCTTATCGCCAGTAAGGCTGAAGTCATTTTTTCGTAACTTTTATTGGATTGGCGAATTTCTCTTCCTCAGCAGCAAAGAAATAAAAAGGCACACACACCCACCTCCCTTACTTGGGCGTTGAAATATGAGTCCTTTCCCCCGATTCTTAGAAACGTGATGTAGTACCGTTCTCCTAGAAATGGAATAAAACAATGCTGCTCCACAAGTAGTTCTGTTCCTGTTTTTTACATCATTTACAGCATTTTCAAGGTCTTCAATTGAGTACGTTAGTCCAGCACCCTTCTGAGTTGTCCTTATATTTTCGCATCATTATCTGCAGCTGAGCAAAATGGCGATGTAAAAGGTTATGCAAAAGGAATTTTTAAGCTATTTTAGAGCTAGGTGAAGGTACATAATAAATATCTCCCTGTAATATTCGTTCATATTACCCCAGTTACCACATTTATTAAAAACTTTTGGGGTTACTGGAGAACCCCTATTACGAAATCTACCGGAAGTTTAATGGTGATAACAACCATATCGAGGAATAAAATCAACCTTCAAGTTAATCCTAAGTAGTAATAGTTTGAAATTACCCACCATATTATAATGAAAACGAGCAAATCTCACCGAGACAGGTCGTTGCTTTGAAAAATCTCCAACCTAAAATTTCACTGAAGCCCAAACTCACAGAATGGCTCCAAATGAGGTAAGGGATGTTGTTCAAGCAGCAAAAGAAGAAGAAGAAGTAGGTGTGCCTACCAGATAAACTCAAAATCACCATAAATATGCATATGATCTACCAATGCCCCAGTTACCCCATGGTCCAAGTTAGCCCCGAGCACCTTATCGGTTCATAATATGCACATTTTTAAATTTAAATAAATGTAAGAGATTTTTTTCATTTGTCCCATTTTATTCAGTATTGAGAATGTTTTAGAGTCATTTGTATTTTATGTAACCTCCAGTTTCTGTAGCATAATTTCCACGTATGTGAAGGATACAAAAATTGCTTCCGTTGGCGATTACAAAAAGTTACAGGAGGGAAATGATGCGGTATATTTTGGGTAATATTTTTTCCATCATTGAGAGAGACACTTTTGAAAGATGGTGGAGGCTCAGATGAAAAAATATCCATTAGTTGCCATAAAAATTCAAATATTCTGCAGCAAAAATATTCGGGGTCTCGACGACTTTTTTGTTTTGAGGGTATTCATTAATTGGGCAAGAAATGTACTCTGATTCCTGGGTAAACAGAAAAAGAAACTGATAATAAACAAAAAAGAAATTCATGAGCATGAGTTAATCTAAAACTTTTAATACTTTTCTCTCTAACACAGCAACTACACAAGGCTCTTACATACAGGTAGTATTCTGCCATGAGTGAAATAAATGATTTTCATATTTATCAGCATTTATTACAAATAACCGATACATTTTAGCGTACTTCTGCTAAGTTTTATTCTCGCAGAGTCTGAACGCAGCAAAGGAAGTCCTAGGATACAATCCAATGCGTTAAATGTAATCAAAATACAATCACAATAAGAATAACTAATTTTTTACATCATCATATTTGGTTAGACATTGAAAGGTGATTCCAAGAGTGTTATACTGGGTAACTCTATTTCATGGAATATCATAATAACACCCTCTCATCAGAGGTATATCCTATTCTTTAGTATTAGATCATAAGCGTATCAGCTTTGTTCATTTTCATCCATAATACTTTAGGCATTAATTGAGCAAGAATCAAATTATAATACTTTAAGTACAAGTTAGCCAGAATCTTGAGAGCAAATTTTTATAAATAGCCAAAGGCAGTGACTTACCAAAACATCTACTGCAAAGAACATGAAATGACGAGATTTACATTGAAATCAGGAAACTTTCTCTCAAGAGCAATACGTCTTATAACCATTCTTCTAGTTTGCTGATATATTCTTATTTTTTTGTAAATGGACGTTGCATGCGAACGAGGTTGATTAACATACTTTTTTGAATAGTGAAAAATTAATTATATTCTAATAGCATATCATTAGCACAATTAAGAAAGTATAAAAGGTGTACTGGGTCGATCAAAATACATCATATCACAGAAATTCTACGGTATTTTCTCACCTTTACTATGGAGATAATTTAATTCAAAACCTATTGGTGAAGAATTACAGAAAGCATGTTAGAAGAATCCAAATAATTCATCAAAGAATCGCTCGAATATAACTAAGGAGGGAATCAAATGTACAATCAGGACAAACATAAACAATATTTGTTAGAAATTTCGTTCTAATTACCATCATTTACAAATATGATCAGATAAAGGTCTTTTTTGCGAGAAAACTCGCAAATCCACTGATGCCGTTTGCAAATGTCAGCAATGAATACTCATATCTGAAGAGCAATCTACTTATGAGCTAATAACTTTGCATGCTGACTCCATATTTCCGACGTTGGAGGGATCTGTGAAAGGATTGCTAGAACGCTGAAGCTACAGTGCATCGTCTCCAGGTTCGCAACGATAATCAGTGACCAACTCCCTCAACGAAAGGCCATACACGACCAACGCGAAGGACTCTGATGAGTGCCATTTTACTGCGGCAAATCTTACGTTGGTGAGCTTTTGAAATATTTGAAGGCTGGCCTGTTAGAAGAGTGACGAATGCTTTCACATATTGATAATAGTGGAGCATGCCTGGAATATCATATTAGGACCCCCTCATCAGAGGTATTTCCTATTCTTTAGTATTAGATCATAAGCGTATCCGCTTTGCTCAATTCCATCCATAATACTTTTGGCATTAATTGATCAAGAATCAAAGTATAATACTGTAAGTACAAGTAAGCGAGAGACTTAAGAGCAAATTTTTAGAAATAGTCAAAGGCAGTGACTTACCAAAAAACTACTTCGAAAAACGCGAAATGACCAGACTTTATTTTGAAATTCGGAAATTTTGAGCAATATGTCTTATAACCATTCTTCTAATTTGCTGATATATTCTCTGGTGGCGTAGAATTTGAAGAAGCCAATTGTGAGAGAGGGCAGCTACAACTCCAGGCTGCTTGGAAGAAGGAAAAACTACAATTTCAACAGAGACGGAGGCTGTCACCTGGAGTGGACTTGGAGGAGATTTTTCACCCACAGGAAAGCAGCTGCCAGTATTTAGAAGACTTTAGGGGCAGTTCAGTAGGGAGACCAAAAAAGTGAACCAACCCATTTGTCTGCGACCTGAAAAAAGCAAACAGCAGTCCCTGCGAAGCTGTTGTCAACAGAAAGAACAACCACGCGGAGGTAATCTGGACATATGAAGTCAGCATTCGAGCCCAGTGGAAGCCTTCATTCTTACATGTGACTCATGAAAACACATTTCCATTCCAAGTATTGACACAGTTTTATTAAAATAATATAATAATTAAGACGAATTTATTGCACATGATTATAAACCAATGAAATCTAAGTCTAGCATTTAGTTGAAAAAAATTTAAACCCGCATGAACCCATGATTATTACTTTTAAAGGACATCACTTGCATAAAATATAATCGATGAAATAAATCAATGTCTTATTAACCATAATATTGAAATCAGAAAGTAACATAGAGGAAGAGGATTAAATTTGAATAGTATATACCATTATCACAAGCATAATCGTTGGCATGAAAGGTAATAAAATAATCTATTCTTAAAAAATATAAAAATTTGCACACAAAAATTTTACCATGTCCTGAGAGGTGCTAACAGTTATACCTAACATTACGCAGATCTTATAACAGAATGAGTATTTTCTACTATCACTTATACACTCCCATCAGCCCTGAAGAGCTCCTAGGATGCATCACAGTATCTCTCCAAAGGTGACCATCAGAGATTTTGTTTGAAAAATTGGAATATCAGCAGTCTTCTTGCAAATCTGTGGACCTGTAAATATAAGATAAATACGCATTTTAATTGTTGCTTGCATTATAGTTGGGATTATATTGCTGTCATCGATGGAATTTTTAAATGGGAAAGCCTAAGATACGATGTATAATTTTTCAGGATATTTGCAAACCAATGCTAGGAAAGGTAATTAATCCAAGAAGTAAATATTTTTGTTCTCGACAGGATCAAGGCAAATGATTTCTCTTTCGTGGAATTCGCGCACTTGGTCTGCTTTCTCGGTTTCCAGTGATTCCTTCAAAGACTCAGGCCATTGCGTGCTCATTTCTTAAGTACACCAACATCTGGATTATATTTTTAATGCTCTGGCATAGGTTTTAATAGGAAATAAATATCGCTTAAGTTTTCTGTTCCTATCTGTTTGATGAGAAATATATCTTTTCTGTGTTTTTTTGATCGACTGATGAAAAAGTCAAACGAAGCTTTATCGTTAAATGGAGTATTTCACCAGTAAAGAGCAAAATATCCCTCTGGTAAAAGTATATTATGCAATATTACAGGATAACCTCTACCTTATTTGAATTCTCTTTCCCATGGAAAGTTCCAATCCTATGGATTATTCCAAGCATGTATTTTTTATCGCTAAACGAAATTGCTCTGGAGGATATTGATAAGTCAGGGCGCTGTTCCTCGTGATAAATTGTAATAGGATAGAAAAATGGCTGAATGATGTAGTGAATAGTGGAGCTGCTCTTATCTGATTTTAGGGTTTTAGGAATTAGGATAGCGTTTTTAGGATATTAGGCAGTGAAAAATAATTGTTTTCAAGTGCTTCATTGGGGATAATTCTTTAAATTTTCATTTAATTCATTACTAATCATACAATAAAAATTGCAATTTCATCTCATGCCCCATATTATTTCATTCGACATATTAAGGAATAGTACTAATTTATTTAATGTTGAGAAATTTCACTTAAGTTTTTGAGAAATTTAATTTCAGAGTTGATCCAAAACTATTTTTCGTATTGACGATCACTTCTTCCCATTTCTTGCACGGTCTCTATTGAAACGTGAATATCCCATCAGATTTGATTGAATAAGCCAACGGTATCCAAAACGAGGCCAAATAGTCAATAGAGGCCATATACAGCACTTCGTCGTTCCTCATCCTTTCAGTCCACTTCACCTTCTCCATTCTTCTCCACACCCACATCTTGAATGCTTCCAGGCTTCTCTCGTCTTCCTTCCTTAGTGTCCACGTTTCCGCACCATAGCTACACTCCATATCAGACCATTTACTAACATTTTCTGTAAAATCTTACATAACTAGGCGTAAGCAACCGTGTGATACCTTGGTGCATCCCGAGTGGCGATGTTCCTAAGATTACGCAGGCAGTTGGTGCGGCGGTACGGGGCATGAAGTGCTCTAGATTGAACGAAGAGAATTAATCGAATTTAAGAGTAAAAATTTCGGTCACGTTTTCTCGCGCAAAATACTAGAACACATAGCCGTTAGCTCAGTAATGAACTATTTAGATAGTAAAAACTTGTCGAGTTAAAATCAGCATATGTTCCGAGAAGGTAGGTCGGTCAAAACTCAGCTAGCCCTCGTTATACAGGAAATTTTATCTTCTGGAGAGAGGCACGTTCAAGTATACGCCATATTTCATATTTCAAAACATTTTGCGAAAATGTTCTGCACGCAAAATTATTAGTTTAGCTAGACGCCTATAGAATACATCCCGATATCATATGTTCGATTGAGGATTTCTTAAACAACCACGAACAGTAGATGGTGTTAGTTTAGATTCGGCGAAGGTCACATCTGGTGTAGCCAGGGAATTGTAACTGATCCCTTATTGTCCCTTTTCGTATATTAATGATAATACTTCCGTATATCTGCTTGGGAACGTATACTTTCATTTACGTAGGAACATGAAAACTAGTTTTGCTAGTGGTAGCCCACGTCGCACAGTGGGCGGAAATCGGAAAAAGCCGGACAAAATTACAAAATGGATTTTTTTGAGTTATAAACTTGAAACTTCGCAGGTATACTAAAAAATGAATGAAGTTTATGGATATGTACTTTATTTGGCATTGATTCAACCCGTTAATGTGATACAGAGGCTCAAATGTGATCAAATTTCCATAAAAACGCCCGTCTTCAATTTTCTCTGAAAATCTTCCAAAGTAAGTAGATGGTGAAGTTATGGATGGATTCTTGCGGAATAAAAGACCACATAATCTGTTGGCATAAGGTTTTTTCTTTAATTTCCCGCAATCTTAAAGAATATTAGCGATAAATTCTTTCCATGCAATTACAAAATGGCGGATACTGTTTTTCGACAAAGTTTTACATTTAGGTGGAGTTTCAAATGGGTTTTCGGCAAAGTCACGCGGAGTAACTTATATGAGAGCATTCTTTGAAGATTTCTTGAGGTGTTTATGCAGTTATCTTTGAAATAAGTTTGCGTCGCCGGAGATCACATTGATTTTTCTTCGCGGCAGGGTTCGTCTCCGCGCGACGGGAGTTGGATTGGCTGCGACGCGGTAAGGTTATTGAAGCTGAATGGGTTTTAACGCTCAGTATTCACCGTTTTTATATTTTGCTTCAAGACACCGATTCTTAAATGGCCTATGGTAAAGACAGTGAAGGTTTTTCAGCTGAGGTAAGTGCACGTTTCATTGAAGTTCATTTCGTTTTCTTTGGATACGATCGAAGACCATGCTTCTATTAAAAGCGTTCGAACCTCGAAAAAGTGAGTTGTTTTCCTGGGACTCATACAAAAAGACCTACCAGAAAGATACCAGCTGAGACTCTTACACTTTCTTTACTATCCGATCCCTGAGCCCCAGGCTTCTACCGCGAAAACGGTCGTTTATGACACCGCGGAGCGTAGCCTTTGACCGTCTTAACGGGGTATTTCCACGGGAACTTCTAGCTTTTTTAAAATATGTATCATACCCTCAGTTCTAATTTGACTTATAGATTACTGGTGTCTGCTACACATTTACCACCCGTTCTTCCCGTGTACTCATTAGGACATTGGATAACCATAGGGTCTACAAATGTTTTGTTTATTTTTAAATTTTACATAGGCTCCTTCTCCATTCTATAGAAAATGTCTCCTCACATTATTACATGATTGGATATCTAAAAAATAATTTTGAAATTGGGAAAGATATCAATCACTCAGAAAAAAAAATATTTGCTGCATTATTTAACGCGGAGACTGAATTTAAGACAAGACCCTGATGCTATAAAAAATTTCTCAATGACTTCCTGACAAAACGCATCTCAAGGCCATCCCTTAAGAAGTGTGAAGAGAGTTCTCGAAGCAATGAACGAATTTTGTGTCGACACAAAAATTGGTTCGCTGAATCCATAATATTTCCAGAATTTGTTATGCATCACTTTCCCGATACTTCAATGACAGCCGGTTGGTATTGTATTTTTGTAAAAATCTATTCCTTTCAAATTGATTGGTTAAATAAAATTCCCCCTTTAGATTTTTGTTACAAAATTCATATTTTATTTGCCAGGCACTCCCGGGCGGCTAAAAAAAAATTCGCACCTCATGTGCTAGATCACGTAGAAGAAAAATTCAAACTTTAAAAACTACTACTACTACTGCTCTGCTTGCTCTGGCGGCATCTGTGAGTTTGAGAGAAAAGGGAGACACTGCTCTGCTCAGCTTATTGCAGAAATAACAACTGCGACCCCTACTCAGGCTAACAGAGTTCTTTCAAAGTGGAGGACGAGTTGAAAGGTCCACACTGAGATGATAGTCGAAGAGGCACTGTCATTGATGATTTGACTTTTTGCCTCTGAGTTGACTAAGAGTCAATAACGGTCTTTCCGTAGGACAGCTCTGAGCCATAGACACGAATTGAATCCCAGCTATGACAGAATAGCGCACGAAAAATAGGCAGCTTATAACGAAGGAATTAAAATAACTGAGACCATATGTGAAGTAAACCTTCAAGTACTACTGAATTACACTGTAAATGGAATAATAGCCTGCTTAGCCACCACTAAAGAATTAAAATGTGTGGTGAAATGCACATTAGTCTCTAAGTACGGCTTTGATGGAAGTTCGGGCCACTCTCAATATAAGCAACTGTGGCAACAAGCGTATGCTTCAGACATATTCCTAGTCATGAGTTCCCTTGTGCCTCTTAGTTTGATTAACGGCGCTGCAGGTATCGACTGAAGTTTTATTTCCACTTTCCCTTGGTTAATAACATTTATCTCTAAACTTTTGATAAAGAATTTAACTTGCATCGGAGGCACTTCTCACATCTAAGCTCTGAAATATTAGGTGACACTATCTGGGAAAATCCGCGGCCGTCGTCGACACGATTTTGTCATCCCATTCGCTTTTAGTGAAAAAAGATACAAAAGAAGTTACAAAATCAGAAAGACATGATATTGAAAGGCAGGTGGATGACCTTAATGATTTCAACTCTGGAATTTACGCAATCAAGTTCTGTTTACTATTGACAATGATCAACGGAAAAGTAATGCTTACATTGCTAATATTATTTTCATAACTTTTCTTAATCTTAATGCCGATATAATTTATTATCCTACAGGGAAATATAGTCATTTCGGAATCAAGAAAAACGATTGTTTTTAGTTTTCAACATACTGACGGACAGCTGAATCATGAGATGCTAAATCTGCGGAGCAAGAATGTGGGGTATGAATAATTTAGGAGATGTAAAATATCGTAAACCTGATATCGATAAATATTCTGTTGGTTGGACTACGCTAAAATGCCACATACGATTTTTAAAATACATATTGGATATATCGTATCGATTGGAATCAAAACAGTGGCATTTGATAATTTAAGTTTTAATTTATTTTAGTTTAGAAAGGTATGATAAGAAATTTTTCAGTTGAAATTAGTAATATCACTTAAATAACTATTTTGAAAAAGATTTCAGTGATTTATTCAAAAACATACCGGAAACGTGGGAGTTTGACATTTTTACGCTCCACAAAACCAATTCAAATCACTTTCGAAAATTTAGCGCACTCAATATAACTTAACCTTCCTTCACCGCAGTCAAAGTAGAACTGAGGGTATGATACACATTTAAAAAAAGCTAGAAGTTCCCGTGGAAATTCTAGCTTTTTTTAAAGTTCCCGTTCCCGTTTGAAGTTTGAGGTGAATTTATCACGAGAATATCAATTTATGCGCCTCAAATAAACCATGCATCACTAAAATTTACTACACTTATTTGAATTCAATCCCAAAATTCCATTGATGCAAAATATCTTCATAGAATTGAAATCCTCTGATGACCTGGAGAAACTATAAGCATTCTGTGAGTGAGTTATGTAAGTCTTCAACATATCTTTACTAACATAATTGAGAGTACTGTTAATGGACGCGGAGTTAATGATGGCAGGTTTGTTGTCTTGCACCAAAATATAAGAAGTTTAAGAGCGAATTTTGATAAAATTGTATTTTAACTAGTTAATCTCGATATAAAACCCGCTGGAATAGTTTTGACTGAAATTTGGGTTAATAACACTGAAATATCTATGTAACAAATAACTGGCTATCGGAGTTTTGATGTGTGTAATAACAACTATAGGGCTGGCGGAGTTATTGCATATGTGGCAGATAATTATGAGTGTTTTTCTATTGATTTGGGTAAATTAAAAACTGCTGATATGGTTAAAATAACAGTAGGGACAAATACTTCTTCTTCGATATGCATTATTGGAGTTTATAGACTTAATTTTAACCCTGTTGAACATTTTTGAGAGAATTGGAGAATGCACTAACCATCTCTCTCGAGAGAAATTTAATTGTAATGGGTGATATAAATTTATGCATATTACAATCCAACGATATTTCCTTTGAATATCAATCCCTTATGGCTAGTCATGGACTGGACCAGCTTATTCGAGTTCCAACTAGAATTAGCAAAACGGTTAAAGCATGTATAGATCATATTTTTTGCAGAAGTAGAGATAAATTTAAATATGAGGGAAGATTGGGGTTTGACTGACCATCTTGCTGTATCATGTAATTTAAATATTAATGAACCCATTAATACATGCGAACGAGTTTATCGAAGCCATCGCCGGATAAATTTTAACTATCTAAATAACAGTTTGCAAAGATGCGACTGGAATGATGTTTATTCACAAAAACTGTAGCCTATGAAATATTTAAAAATAAACTCAAATGCTGCATCGATCAAGCTGAATATGTTTCAGACAGACACAGATCGGGAGGGATAAGAAAGCCATGGATGACTTACGCTTTGAGCGGGAGAATTTCTGGGCGAAATTTTCTGTATAAAAAAATGAGGAAACACCCAGATAACGAGAAGCTGAATAGGTACAAACAATGATTAGAATATGATATAATGGAATACAAAGAAAAATATTATAGTGGCCTTTTTAATTGTAATGTTAATAACACAGCTGCTTAATGGTGCATTTTAGATTCACTCACGGGAGGAATGCAGGGAAATAAGGATTATGTGAAAATTAGATTAAGTAATGGTATCGTTGTCACTGAGTGTCAGCACATTGTTAACGAATTTAGTTCTCATTTTGGTCAATTTATTCAATCATTGACCCAGAACACTTTTTTACAAAGTAATACGAATAAATAAAAAGAAATGTTTCCAACCTCCAATTTAATTGACTGACTGGTTTTTGATCCAACTAATGCGAGAGAGATAAGCAGCGTTATTAAGGAATTAAAGTCCAAAAAATCTAAAGGTGTTGATAATATTACTGCACACGTTATTAAAGCAGTCAATTAAAATATTTCGGAGGTCCTTGCTCCCATTGTTAACTTAAGGATGTGTACAGGAATATTTCCTAAACAATTAAAAACTGCGATAGTGGTACTAATTTAAAAAAAAGTGATAAAAGTGAACGTAAATAATTACAGACCAATATCCTTATTATCTGTATTTTCTAAGATAATGCAAAAAGTTGTTAAAGTCCGGCTTCTTATATTTCTAAATCAACATAGTTTTTTCAATAAAAACCATTTCGGGTTTATGAGTGGTAAAAGTACAGAAGATGCCTTATTAAAATTCTGTTCAGAGCTGAACGATGGGCGGAATAAGAACTGTAGAGTTACCGGCTTGTTTGTAGACATCACCAAAGCCTTCGACTCCGTTAATCATAAGATACTAATAAATCGATTATGGGAAGCGGGTATACATGGAATGATATCCGCTTCCCGCCCGCATATGATTGGTTTCAAACTTATCTTTGTGATCGAGATCAGTGTCTACGTCTCAAAAATTGCTATAGTGAAAAGATTCCACTCACCTGTGGTGTGCCACAGGGTTCTGTGTTGGGATCCATACTGTTTTTAATATAATTAAACAATTTATGTGCTGGCAGGTTTAAAGGTCAATTAACGTCGTTCGCAGATGACACTGCACTAGGTTATTCTGTTAATAGTGTAGATGATCTATATCAGTGGTTCCCAAAGTGGGCGCTACTGCCCCCAAGGGGGCGTTGCTGTAGTCTCTGGGGGCGGCAGGGGGGCGCCGAAGGGTACTGGCAATGTGACAAATGCGTAGGTTCCGTAACCTTCGTTTTGTCTTCGTTTTAAAGCTTCGTTTCTAAAGTTTACTTTTTTCCTCGCATCTGAAAGTAATTTAAACCATGTGTTTTCTAAAATTTTAAAGTAAGAACGGTTGAAAAATATTTCCAAGCCTTTCTTGCACAAGGTAAACTTTTGAAGGGGTTTAGTCTCATTTGGTCTATAGTTGGTGCAACTTCACGACACAGATAACTTCGACAGTAAAGTTCAGTGTGAATATAACGGTTGTGAATGCGGAGAGGAATCAGGTCATCTAGATTCGGTAGTTTTACACCAAATATTTACCAGAATAATCATTTTCCAAAGTCGGATCCAGCGATATTATCGAGGCTGTTATGGTAAGTGATTTTTCATTCTTCAGATGATATCGTAATAGACCATTTAGCTACCTTACATAAACATATGACGCAAAGATTTGAGGATCTTCTTTTTTTGGAAATTCCAGACTGGGTGATAAATCCGTTTGTAGATATTGATGAAGTTGGGGTATTAGAGGAAGAATTAATTGGACCACAAAATGACATTGAATTGAAACCAAAGTTTAAGATAAATTATCAAGAGTTTTAGCTACATAAGGAGATTTCCAATCGTTATCCTGCATAATGGATGGTGGGTAAAAACTCCTTCTTGCATTTCCGACTTCATATTTGGTGGAAAGTGGTTTTAGTGCAGTCACTCATCTTAATTCCAAGCAGAAAATCAGACTTAAGGTTTGCAAACGCAATTTATGACTTCTGCTAAGTGACATTAAACAGGACGTTGGAAAACTTGTATCATGTCATCAATCTCATCCTTCCCATTTAAATTTTATTTCATGGAAATATGTAATTAATTTTAGCAATAGAATCTTTTCAAATGACTTCTGGCAATGAAAAACTATAATAAAAAGTCAATTAATTGTTAAAATATTCTTAACAAAACTTGATTGGTCATTCCATTACTATAAATTGAAAATTTTCATACTATATAATTGCTTAATTTCAGTAAAAAATGACATGTAAAATTCTAAAAAAGCTTTCTTAAAATTATTTATTTTTATGTCAAAAGTATATTCTCAGTTAAGTTCCTTTTATTGTGTATTAAATCATTTGCATAAATGATTAAAAAAAATACATCCATTGTATTCTAAATAAACATTTAATTAGTCATTTATTAAATTAAATTATTACAACGTTCCTCATTTGGTTAATTAGTATATGATTCTGATTATTATTTGAAAGATACCGATTAGGGGGGCGTTGAGTATAGGGTTATGGATCCAAGGGGGCGGTGGCTCAAAAAAGTTTGGGAAACACTGATCTATATGAACACATACAAAGTGATCTTTTAACGCTCAATATGTGGTTTTCGGCTAATTATATGTTGTTTAGTGAAAAAACGAAATATATCATGTTTAGCATGAGTAAATCTATCTCATACAAAAACAAAGTATACTATCAATGTGCCAATTGTATTAAAGATAATGTTACTTCCTGTGAAGAATGTATTTTGATCGAATAGGTTAGTCACATAAAATATTTAGGCATATACTTTGACCAAAATTGTAAATGGAAGTCTCACATAAATAAATTAAAATCAGAAATGATTTCTATTGTAGGAAAAAACTACTTCCTCAGATACATATGCCCTGAATCAGTGTTAAGAATGGTGCATTATGCTCTTGCTGATTCAAGATTGCAATATGGAATAGCCTGCTGGGGTGGAGCATATTTTATCAACATTAAACCATTGACAGTGGCGCAAAAATGGTTATCAGGGTTATAACGCGATCGTATAGGAAAAGCCACTCATTTCCTCTTTTCAAAAAATTAGATATCCTCCCACTGAGGCATCTTTTCATTTATTAAGTCCTTAGCGTTTTCTATAGCCGTAGCGGTGAAAAGGCCAGACCACAAACTTATTACATCAGATCTTGGAGAAACTTTAATGTACCTAGGCCCATGACTGAAATTTATTGACAGTCATACAAATACTTAGGGCCTAAATTATTTAGTATGCTGCCAAGTAATGTGGCAAACTCGGAAAAAAGATGGGGATTTACATCCGCTGTCAAAAAATGGCTTATGAGGTATGAGGAAGTAGAGTTTCTCTTTAGAAAGGTGACATAAAAACGTTTTCAATAAAAGGTATATTGTATATTGTATGTACGTAATTCTTATGCGTTTATGCACGAAAGTTAGTTATCCATGTGTACATTTTTGAAATATCACAAGTGAATGCAATCGGTAAGATAACAAATCACTGAATGCAAAGAAATAAATTTACTTTTCATTTATGCTTGCACCAGACCTGTACAAAAAGTGTAAGATGGTAGTCCCAAATTTATTCAAAAAGGTACCTATATATTCTACAATTATTAAAGTGTTTTCTGATGTTTCTGTTTCAGATATTTGAATATAAATGGAATAAAGTTATATTATAATATTATTATTTGGTACTTTAAATGAGAAACATATTGAGCAATTGAGCAACCTATAAATGATGAGGACAATGGCGATAATGAATAAAAACCACATGCAGTACCAGCTTCTACTGCTAGAAATCCTTTAAAAAGCCGAGAAAAAAATGTGAAATAAATTTATGTGTGCCTCAATGGAAATTCAGCACGGAAGTACTATTCATCCAAATTAGGATAAGTACCGCCAATGGATTCTGTCGAGGTATATAGACTCCAAATCATCAGTCGAAAAATACAGCGCAATTAGCAAATGAAATAAATGCATATTTGTAAAATTTTTATTAAATGGTAATTTTAAGCATTCGTGAACCGCATTTAAAACTTGAAATAAAAAAAAATGGCTAAAAATTGCTGGTTCCCAAGGGACCCAATTAACATTGCATATTTTAACTTTTACGTATTTAGATTTGCTCATTGCTCCGCGCGATAGGTCACTCTAAATGAGAATGTATACATATGCAATGTCTTATATAACTGTGAGAATCGTTAGTTTGTTGACTAGACCGAATATTCTATGACAAAATCTTAATGAGTCTACCTAGCATGAAAAAGGTTGTGCCACGAAAAGGCTTTCAGCGTTATCCATGCGTTTCAGCATTCGAATTCAAAGTTATGCAAACAAGTTGACTTTTTTACGTTGACTACTAACACTAAGATCTTCAGAAATTCATTGGTAAATTTTGAACTGTTACTCATTCAATGAGCCACTAAGGATTTTGACGAGTGTTTTGCGGTTTGTATGCAAATGTTTTGAACTTTGCGAGCTATTTACGGCAATTCATATTTATGTTGGCAAACAAAAACCATTTATTCACTCAATATGCAATAAAACAACTAAGGGGAACGGTATCACTAATCCGTACTCTACGAAAAGTTAAAAATGTTAATATATTTGGACAATACTAGAGTTTAAAAAAGTCTACGCATCTACCCCGAGACATGAATTTCAAAATAGTTAAATAGATAAATGTAGATGATTGTTAGATAAATAAATCTTTGTTGATACATGGCCTATGAATTACTTAAAAAAATTGGAATGTGATTATAAAAGAAATTTTTGAATAACCAGTACAGAGATTTTTGGAAGAAGAGGAGGTTAAAAATAAAGCTCTTCAAAGTCAAATTTTGAATATTTAATGACCTTCAAAAGGTATTAACTGCGCCGTTATAAAGTGTACTGAAATCTTACTGAAACTGAATTGATTCATCCTGACTCAACTATGTGGAACACCAACTTACATATGATGGAAAAAATAAAGCACGGCCATTTTTCTATTAATGCAGCCCAAAAATCGTCAAAGCTACTCTATCATTATGAAGAGTACAGAGTTTTATAAATATAACAGTTAAAGAAAAGTTACTTTGAAATTATTTAAATCAATCAGTTTGAAGCAAATCAATCAAAATAGTCGGGGACTATCAGTGCTTTACTTTTTTCCGCATGGCATACATTGACCTCATTAAAACCTTAGCGAAAAGTATGGCAACTTACCTTTCTTACACGACCGTTTCCTTGGAGGAAGACTTGGATGCCGGCTCGTTGAATATTTCACACACGAGCAGGGTGTGGAAATCGACCAATGTCAACCAACCTGCCGTCTGCCTGACTTCCACGACGTGCGCCCTGATGAAGTCTATGGTGTAAGCTTTCAAAATGTTCGCTCCATAATTGGTGGCCAGGATCACTGTGTTGGCGGCGTTCTGGATCGTCACCTTGGCGATCAGAGATCTTTCGCACTTCGCCTTCAGCGTTTCCAAGAAAAACCGTTCTGAAGCCACGAGAAGTTCCTTGTCGTGGAGCTCAAGATCATGTATTTTCCCTGTGTACATGTATCGGCACACTCTCTCCAGAATATCCGGACGTATCCCGTGGATTTTTATGCGCTTCATATCTTCTCCCTTCCCCTCTTTCTCGAACAGGGCGCTGAAGACGGGGCTCCTGCCTCCCAGGATTGCTTGATGCACCTTGATTTCCGTGTCGCCCGCAACCAATGCCACATCACTGAATGTTTTCGTGTCGAAGAGTACCTCGAGGTCGTCCACCAGATGCTGGTCGGTTGTAATCTCCCGGATTTCTCGTCGGGGAGGATTTTCCGTGTCACACACCGCAATGATTTCGCAGCAGACGGTGAGTTTTCCCCCGCGTAGCATCTCTTCGTCCTGCACCAAATCCCGGAGGATAAACTTATCAAAACCACAAGACTTCCCCTGAATAAAGGTACGCGTCTCCTTCTCGTCCATTACGTTTACGTCCTCACCCCTATTGTTGCGAAGGCAAAACCTCAGCCTGGCAAACACTTCCGGGCTCTTGCTGTCGACTAGCATAGCGTACAGCGAGAGGTAACCCTCGCTGGATTCCGTGAAACCGTTGGGGCTGAGCTTGATGCACCACAGCATCTGCCGGTCTTCTTCGGGGGAAAAGCAGGGGGAAATGACGTAATCTCCCGTCGATGTACCGCAGAGCCTGAAGTTCGGAATCGTCCACGCGTAGCAGACGCGATAGACGGAGACCGGGGCGGAGGCGCCGCTGCCCGCGCAGAGGAAGCTGTCGTAGCGTGGTGGGACTGGCGGTGCGGATACGGCCATGGTAGCCACGAGGAGTTGTAGAGCTGGCGAGTGGATGAACTGATCTGGGAAGGCAACGGAGGCTGTGGGATGCGCACGCATTATCGCGGAGAAGGCCTGGCGCTCCGACTAAGGGCGTGCTCATCAACCTCGTTTAGGAGTGCTGATAAAATATTCCTGTAAACAATCGTAGATAGGCAGTGTGACGTAACGCTTTCGACCGGAGCCTTCTCGTGGTCACGCCTTGCCATAGACGAAACTCTTGCCATTAGTCGGTGACTGGAAGGAAGGGAAACTCCACATATAACAAGCAAAATCATGGAAATGTTACTTGCCCTTGTATTTCAAATGTATGAAGGCATTGCGAGCAAACGTGAAGGAAGCAGACGCAGAGATCATATTTCTTTTGAGAGGAAGCACTCAGAATAAATAGGATCGTGGTCTATTCCGGCGAATTAGTTGCCGGAATTCTTCTCCGTTTCTCCTCCGGGTCAGGTTTCTATGGCCTCATCTGCTCTGATTACGATGCTCAGGTCGAGCATCAAAACGTGGGCTCTGAAAACCTGACAAGGTGGAGAACCCGAGAAGAATTCCTGCGACACACAAAAGATTTCTGTTCAAAGCCCGAAAAATTAGATAAACAATGATCAGAGGCGATCCTTCTCGCACAATGGTTAAACCGTAATTAAGGGCGAGAAAAGTACACCGATGCACAGTGGGCGGAAATCGGAAAAGCCGGACAATATTACAAAATGGCCTTTTTTGAGTTATAAACTTGAAACTTTGCAATTATACTAAAAATAATTGAAATTTATGGATATGTACTTCATTTGACATAGATATCACCCGTTACTGAGATACAGAGGATCAAATGTGAACAAATTTCCATAAAAACGCCCGTCTTCAATTTTCTCTGAAAATCTTCCAAAGTAAGTAGATGGTGAAGTTATGGGTGGATTCTTGCGGAACAAAAACCACATAATCTGTTGATATAGGGTTTTTTAAATTAATTTTCCGGAATCTTAAAGAATATCATCGATAAATTCTTACCGTGCAGTTACAAAATGGCGGAACAGTTTTTCGACAAAGTTTTACATTTAGGTAGAGTTTCAAACGGGTTTTCGGCAAAGTCACGCGGAGTAACTTATATGAGAGCATTCTTTGAAGATTTCTTGAGGTGCTTATGCAGTTATCTTTGAAATAAGTTTGCGACGCCGGAAAATACATTGATTTTTCGATCAAGCGGCAGGGTTCGTCTCCGGTCGTCGGGAGTTGGATTAGCCGCGACGCGGTAAGGTTATTGAAGCTTTATGGGTTTTAACGCTCAGCATTCACCGTTTTTATGTTTTGCTTCAAGACACCGATTCTTAAATGATCTATGGTGAAGACTTTGGAGGGTTTTCAGCCGAGGTAAGTGCGCGTTTCATTGAAGTTCATTTCGTTTCCTTGGATACAATCGAAGACCATGCTTCTTTTAAAAGCGTTCAAATCTCGAAAAAGTGAGTTGTTTTCCAGGGACTCATGCAAAAAGACCTCCCAAAAAGACACCAGCTGAGACCATTATACCGTCTTTACTCTCCAATCACTGACCCCCAGGATTCTACTGCGAAAACGGTTGTTTTATGACACTGCGGAGCGGAGCCTTTGACCATCTTAACAATTTTAGCGAAAAACGACCACCCTAGATTTTTTCGGAAAATTGCCAACTTTATTCCCGTGTAGTAATTTCATGGTTAGTTTTATTGACAAAAATTTTATACCATCTTAATTTAAACTTTTCCTTCCATTTGGAAGGTTTCTAAAGATTTTATTTCATCGGTGACCATAGATATATAAGAAAATGGCGGAGCCTGTTTTCAGCCAATTATTTACGTAAACGTAGAGAAAAGGAAGATACTTCCACCGACTTCCACCAAGTGACTTATACCACGTCGTTCTATGAAGCCTCTGCATTGTTAATTTTAAGTAAAATCTTGCACAAACTTGCAACCCCGAATTTAAAATCGTTTCTTCGACAGTGCGGTCGACTCCGGTCCTGGCCGGAGGCGGCGACGCGGCAAGCGTGTGGATGCGATATGGTCACATTCACTTTTATATCTAGATAATAGATATAATAGCGATGGAAAAAAATCATCAGAAAGTAAAATTAATAATTATTGCTGCGAATGACTCTTATTATGCAAACGCTGGGCACTGACAGAGGTACAGTCACTTTCAAAAGTAGGTCCCCAAAGGCCAGCGCAAGCAGCTATGTTTTCCGCTGAGGTCGAACTTCTGATATTGCCTATGCATTCTGTGCCTTGAAAGGGCCAGTTTGACTTACTCTCGCCGTCCGCGAAAGTCCTATCCGTACATTCTTCAACATTTCTAAATTCCTCGCAATTTCCTAGACTACCGGTGAACAAAAGGCGAAGCATAAGTTCTAAGTCACGCGATTCTCACCCTGATAGTATACTGAGATCGATGGTCTGAGTAGTCTGGCTTGCACTCAAAAATTCCGAGACGTATCTGCGCTGTAACGCACGTATAAGGAAGGAACGAAAATCGGATTTCACGTCTGAAAGAATATTCTAAAAGTTACCTACATAATAACCTTCTAGATTATGCCTTTAACACACGATTACTAAACACCATCGATGCATATTGTTCTTTTTTGAAGTATTTTAGACTCTCTGATAAGCATCTTCATTATTTCTAAGCATTTTCTTGGGATATATATTATTTTACATTTTTCTACGTGTCTCATCACACCAGAAATAAAAAATACTAATGTGCACTAAATTATTATGTTTCCTTTGATATGATATTTATTCCAGTCGTTACTAACATTTCCCTCGGCAAATATTTAAATAATGCTCAATATATTACAGGTATCAGTAAGTAATTTACCCACATCTTCATGCCCATCGAAAGTTCGAATCTCTTAATAGTTATCATAGATATATTTTCGATGATCAAAAAACCGTCGGAAGTGTTACTTACATTACTTTTTTCCCAATTTCTTACCATTCTAAGGCACATTTAGAACTTTTTTGCATTTGAAGAATTTTATCTTTGCCCGATTCATTGAGGGGTCAAACTAAGTGCTTCCTCTTCTTCGTTTCTTTTTTTCTGCTAAAGCAGCCGTACTTGGCGCCTGGTGATATTACGCATGTTAATGTCCTCAAAATTATTATATGTAAGTGGTTTCACAGCAATAGTAGAACTTAGAATAGTAGAACACTCACGAAATGAATACCTTGAATCAGGCTTAGGGGGGAACAAATACTGATCATATTCCTACTGACACAGAACTATGCACGCATCACTTTCATCCGATAAAAATATACCGTGTTGGGTGACTATTTCTGTGCAGTTAATACAAACTATTTTTATTAGCTACCAAATACTGATTGAGATGTAGCGATTTACGGTGCGGAAACTTAGACGACCACGAAAGAGGGACCAGAAAAGAGTGAAGGTTTCCGATATGTGAGTGGAATTAAGAACGGGAAAGGTGAGACAGACGGAGAGTACAAGAAATGAATAAGTTCTATCCATAGTGAAGAGATTTGAGGTAAGGGGGGAGGGGAAGGATGAAAGTAAGGCTATGGATAGAATGAAAGGGCCTAATGCGAATGGGCTTTGCTATTAATTAAAGTGGAAAGTTTCAATTGGGAGGAGGGCAGGAGTGACGCAAACGGCAATATTAACATTGGCGTATATATTTCCGTATTTTTCACAAAAAGATGTGGATAAAAAATACTGGAGTATTATGCTCGAAATGCTCCGAAATTTCATTTGCACTATATGTGCTATATACGTTTACCATAGGACTCCTCTCTCTTCCTCGCGCGGTGGGTTACTCGCCGGACAAACCCTATTTCTTCTCCACTTTCTTCGATGGTGGAATTGTTTGGCTGAGGGGGAGGATTCACGGGGCCTTCCCACCTCTGAAATGGTAATTGGGGATCTTGGTGAGGGTAAAAGTAGTCAAGTTGCACGATTTGCTCAACCCGATCAAGTCAAATCAATCCTTAGATTACAAGGAACGAGTCAGCAATACGCGAAGATAGACTTCGGAGAATAACGGAGACGGCTGCCCCGAGTATGTGGGCCGACTTTTGAAATTGACTGTACGCTGAAAGGCTTTCTTATTTGAGTGCATTCCATATACTATTACGGAGAATGGACTTACATCGAGTGCTTAACGTAGGGAAACGGACTCTTTTATTAACAAACACGCTCTCTTTCTAAGCGAGAGGCGTCTATGATCCATGACCTCCACTTCCCAGCCTGCGTAACCTACCTACCTCCCGTGTACATTGTCTACCGACAATGTACACGCGAGTGGTTTTTGCTGAAATATTTGGGGGCATATTCTCTTTTTTCTATTTAAATGCGCTTTTATTTTTACTAGTGATTTTGGAGCAGTATCGAACGGTTCTATTTATTTTGTTCCAGCTGCTTTTCTTGAAAACAGAATGCTTATATTTTTTCCTGTGTTGATTAGTTTCATATGCCTAACTGAAAAAGAATTCCAATTCCATTTTATTCCAATATAATAGAATTAAATTTTGAGTGCATTGACATTAATGTTTACTTATTATTTTTTTGCTAAAGGTCTTTTTGTTCTTTTGATTGAAAAATTGAATTCATTTCACGTAGTTTCGGATTGTACTAGTAAGTTAATTGTTTTTCTCATTCACATTTCCTTTTGGTCGTATAATGAATTCGTCGTTTGGAAGGAGACCAAGCGTCGATATCCTTTGTGACTTAGAGTTACTGAGGCAGACGAGATAGAGTGGAATGAAATTCTGATTTAATGAAAAAAAGAGGTGGAAATTTTACACAAATTTATGAAATAATGTACGACGCGTTTCGACCATCAGGTCATTCTCAAGCACAAGTTCTCTCTCTCTTTCATTAAATAAAGTCCTTGGTGAAAACTATATGTAAACCGGGCCACGCAACGTAGCCCGGTGATGAAGGAAAAGGATTCGAGGATTCGGCCATTATGGATGAATGGACTCAACGGAACGGCAGAAGTCATCACCACGTCTAGCCTGCGCGGAAAGCTTGAAATATTTCATCGCGATGCTCTCGCTTTTGCCATAAGCGGACGCCGGGAAAAGAGAGGCAAAAAGCATCCGAGGAGGCAGAAATTGCTGCTCGCTTGCAACCGTTTGTATATTGAAGGAAAGACAAGCGACGGCTAAGGTCATTTGGGCCATGAGGAAGGAAGATGGGTGCGAGGATTCAAGCGCCTGTGTTATGTGCCCCAAGCGAAGTCCATTAACTTGCTCTTAAAGGCGCCAAAGGGACCACGGTGAAGCGTCTCCCCTGACGGACCAAGTGCTGCCCTTCCAGTGCCCGCCGCACAAGTGGTGGCCGGAGGGGGAAGCTGAACCGTTGAAAAGCGTTGTAGGGGAAATAAAAAAATGGAGGGATTTGAACAATTTGCGAGGAAATATTCTCTTAACTTTATAGGGACATGTTAACATGACTTAGCTCTATGCACCCTGAAAATATCTTTATGATAATGTTTTAAGGAAGTAATAGACTACAAAAAATCACCGCACTTAGGTTTAAAAAACGTCCACTCAGTGGCTCAGATAGGTGAGGGTATAGCTCATCTCACACTAAGCGACACGATTTCACACATTTAGGGGCCACTTCCTTTCTCCGTTCCACCTCGCTCGTCGAGGATATTGGATCGAGTCTGTCCAAGGGCTTCACACAAATATTAGACGAAAATAACCCCCGATATCATCTTACAATCATTTTCGTCACGCATTTTTCAGAGATTTGTAAGCAATATTAACGGCTTTAAAATGTTTTCTCATATCTTTAATGGATGGATATTTATTTATTATGATCCCGTAAATATGATTTAACATTTTAGGAGTGGTGGGACTAAATACGTATTTGTGAAGTTGGTAGCTTTTTATTTGACTCAAGACTCTAGCGCCTTGATAAACATTTGATTCTCTACTTCCGATTTTCGGGCTCTTGGTACCAAAAACATACAACATTTTATTTATATCTCCTCCAATATGGTGGTAAAATTAAATTTAAACGTTAAAAATAAAAGAAAATAAGAACTTTGATTCCGGAGAATTCACCTCTCAGAAATCTCTAGAAATTTTTGCTGAGTTGATTATGTGGAAACGGTACTTGATTAAGTAGGCACGGAGGATCAACTAAGGACATTCTATGTAACCCATTTCAGCCCACCGTGGCCATATGGCTACATTCTACTATTCTGAGCATATGAAGAAAGAAAGAAGAAAACACGCACTCCTTTTTGCTGTCAATTTGTCAAAAATATGTTGTTGAAGCTTTAAATACCTTTATCCACTCAGCTTATTTTTGAAGCCGGTCGAAATAAGTCCACTGACAGAAAAAGACAGATGCGAAACGGAATCGTTTCTGTCTACAAAATGCATACAAGTATCATAAAAGTGAACAGGAAATGGCGTTGAATAGAGTATTATAACTTTGCTTCATGCAAAAATATGCTTCATTCTTCCTATCCAGGTCACTCTTAGAAATTGAAAAGCATTAGATTCTGTCCTCGTCACCACCCACTGTAGTTATATGGCTAGGGGTCTGTCCGAAAAAGCAATTTGATGCATCACCAAAATATTTCAGTGGATTACTACAGATGGCCACGTGGGTAACGTACTTCAGAATCTTCACAATCGCAAGCAGATAGTTTTCTTCGCGGAAATGGGTTAAATTTCCAATGATCCTTTCGCCATTATTGTTCCGGTGAAATTGCTCATATGCCTCGGATTGGTTTGATTCTCGGCAAAGGACGCATGAACGTCGCCCCTTCCGCGGCGAGCGAGCGAAGGGCGTGAGCGCCTCATCACCCCTCCCCCCGCTATGTCTAGGATGTCTAGGCTCTCCCACTCACGCGCTCCATGCAGTCAATTTGTGGATTAACGGTCGCTGATACGATGAAATGGACAAATTTTCGCTCGAAATAGCCGTAACCGGCCAAAATCTAAAGGAATGGAGTATTAATTTACGCACTTATAGATTTTGAACTCCCTCCTTCATAAAACATTTAGCCTCATATCGCACGTGGCGATTGTAGGCCTACTGAGGAGACGAGATTATTAAAAGACAAATGGAGGCGAGGGAAGACGAGTATTTGGTCGAAGATCAGTTTGGTTTTAGAAAAGGAAAGTCAACCTCAAAGAAAATAGCCGTAATGAGGACCCTTGTGAAGAATAAATTTAGGTTATAACCAGGACGCGCATGCCTGCGGAAACAGGCGTACAGAGGCGTCCCATCCCTTCCTCAAACTTGTCAAATCCTCCCCATCCCTTCCTCAAAGATATAAATGTCATATTATTATGAACTACAGCGTCTTGGGCCAGATGATAGCTCTGTAAGCTGAAATGCGTTTTACGAATTAAATTATAGTGGAAAAGTTCAATAACTTTTCATTTCAATATGTCGAACTTCCACTATAAAATGCCTGAATCAGTTGCACTTCTTCAAAATGTTTGAACCGGTAAAAAATGTAACATACTGAACGTTAGTGATTTAAAAAATTATGTTAGTATAATTATTTGCATGCTCATTGTATTTCCCAGTATTATTCATAGAAGAGTAGAAAATTTAGGGAGCTGCCCATGATGCGACTTTCAACGACCTCAGTCAGTTTTCATTGATGAAGTATGTGCACTTAGACCCAGCGTATGTATGCACCCTTTCCAGGAATGGAAATACTCACCAGGAGTTTTTCAAAGGTTTTTCAAAGGCTACCAATTATCCAGGAAACCTGGCAAATGTAATTCCACGGAAAATACTTTTCCAAAGAAGGCTATGTATTAAAGTAAAATAGTGCCAGCAGGAAAGCTATAAAAGCAAACTATTCTATACCCAGCCCCCATCCCTTACTTTGCGGGAAACTTGAGATAATTTCTTGTTAGTATTTAAGGATACGCGTCAAAACTATTGTCTTTAATTTCAAATGTTACTTACGTGGTATCTTGAGTCTTGATAGCTTCTTATTGCATGATAATAGAACAGCTCCGTTTCATTAAGATAAATTTGCATTGTTCTGTTATTCTAGGGTAATATTGATATTTTATTCGGATCTCAATCGTTCCACCTTTCATCAAGTATGTAAACGGAATCGTAGATTTTAATTTTATTTCTCTTTGTCGATGTGTTTTCATTTATTTTTCAGCTTTCGTTTCAAATTCGATCTTTTTGCTGCGACTAGTGGATTTTCGTTGTCGTAGCGTCTAAAGCTGAGCTTTTTATCGCAATTTGACTTTCACGGAACCATTTAATCCCTAGATTTATCCTGTAGCTGTGGATGAGACGGTGCTCCGGTACTGCCGGTTCTTCTGGCTGTTCAGGAGAGAAAGAAGCAACTAAAATAAGCCTGTCACTGCTAGAGATCCTTGGCAAGAGTGTTTGAGTCTCATCCTATTATCTCAGGTTCATATTCCGATGGTGGCAAAGATATTCTGGAGAAGGTTTATCCCGGTTTGAGTACTTTGTGGATGGAAGTTCATTTCTCTGTCTGCCGAATGGAATGTCAAGCCATTATCCCATACGCGCCTTTCGTAAAGAGCACGGTAATGCTTCCACCTGACTGACTCTCCCCAGCCTTCATGTTGCTAATGACCTAAGATCTTGGTCGTGTTCCCCAAATACAAATACTTAAAGCTACTAGTTTTTCCACTTGGGCATGGACACCCGTTTCTGCCGGGGTTTGAACTCGGGTCCGCCCGGTAATGAGTCTCTGCCGCGGCAAATCTATCTTCCCACCTGGTTTTGTGCTCTCAGTTTGCCAACACCTCAGCTTGAGAGGTGTGTGAAGGGCACTTCAAGTACAGTACACCGTCCGTTGGATGGGACGTTGAGCCTAGATCACCTTAGTGCCCTCCGCTAAGCGTACGCTAATAACGGCGCCAGGTTTCTCTCCAGTCTCTCATCGCACAATGGGTCGCCTCCTCCAAATACCAATGTCAAAAGCAATAGCTTAAAGAGGACGCTCATTTCTCTGTCTTACGGCCGATAATTTTTGTGACTTACCAGTAATTAAAAATTTACTTAAATGCTCTAATCTTGAAATTTCCAGGACATGTAAAGCAGACTAATGTCAAAAAATTTCCTGCAATTTCGCATTTTTTATATATGAGTCTAATGTGGTCTAATATAGCCTTCAAGTCTGTTCCGCACACCCTGGAATTGTCAATATTACAGTGCTACGAGTAGCTCATTAGTAATGAAGGTGTAATGAGGCAAAGCTCGAACGGATGTGTAGAGCCGTGGATTCCTAGGTGCTTTTTGTTACCAGGCTAATGGTAAACGCCAGGTTTCTCTCTACCCTTCCTTCTCTACGTAAAGGACGCAAATGACGTTCTCATTCGCCTCTTCCATACACTAATGCTAAAATATATCAGTTCTTTGATTTGAATGTTTCCCCAATGGTGCCAAGGTTTAAGCCCACAACCTAGCGAATATGTTCAAAGACAGGAAATCCAAACTTCAATAACATTTTGGGTTGAAAATATCTCCGAAACTGGTTTTTCAATCATCTTAGGCAATCACAAACGGAGGAGAGAACAATGGGGAACTTGCATAGGCCGTCGATTGCTATAAAAATATTTTGAAACAATCAAAAGAAATAAAAATTGATTTTAAAATCGAGCAAACTTTCTCTAAGATGACCACTGCGGGAAGACACCCCAGCTCTGCGAGGCCATGTTTGACGTCATCCATGCCTACACTGCCGCCGGGAGAAGGGAAGTACTAGGAAATACACTAAACGGATGCTGTAAAAATTGTTTTGGTGGACAATTTAGTCGCTCATTGCCACTGTTTATGTGCTATTATTCTTGGGTAAGATGTCCTATTGCTATTGTGCCGCAATTGATACTCAGGATATTAAAAATGCACCATCGGTATGATGAAATACAAGCTTTTTACCTCGTATATCTCAGTTATCAGAAAAATGGATGATAACGTTGCCGCTCGTTCGGATAGTACACCTGAAATTGACGCCACGACCCCCATGGAATTTGTTACGACAAATGATTGCTATGCAACGGCGGAAAATCACAACGTAAAAGAAATTCGGTATGCTTGAGGATAAGGATCGGGTTCATTATGCGCGAATGCTTCGGCTTTCCCGGTTTATTGAAATATTCCCTGCTTCGGTGCATTTTCTAACTATGTATCTCTCCGCTCATTCTATTTTCATCTAATTATATATTAAGGTCAAAAGACTTATTAGTCTACCCACTTGTTGATGATGTTCAAGGGTTCTTCGGAAAGTACCTACGGTGAAAATTTACTGGTGGAA
Organism: Ischnura elegans; assembly: GCF_921293095.1. Taxonomy (NCBI): domain Eukaryota; kingdom Metazoa; phylum Arthropoda; class Insecta; order Odonata; family Coenagrionidae; genus Ischnura; species Ischnura elegans. The sequence goes on from NC_060259.1 coordinate 101,535,860, forward strand.
ATAGTTAGTATTGGCCTTAAGAATTATTTGCCAAGACGTCTATCGATGCATCGACTATATGTTCCAATTTCAACCAGATCACAAGCCCCTGTCTTAGGAACAAAGGAGTTGAACTCATTTCTAGGCAATTTCAAGTCTTTTTATGCGTCTCGTCACAGCTTCAAGAGATGGTCAAGAGACTTACATCACAATGCCTCTTGTATGGAAACTGTCACAATAACTAATTTACTTCGTTAATTTAGGTTAATAAGATTCAGAAATGTGGGTCATTCAGAAATGGAGACGAATGCGACGTAAATAACCTTTCCAAAAATAATTCACTCATTTGAAAACAAATATCGCTCAAGCAAATTTTAATCGTTTCCCACAAGAATGAACTTGCCGTCTCAGAGAGAAATCCAACAATATAGGCACCAACTCAAGCGATCAAAAGTAATTTTCACAATGTCAATTAAATCCGTTCGGCCTTATTCATAGTTTCCTTAGTAAGCTACTAACGCCTGAGTAGCGTTCTAAGTGGTAGCATGCTAGCAGAACGGTATTCATAGATTGTTACTAAGGGCTACTAAGCTTCGTATGCTACTATCTTAGTAGCCGGCTCTCGCCTACCTGCCTTGTCTATTGGATCTACTAAATATGGTGGACCGTTGTGGATGATCGAACTCCGGTTTTATTTGTGTTGTCTCATATATTTTTTACGCATTCGTGATAAAATGGAACACGAAAACTCATTCTTCAAGTAAGGCAGGCAATGTATGTAGTGTAATTGTTGACAGGAGTTGAAAGTTTTTTAATAGCTGCAAGGACGTCCAGTGAACTTGTGCCTCTAGTGTAAGTGTACAAAATTTGTGCATTTAGTGAACCCCTAAGTCAATTGATTGCATATAGACGATGAAGTAAAGAGTGAAGCGACAAGTGAAATGATATGTGAGTGTATGAGCTTGGACAAAATTATGTATTTCTTCCATACTGGTTTAATCATTTCGGTCTACTCACTGTTGCGAAGGGGATATGTTTCATATTTGAAGAAGTTGTTCTTTAGGGATGTAGCAAACGCGTATAAATTTTCATTCGTTTGTACGATTATAAGTTCCGTATGATTTTATTGTTTATTCTAATCACTTCATCGTGAGCTTTCGCCAGTGTTTACATACTACGTATTTCGTTGCGACGTTGTTGTTTTACTTTTGGTTACGGTACAAGTGATAGTGAAATTGGAAGTTTGTTGATGTTACAATTACTGGTTTATAAATTTGCTTCAGCCTATTCATTTCATTGTCTTCGTGATGGTAATTTGAAATGCCATGGACTGATTCTAAGTCATAAGTGATGAGTGGGAAGTGAGATGTGAACAAATCTTTCAAACTTGAACGCGTGCAAATTCTTTTGGAGTGTGCAGGGTGATTGGAAAACGGATTATTATGCTTTATTAGTGTTACGTTATAGTTTTTTAAATCAGAATGAGCCAAAATTTTCATTGAATCAGTTGATTCGGAATGTTCGGATTATAAGTATCATAAAGACAGCTCGTGAAATCTAAAGTGAAATGATGTGTGCGTTGTAGTGTTATTTGTGATACGATCAGCAATAAATAAGTAAAACAAGTTACGTCAATTGTGCTTAGTTTTTTTACATTAACCACCTCTAGTAAACTATATATCCTATATTTCCGCATTACTGCGCTGTCAATATTTGAAAAATTTAAATGTAGCGAGCCATATTGTTGTATCCTAAACTATAGCATTTGAGAAGTTGCAAACATATGTTACTAATTGCTCGCACGTAGGTGTGTATTTTTTACGTAATAAATATGTGTCATTCACATTGACCTTAGCGTTATTTTCTTTACGATTAATTTTTGTATTGTAAAATTTTTCGTTTCTACTTCGATATTGAGGTATATTGCTGCTTTTCGAATACAAATGTGTATAATACTGACGTTGCTAATTATGTTTTCCCATACTCATAACGCTTATACTAGTGAATTTGTAAAAGAATAACTGCATCTCAACATACATATGCTTCGTTAGAACTCATAAATATATCCTTTCCCAATGGTATAGCAAACTTTGTGTGTACAGCAATCAAAAAAATATATATGCGATGCGATACCACATCGAATTATTCATTATGAAGTAGAAATTTGCTGATTCAATTTCTTTTCATTGATGGTTTTTATTTAGATTTAGATTTCAACAATTAAACTGCATACGTTGCCTGCCTCACTTGAATAATGGATTCTCGTATTCCATTCTGGCACAAATGCGTAATAAATCTATAATAGTATACAAATAAAACCGGAGTTTGATCATCCACAGTGGTCCGCCATATTTAGTAGCTCCCTTAGACAAGGCCGTAGGGCCACTAAGAACCGGCTACTAAGAAAGTAGCATACTAAGCTTAGTAGCCCTTACTAACGATCTAAGAATACCATTTTGCTAGTATGATACTACTTAGAACGCTACTAAGGCGTTAGCAGCTTACTAAGGAAAGTATGAATACGGCCGCATGAATCTTAGTAGCCGACTAAGTTAGTCGCCATACTAGCGTGTTTTAGCGGAAATCTATGAATACGTCCGGTAGTATTTTTAACGACACATCCTTTTGGACGTCTTATCAAATAGTTTGCGTATACTTCGTACTCGCGTTGATTTGATCTTCACAGATGAATCCCACTGTTTTCTTTGAAATATCACCTGGATTTCTGCAAACGGCTCGTCGGCACAGCTCTCTTGTGTTTTTATGAATCAATATATGTAGCAGGTACTATAAAAGTAAGATGAAATTTCCGGATTTAAACAATATCGCCAGCAATTACTCATTATTGACGTGAAATACCTACTGCATGCCATCACTTGATTACCCATCATCATCATCACTGGTCAACAATCCTAGGATTGGTTTGACGCAGCTCTCCACTCAGTTCTCCTATCAGCTAATCTTTTCACACCTACGTATTTCTTCTCTTTCACATCTCTCTTTACTTGTTCCATATATTTTGTTCGGGGTCTTCCTTTTCCATTCTTCCCTCCCACTTGACCTTCGACGGTTGTCTTCATCAGGCCATCATGTCTCAAGATGTGGCCTATAAGGATGTTCCGTCTTCTTATTAAGGTTTTCATGAGGCTTCTCTTCTCTCCTACCCTTCTTAGGACTTCCTCGTTACTAACTCGGTCGATCCATTTGATTTTCATCATTCTTCTGTAGCACCACATTTCAAAGGCCTCTATTACCCACTCTATTAAAAATCAGGGGTGGGCTCATTTTTGGGTAGAGTGGGCCCTCACCCCTGTTGGCGCGCTCTTAGCCAAGCAGTGGAATGCTTCGGGCGATGTTTCGGCACATACGACCTCATCGGGGCTTCTTCAGTAGTGGCCTTCCTTTCATGCGTATTTATTACTGGAATTGAGAAAATAATTTTCCGTCCGCATGTTAAATAAAAAAAATCATGCATGTTCCTCATTATTAATCCGCCGAGGGCTGGGCTTAGGGTGCCTTAGCCTAGCCCTCGAGGTCCAAATTCCTGTCTTCGGACATATTCACGCGAGTCAGTTAATGGCTCAACTTACATCTACATCTACATAATACCCTGCGAGCCACCTCTAGGGTGTTTGGCAGGTAGTGATGAATCACCAGCATGCAGCATGCAATTGGACATCCACATGCACACCACACGGTCCAAAAAACGTCACGTATACTAACAAATTATGCTACCATATGCTGTTAAAAATAATAATAAAATTAAGAAACATGCATTAAGTTTTACATAGGTTAGTAGGCTACACAACAAGTCATGCAATCTATTTATGAGTTCTATCGCTGCCGTTATAATCTCTTATGGATCGAGGAAAAAAAGATAATCTGAATCCGTCTGTTCTACAATCTATCTCTCTTATTTTATTTATATGATCTGATCTTCCGTAGTATGTTTGCGTCCGTAAGATATAGCTAACTTCGTTAGAAAAGACACTGCTCTTGAATTTATCTAAAAGGTTTAGTCTATTTTTCAATCTACGGTCTGCCAGAGATTCCCATCCGAGTTTATCTAAGAGGTCAGTTACACTAACAAGACTATCGTAACGACCTTTCACATACCTGGCAGCTCCTCTTTGCACGCGTTCTAACTCTGTTATTAAGCCTTTTTCATGAGGGTCCCAAACACTGGCAGCGTATTCTAAAATTCTAAATTCTTATTCTAACTTAATTATTGCACGACCACGTGTTAGGGCGGCGGCATTCATTCACCCTCCCATCTCCTTCCAACCAAAGAAACGGTTGAGTGCCGCCGATCTGCCAACACCTCGGCGTGATTGCTGTGTGGAAGCCACTCCAAGTTCAGCGCTCGCTCTGTCGGATGGCCCACCAGGCGCCTTTCGTTGAGGCCGAAGCCAAGTCCCTCTCCAACCTTCCCTCACTACCCACGAAGGATCTAAGATGCATCACGAATGGTAGACTGGTCGTATTTTGCGATAATTTCGTGACCTCTCACTCGTTTTGAACTTCCTTTGATCTTGATATTCACTGGGAATTTGAAATGAACCAATCCCAAAGCTTTGTTGTATCTCATGTATGAAAAATTTACCTCCGAAAAGATACTGAGGATGAATGTTAATTGCCATTGATCCAGGCAAATGTTGGCTAGGGTATTTTCCGCATATCCTGAAACTTAATAAGATATGTAATATTTCTAAACCCTGCCGCGTGAACGGCGGTGAAATATACAAGAATTGCCATGAGAAAAAATTCCCCTGGACCGGGAATCGAACCACGGACCTTTGGCTTTCCGGGCCACTGCGCTGACCACTACGCTATCCAGGTTCTTTAATTCTCATGGCAATTATACCGAGGCTCTTGGTACTAGGTGTTAGGCCCTCGCGGTCCATCAAGGATGGCAACGCGAGGGAGAAAGTACTTCCAAGAAGCCACAACCGGTTGAGAGCCTCGAACCTGCGCTAAAGCCGCGCAAAGCGGTATGTGTAATATTTCTAAACCCTGCCGCGTGAACGGCGGTGAAATATACAAGAATTGCCATGAGAAAAAATTCCCCTGGACCGGGAATCGAACCACGGACCTTTGGCTTTCCGGGCCACTGCGCAGACCACTACGCTATCCAGGTTCTTTAATTCTCATGGCAATTATACCGAGGCTCTTGGTACTAGGTGTTAGGCCCTCGCGGTCCATCAAGGATGGCAACGCGAGGGAGAAAGTACTTCCAAGAAGCCACAACCGGTTGAGAGCCTCGAACCTGCGCTAAAGCCGCGCAAAGCGGTATGTGTAATATTTCTAAACCCTGCCGCGTGAACGGCGGTGAAATATACAAGAATTGCCATGAGAAAAAATTCCCCTGGACCGGGAATCGAACCACGGACCTTTGGCTTTCCGGGCCACTGCGCAGACCACTACGCTATCCAGGTTCTTTAATTCTCATGGCAATTATACCGAGGCTCTTGGTACTAGGTGTTAGGCCCTCGCGGTCCATCAAGGATGGCAACGCGAGGGAGAAAGTACTTCCAAGAAGCCACAACCGGTTGAGAGCCTCGAACCTGCGCTAAAGCCGCGCAAAGCGGTATGTGTAATATTTCTAAACCCTGCCGCGTGAACGGCGGTGAAATATACAAGAATTGCCATGAGAAAAAATTCCCCTGGACCGGGAATCGAACCACGGACCTTTGGCTTTCCGGGCCACTGCGCAGACCACTACGCTATCCAGGTTCTTTAATTCTCATGGCAATTATACCGAGGCTCTTGGTACTAGGTGTTAGGCCCTCGCGGTCCATCAAGGATGGCAACGCGAGGGAGAAAGTACTTCCAAGAAGCCACAACCGGTTGAGAGCCTCGAACCTGCGCTAAAGCCGCGCAAAGCGGTATGTGTAATATTTCTAAACCCTGCCGCGTGAACGGCGGTGAAATATACAAGAATTGCCATGAGAAAAAATTCCCCTGGACCGGGAATCGAACCACGGACCTTTGGCTTTCCGGGCCACTGCGCAGACCACTACGCTATCCAGGTTCTTTAATTCTCATGGCAATTATACCGAGGCTCTTGGTACTAGGTGTTAGGCCCTCGCGGTCCATCAAGGATGGCAACGCGAGGGAGAAAGTACTTCCAAGAAGCCACAACCGGTTGAGAGCCTCGAACCTGCGCTAAAGCCGCGCAAAGCGGTATGTGTAATATTTCTAAACCCTGCCGCGTGAACGGCGGTGAAATATACAAGAATTGCCATGAGAAAAAATTCCCCTGGACCGGGAATCGAACCACGGACCTTTGGCTTTCCGGGCCACTGCGCTGACCACTACGCTATCCAGGTTCTTTAATTCTCATGGCAATTATACCGAGGCTCTTGGTACTAGGTGTTAGGCCCTCGCGGTCCATCAAGGATGGCAACGCGAGGGAGAAAGTACTTCCAAGAAGCCACAACCGGTTGAGAGCCTCGAACCTGCGCTAAAGCCGCGCAAAGCGGTATGTGTAATATTTCTAAACCCTGCCGCGTGAACGGCGGTGAAATATACAATAGTTCTGTATATTTCACCGCCGTTCACGCGGCAGGGTTTAGAAATATTACACATACCGCTTTGCGCGGCTTTAGCGCAGGTTCGAGGCTCTCAACCGGTTGTGGCTTCTTGGAAGTACTTTCTCCCTCGCGTTGCCATCCTTGATGGACCGCGAGGGCCTAACACCTAGTACCAAGAGCCTCGGTATAATTGCCATGAGAATTAAAGAACCTGGATAGCGTAGTGGTCTGCGCAGTGGCCCGGAAAGCCAAAGGTCCGTGGTTCGATTCCCGGTCCAGGGGAATTTTTTCTCATGGCAATTCTTGTATATTTCACCGCCGTTCACGCGGCAGGGTTTAGAAATATTACACATACCGCTTTGCGCGGCTTTAGCGCAGGTTCGAGGCTCTCAACCGGTTGTGGCTTCTTGGAAGTACTTTCTCCCTCGCGTTGCCATCCTTGATGGACCGCGAGGGCCTAACACCTAGTACCAAGAGCCTCGGTATAATTGCCATGAGAATTAAAGAACCTGGATAGCGTAGTGGTCTGCGCAGTGGCCCGGAAAGCCAAAGGTCCGTGGTTCGATTCCCGGTCCAGGGGAATTTTTTCTCATGGCAATTCTTGTATATTTCACCGCCGTTCACGCGGCAGGGTTTAGAAATATTACACATACCGCTTTGCGCGGCTTTAGCGCAGGTTCGAGGCTCTCAACCGGTTGTGGCTTCTTGGAAGTACTTTCTCCCTCGCGTTGCCATCCTTGATGGACCGCGAGGGCCTAACACCTAGTACCAAGAGCCTCGGTATAATTGCCATGAGAATTAAAGAACCTGGATAGCGTAGTGGTCTGCGCAGTGGCCCGGAAAGCCAAAGGTCCGTGGTTCGATTCCCGGTCCAGGGGAATTTTTTCTCATGGCAATTCTTGTATATTTCACCGCCGTTCACGCGGCAGGGTTTAGAAATATTACACATACCGCTTTGCGCGGCTTTAGCGCAGGTTCGAGGCTCTCAACCGGTTGTGGCTTCTTGGAAGTACTTTCTCCCTCGCGTTGCCATCCTTGATGGACCGCGAGGGCCTAACACCTAGTACCAAGAGCCTCGGTATAATTGCCATGAGAATTAAAGAACCTGGATAGCGTAGTGGTCTGCGCAGTGGCCCGGAAAGCCAAAGGTCCGTGGTTCGATTCCCGGTCCAGGGGAATTTTTTCTCATGGCAATTCTTGTATATTTCACCGCCGTTCACGCGGCAGGGTTTAGAAATATTACACATACCGCTTTGCGCGGCTTTAGCGCAGGTTCGAGGCTCTCAACCGGTTGTGGCTTCTTGGAAGTACTTTCTCCCTCGCGTTGCCATCCTTGATGGACCGCGAGGGCCTAACACCTAGTACCAAGAGCCTCGGTATAATTGCCATGAGAATTAAAGAACCTGGATAGCGTAGTGGTCTGCGCAGTGGCCCGGAAAGCCAAAGGTCCGTGGTTCGATTCCCGGTCCAGGGGAATTTTTTCTCATGGCAATTCTTGTATATTTCACCGCCGTTCACGCGGCAGGGTTTAGAAATATTACACATACCGCTTTGCGCGGCTTTAGCGCAGGTTCGAGGCTCTCAACCGGTTGTGGCTTCTTGGAAGTACTTTCTCCCTCGCGTTGCCATCCTTGATGGACCGCGAGGGCCTAACACCTAGTACCAAGAGCCTCGGTATAATTGCCATGAGAATTAAAGAACCTGGATAGCGTAGTGGTCTGCGCAGTGGCCCGGAAAGCCAAAGGTCCGTGGTTCGATTCCCGGTCCAGGGGAATTTTTTCTCATGGCAATTCTTGTATATTAATAAGATATAGCGAACTTTATATACGAGCAAAATGCGGTAGTGATGAGTTGTCCTAAGCTGTCACCTACCTCCTCCAAACACCAACGCCAGCATATACCAGTGCTGTCATTAGAATGGATTGCCGCATCGGCTGGGGTGTGAACCCTGGTCCACATGGCGGCTCACAATCACCTTTCGTTCCCGCCGGCGGGAGATAAGGGCCGCTTCTCTCCCCTCCTACCACTCCCCTCCATCTGGTCGGCATGAGCTCACTCCTACTCCAACGTAGCCGCGGAAACGTAAACACCGGCCAGAACACTACCTCCCCCACTTTTGTAGAGATGGCCTACGCCAAGCGAAGGAAATGCGTTTCTCATGATATTCTTGAGGCAAATTTCAATTAAGCCTAACGCTAATGTCGAACGCTACATTTTGTGCACCAATTGTTTGGAATTCGCGCAACAAGTGGATTTTATTTCTATGGCATAAAGAGGGCAGTGAGGGATTTGCTCCTTTATCCCGACAACTGTTTTAGTTTACGAATGTTTTTCTGGATTCATGAGGCAGCGAACCCTCCCCAGTCGCTGAAACACCGGTTAACATCCAATCATCAAGCCATCCGAATCATGTCGAAGAAGAAGCCCTTCGCCATGAGGTAAGTTACTCATTGCTCTAGGTCATTTATTTATTACAGACCATAATTTTTTTAATCATGCTATATCCGGCAATTATTTAGCTCTTTCAAGTTGCGGTCAAGTCCGGGTTTCACGAGGGACGGCAATTCAATTTCATTTAAAATATTTATGCATTATGGAGCGCGATTGGAAGCATTGCTAAAAGTATTACTTAATGCGGAATTTAAGGCAGTTGTTCGCAGAAAAAAGTAAGAAGTGCCATCGCTTCGGACAGTATCGTTATGGCAAAGTTCGAGAAACACAAACGATTATGTATGTTCACAAGTCTTACTTTATGTGCCACTTCTCTCTTTTTGAAAGCATCGTGCATTATGATATCCTAGGGAAAGAATAACAAGGCTAGTGGAAAATAAAATAAAACATTCCGATCGATGTGTATGCTTGAACGACAGGTATTGGATAAAATGGCACGGCAAAACGCTCCACGGACCATCAGTATCGATTGCTTGATAATTATCATACTTATTATTTAGATATTTACAGTACTGACCAAATAGCAGCAGCTCAATTAGAGCTAAATGAGAAACTTTTCATCGAATACCCGAAAGGACATACACAAAAACCGGCCTACTAATTTCAAACAGAAGAGAATCGGAAATCGGATGTACTGGCCTTATCCGAGAGCAGCTGCGTCCCAACTCATTACTCATTGAGGAACATGGATTTAGGCGGCCAGATTCTGAGCAGCCAAGTATAGTTAAAGTTAAGTTAGAGTACAAATTGGGACATCCTAACGCAGGAGTTGCCATCAGCTGGGCTGGGCACGAAGCCAATGAAAAACAAGATAAAAGGGTCTAGCAGGTTAAGATGGTGAAAACTGCCCCCCGATGTTTTGAAAAATAAAAAATAAACGCTTAAAGTGCATTCAAAATTATGTTTTTCCCCAAAGTTTCAGGCCTTAACAATGGATAATAACCCCCAAAAAAATTGAAACACGATTTTTAGTTTTTGTAGCCATATCTCTAGTTTTTATTTTTGTAAAATCGTTTTCTTGATTTCAAAATGTAAATACAATTATGTTCTACCATCCTGATTTTTTTCAAAATTTTTTGACCGAAAACTAAACTTTGTCATAATTTTGAAAATTTCAAAATTAAAGTAAAAAATTTAGGAAACAATAGACACGCCGAAAAATATATGTTGTTACCCCTTCTCTGAAGTATAATTCTATTTTTTTTTTTCAGATTTTTAAAATTGGTGGAACAGGGAATCCATTGCTCCCGACGGAAGGTTAAAGCTTAACAGAATGTTTATAAACAATAATTACGATTTATCAAAGTGTGATATGCATTGTTAATGTTTATTCTTGATCAACAATATTAGAAACTGATAAACAATAGTTACTCTCAACAATCAAGCCATATATCCTCCAGGATGGCGCAAAGCAGTTATTCGTATTTTTGACCCTGTTCCACCAATTTTAAAAATCTGAAAAAAATAGATTAGCTAGTTCCAATTTCCTTTAGAGCACTTCCTTCTTATGGGTAAACAAATGGTGTCCTAACACCCCCTGCTACACGCCTTTTAGGCGGCTTGCGGGATATTATGTAGATGTAGATATCATTCATCCGCGCTTCTCTAGCTTTCATAGTTTTTCGAAAAATATCGTTCCATATTCTCTAGTGTTAAGTCTCTTCTCTTTCAGTTTTCGATTTACTTCACTTTCTCCTTTCTTTAATGAGGTCTAAGACCTCCTAGCAACTTGTTTCTCCCCAGAACTTGCCATGCGGTTTCCTATACCGTTCGGCTTTTAATATTTTCCCATCCTCCACATATTTCTCTGTCCGACCTACCCCTATTTCTTTCTCGCCGCTGCCTCTTGAAATATACCTTGATATTTTGGCTCCTTTTGGTTTTATACTTGCCATATGTTCATCTTTGTTTCCTTCAATCTATTGTCATTCAGATGACATTCCATCATCACTTGATCGTGATCACTGTTGACATCTGCCCCGGGGTAGTTTTTTTAGTCCTCCACCTGCTTCACTAAAATCTAGTTCAGTTGATATCATTCTTTTGCCACGAGGCATTTTATAAGCGTATCTTCTTTTCATGTGATTTGTGCTCCACATGTTGGCATTCACTAATCTGTGCTCTAAACTCCCCTTCATTTTACTAATTCCTAGCACATTACTAGCATCCAATTTATCTTATTTACATCTAATGATTTTCGTGTCAAAAGTGGCATAAATTTCTTTTAGAACTCTAAAAATAAAAATAGTGTTAAGAAGACCAGACAAAAGGCATGACGGTAGACAGATTTCATGGGGGCATTGAGTTAGTATTGGAGATATCAACCACATCCTGCCAGTAACGATTTTTTTAATTTCTATGAAATATTAAATGAGTATTTTCAAAACAGGGAATTTCTCGTGGTTTTTCAAGAAAGTCAATACTTACAAATAGCACACAAGCTCCCATTTGCACTTCTATTCGAGAATCTACGTGGAGTGGAAAAAATGTAAATGTTCACTAGGACCTCAAAAGCATGAATGGTTAACAATATGAATCATAAAGTTCAACATATTTTGTTATTCTGTACTCTGAGAGGATGAGCTTGGGCAGTTTTTGTATTCACATAAATAAATAAATGTCCGTCCACCCAAAATCAGTAGACTTCGGAAGTGTCATTGAATATGCGCTTGTGTCAGTGCCATAAATTTGCGCATATTTACCAATCGTTTCAAGGAGGTATTTCTATCTTCTACTTTGATGCAATTCTCCCCAAGGGATCACAAAGGCTCCTCATGACGGTTATGCCAAGCATTATGCCATTTCCATTCAAATTGTGATCATTGGTGAACGTTTACGCGAGTTGTACCTTTTTTGCGAGTAGGAGCGTTTTTCTTCCGATTAGAGGTTTTGCATACACGCTGAAGTAAAGAAATACTAACGGGAAACGTGGAAACATCCGACGGGGTTTGCTTCTAATAAAAACTCAGGTGAGTAAATTTGCAATAACTCGAAGGCGTTTCGATCTGTTGTGATAATGATTGAATAAGGAACAACTATTTTGACCTTTCTGTAAATCAGTATGACATGCATGTCGTCCCTTTAATAAAAAACAAATCATGAATCCTCATATATATTATTTTTGCTGTTGGAAAGGTATCGGTGTAGAGATAGTCAGCGTAGACAATTGACATATCCGCAAGAAGTAGAACATTGCAAACTCCGGCCTGAATTTAACGTCAAAAATAACTTGGAATTCAAATATTGGATTGCATTTCTCGTTATAATATAATTTTATCTGAAACGTAGCTATTTTAAATTTCTATGCATCAAAAATATACCCCTTCTTAGGGCATGACAATAATTATGGCACTTTCGCGGGATTCATATGGATTTCAATCTAGAATACATGCGTTATTTTTAAATTAAAATCGTTATAGCGTCAGTAATTTTATTTATAATCAAGTCCATACTTTAAACATAAAAACATTAGAAGTTAAGAGCTGTGAGTTGAAATGATTTTATCATCTATGGAATTTGTGCTCGCCGCGTGCATTAAATTAGTTTCTCGTTTTCGCATTTCATTTCGATGAGTTTGGTGCGGGCCGCCAGGACGGTGCTCAGGCACCTTCCCCTCCCCAAGCCACACACTCCACCCCTTTCATCCTTCCCGACCAATTGAGTTTTGCAAATCCATACCACGTGACTTACCGTTCCCACTCCACCTTCCGCCCCGCGGGAATGAGCGGCGCGGACGGAGGAGGAAGACGATAGTCCCACGTTAGCAGCGCATCGGGAAGCACCTGCCGGCAATTGCACTCGTTGCGAGAGCGTAGTTTTTGATGCACCCCCGCGAAGGCTCGTCTTAAAGCCATGGAAACTGTCACCATTCTGCGCATCACCCCGAAAGAGGGGGTTGAGTGGACCGAGGAGGACGTGAAGGGTCGTCTCATGCCCCTCGGCATCTGGAGTGAGATGAAGCGGCTGTTCGAGTCGTGGTGGGTCATGTATCCACCGTCCTGCACCGAGATATCCGAGTGGAGAGCGACCCAGGCCAAGGACAAGTTCCCCGACGCTCACATGGAGGTCATCACAACCCGGTCCATCTGACCACGGAACCAGGCGGAGGAGACAATGGGAGAGCCTTCACCATCGGCATGGGAGAGTGAATATTTTTTAACTGCACAGCAGAGAAGGAAAGTGTCATCTACTCGTGTGTTTTGTGAGAATAATGCGAGTGAACGAAATTGCTTTTCACTGAATACGAATATATATCCTGAACTTGTAGGCATTAGTTAGAAGAGTGATTTGAATTATTACTAGGATTGAGACATTATAAGTAGCTGATTGCGTGTATTGTAGTTGATGTTTTCTACAACTTAGAAAATTGTATTCAGTATTATTTTACGTAGTGTTATAATTAATGAATACATTCTATTTTTGTCACGGTAGAAGAAAGTAATATATTTTGCAAAATGTACTATGAAATAAGTAATAATCGTTAAACCTTTCATGCCAAGAAGAAACATATCATAAATTTGTGATGAATGGCTTAGTGATTTGAATTGTACAAGAAATTCATGGATGAGAAAAGCTTATTGCGCGAAGTTTAGCGTAACTTTACTACAACCAAGAAGTTGTACTCAATATTGATGGACTATGTGTTATTATTTTTTTAATGCATGATTTATGTAGAGAGTATATATGTCTTGAATCTATTGTGATTGGCTTTATGCTTTGAATTCTACTAGAAATAGAATGTTTTGAGTAGCTAAATACATTATTTTTAGATAATTTTTCCTCCCCAATAGAATTGTACTCCGTGTGATTTGGTTTAGTAATGTGAGTTCTTAATGAATATATTTGCTATTTTTCAATGAGAAAAATGTTACTAGTGTGCAGTATTTGTTATGAAATAGTCATTTAAATTGACGAAATATGATATTTTTGATGAAATGATATTTTTGTAAAATGAGAAAAATGTGGAGCAATTTCTTAAGATAATTTTGTGCATTTGGGTCCACTAAAAGTTAGTTTACTTTTCCGAAATTGTCACTGATGGGTACGCACTATTTGAGCCGTTCCATTGATGTTTAACATCTGTCATCTAGGCTTAGTCGCATTTTTATACTTCACTCAACAGTACGTTATTAAGTCAAGAGTTTATGTTTAACGTTAACTAATTAGATAGACAGTTATGAGTTGATTCTTGGGATCTGTCAGAGAAGCCAATATTTATTTAATTAATAATACTTTGTAATTTTTTAAAAATGAAAAATTTTCCGCAGTAATTTCAGAAGTGGTCTTGTAAATTTTACTAAATACAACGAGAAAGATTAGCGAGTGCCTAATATACTGTCTTATTTGACTTAATGGAAGAAAATAAAACTAAATGCTAGCTATATATATCAATGATTTGCATGTCTGTGCAGATAAAATGTATTTTTTACTTGTAAGGAAATAAAAATTATACTAAACTATCTGTTGTTCATCTTTTGAGCATTTTCCCTCATGATACATTGTGTCCCGTTTCTGCGTTGGCCATAGCTTCTAAGAGCTAAATATTTTACTCGTATTTTTACAATTGCGCCTGCAATTGTAACACCAACAGGTTATTTCGTCTCTAAATCCGTATTTATCGTAATAAACCATTAAATTGCTGGTAATAACCGTGCACTTTTTCATCCTTGATTTGTCGTTTGGGTAGGTGATGAGGCAGGTTTTTATTTTATTCAAATATAATTTTTTCTCTTAAGAATGTTTCTTGGGGTTCCCACCGGGTAGGAGGGTGTCTTTCTAGGGTCTAGGATTTCTTCCGACGCTTCGAGGGTTCAGGGTTCTCTTCTTCAGGGTTCAGACTAATCAATTATACCTGCTATATCAAGTGCACTACTCAAAACCTTCTGGATATTTGATTATGCAACCGCAAGGTTAATAAAAAAATCACTCCGGGATATTTTTTGACCGTTGGAAAAAATGAACGATTTGGATAGAAAATGTCGAGAGAAGGCTTTGAATATTACGATTTTTTAAACCATTTCTTATTTTGCCTGCTTTTACCCAGAATATCGGTTTCCGTGTCCGAATCTTAGCGATGACGGAATTATTATAGAGGAACCGGTATTCTTTCTTGAGCTCCTTGAAGAAGCCACTTCCAAATTAATCATTTAGTTGTCAATTACTACTACCGCCATTCAAAATGCACTAAGTAGCTTACTCAAGTTAATTTTTAACTCGACTGAAGACAAAGATTGACTACCCATGAAGTGATAAAATATTTTTTTCCGATTAGAATGCACTGCATTGTATTGGAAATATTTTTTCATTCGCGCCGTGTTTTTTAACGAAGTATATGTTATAAGACCATGGTTTTCTAAGTCCGTTATACTCCCATGATAATAAATTCTACCTTATAAAGAATAATTATTAGTATTTGAGGGACCTATCAAATTTATCCTGTTGCCATTTTAATTGCACCCTCAAAATGTAGAGCTCGTATTGGCGGAAAATAGAATAAATTTTACACATAACTCGTGAGTGTCAAATTAGGCGATGAATTTCCATTAATTTTATAGCAAAAAAAAAACAAACTTTATTACTTATTTTATCCTGTCGCGCATAAAAACGCCTACTATTGGCACTAATGTCTGTTATGGATTGTGAGTGAAACTGGTGCGGCAGCGAATCAGTGCAAATTAAAATAGGTATACAATTGAAATTCAATGGAATATTCACGTGTTCGCGATAATTTAAATTGGAGAATATTGCGTTATCCAGTAGGTGGCTTTGCCTTGCGGGCGTATTGGTTCATTAGGATAAGATGTATTTTGTTCGGTCAATACTGAGATGGAATTTTGAAAAAAGTTGATTAAATATTTTTAATCATTTAACGTAGACATCAATGGGAAATGGTATTATATGATTAAATCCATAATTTTACTCCATGTGTCTTGAACGAAATATTTTTACATATTTAACAATGACGACAACGAGTAATGGTATTATATGATTATCACTTACCATGCTGGCCTTAGTACTGTAATTATTTACCCCAGTGATGGCCATTCTCAATACTTTTGTGTCATTTCTTAAAAAGCAACCTTTGATGCGAGGAATGGATGGTTGGTGTCATTTTCAAGAATGAATTTTCATTTTGATTTTTTATTTGTTTATTTAGGGGTGTACCGCTGTGTTAAAAAATGGCAAACTACGATTTTTCAAAAAATGGATGGCGTAATATTACGCCACTCGATGTGTTAAGCCCACGATTTTACTCCATTTGTGTTGGGTGCGTGTCCGGGGGCGTCTTCGTATGCGCGTGGACGCCCTCCGCTTCGAGGCTCCTCCCTCTCACCCCCTTGGTCAACTCCACTCGCAGTATGCTTGCAAACGACGACCACCGTGCGCCCAAGGACGCCTCCCATCCCTCGCCTCTATTCATTCCATCCCCTCGTCCCAATTTTAAGCGTTCTGAGCATATCTGTAACACGACAAGTGAACGGGACAAACTGCACTTTCGGGACCAGTCATTTTTCGTAGAGAGGTATGGAATGGTATTTGGAGGGGGCGAGCGACGGCTGACGCCATTTGCGCCATGAAGGAAGGAAGGGTAGGGAAGGAAGGCTGGAATGAGAAACCTGGCGACGACATTGGCTGACTCTTAACGGAAGGCACCAAGGGGACCACGGCTCAGCGTCCCATCTGACGGACGTAGTGCTGCGCTTGAAATGCTCTACTCACAGCATTAAAGCCACAGCCGGGATTTAAACCCGAACCCACGGGATGGGAAGCCGACACTCTAGCCACTGCGCCAATCTCGATCCCCCGGTTTTCGTAGTGAATTACACCTTTAAAAATTACCTTAAAAATTAATGATATTGCCTTGGAATATTCAGAGCATACTTAAGCACCATTATTGGCATTTGCCTGTATCTCAAATGTAAAATTTTACCCAAGAATTTTCTCAGATAACTTGTTTATTTGAGATGAAGGACAATTTGTGTACCGTATAATGGGGTGACTTTGAGAAATGTTTTGCACGTTTTCACTAGTACGCTGATCAATTTAAACATAAAATGAAACATATGACGTCATAAGATAGCTTCATCCTTCCTTTTAAAGATTATCGGCCGTATTCATTGATTTCCGCTAAAACACGCTAGTAGGGCGACTAACTTAGTCGGCTACTAAGACCTTTAAGTGGCCTACTAATATTTGGTATTCATGGATTCTCCTAAGTGAGCTACTAAGAGCTACCAACTTAGTATGCTACTAGCCAGCTCGGTAGCCGATGCTCGGTAGCGCTTTGTATTTGACCCGCTAGGCTATGCTTTACTACACTGCATCCGACTCCTCTTCGGCGCGGTAAATTCGTAAAACGATCAATCAAAAGAAATTGAATCAGAAAAATTTATCAAATTTCTACTTCATAATGGATAATACGATGTGGTATTGCATCGCATATATATTTTTTTGATTGCTGTACACCAAAGTTTTGCTATATCATTGGGAAAGGATAGATTTATGAGTACTAACGAAGCATTTGTATGTTTGAGATGCAGTTATTCTTTTACAAACGGTCGTGGATGTCTGCTTTCACTAGTGTATACGTTATGAGTATGGAAAAACATAACTAGCAACGTCAGTATTATACAATTTATATTCGAAAAGCAGAAATACACCTCAATGTCGGAGTGGAAACGAAAAATTTTACAATGCAGAAATGAATCGCAAAGAAAATAACGTTAAGGTCAATGTGAATGACACAGATTTATTACATTAAAAATTTATATTCATATTATTCACTGAATTTTTAAAGTCAAGGTCCTTTGGCTCATTATATCACAAATATTAAAAAAAAGTTCGATGCATCTAGAAAAATATCTGATTCTGTGGGTCATTACTAATATTATCTGAATTCGAAGAAAATATAAGAAAATATTCAGTTTATGGGCTTCAATCCTCCCGATATCAGAGCGAAATGTAAGTTTCCAGTGATTTATAAAGCTGCCAGTTGGAAGCTACCTTCAAACCTGAAAAGTTAGGCCCGACCTGTACGATGGATTCATCCAGAGAGAATCTATTAATCCTTTTAGTGCTCTACTTCTTCCCGGGGTAGAGTCGAAAAATGCGGAGGGTGTTGTAATAAAATGTAGCAACCAGGAAAAATAAACATTATATAGTTATTTTTTTAGATATTTTTATGCGGTTTTTCAAAATTAATGAGATTAAATTGAGCAATAATCACAACATTTTTATACGTTTACTGATATATAAGTTTTTTATTTCAATGCCCTCAAATTTAACAACAAAAACGTAAAAGCCGATATATCGGCGCGCCGCACTAAAAGGGTTAAGTAAGTATGACATTAATCTGGCGTTAAAATCTCCGAGAGGTATATTTTGGACATCGGAAAATGGAAAAAGCTGAGAGATTCGATGATATGGAACAAGATGACTTATGGCCTTATGCTTCATTCTACTCGGTTAAGGTTGCGAATCCTTAGGACACAAAAGCACAAAGTATTGCCCCGAAAAAGAGTCTCTGAGAGTGGACTCGTACGGGAATTTTCAGTTGGAGGGGTCTATCTCTGCGATTGTATCATTGCGGAGGATCTCAACCGTATTATTAGCCCACCGTATGTTTTTCCACTGGGCGAGCCGAAACGTCGCGTGAGAGAATAGTGTAAACACCAAAGTATTTTTTAAAAATCCATTAATGACTCGTCACCAAAATTAATTTTGAAATGGTAATATAGAAATGTTTAGATTATAAAATAAAAGTTTCGGCAAATTCAGAGGATTGTACATAAACAGGCAGAAAATTAGGTAAAATATTTTTAAACGTTGAAATATATCATCTATAAGAAATGATTTTTTAATAATTTTTTGCACATAAATGCCATACACAAAATCTTATCAGTGATGTACGTCATATTTAATGGTAACACGAAATTCTGGTGAAGTAATAAAAGTTTTCACAGGATCAAAAGAGTCGCTTAACATTCTCATAAAACGCACATTTTATTCAGAAAAGGTCATGGGAATTTATTTTGAGGGGAATACTGGCCCATAAAGAAATTTTCATCGAAATCTTTGACCTTTAGGAACAAACGCTCATTGAATTAAGGTTGAAAGACTAAGATTAAATATCATCACAGCTCCGTGATACTAGTAAAGAATAAGGCAATTCCCGATGTGGAAAATGTAAAATATAAATCGGATTTAAAATTGGAAGAAACAGCGAGTGGAACGCTTAATGACTAAAGGGCATAGGTGAATAAGAGGGTGAAAAGTCCTCCCTCCGGGATTTTTCCGTACTTAACGTATGCGATTTGGGATCAAATAGGACTAAGCTCCTTACACTTCTAGCTCGCTAGAGACCCACCAGGGCTAGCTCAAAAATAGGGTTTTCACTCTTTTTTGTGATATCTTGGTGAAGAAAGCATATTCTTTAATGCTGTTTTCTGCATTTGAAAGCTTATTCAATGGAAAAAAATGTCCAATTGTTTTTTAGAATTTCCAGCGGGAAGAGGAGAAATTGCGTCGATTTGAACATTTCTAACGCATGTTATCATAAAATATTTTTGAGAGGGCCACGAAGAATGTTTTCCAGGGGCGTTTATAAATACCTTTAGGCTAGAGTATCGGGAATTTTTTTAGATGGTGGACCATCGCGAAAAAATAAGAATATGCGATGTTGGCCAAGTTTTCCTATTTTCTCCATGCTTTAGCGCTCCATAACACCTTTTACAGTTCATTTTACAAACATTTCGTCCCGACACGAATGCAAACGCTCATAATGATTGTAGTACCCACTACAGGGACTGATTTTTGTTGAAGTGGCTATTAGGGACAGGTGGAAATTAATTTGTATTTAAACACTATCACTTAAATATCCGACGACTATAAAGAAATACGCAAATATGACCGATTGGATATTATCCACTCGCTGCGCTCCGCGCGCTCGTTAAGGGGCTCCGCCCCTTAAAAACCCCGGGTCCGGCTTCGCCGTCTACATTTGTGGTTCTTCGAAAAATTTTATTTCGAATAATCTCACCTCAGCTAGGGGCCGGCTTCGCCGGCCAGGGGGTAGGGAAGCGCCCCACTCATTCCTCGGAACGGCTACGCCGTTCCTCGTTGAGAGGCGGCTTCGCCGCCCAGGGTTTGAGTGTGCCCCCCCGGGGCTACCCCGCTTAATACTCGGAATGGCTTCGCCGTTCCTCGTCAGGGGTCGGCATAGCCGCCCAGAGGGCAAGGGCATTTTGGAACTATTTCACCGTTTTTCGTTTAAGGGGCGGCTTCGCCGCCCAGGGGCGTAGGGAGCCCACAGCGGCTACGCCGCTTTAACGTTGGGGCGGCTTCGCCGCCCAAGGGTTACTGAAGCTCCCCCTCGCTTACGCCAGTTACTCCTCGGAACGGCTTCACCGTTCCTCGTTGTGGGGCGGCTTCGCCGCCTTGGGGATGATGAGCCCCCCGCGGCTGCTCCGCTTAGTCCTCATAAATGTTCCTCTCCACCGAGAGGGGTGCCCAGGGGTATTAGGGGGTTTTCATGTGTTATACATGCGGTCATCAATCGTCCACAATTATCATGTGGCGATGATTTTAAAGGGTAGTGCAATGCGGCGTAATAGTGGCGACAAGTACCCATAAAAGAAGACTTAATGGCAAGTTTTCATTTTTTGCGGGGGGTTCCAACGGAATACCGGGGGTTTTATACGTGTGAAAACCAGTGTTCACAAATCGTTCTCATAAATTCCGTGCCGATAAGTCCTAGGGGTCCCGAACAGTGGCGGAATTCTGACGATTCTTTTACCCGGTGAGGCGATTTATTACAAAACTTTTCTGGGAGGTTTCACGGGGATATCGGGGGTTTTAATAAGTAGTAGAGGCACCGGCTAAATTGTGACGAAAACTACTCGGAAAAGCGACTTTAAACTTTTTTTATTTTTTTTTCGGCGAGGTTTCAGGAGTTGATCGGGTGTTTTCTGGTATACTTTCCCGTATGGTTTACGGTGGCCCGCCCTCCACAAATATTCCGGATCTAGAGCTCAGAGGGGACGGGTAGTGCGGCATAATGTTTGCGAGAAGTTCCCAAACAGGAGACTTAATGGCACATTTAACATTTGGGGGGGATTTCAGGGGGATACCGGGGGTTTATATGTGTGTACTGTCGGCGGTGACCATCCGTTCACTTAAATTCCGTAGGGATGAGTCGTTGGGGTAAGAACCAGCGGTGGAATAGTCACGAAAAGTACCGAAAAAGTAGACTTATTGGCAAAACTTTATTTTTTGGGGGGTGTATGTGGGTTTACCGGGGGTTTATAGGTTTTATGACTACCAAGGGTCATCAATTGTCCACATCAATTCCGTAGCGATGAGTGGTAAGGCTTGGAAAAGCGGCGGAATTGTGATGAAAAGTACCCGAAAAGGCTACTTACATGCAAATTTTAATTTTTAGGGGGTTTCAGGGGGTTTAAGGATGACCTTATCATATGGCCACATGCATTTACTATCATATCTAAGAGAAGTGTGCCCTATGACATCCATATTTCGATATTAGTACAATAAAAAGTAAACTTCTCCCCGGAAAAAAATAGTAGTGTCCGCCATTTTTATTTTGTCGCTGTTATATCGACTGCAACATTTATTAAATTCTTACATTTTCGGAAACCATATGCATAGATGTATGTAATTGTGGAATCTTGTGTCAATCTTTTGAAAATCGCAATTTTCGGTGATTTTGGGAACGTTTTTATTTTTTTCTGGAAAACCATGGACGACGAAAGAAAATTGTTACCTACATATCGTAGACGATGTTATAGGCATATATAATATTCATTTTCAGTATCCTACAACAGCTATTACGACGAGGGGAGAGGGAGTTATGAAATTTGTTTGGAAAAAAAAAATTTTCGGACGCCATTTGTGCGGCAATTTATATTAAAATTATCTAAGACCATTACATATTTACGTGACTACATTAATCAGATTTGAAAACGTAGATAAACTATCCGCGTGGCACACACCGTTCACGCGCAGTAAAATAAAAACCGAAATACCGTCCCCGGGAAAGGCGCGATTTCGGCCATTTTGTCGTCCTAGCCACGACACGTGGCGGAAACTTCCGGTTTTCGAATTTTTCCTTCGGAGGTTTCCTGGTATATTTTCCCGTATGGTTTACGGTGGCCCGCCCTCATCAAATATTTCGGATCTAAATCTCAGAGGGTACGGGTAGTGCGGCGTATTGCTTGCGAAAAGTTACCAAATAGGAGACATAATGGTACATTTTACACTTAGGGGGGATTTCAGGGGGATACCGGGGGTTTATATGCGTGTACTTCTGGCGGTTACCAGCCGTTCACATAAATTCCGTGGGGATGAGTCGTTGGGGGCGGTTGTTTAGTCACGAAAAGTACCCAAAAAGTAGACTTTTATGAAATTTTTTATTTTTTTGGGGGGTGTATGTGGGTTTACCGGGGGTTTATAGGTTTGCACTACCAGGGGTCATCAATTGTCCACATCAATTCCGTAGCGATGAGTGTTAAGGCTTGGAAAAGCGGCGGAATTGTGACGTGAAGTACCCGAAAAAGCTACTTATGTGCAAATTTTAATTTTTTAGGGGGTTTCGGGGGGTTTAAAGATGACGAAATTATATGGTCACATTCATTTACTGTCATATCTAGCAGAAGTGTACCCTATGACATCCATATTTCGAGAGTAATACAATACAAACCAAACCAGTCCCCGAAAAAAGTGAGTAGTGTCCGCCATTTTTATTTTTTCGCGGTGAAATCCATTGAATCATTTATTTAAAGTTCATTTTTTCTAAAAGACAATGCATAGCAGCATGTAACTACAAAGTTTGAAAGAAATCGGTCAGGTTAAAATTGGCAAAATCTAGTGTTAATCTTTTGGAAATCGTAATTTTCGGTGATTTTCGGAATATTTTAATTTTTTTCTGAGTAACCAAGGACGACAAAAGAAAATTGTTACCTATGTTTCGTAGACAATATTATGAGCATATATAATAATCATTTTCGTTATTCAACACCTTAAATTAAGTCGAGGGGAGGGGAATGTATGAAATGTTTTTCGAAAAATGAATTTTTGGACGCCATTTTGGCAGCAATTTTCTTAAAAAGAAAACTAGAAAATTACGTTATTACGTGCCCACACTTATTAGCTTTCAAACAATGCATTAACAATCCGTGTGGCATAAACGGTTAGCCCGCAGTAAAATAAAAACCGAAAAACTGTTCCCGGGAAATGCGCGATTTCGGCCATTTTGTCGACCTAGCGACGACACGTGGCGGAAACTTCCGGTTTTCGGATTTTTCCTCCGGATCATTTCGGGATCCCCGCATGTCTGCCAAATTTCAGCTCTCCAGCACTTCTAGAAGTGGTCGGGAATTTGTATCCATGAGTCAGTCACCACAAGGGCTGTATATAGATGGGATTTCTTTAACTTTTAAATAACTTTTAGGTGATCATACCGAAATATATCTATTTGGAAATCTATTGGCCTCGCGTTCTGATTTCACTTCTGGCAACTAAAGATAAACACCATGGCTAGCTCATTCACCCCACAGCAAAATCACGGGTGAACGTGATTAATAAGTTTCGAGATATGGCTGACATCTATTTCGGTCATAGTTGTATCATATTAACAAGATTTCTTCATCGTTTTAATACGCCTATTATTATTTTTATGCTACTTCGCAAGCCGCCTCAGCAGGCGAGCGGTGGGGAGTATTAGAACACCAGCCGATAAAAAGGAAATCCTCCGACGAAATTACACCAAGTAGCTATTTATTGAAGTCCTTTATTGCGAAAAATGAATTCCCACACCTATCCGTTCGGAAAAATATCTCTCTTAGTTTATCCTTTCTGTCGGACCTGGAAATATAGTGGCCTCAAATATCATGTTCTCCGAGTCACTCTTTATGATATGCATTCTCAAATTGCCTAGCTCATAGCCTCCGGGTCTCTAGCGGCTCCCAACCTAATTCGCTAAACATCTGTGTAACGATTCCTGCACGCCCGTGGCAGTTTTTGACAAATCGCACGGCTTCGCTAAATGTTTTACGAAGTTCAAAGATTGAGTCTATCCGCACTGTATCCCATATGCTCGTTTCATATTTAAGACTGTGTGACTGCATGAGTGTGAAATAGCACCTCTCTTTTGCTTTCTCGTCCAAAAATATTTGCGCAATACGCTTGACGAATGCTAACATCTTCAGGACTGTGCTAAAAATAATTTTTATGTGTATTCCACCGGTAGGTTCGAAGCCATCGTAACTTATAGATACTTATCTTCATCTGTTGCTTATACTTACCCCAAAATATGCCCCGAAAAAAATATTTTGGTTTTACAGATGACTCTATTCCAATTTTTAATGCTGCAAAGATTACCCTGTGATCACATATACCGTCCATGATATCGATTTGTTTTATCAACTTAGGATGGCTTTATGCTTAAAGTTATAATATTTTATTTTCCCTCGTCAGCTTGTCAACAACTTGCGCAAGTCAGTGATTTGCTAGTGCGTTTACTAAGATCCCTCAGATTTCTCTGTTCCTTGTATTAGGTTTTAGAGTGTAAGAATCCCAAATTAAAGATGGATGATTTCAATCTCCCCGAATAATCATTACACTTTTGCTGTCTTTCAATGTAAATGCAGATATTTGGTAAATAATATCATTTCGTTATTCCGTTTTACACCATACACTTTCCATTTCAATGCCAGTTAATTCATGGGAGGCGCTGTATATATGTGATTTGATTGCTATAAAAACTCCACCACATTTCCCATCGCGTCAATCGCAATTGTAGATTTTAAATACAGGAGGAAAAACTTCGCTGACTCTTATGTCCCTCGTAAGTCAACTCTCTGTTCCTATGACCATATCTGCGTTCTGAAATTTGTACTCGATGTTTGCGTTCTTGTTTATAACGTTATGGAAATTAATTGCGTCAAAGTTAAGGACATATTTCCGTTATATTTAGGTTCACTTTCGGTTGGTTCTTTTCTGCGCTTATTTGCCTGAGGTGGGTGAATTACACTGGAAGTGCTTCTATATTTGATATAATTGCTTTCCCTATGGTAGGTGTTTTGGAATTTTCGTTATTTTCCGGCATTTCCACTCCTAAATTTACTCCATGTGATGTGAAGATTTCCGCAATGCAGATTACCGCGGAGGATACGTTTAGCCCGATAAATAATACTCGCTTAAAATTTAGTTTTATTGATTGATCCGCATAGGTTATCATGATGTTAAGAGTACGTCTTTGAAAAATGAAAAAAATATGATTACTTCGGACATGATCCCTCCCAAGACTCCACCGCCACTTTCTACCACAGCATAAACCTGCTCGGCCACGGAGGAATGTATTAGAATGAGGTATACGGTGATTCCAAATATGAATCTAAACATAGGAAAAACCTCGCCACGGAACCCGAAAGAAAACACTCCCACGCCCCGACCGCGACGTCTGCGGGGACGTGAATTACATCACTGCATTCCATCTGCTAGTCTTAATTCCGACGGGTCATTTGCTCCTGGAGTTTGACTCCAGGCCCGGTAGCCCAGTCGCGTCCGCGTCCGTCCTCGTCGACTCTTGGTGCCGTGAAGGCAAAGGATGCAGGTTGCTTCATCCATAACCTTCCAAGTTTTTTCCGACCCGGCCCCATCAATTAATTGTCTCTCGTGAGTGCGTACATCCTGTTGAAAACGATAGAACAGTCGGCTATAACGAAAAAGAACTTGATGGAGAAGAAAACCTGACTGAAATATTTTCCATACTGTGCATGCATTGAGATTTCGATGAAAACGAATAACGATATCCGCGTAAACAAAAATGAATATTCACCATTAAAAAATTTACAACGACAGCAGTGGTTACTATGCGTTAAAGTGGACAAAAAACATGTTACTGCCATGGTATGTATCTGAAAAAGTACATTCCGGAGGGATTCGAACCAGAAAAGGTATATATAATTGGAAGTGAAAAAACTTTGTGAATGTCCACAGTATTTATTCACGTACGACGCGTTTCAGCGATTCATTGCTATCATCAGGTACAAATGCATGGTTTACGTCAAGAAGTCTTAAAAAACGTCGATAGCGATGAATCGCTGAAACGCGTCGTACTTGAATAATAAATACTGTGGACATTCACAAAGTTTTTTCACTTCCTTTTATAACTGCAATATGTTCCACAACGTCTCGCCAAACACCGTTGAATACATCAGAAAAGGTATGTTTCAATCGTGGTACATACTATGCTTTACCTTTAGGCCAACTCACTAACTAATTAATTTTGATGTCGTTTCATTGCAAGCTTTCTTAATTAATGCAAGGGAACGAACTAGTCTTCTAGTGTCACTGATTCAAGCTGAACTTTAACACGCCGTGGTATTATTTGCTGTGATATTGCGGCGGATATTTTATATTATGTTATGCTTGCTATCTCTCATCGAAAAACTCAGCGTTAATTATAGGAAAATATATTTCGACGGATCGGATAATTTACGAGAGAAAGTAAATTATCCGATCTGGAAGTGGAGTAAAAAGTTCTGGAAGTGGATTGTATATAACATGAGTTGTACGATTTATGTGGTATTAAACATTGCACATATCCCGCATATATTAGTTTTTAGTTATTACAATATCCTCTTTAGTGATATTGTAATAAAAATATTGCGGGAGATGGGAATGCTGTTCAAATTTCTACAATACAACTAATACAATAGAAAGTACCGAAATTCAATCTCAAAACCCCGTCGAAAGTGGCGCCGCGCCGCTTCGTTCATTGCAATAATTTTGAATCCGACTGTACAGTCGCTTTCAAAAGTCGGTCCACATACTTGGCGCAGCCGTCTCCGTTATTCACCGAAGTCGACCTTCGCGTACTGCTTGCGCGTTCCTTGTCCACTGGGGATCGATTTGATTCGATCGGGTTGTGCAAATGGAGCAACTAGACTACTTTAACCTTCGCCAAGAGCCCCTAGCATGATTTCAGAGCTATCAAGGCCCCGTGTACCCTCCCTCTCCCCACAGCCAAACAATTCCACCACCGAAGAGGGCGGAGAAGGATCGAGGATTTTTCCGGCGAGTAACCCATCGCGCGAGGAAAAGAGAGGAACGTCTGAGTCGCTTGGTAAACTCATACAGCACCTATGGTACGAATTAAATTTTCGGAGAATTTCGATCATACTACTCCAATACTTTTTTCTCCACATCATCTTATGAAAAATATGTAAATATATACGCCAGTGTTAATATTGTCGTTTGCGTCACGGTTACATCCATGCTCGCGTTCACCCGTGTCGGCGGCGAAGGATTTTCAGTCTTTTTCGATATTTACAAGTGAAATAGCAGTTACTCCCCAAGTTTAAGTTTATTCGGGATACAAGTAGTGCCTACATTTTGAATACC
Source organism: Ischnura elegans (assembly GCF_921293095.1). Lineage (NCBI taxonomy): Eukaryota > Metazoa > Arthropoda > Insecta > Odonata > Coenagrionidae > Ischnura > Ischnura elegans. The sequence continues at coordinate 101,563,243 of NC_060259.1, forward strand.
GCAACTTATTCCCAATACTGTGAATAGAAAATAAGAATTTTTTATTTACAGTATTTTTATTCTATTACCAAGAACAAACTACCAGTAAGACAATTGTTTTGTGAAAGAAGATAATTTTTGCATTATATTTTTCAGATGTGTAATAGGATTACCTTGAATTGCTTTTAAGATAAATATAATTGTTTCGCTGAAAGAAGTAGCGAGATATTTATGGGCATTGAGTAAAATGGCAGGCTTTTACACAACAATGCGTCGTAGGAGGTGTTGTCCTTATCATTTTAGGGAATACACGAACATCAGTATTTTCGAGTGTTTTTTAAGAAAAATAGTTCTAGCAACATCAGCGTGGCATTATGATTGTGAGGCAACCATTTACGGTAGTAATTGAAAAACATAATTTACCTGCCTTTTGAAATGAAAAATATGAAATATTTGATTATGATTGAAAGTATCCTGATAATGTTGGATTACTTGGAAGATTTACACCTTACCCCGAACTACCCCGCCTTCGCCCCTACTAACTTGGAATTACCACTTAAATTAACAGTAATACCGCATTTACATTCGAATTACGCCCTTTCATTCTATCCATATCCTTACTTTCATCCTTCCCCTCCCCCACTTACCTCAAATCTCTCCACTATGGATATAACTTATTCATTCCTTGTACTCTCCGTCTGTCTCACCTTTTCCGTTCTTTATTCCACTCACATATCGGAAACCTTCACTCTTTTCTTGTCCCTCTTTCGTGGTCGTCTAAGTTTCCGCACCGTAAATCACTACATCCCAATCAGTATATTTGGTAGCTAATAAAAATAGTTTGTATTAACTGCACAGGAATAGTCACCCAACACGGTATATTTTTATCGAATGGTTGTGATGCGTGCGTAGATTTGTGTTAGTAGGAATATGATCAGTATTTGTTCATACGTAAGATTCACTCAAGGTATTCATTACATGAGTGTGTGTTCTATCATTGTTGTGAAACCACTTATATATATGATAATGTGGAGGACATTGACATCCATGATATCACCAGGCGCTAATTCTAGCAGAAAAAAAAGAAACGAATAAGGGGAAAGAAAGACTTTTGACCTCTAAATGAAAGGTGAATGATATACTGAATGTGCCTTTAAATGGTAAGAAATAGGCAAAAAAGCCATTAAGTAATGCTTCCGATGGTTTTTTATTTATGGAAAATGTATTTATGATAACTATTAAGACATTCGAACATTCGATGAATATGAAGATGTGGGTTAATTACTTACTGATACCTGTAATATATTGAGAATTATTTAAATATTTGCCGAGGGAAATGTTAGTAACGACTGGAATAAATATCATATCAAAGGAAACATAATAATTTAGTGCACATTAGTATTTTTTATTTCTGGTGTGATGAGACACGTAGAAAAATGTAAAATAATATATATCCCAAGAAAATGCTTAGAAATAATGAAGATGCTTATCAGAGAGTCTAAAATACTTCAAAATAGAACAATATGCATCGATGGTGTTTGGTAATCACGTGTTAAAGGCATAACCTAGAAGGTTATTTTGTAGGCAACTTTTAGAATATTCTTTCAGACGTAAATTCCGATTTTCGTTCCTTCCTTATATGTTCGTTACAGTGCAGATACGTCTCGGAATTTTTTAGTGCAAGCCAGACTACTCAAACCATCTATCTCAGAATACTACCAGGGTGAGAATCGCGTGACTTAGAACTTATGCTTCGGCTTTTGTTCTTGCACCGGGAGTCTAGGAAATTGCGAAGAATTTAGAAATGTTGAAGAATGCTCGGATAGGACTTTCGCGGACGGCGAGAGTTAGTCAAATTGACCATTTCAAGGCACAAAGGCATGGGCAATTCCCGAAGTTCCTAGCGGAAATCATTGCTCGCGCTGGCCGTGGGGACCCACTTTGGAAAGTGACTGTACATACGTACAGAGTGAATTGTTAACTCCTATTTTTTGAGTCCACTCAAGATACTCAAGTAGTCAATACTCATTACTCATTTGTTTATTTAAAACTCAAGTTATGTGTTAAGTACCAAAATAGTCTGGAACTTGAGCAGGAGTTTTCTTTACCGGTAGCGGTAGCGGCGAGTCATCTTGGGAACAATTTGGATTTTCACATGAAAATTATTGTATTTTGCAATTTTTGATTCAGTTATTTACATTAATTGAACTTTTTATGCAGGAAATATACGTCTTAATAACAGAAAAATGTAATTATATGTTTTATGCGCGAGTTTAGCTAATTCTCGGAAATTTGTTTTTGCGAGTTCAAGTTTTATGTAAGAAGTGCGCGAGGAATAAATGCGGAAAGGGTAAGGCCAGACAGGAGTGAGAGCGCAACCTTCTTCAGTTGCTTCCCGATCGTTCGTCTTTTGTCTCTTTTGTTTGAATTACTAGTTTGATACTTCATCTCGACATTTTCAAGAATACGAGATGCAGTGGCGTGGGATTTTAATTCCCGGGGCGGACGTGGCTGTTGATGTCCCTCCAAAATAAGTCACCGTCGTAGGCAAAGGAATTAATTCTCCACATTCATTTCTTTGTTTGGAACTAATATAAATTTTTTATAAAATTAAGAATGTCAGATTGTACTAATGGTAAGACGTTTCACAGTGGTGTATTAAGTATTATACACCAAAATATCCGTAGTCTCAGAGCAAACTTTGATTTATTTGAAACGTATCTACATAGCCTTTCTTATATACCGACTATAATCATATTAAGTGAAATATGGGTTTGTGAACATGAACTTAACTATTACAAATTAAAATGTTATAAATACTTTGCCCTATGTAGTAATAGTAGTCGAGCTAGAGGTATTATTGTTTATGTGCAAAGTAAAATAGATTGCTACTCTACTGTTGTTCAAGCTGTCACTGCTGATTTTGTTCTGGTGGCCCTCAAACTTGAAAATTTGGAGTTACAGTTAATTGCTCTTAATAGAGATCAAAATTTTCCGGTCTCACAATTTTTAAATGAATTTGAACCCATAATGTATAGTTTAAAAGGTAATATTATTGTCATTAGTGACGTGAACATAAATATTATGGTACCTTCTAATGATTCTGATCATTATTTAAACTTAATGAGCTCCATGGGATTAGCGTGTCTAATTGACTCGCCAACTAGGGTAACAGCAAGCTCCGCTACCTGTATTGATCACTTGTTTGCTAGGTTATATAAAATGTGCTCTCATAACCTCCAAACAGAAGTGCTTCATGAAGCAATAACCGATCACTCCTTGATTAGCTGTTGTATTAGCGTGAAAGAGCCATTATGCAAAGAGAAAATAACGACTGCGCCTATCAAAACTAAGATAGATTATGAATATTTTAAAATCAAAGTAGCCAAAGTAGATTGGGGTCCAGTTGTTAACGAAGTAGACGCATCAAGGGCTTTTTCGTTATTTCATGATTTTATAATAGGTGCACTATCCGCATCAAGAATTAAATCCAATACTTATGACACACGCAAAAAATTAAAACCATGGATAACTAGTCATCTACTAAACCTTATTGAAAGGAAAAATTATTTACTTAAAAAATATAGACGACATCCACTAACCGAAAGTTTAGCAAAGGAATTTACAAACTGTAGAAATAATTTAAAAAAGGAACTCAGGATTGCCTCCAATAACTACTATTTAAAAAGATTCCAAGGAGCAAATGGAAACTCTAAAATGCAATGGAAAATATTTAAAGAAATAACCGGTCGCATACCACTCTGCCCAATTGAAATCTGTCTGGAAATAGACGGTAGTATCACTTCTACTCGGTCTAAAATAGCTAAGGAATTTAACGACTATCTTGTTTCTTCCGTTGATGGAAATAATAATAGTAATGATAGTGGTATTGATGAATTCGTCGCTGAATGTTGCGGTTATTCACATAGCTTCGAATCAATGTATCTGGAACCAGTTGACCCCGCTGAAATAACTAAATTAGTGAGATCCTTTCCTTCCAGCAAAGCCCCCGGTTACGACAACATAAACAGTGAAATTTTGAAACTAGTAATTGATGACTTAGCTCCCATTCTTTCACATATATTTAACCTAAGTTTTACCAGTGGAGTTTTTCCAGACGAGTTGAAAAAGGCGGTGGTCACGCCCTTATATAAAAAAGGGGATCGTTCAAGTATACTCAACTATCGTCCAATTTCATTGTTATCGATATTTTCCAAAATGATAGAGAAGCTAGTCAAGTCGAGATTAATTAAATTTCTAGACAAAAAAGGCTTCTTCAGCAAAAACCAGTTTGGGTTTTTAAGTGGAAAGGGCACAGAAGATGCTCTAGAAAATTATTTCACTCATGTTTACAGAGCCATAAACTCAAATCGACGCACTGGCAGCTTATTAATTGACATTAGCGAGGCTTTTGATTCCATCGATCACAAGATTCTGCTCTTTAAGCTTCAGAGGACCGGAAATCGTGGAATACCACTGAAATGGTTTAACAGTTACCTGTCATCGAGAATGCAGTGTGTCAAAATTGGTGATGTTTATAGTAATTATAGTATGATAACTTCTGGAGTGCCTCAAGGCTATGTCTTGGGTCCAATCCCATTTCTTGTTTATATAAACGATCTATGTAATTTCAATTTTAGAGGTCATGTGACATCATTTGCTGATGATGTCGCCTTATTCAGGTTTAAACTGGATAGTAAAATATGATATACAGTCAGATCTGATCAATTTGCGACGTTGGTTTGCCTCCAACAAATCGAATATGAGTGTAGCTAAAACGAAGTATATATGTTATAACTTATGTAACAGGTACACATTTGATTTGGTTTCACATTATCATAAAGAAAATTGTCCTATAACTTTATGCAACAGCTGTTTACCCATTGAACGGGTTTCTAGTATTAAGTACTTAGGAGTAACAATTGACGATTCCTTAAAGTGGAATCAACATATCAACAGTCTCACAAATATTATGCGTCACTCACTGGCAAATTTTTATTTCATTAGAAATAAATGTCCTGAAAGCTCTCTAAAGACAATTTACAACGCCTTAGTAAATACCAGGCTAAGCTATGGCATTTTTTGTTGGGGTGGCGCATATCTAAACTTCTTGAAACCTGCTGTTTTTTTACAAAAAAGAATTGTACGTATTATTTTGAAAAAGGGCAGATTTGAAAGATCCTTCCCACTTTTTCTTCATTTGCGTTTGCTTCCGTTGAGGCATCTATATATTTATTAGGTCCTACGATGTTTTCATGCTAGAAGTGGCAACTCTAAAATATTTCAGTCCCTGCCTTCTCCTTTACCCTGCGTAAAATAAGTGTGCCCTTACCTAAACCAAATTTGACTTTGTTTAAGATGTTTTTTGTACGTAGGACCAAAGGTTTTTAATTTGTTACCCCAGTCATGTTTTATTTCAAAGTCTTTAAAAAAGTTTTTGCAAAATGTACACTCTTGGCTTCTCACTAAAGAAAGTGTAGAACAAATATTGTTATAAAATATTGTTGTAAGTGAATTATAAATGGTACTTTAGTTGTTTTTTTCATGTACGCACTTAAGCTTTGGTTGTATAGATTATCAAGGCAACACAAAATGAGCTACACTGTATGTAAAGCATAAATATTATTATTTTGGATGGTAGCCTCAAACAGTTTATTCGCGGTTATTAGGTTATTTACAATTTATTCGAAATAATATAAGTTCTGCCTTCGGACAACAAAATCCTCGCAGGCTAAGTTTTACTCGTTCAGGATTTTCGTATCCAATATGCACCTTAACCCATTCCTGATGGAGGTAATTTTTTAAAGTTCACTTTACCCTCTTCTATTTCCTCTGATGTCTTATTTTATCGTAACTATACTTCTTTTGGATAAAGACCGAGGAAAGATTTATCAATGAGGTACATGACTGATTAAAAAAAACTGCAGGATGACATCCCTCTTTGACGTAATTCCCGGGGCGGGCCGCAGCCTCCGCTCCCCTCTACTCTACGTCACTTACGAGATGTGCTCAGAAAGCAACGAAGATTTTAGTTAGAAGATATTTATTAATTTGTCTACACTAATGGTATCGTCTTCAAAATAGTCTCCATTAGATACCATTTAATTGTGCCAGCGCTTCTTTCAGTCCTCGAAACACTTCTCAAACTCGATCTTTGGGATAGCCTTTAGCTCTGTCAACAATTTCTTTTATTGCCATCTATGAATATAAAACGACGGCCCTTTAAGCTTCTCTTTATTTGCGGAAATAGGAAAACATCACGCGGAGCCATGTCTGGCAAATATGGAGGCTGAAGCATCGTTACAGCATAGTTTTTGGACAATAATTCACACACAAGCAATGAAGTTTGAGCCGAAAATCGCCGAGCTCATAAAAACACGTCTAAACTTAGCGGCTACCACAGACAAAGTGAACAATGAGGACAGTTGAACATTTTGGCACACTTCAGGGGTATGCATACAAACATAATTATAAAATGGACAAGGGTACTCTCCAAACTCGCAAGAAATAAAAATTTAGTTTCCATTATTTTCTGAAAACACCTCATACCCTTGCAAGAAATTGCCTGTATCTCAAATAAAACTTTTACAACTGAGAAAATGCTGAGATAATATTTTTGAACTTGAGATCCTCACAAAGCTATACGAGGTGCTCTATGCATCCGGAAAATATCAGAATGATAACAAAAGTGATAAAAGAGCACACCTTCACGGAAAGACGCGTCCAGCGGGAGTGATGGCGTTCTCCTGGGATACACCCCAGCTTGGCAGAGAGAGAAAGGGTAATGTGGTGCTTGGGTTGGCGCAGCAATTATCAGCATCTCAAATAGTTGATGTCTGTATTTCATGACCGTATTATGTCTCTTTTATTGCAGTACGAAGCTAGCTGACCAATATAATTGACGACCCAAAGTAAAAGATAAATCTAAAATTCTTTATTTTATTAATAAAGGAAAAAACAAGGTTTGCGTTAGAAATTTTTCTGCATGTACGCTACATATCTAGTAAATATAACCCAGATATATTATTAGATAACGTTCATATTCAAAGCGAGTTTCAAGAAACTCGAAAAATGATTTTGTCCTTTTTGGGATCCGAATCACGTTGCGATGCTGAGGGCTTGAGGCAATTTTAGATAGCAATATCCCAGAGCAGGAGGAGATGAGAGGTTCACCTTCAGCCAGGAGTCCCCCGTTCGACCCTCGGGAAATGTACAATCGTCTTCTTCCCTCCACCTGCACCACCGTTTTCAACCCGTGTCGTATGCCCTCGCCCTCTATGTCTCCCGGTACATGCAATTTACATTCGCACGAGAGCGTTAGGATAGCGGGGCAGACATGAGATAGGGGTGGAGGAAAGAGGAGGAGTGGATGCTGAGAGCGAGAAATCAAGGTCATGATGACCCTCCGTTGTCACAGTTAAAATGGAATTGATAGCCCTACTGGAAGATCCTCTCTCCGCGACCGAGATGGTGGAATTGAGTTCCTTACCACTAAACTCCATAAAATGCGATGACGACACCCACCCTCTCGGAGTGAAGACAAGGAGCGGTGCATCCTACCATGCGAGGTATGAGCCTTGAGCGTTGCGCTACATTTGTATGCGTGGGGAATGCATGCAAATTCGAATTTTTTTCTCACCTTATATGCTAAAACTTCTGTCTTGCACGCTTCCCAGCGGCGCTCATTTCGCTTACCCTTGTCGCGGCTCTTCTGCAAGTTTTCTCTGTTCTGAAAACTTATTGCTACAATCCTCCTACCCCTCTTTCTCCTCAGATTATGTAGCAGGAGATGCGCTGTGGCGATATGTCACTATCCCTGATGCTGTCTCCGGCAGCAAACGACGAAACGGTGCTAGTTTTTACTGTGACGCGGGCAACCCAAAAGTACATCTCTTGATCGCGGTTAACCCGAAATGTCCCCAATGATTCGTCTTGCATTTGCAATACCAAATATAGGCATCCTTTTTGGTGATAGTTGGAATATGCACGCCGCAGAGTGGCTAAATTCGTATTGGGTTCCCGCAATCAATAGCGCAGATTTTACCAGCATTTTAGAAGAATTCATCATCATATCTGGTCAAAAATCCTAACATTAGGTAAACTCAGCTCTCCACCCAAATCTCCTATCGACTAATCTTTTCGCGCCTACGTATTTCTTCTCTTTTGCATCCGTCTTTACCTGTTCCAGAAGGATGTGACATGTTAGATGAATTAGTCTGGGAATATCTACGAGAGAATGTATATTTTTCTGAAAATACCAAGCGAATTTGGGGAGGGATTTTTCTCAAATCAAATGAGAATAAATTTCGCATGCCGTAAGGATATGACCCGAAGGAAAGCGATCTAAGGAAACCAATATGCCAGCTTTTCCCAATCAAATATATATAATAAATGTAATGTAACATAAAATAATATGTTATGGTATAATTTAATGACATTATGTCATTCATTTACATGATTCATAGTAGCCTACAATTAGCAAAAACTATAATAGAATGGAATTGTTCACCTCAGAAGGGCACTCTTTTGGTGGGGTTATCATCCAATACATATGGCAGCAAAAACAAAGAAAAATACCCAAGTATGAAAGCAAGCTTAGGGGAAAAATTTCATATTAAAAGATGTCAAAATTAGTGCTCAATAACGACAAAATAGAAAACATTACAACAAAAATTTCATAGGCACTTAAACTGTCTATCAAATCAATCTCAAGCCAAGTGTTTTAAAAGCGCTCTCAATATTTTAGTGTAAAAAGCCAGGCTTTCAATTTTCTGAGCATAGTATGGCATTTGAAGGAGGCGACCGACATCTGAGATGCCTTTTGCGACGTGAGGGAAGCTCAGGGAAGAAAGAGCAGACACACATCTGGCGTCAGTGTTAACCTGCTCGAGAAAGGAACCAAGGGGACTACGCCTTTACCTCCCATCTGACGACCGGACCGCTGTACTCAAAATGCACTCGACATATCACTCAGGCAGAGATTGAGCATTCTGTTAAATAATTCCTTGAAATATATTTGAATTATTTATTTGAACCCGGATCTATTGGGTGGGAAGCGATCACTTTTGCCACCACACCAACGCATATCCTTCTCGTAATAAAGCACAGCTGGATCCTATGCGGCAAAAAGCAGTAGATTGGGGTACCAAAATGTAAGGGGCTTCGAGTGATAACAACTCAATGCAGGCAATCCCATGAGTGGATAATCGTCATTCCATCGTAGTGCATTCATAGTTCCTTACCGGCAGGCAGAGCGCAGCAACTCCTTTCCGTGGCAAGATTTGAACCTCGCAAAGCCATGTTGCTCTCCGTATAAAGTTGTCATTTTCGCAGCTACAATTGTAATTAATAAGATTTGTTCTGTGTTCCAGTTATATATTTCAAATGTGACGATTTCTGGCAGATTCTGGACATTTCGCTGTCCCCTCATTCCCTAAAACACTTACAATTCTTTCGCCCAAAGATGTCTCATAAGTATAACACACTTGTACATTTCCATTCATTACAATAAATATCAAAACTGATGGTAAATTATGGAGCCGTGTTGCAGATGAGCCAAATTTATCAATCATTGATTTTCACTAGCACTAGATTTAACATTATGGTTAGATTTGTAATACACGGATGAATTCGCCATGTACTGTATTATACATGTAATAATACTAGGCATTCCAGGAGTAAGATTAGCCACTAATATGACTTCATGTCACCTGTTAACACCATTATTAGATATTACTGGTCCATCAGTTTCTTATACAATTCCATCAAATCTTTTTTTACTCAAATTGCATCGTTAATAGCAAATCACTCACTCATCTAAATGACCGAGCATTCGCTGTGAAGGATATTGATAGGAAGCTTTAATTTCTTAGGCATATTTGTGATTAAATATAGGATAAAAAGCAACAACCTTCAAACGCCTGTCTACACCCCATAATTTATTTGGCGGCCAAATAATTATTTTGAATTTTAAGACCCGTGAAGTAGGGTATGTATCGAAATTTTTTGACGTGCACGTTAATTGCAAATTCAGAATTTTCATTAAAATTTAAAAAATATTAAACTTCTTGATTAAAAAGCATAGATATTCACTCACAGTAAGAATAGAAAAATTGAGGATCATGAGTAGTTATATCTCACATGAAGCACTAAACATAGCCAATCAAAAAAGGCCGCCGGGGCTAAATTAAAGCCATGGACAAAAGATAGCGAGAAAGAAAAAAGGCATAATATTAAAAGATAAGTCTTTCATTTTGATGTAAACTTGAATAGAAATGCAAACATATCGTGAAACCAAAATTATAGTACTACCCAACATAGTGAAAATAAATGAGGTCTTCACAAAATGTGTATGTGGAATCAATGCCAAGTTTCTTTCCCGAGATGATTGGTCTATTGAAGTTAATAAATCGAGTACGCTTAGGCAAATGTTATGAGACTGGGAAAAACGGTGCTTGTGTGAATGCAAATCAACGATTTAATACTCCCTGTGTCGCAATTCTGTTTTACATTATTTTTTGTATTTACTTGGTTATTTTTACGCTATCAAAATTGAATGAAAAAATTATTTAATTGGAATAACATATGATGTGCAAACAAATGAATTTAAAAAGGCACGATATTGTTACTGGCAACTACAGATTTTTTTTAGCTTATCCTGAGAAAACTTGGCAATGCATTCTGAATCACTCAACTTGTTTCAACCTTTTCGGAATGACACATTGGCTTAATTTTTAAAATTTTTGTTTTGTGAGCATTTCAATTGGTCTTGTTAAATAAAAACTTTTGGGCTATGTCGCCGCGTCAAGTTTTGGGTGGCCCCAATGTTTCCCGACATACTCTGGTCACCTTCTCAGGGGAATCGATTCATAAGTCAGATTCCCTTGAGAAAGCGACCAAAATCGGTCGGGAACCGTTGGAGCCACCCAAAACATGACGCGGCGACATAGCCCAAAAGTTTTTATTTAACATGACGTGTACCCGCGAAAGTTTTAATGAAGAATTTCAAGAAGTATTTCAATGCTTTTGATAGTAGCAAAGAAAATGCTATAGCTGCAAAGCGCTACTCTCCAGAGAAGACTCTTCACATGCCTTTTCTTTTAACTCTTACATAGCGATGCTCTCAGAAGCTCCTTCCTGTTCATGAACGCCTCCTTTGCTAACACCATTATCTTCCTGATTTTCTTTCTGATGTCTCGTTCTCCTTTTATCTTGGGCCTCACATTCCCCGCTTGCGATTCTGTATAAAACTGCAATACTAATAATGCGTCATTAATTCTCATAACATCTTCCTCGCAACGGTTATCCAGTGCATGCAGTACACCGTGCAACCCACTATTGCGGGTTCAATTTCACGCAATATAAATTCAGCGCTTCATTACTTTCCCGGGCGACTCTCTCTTCATTTCCACGCCACGCCTGCTGTTTGGCCTACTTGAATCTTTGGCTGCCATCATTCTCCCATATCGGCGATCCTCCGACGGCTCATCCCATAATCTCCTATCCTCCTATTGTACGCCCCTTCTCGCTCGCCGCGCGAAAGCCGTCAAGCGCAGACCAGCCGAGGGTGTTTGTGAAGACTTTCGCTCGAGAACTGAGAGGGGCCATCCATCCTGTCTTCCCCTTCCCCCGGTGCGTAAAACTCTCCGTTTACAACGAAGATTTCTGCGGTCAGCGATGAAGATCTTCATTTCCTGTTACTGCCGCGTCGGCTGCTGTGGCGATGATAGCAGTATCGCTGGTATTACTGCCAACGTCTGGAACTGTTGTCATCGCCGCTGCAATTGACGCGGTAGTAACCGGAAATGAAGAACTTCACTCTCCGTTTTGGTTAGCGGACCGGAGAGGCGTATCCCCGCGAGCCCCCTCCCCCCCTACGCTCTCGTTCCCAATGTATAATGACTAGAGATACGTGAAAATCGCACCTTCATTTCTATTTTATCACACTTTCAATAACAGTTTATCGCATTTTGTAGCGTCTATTTTTTATTTTCATAATGAGGTAGATGACGATAATATGTAGTGAAAGGCAGTTATATGACAAAATACAGAATATTTAAAATAATTATGGTGTGGAACAATAATAAGTTGAGGAATAAGACATATAGTGGAGGAGGTGCAGCTTGCCTGCGCCTACTTGTAGTTCATGGCCACGTAGAGTCCCAGCCAACTAGCAGCTGGCCATCCGCTCAAATGCTTTAACCCTTTCTAACCTAGAGTTGATTTTGGGAAAAATCAAATTTCAAGATTTTTCATTTTGAAATCTTGAAAATTTTACACTCAATGGTAATTATCCTAGCAGCTAAATATTTCATCATTAAAATTTACTCTACAAAATAATAGGTAGTTAAGATATCTCCTGGATAGAGCTGAAAGTTTTAAACATTTTTGATGTTACTTAGAAGCAACATTGGGTTATAAAGGGTTAAGCGGTGAGTCTCGGCAGAGCATTTAAACTGCGCTCGGCACAAAATGTACGAATTTTGCCGTCGAAAAGGCAAATTTGCGTAAAAATATCAAAAAAGTCCAGTCATCGCATCTATTTCGCATTTATACGCGCACATCGCATCTGTATCGCATTTGCGATTTTCACGCATCTCTAATAATGACGCATCTAGATAGAAATCTCTGGATTATTCTTCTCAAGGGATGATCTATCTTTCTATATACATAAAAAAGAGGATGTCTGTTTGTCTGTCCGCTATGTGTTTCCATACGGATGAACGGATTACGACCAAAGTTAGTACATGGGTGCATCACATGCTATCAAACCTCTAAGCACTACATTCGGTTGCGTCTGACGCGTTCTCCGCGTCGTTTTCTCATTACCGTGAATTACGTCACATCATACAACTTTTGTGATTGGACATCCTGCCGGCTAGTCACACACGCTCAAGTGGAAAACATAAGTCATAGCTTCTACATTTGCCTAACAATCTTCCCGGAGCAAACCTTTTTGCTGGGGTATGCGTTCACACGACGTTTTTGGTCCACGCACGCACACACACAACGACCAATGTAGCGGAGCGGGGCATAAGCTGACCCCGGGCGCGGTGTACGGAAATCATATTTTCCATTATTTGCTGTTTAGCGTCTTCCGCTCTCCGTCTTACTTCAATTTTGGGTCAACTATGGGATGCATTGAGGCTCCAAGTTTCGCACTTCTCTGGATACTATCCTTCGAGAGCAACGCCGGGTGGCCAGCAGGGCTTAGATAAATCTGGACGATAGGAAAAAATCAGAAACATCTTTTAAACCAAATTTCTACGCTCTATTCTTGTCCGAATACGTACCCAGGCGCTTGGAGGATACAGACCAACGGAGAATTGAGAGTTCTCCACCAAGATCACGACATCATTGCTCGAATTAATAGCGGATGATTCAAATGGGCTGACCACGTGACCACTGAAGGAATCTCCACGCTCAGGATGGTGGCCACCACGAGGCAGACAACCAGTGGGGTTGGGACACTGGGCCAGACAACCACTGGGACAACCACCATGACTACGGTGACCAGATCAAAGGCAGAAAATCTCGGGATTATCCTTCTCATACGATGATCTGTTACACTGTAAAGAACACTGGGGCGAATGCAAGACCGAGACAGATGGCGAGTAGCTGTTGGCGAGGCCAAAATTTTGAATGGCCACGTAGATAAATAGATAGGATTATCTTCCATTTCTATAGGCAAAGCCAATTTGGTTTCGCTCGCGGTAACCCGTGTCGTCTGAAAGACGGCGTCGCATTCTGCGGAAGAACTAAAAGATTTCCCTCTCCATAGAAAAATCTGCCCCTTCCGTAGACACATCAAATTAGTTCTTCAAGTTCATTGACAACTTTGTTTTCACATAGTTCATCATATCTTGTACTCATGAAATTGATACTATGAGCGAATTCACATAATACTTTGTCATTATTATCCAAGTGACCAATAACATCCATATTGTGGCTTCCATCGTAGCCGTCAGATAAACTTCTTGCTTGTAGTCCTATTGTGGCAACATCCATTTTAGGCCCCTATTGTCAACAGACTGGTTTGCACTGAATTTGATGGCAAAAATATCAGAAATTCAATAATTAACTTTTCCCTCTCTCTTCTGACACACTCCTTTGCTATTATCAAATGGCCACAAACAATTCTAGACTATCTACAAAGAAAATTTCAGTCCTAAATGACAGAGAACTACGCTACATAAAATATGCTACATAAAAACTCGGATACAGAGAGGAGTGCGTTGCCTAGAAAATATGGAGGTAAAGGTATTGTAGGTATGAGATAAAATGCAATACAGAAATCAATGAACTACGGAAATATTTTCTCAGTAGGAGAACCACCGCGGATCTTCTGAGAATTATGAACGAGGCAGACAATAAATACACCCCGTTACACCTTAATCCCTTCGCGGAAAGCACCATCATGCATTGGAGGCACCTGGAATCGGTAAAGATGCATCGCACGCGTGGCTCTGCCTTGGCCAACTCTTCCCAGAAACAGAATTCATGGTGGAAATGCAAGACTAGATGATGGAAACAAAAAATTGTGAAAAATGTATTATAAAAATCCCACAAGTATCGCATGACAAATTCAGAAACTGTCATAATGCCTCCGAAACGATACAGCACATCACAAGTGGATGCAATTATCCCAAAAAGACTATCTGCACAGAAACAATCAAATCTGTAATATTATCCTCCAGAAATTAGCCCAAAAATATAAATTCATAGAAGTTGCAGTATCCTACTATGAATACCCGAAAAACAACCCTTGAAAGTGATTTCTATAAGATTTATTACGACCGACCAATTATCACCGATAAAACAATCCATAGCAATAGACCTGATCGATAAATACCTGCTGCACGAAAAAACCATAATACAGCATACCTGATGGATATTGCTGTACCTAATACGAACCACATCATGAAAGCTATATCACAAAGGTTCAGAAGTATGAAGAACTAAAGAAGGATTTTGGGAGATTGTGGAAATCAGAGAAAGTACACATCATACCAATCTCTGCCACGTCTGTAGTGTCTGACTCAATAATCAAGGTCTAAAATCTATTGGATTACCGAAAAACTTGCTACTTACCAAACAAAAAGCAGCTATTTTAAATACTTGCCGAGTGGTAAGAAAGTTTTTAAATTCAGAATAAAAAGACGAGGGTGCTTGATATAACCTGTAGCTCACCTAAATCAGCAAAAACGCCGTGGAAAATAGTAGCAATAATAATAATAATAATAATAATAATAATCAATAATAGACTTTTGCAATACCAATCCTTCTCTATACCTTTGGAATTATCAAATGGACCTTGACCGATCTTAATGAAATAAACAGAATTGTGAGAACCCTTCTTACAAAACACCGTTTACACCACCCAAAGAGCTCCACAGAAAGAGTAATACTTCCCACACATGAAGGAGGACTTGGTATTCTTGATGCTGTACAGCTTCACTATAAGCAAATTGCTGACCTAAGACAATACTTCTATGGCAAAAGAGTCAAATGCAAACTTTTCGAAATAGTATGTAAAACAGACACTCACTACACACCACTTCATCTAAGCAACCGTGAACTAGACATCCCGAATCAAACTACAGAACAACTAATCAATCAATGGAAAAGTAAAGAGCTTCATGGGCACCATCCTCATCAGTTAAACATGCCACACATAGATAAAGAGGCTTCAAATATATGGTTGAAACAAGGGAATATATATGGGGAAACAATCGGATTCATGAGGGCCATTCAAGATCGCATAATATTGACGAGGAACTACAGAAAGTTCATATTAAAAGAAAACATAAACAGCGATCAGTGCAGAAGATGCAAGAACCAATCTGAGACAATAGAGCATATTATGGGAAGTTGCACGGCTCTAGCAGCAAATGAATATACCAGTAGACATGACAATGTAGCTAAAATCATGCACCAAGAACTGGCAAGAAAAAATAGAATCCTGGACACCAATGAACCATACTACAAATATCATCCACCTGATGTTTTGGAAAACAAAGAGTGCAAACTATACTGGAATGCAGAAATAAAAACTGACCGAGCAATTAAAAACAATAGACCGGACATAGTTATAATAGACAAAATAAAACGGCACACTACCCTCATAGACGTGACAATTCCCTTAAACCATAATGTACAGAAAGCACAATCCACCAAAATTAACAAATATGCAGAACTTGCAGTAGAGATCAAAGCCTTGTGGAAGATGCAGTCAGTAGATATATGCCCAATAGTGATAACAACAACAGGAATCACACCGTGCGAAGTTCTACACCAGCTAAAAAAGCTAAAATTGGAGAAAACTCTACCAAAAATACAAAAGTCAGTCATCCTGGACACCGGTCATATTGTCCGACGGTTCCTTTCAATAGAATAATTACGGAAGTAATAACAAAACACAGCTGAACTTGACTTGGTCCGTTCACTGTGAAAAATCCTTGTAAGATAGCAAGAGGGAAAAATGAAAGTAATAATAATAATAATAATAATAATAATAATAATAATAATAAGAGCGCGAACTGTGTTACGCAAGACGTCTGGAAGCCACGCTGACAACCATGTAGGAAGTCGAAGCTATCCAGGAAAGTCATAATATTGCTAAAAAAAAATATGTTCGGAAATCTTGCCTATAATCGATTCTAATGATATTGGTCGAATAAAACCGTTTGAGAAATTAAAACAAGTGAAACCAATGTGACCACTATATCATGGTCGGTATAAATTTTCTGTGGCAGGCAGGAATAAAAATATTTTGGGGCCGATATCTTATGGCTTGGATTTCAAGGAAGCAGATATCGGAACACAGTGATTACCATGGCCAAATACCTAAAGACCATGAAACAATAAGATGCAGGTGTTGACTCAATTGCGAATACCGAGGTCGCCCTTGATAGCACTATCACACTGACGCGGCTGCAGTGCATATCCCGTAAACCTAATCGCTGAATCTTCACCACCACCGCAAAATCCTATACAACGGCTCCTAACACTATTCGAGTGCTGTGCTTCACGCCCCCGATATTTATTTATTTGAATTTAAGATTTTCGGTGCACAAGGCTGGCATTGTTGGCTTCAGGGGGGAGGTGGTGCGCAGAGGACGACCTGGCCGATATCTTTTTCTTCTCACCTTTCTGGTTTTCCTTCGGCATGAAGGGGAGGGGGCGAGAGGTAACGATGATCCGGAATTTATGATCGTGGGCGTTTTTCTCCCATTGTATCCGCAGTGGAGAGCGTTGGAGCAGTTCGCGCTCAAACCATTTTCATGCGCCTTTTTTTAAATAAAAAAATCCACTAGGCGTTGGTTGGAAAGTGACTCAAACGTGACCAAGATATGCTTACTCCGCCTCTTCCGAATTCGTCAACCGCATTATCGACTATGGGCAGTTCTGCATTGGAAGAGATATCCTCATTGCTAATATTGTGCTATCATTCCACTTAGGACAGGAAGAGCATTTTCCACAATTTAAAATTAATTTTGGCTTGAAAATCAAACCTTATGCTGGAACAAGCCTTCTGTGTGTTGAATTAAGCTTGAGCATTTAAAAATGCGCTTCTTTCGGCGTGACATCACATTAGAACCTCACTATATTTCCATATACAAGAGCAACAATAAAGCAAGGGGAGATATTTTGCCTAACAGATGGGTATGGAAATTCGTTTTTGCCACGAACAATAAACGAATTCAATAAATGGTAGGAGGAACTTCCTTCGCGTATTTCTTCTTAATTCGTTATGGAATTAGAAGGAAATACCCTATCGAAGTGTTTAACGCTGGTGTCCTAACACACCAACCACACGTCTATTTCGGCGGCTCGAGCAGTAGTTAATGTATATATCCTGTTAGCCACCTCAATGGTGTTTGGCAGTAAGCTGGACATTCAGGATAAAGAAGCCTCATTCTATACCTTTTAATTCAAGAAATCCATAATACTTGCAGGCAAGCAGTGTTAGTTCCCACCATGCACGCATCGCTTCATGTAACATTGTACTACAGCAAAATTTTTGAAGTATGAGATTTGCTAAAGCTTCTTGATGATTATGAGTTCACGCGTCCGAGATAAGTAAAAAACACCACGATGAAATAAAGGAATTGTTCTTAGCTCAGGAAAAAGGGAGACGTGCCAGCATTTTCCGGCCTCTGCGCACGAGGCCAAGATTGAAGTGGTAAAATCAGAGATCACGTGACCGTTCTATTTGGGCGATTATGGAAATAATGTTTGTTTTCTTGTTGCATATTTCAAGTACATTTTTGATTCCCGGTTAATGAAATACTATGATGGAGTAATAGAACGATTTAGGCCAAATCTATTTATGAGTATTTGATACTAGGTAACCCGTGGGAAAATCTCGCACTTTAATGCTATCAGGGAATAAGTATGCTAAGGAAACGGTGTAATTGGGTTTTTAATGGAGTAGGTGTGTCATGAGTACTTTCTTTATTCTTTTTTCTTGAAAAAATATACTAAACATATGAATACAATTCACGCAAGAGAGTTTGGTACCAGTAAGAACAATCATGACGTCTGTTATTGAATAATGGCACGCGATTTACAAAACTTATTTAAAGACAATATTGAAAGTAGCAATTTTGACGTCTGTAACTTTTTGGTTGTGCGTTTTTTTTAACACAAGCATAAATATCATGGAAAGTGCGAACTCTAAAAAATGCTACATGAAACTGTCCATTCTTGAATACTTTCAATACGATATCATACATATTATTACAGATAGGTCGTAAACGTTGTATCACCTGCTACTGACAAAAAATACAATCTCAATTCCAAATTTCACTAGCTACCCATTCATTTGACTTAAAAGTTTCGATTTTTCCATGCTGATTACTCGGTCGAGGTATATCAGGTCCACACGTTTTCTTTATTCTAAGCTTCAAAGATAGGTTTAAAAACTCGTTAAATCCATAACGAAACGTAATGTGACACAAGCAGGCAAAATATTAAGAATATAATCTTAGGAGTACGAAGAATGTTTAACGTTCTCTAAAAGAGAGATTGTGTATGGAACTTAAAGGATAACGCGTATCACGAATTTAATATTTCTTACACGATATTTCTATTTGTTTTCGCTTTTCTACTTGCCCGCTATGAGGGCGGTGACCTTCAGACGCCGGGCCTCACTCGGAGAACACTGCAGTACGCTTTTGCCGTTAACACGTAATAAGATGCGCGGAAAAAGCCCATCACCAACGCAAACTGGGAATAAACGTTTTCTCGCGAAGCTACCTTCGTAATGCCGGAATGAAATTTATGGTGCTTATCCTTCTTTGTGAGCATTAAATTTAATGAAGATGGCGTTTAACCATGCTAGAGCATAGGAATTCGGTGAGGTCACCATTAACCACTCGCAGGGTGTAAACAGATGTCCGCGCTCAATCCCACATAGCCCATAGTGTTCGCTCGGTCGCCTGCGGTCCACCAAGCAATTCGTACTCCGAGACAGTTGTCCAATTTCAAGCCTACCAGTCACTCACTCACTGACGGAACGCAAAGGTTGTTTTGGGCAGGTGAGGGCAAAGCTCACTCCTCACTAAACCACAGGCATGTGATCATCACGCAGCCATAATAGTGCAGCTGGTTCCTTTCCTCCCCTTGCTCTTTGAAGATAGTGTTCTGGGATGCCCGTATTAAGAATTTGGAATGGAAAAGTCTTACCAATCGAATGAAAAAATTTAGTTTTAACTCTTGGCGGAAATTTCAAGTAGAATACTTTTTGCAGGATGTACCTGATATTTTGAAAGAGCCTTGGAAGAAACTATCACAAGGATAAGATTAGGGAAATAGACTGCAGAGCCGATAGATCAAAGATGATTTTTTCTGTCACTCATGTCATGTTCATTTCTGAGAAGTTGTAATTTAATGAAACATATGCAAATGTGTGAACCAAATTCATGAATTTGTGCATAAACTTGTACGTGATAATACATCGCGTAACCAGGCCTTGCTGCTGGAGCCAGATTTTGATATTAGTTTAAAAAACATGAAAAGCCAAAACCAAAAATGCGGGTACAAAAACACCATTAACCCATTATTCCCCAGACTCCACATAGGGCTTTTAACTCCGGTTATTTCGTATTTTACGGTTAATTATGGCTTAATTAAGATTAATTTTTGGACAAAATTATTATACTCAGCATAATATATGATTTGAATAATGTTGCGTTTACGCAACGCTGGGAAAACTCCGGAAAATAAAAGCAAAAAAAATTTTCAAAACTTAGGTGGCATATTTTATTTTTCATCGTCTTTTCTGATGTAATGTTCAATAATATGCTACATGGAATTAAACGTAGCACTTTTAACAACATAATTAACCTTGATTTGCAAATTTGACATCTTCGCCGGGAATTATATGTAGCCTGCGGATGAAATGCCCTAATCTCCCTTGACGGGCATGCTGCGGTTTACCCCACATACATGTTATTTTTTCTAAGGTGTCCCGCATGTGGACACCGATATTTATACCAAATGTCATCAGCCATTGTATTGGAAACGATTTCTTGTCTCAGCAAAGTTTTACGATCTCGGACTGAAATTATAACTGAGGAATTGCTTTGCCCGTAACTTAGGCGTAAAATCACCATGGATTCACCACTGCACTGTCAACCCCTTTCCGGAATAGAGGCCACCTCCATTTTTTGCTCATAAAGTGGATACGGTAACATACCACATAATTATCGAGAAAATCTACCCCTCCCATTCCCTGATTGTAATCGTTGATGATATTTCGATTTTCTACGGGAATCTCCGGGAATATCTTTTCGTCCTTACTATGGGTACCATATTCCCATAATTTAGAGCAACAGCGATGACAGAGTTATCCTGCCATCGCACTAAGAGAATATTTTTTGACCTGTCAAACGAATAGTAGAAATCCCCGTTAGGTTTTTTTGTCAAATCTCTCGAAGACATGAGTGCGCAGTTTTCCGTTCGATTTCCTCTTGCTTTTCCGGTTGAAAAATAACAATTATCACTTAAGAGTTGCTAATAGATTGTAACTGATGAAGAAATTATCAAAACACTTGGCAAGAATTTTCGGAGACAAAAAAAAAATCAGCAAATTTATTACAACCGTTTCTTCTAGTGAACTTTCAAATCCTAGGCATATCACTTTTAAGTTCCACCTCATCATATGGCAAAAATTCATATAGATAGCCTGTAGATGAGGCCAGACACCACAATGTATAACCTACTCTAAATTGTTCCCCATGAATGAACATTTTAGCTGTGTGCCACCTGAAATATGGAACCATTTGTTAGGAAAATTCCTAACTGAATGGAATTTTCGTTTAGTCTATTGTGAAAAAGTCCAACTTTCAAAAATGTATCACTTTGTGTAGTTGAGAATTATCGAAGAGCTGTCGATATTTATTTAATTCATCAAACCAAATCCTCGTCATAAATTGCCTCACAATTGCGACAGACATCTCCTCTTGGCTTGTACAGTACAACTTAGTGCGTGGTAATATCTGATACTCCGACAACATTACCATTACAATTATTTTTTTATATCTGCCTCACTCTGAGTAAATGTATGGTTACTTATCTCCTCAGCGTAATTATTGAGTAGCTCAAAATTAATTCAGTTAATTTTCCACTGAGAAATAAGTGACGGAGCTCAATTGGTGAGTGGCCTCCATACTGAGTAATAAGTGTTTCTATTCCCTTTTTCACACAGAAATTCGGGACTCCTACGGAGGTAGATTCTATTTTTTCACATTTAGATGAACCGCTGTTTGTTCTCTGCATCTTTTACCTGGGCGTGCGCGTTTACTGGACGATTTTTCTTTCGATACTGCTTGAGTAAAATTTTGATTTACCTTGCAGCACCTCCTGCAATATTTGAAATACTGAGAAGATGTAATCCCCATTGTAGTTCCAAAGTTAAGAAAATATTATAAATCGCCTCTCCTGTCAATTAATATTCTTCAGTTACCTTCTTGACGCTTCTTATAAAGTATACGTCTGAGGCATAGAAATAACGGATAAATTTTTTGCGAAACGAGTGCGCATGATGAGTAGATGAATAGTGCATGAAAGCAGCATGAAGGCATTTATCAAAAAACAATAAAAACCAATTCGCAAAAAATAAATTGAAAAAGCGCAGAACTTCAAATCTTTAATAATTAAAATTAATTCTGGGTGTACTTACAAAAAACAGTACATAAAAAAGGTAATCATATAATTATTGCAATACGGCAAACACAGACATAACGCACTCGCAGAATACACAAATAATAAAAATCAACTAAAAAGCATGTACATAAACGTATTTTAAGAAAAATTTACATTTGACGTGGGTAACTGTTCATATCACTTTATTTTTAAACATAATGTACCATACTGTTTTCAATACATATCAAGAAAGAGCGTTTTTAGTGGAGTGAAAATAAACATTCGGAGTAAGATAAACAATAAACGACTCAGACTTTCCTCTCTCTTCCTCGCGCGATGGGTTACTCGACGGAAAAATCCTTGATTCTTCTCCGCTTTCTTAGATGGTGGCATGGTTTAGCTGTGGGGGAGGGGAGGTTATAATAGGCCTTCCTACCTCTGAAATCGTGCTTGGTGCTCTTGGCAAAGGTTAAAGTAGTCAAGTTGCACTATTTGCACAACCTGATCAAGTCATACGAATCCCCAGTGGGCAAGGAACGCTTAAGCAATACGCGAAGGTCGACTTCCGACACGGCTACGCCGGGTATGTGGACCGACTTTTGAAAGTGACTGTAGGCTTGCTGTGATTGTTTGCTTAAGTTCATTGTTTTGTCTTGATTTTATTTAATCATTCTCAGTGGTTGCAAAAAAACTACGCACGGTACTTCGTTAAGACTTGCAAATGAAATAACCGTAATTCAACATACTTTTTGCAGATTACGAAGTAATTTTGATTTATTTTTGTTTCATTTGTTCTCCTAATCTCCAAAGCCTATGATTATATTTCTGACAGAAATAAAAATTCATAGTTATGAAGTAACATTGTAAAGTGCCTATGTCTGATTATAAATGCAGTGCAAAATGTGGTCATCATACTCGAGGTAAAGGGATATGGTTTTTATAACAAAAGATATACGCTCTAATAAATGAAGTTTATGAAAATTCAACTAGCCCCAAAAATACCTCTTTAAAAGACCATTCCTGTACATGGATGTATCACTAATTACCAAACCTCAGGTATATCACTAGTTACCAGAGAATTCAAAGGCCAATAATAGCAATGAATATAATTTCTCTAGTTAAATGCTGAAGGGCTACTCTCAGCTCAGCCAAGGGTAGATCATTCATTAAATATCATTATATGAAGATTTTTTGCTTTTCTTGTATCCCCATTTTGTTCATATTGGGAAACAATTTATATTATATATATATTAAACTGGCCTTGCTAGCCAGCCTCTCTTCATTTGCAACCTTTTCGCAAAATAATCCTATTCTCTAATCCCCCGCTCACGGTAGTGAATGCTCACAATGGTTGAGTACAAACACTTCCAGGCCATGAATGCCTTCCGGGACCCTTATTCACACGATCATTTTTCCGTCACTTTGAGTGATAGGTCCAGCGATGTGTTTTCAGGGACCAAAAGAGTGATCGCTCCACCCATCACTTTCTGAATCACACATTCATTCCCACCGTCCCTTTCTATCGCTTATTCCGTCACTTTCTGCATTTACAATAGTGTTTTAATTAAGATTCAAGCGTGGAGTTACACTCACCGTTAGCGTCCGTGCGTTCTGATTGGCTGAAAGACGGTACCCGCGATGGTTTAAGCCAGGGCTGCCCAACCTACGGCCCGCGGGCCGGACCCGGCCCGCGAGCCGTAATTGTATGGCCCGCCGAGTTGCAAAAAAAAATTATAAATAGTAATTTACAAGCGTTCAGAGTACTTTTGTATTTAATATTTATATTTACCCAGCAACATTGTTGAATGTTGTAATTTATACTGTTATTATTGTTTTTCTATACTTTTGTGGTTAATAAATACAATTGTATATAGGTCCCGTGTGTTTTATTGTAAACCTGTAAGGTAAAATGAGGCTAGTAACAGAATGAACTACAATAAAATGGTGTTTTTTTCCTGAAACTAAAATAAAAAATTCTAATACTTGGAAGCAAAAACATGTGTTCTAAGAGGGTAAAAATTCTAAAATTTTCTGGGGGGGGGGGGGGGCCCAGGCCCACCTTTTACTGGGGAGTATTCCATACCCCCCAAACCCCCCGGTATTGCACCACTGGCCCGCTTCACCTTTCATTATTGACAATGTGGCCCTTGGTTAAAAAAGGTTGGGCACCCGTGGTTTAAGCGGTGGAACAAGGGACGTGCGGTGTGATGGAAAAAGGTGTGGGATATCCATCCCTGAAGCCATCGCGTGTATTAGTCATTTTTCTGAAGCCATCCCTGAAGCCATCGCGTGTATTAGTCATTTTTCTTCTATCATTGGAGCGATCGCTGGAGCTATCGCTCGGATGGGACGGAAAAATGATCGTGTGATTCAGGCTTTAGTCGTGTTTGCTCCTGCTGAGGAATGAAATAAAATCCCATTAAGTTCGATGGTCCCGCGATAGCACTGATATAATCCACTTTCCCCTTATGCCTCTTTTTTCCGTCTCTTTCCTCTGTGAGCAATGGATGTGGACTACTGCAGGCACTTGACAAGCACTTGGTGCGTGATCTCCAAACCTGCACATCCTCAGAACTGCGTCAAATGAAGTTCTTTGTCGTTGGAGCACGTCTGTGGAACAGAATTCAAAAGGATTAAAAAGATTCTGTGTATTTGTCTTCTTTCAAGCAAAGATTTCTTCAATTTATTCTAACCCTTGAAAGTGTATGACTTCCTTTTGTGCTTCGGGTATTTTTGAAGTGAAAACTTCTTATGTCGCGTTGAGCACTTTTGTAAATGGGTAAAAGACACTGGACTCGCGACACCGTCACCGTCACCACATATATGTATAATTATGTATATTCTGTATATACACAGTATACTCGCTATATACACAGGACTTGTGGAGGGGTACAAACCATTAGGAATCGCATCACCGTCACCAGTCCATACTTGTGCAGGAGAGTGTATTCGATACAAGAATAGTGAAGATTAGTACAATTTAACTCAATTTCTTTTAATACTTTCAATTGAGTAGCTTATTTGAATGCTGTGGCATAAAATTAATTGATAAATGTGAAGTGTTTACAATTATATATTGTAGAAATATAGAAAAGGAAACGCGGAGAAATTTTTTTTATCGCTGGTGTATACATATACATATAGGCAGCTGTCTCGTGAACTATTATGCAGCGCATGTGCGCCTTCTGTGCTTCCAAATCCAGAAAAACAGGAAAAATTATGCGCGGTAGATTCAAAATGTATGTTTGTATTGGAATTTTTTGAAATGCTTAATTTTGTACTACGGCGCATAGAAAAAATTTTATATACGTGATTCTACTTTCTAATGTTTAATGAAACCTGACATAGTTCCTGTTAACATAAAATTAATGATTTATTTTGCAATGGCGGAGAGTATATTAAGATATGGGATCACTGTCTGGGGAATGGCGTCAAATACTCTGTTAAACACAATTGTAAAGAACCAAAAGAGAATATTGAAGTTAATTGATACAGATGGTTTGAACTATATTTTGTAATTCTGACCTAAATCATTGTGTACTAAATATAATATATTAACTGTGAATAAAATGCTGAATTGGCTCATTATTATAGAGAACTATTTTAAAAATGAGCACAAAATTAAATGTAATAGTACACATTCTCTGGACAAACGCAACAGTCCTTTGTTGAAAACTTATCTTTATAATAACATGTACGGTAATAGGTTGCTGAAGTATGTTGTACCTCACACCTTTAATTGTATGCCAAAGGCTTTATGTAATCTCAAATCTTCGGCCGACATTAAAAGAAAAGTGAAAGATTGGTTAATAAGTGATATTGTAAACTTGTAATTTCTTCATTTTAATCTGAAATGTACAAAACATATTATATTATCATAGTTTTGTTTCAAAGCCCCTAAAGTTTACTTCTAATAATATGTAATTGTAACTTGTAATTAAACTTGTAATATAAATGCTATGCTCTCAATATGCTACATATTTTATTGAATAACTGGAACCTTCTGACAAGCCATATGGCTTAGAAGGACCAAGTTTGCATATGCAAATAAAGGCAATAATAATAAAAAAAACACTTCATTAGAAATTATTCCTTACATTCGAAAATGCTCACGTTATTTCAAGTTTTCATTTCTGTCGGTACTCCCGGAGTGCAGCTTTTTCCTTTTTGTATTGTTTTTCACTGTAATGGGTCCGCCTATTCCTGCGGTTTCTAGTTATAAATCTTTGTTGTTTGTATAGATGTAGGTTTTGGTAGCAATACGTGAGGGTGCTAAAAATATACCAGCAAACTACTTGAACAATGTGAGATACAACATTTATCGCAGTTGCAATACCATTTGCATGTTTAAAAATATATTTCCATGCCATTGAAAAGCATTTACTGGTTTTCATACTTGTAAGGTATGCATTTAATCGTCATTGTGATTTCAACTATTCATAATTAATGTTTTACGATATTTGCCTCAGGTATTTTTGAAATTGCATGCCATATTTGTTGGATTAATGATTTATCATTTTATTCATGTTCTACCCTAAATGTTGTGATCAGTATGTGACTACACTATGTATACTTAGGTTTTCTTGCTATGACTTTATTGAGTAACTTCAAGATTTCATTTTTATGTTCTAATGTGTTAGTTGTGCTGTATTCCATTTCGAAATATTTGGTATATTTGTAAAAGTTTATTTTGTGAGCTCTTTTGTAGGTTGGAGCCATTGTATGTTCTTAATGGAGAATTGTCCAAGAACAATAAGTATTACTATTATTAAAAATGAACTGACGACTGTGCGCGACACCTCGAACAGAAAAGCCTGCCATCAAGGTCATGTTATATCTGCGCGACGTCATATTACTCAGCGTAGGATACCTTCTGGTAGCATTCCGACCTCAGTTTTGTGCTCTAAGTGTTGAGGTGCATATCGGGTATTTTTGAGTCCTTGAAGGTTTAAGAAAATTGTGATTTTGTGAAGAATATTCGAGCGCGCTAATGCTAATATTTAAATAAAAATGTTTTTTCTTTCAGAGTTTATACAGGAATAAATAGCTAGTGACCGTAAGTTGCCATGAGAAATTACGACGGCCATGCTGTTTGTAGGTGCTCTGTACCCGTGTCCAATGATGTCTACTATTCCAGACCGCAAGTTTCGCAGTTTCCTTTCCACAGAAAGAGAAGAAATCGCTCGCAGTCATTCAGGAGAAGGATTTTACGCCATCTGCTTTATTTCGAGTGAGTACGTAAAGGAATATTGTCCGTGTTTTACCGAATAACATGAAATGTGCACTTGGGAAATGAGATAACCAAGCGTATGTTCCTATGTCTACTCGATGAAATTACTGCGCATTCACTGGAAGTTTACTATATGCTGATATCCTTGGAGCCAAACTATTTCTGCAAGGGTCTCTTTTCCATCCCTTAGAAACTGCTTCTCGATCTTAAAAACCTGAACTAAATGGTTACGCAATATTTACCGCTTACAGTTCATTTAGGAGTAATTTCCATGATAAAAGGTTAATTTGAAAGGTAAAAAATGGTTGGAATAAAGGCGTATATACAAGCCCAGCCGAGAGTATGGTGACATGCGAGGTTGTGTGCATGATTGCGTGTGTGTGACTCAGGTGTGTGGTGGCCGGTGTGATGGTCCCAGTCAACAGGGGCTACCTAGGGACCCACGTTTCCCAGCCTCAGTGAAATCATCCTCTCTCCCCGCAAACCCCCTTTCCACGAGTGATATATCCCCTCCCAAGGGGTATGTAAACCCAAAAAAGGCGTGCTTCGCGAGGTATGATTGACACGACGACCAAGGGAGCGAGATTAGGGGAAGTGCTGATGTGCATGATTGCCATCGTAAGTGGAATCAGAGTGTTGCTGGTGGCATGCGCTGAAAGGAGACCGGACGAGTTACAACCGTGTCCCACGCCACGTGCAGGAGGAGTTCACCCCCGGCGCCTTTGATCATCTGGTCCTAACCGTTTTGCTACAGACGGTTTTCTACTGTTCCGGCTTCAACCATAAACTGTAAGGACGTCGCAGTTAGCGACTCTTCCATCATCTGTTGAGGTCTGACGACCAATCACTTCCCTCACTTAGAAGCTAAAAGCTCTATTCTCCCTGTCCACAGTGTAGCTTGTCCTCGCAACTTAATTTAAGAAGTGCTTAGAAAGTAAAGGTCAATGAACTTGCTAGCGAACTTCATAAACTTTATCAGAAGGCACTAATTTACAGTGGCCCAAAGATTTAATATTATATTTTCTTGAAATTTCAACTATTTTGGAGGGGGGCAAAAGCATCACATTCAAATCGTCGACTTTTTTGTTAAGTGTAATCAGTTCATTCTTTTCATTCTCATCAGGGTATTTATTTTTTTGTTGTGAATAATGTAATGTGCAGAAAGGTTAAAAGATATCATGCAATATTAAGAGTGATTAATGTGATGTTTGAATCGATCATTCCTTCGCTCGGGACGGTTGATTGTTTCCCTTCATGTCACGTATGCGACGTCGTATTCCGTCGCATATGAATGGCGCCCAACTCGCGGCTCGATTGGTAATGCGTATAATATGCAAAATAAGTAAATGGTGCATAGCGCGTGCGGTTATGGTCACTTTTGTATGGCACCATGTGAAGATCACCCGAGACCCTGCGACCCGATAAAAAGTGAAAGAACATTTTTCTTGAAAGTCAAAATTCATTTCATTTATAGGGCTTGTGAAAGTTTGAAACGCTTCACCGATTTTTTTTGTTAAATGAGTATTGCGAAGTGCAATCTTCAATTTTTTTTCATGTAATTGTATTCACTAGGGTAGATTTTGGCTTCACGGTGTGTTCAGCTTACCAAGTTTCTAATTCTTTTCACTTCACATTTAAGAGAGATTGCAATTAACCCAACTATGGAGGGATCCGATAAGCAATCGTCTGCCTTCACTCAATATCGCGAGGGTAGGAATGACTCCGATGATTCGGATGAACGAAGCGTGCATTCCGACACAGATGGACTCGCGAGCACATTCGAGGGAATGCTCTTGAGCACACCTCCGAGGTGCCGAGGTTAGTGAATCAAATATCACTTATGGAGTGGACGACGGCGAAGGCAAAAACAGCCAAACGGCATCCCAAAAAGATATCTTAAGGACTCCTTTGTCCATAATACAGGACTTAAAATCAAGTAGCGAAAAAATGCAATCAAGTAACGAAACGATGCGGCAGGAGTTAAAATCAAGTAATGAAACGATGCGATAGGCGTTAAAATCTTGTAACGAATTGATGCGACATGAAGTAAAAGTAAGTAGTGAGCGGTTTCAAGCGGAAATAAAAAGCATAAATGATATTTTCTGTTTTGAGACTGAGCGAATTAATGACAAACTAGAGGAAGTTGAAACCAAATGCACGCAGAGAATAACTGCTATGGATCGAGATGATCGTGATGAATGTCTAGAGTTAGTTCAAACCGAAGTAAAAAACGTAAAGGTTTTTTAAAAAGACTAATGGAGATGGCTGCGAGAGGCGGAAAACGGACTGGCTTGTGCAAAAGATGCGAACCGTGGAAACCTTACCAAGAGTTGAGTTAAGTGCTCTAAAGGACGCCGCTGCGAAAGTGACGTCATCGAATTCCACAGTCAGCGCTAAGGTCTATCTATCTACCTATCTCATCACCTATACGGTGCCATCCGTATTCTCTAAGATCTGTTGCATCTCTGTGGCGTAATAAGCTAAGCTATCGAGTATCTGAATTGTAAAACATGTTTCAGGTGCAGCAATCGCAGAAAAAACGTTGGAGCTGTGTGATTGGTATTAAAAAAATATACCTGCAAATTAAAAATAAGAAATTAAAATCTTGATACCTCGATTTTTTACGTTATGAAAAAAGCAACGGGTGTGTTTGCGAAACTGCTTGGTTTGAACGTAAAGCAAAATTCTTGAATTGGGTTGATTTTTGACTTATACTATGATGAACTCGTCAACGTAGAAGGGAAAATATCCTGGTTATCCTGGTTATTAATGACAGGCGAAAATACTAGCTTGGCGAGTTATTGCTCAACTTATTATCTGTTTCCGAACTTAAATACATTACATGCATGTTTTTATCCCAAACTCGAGTTATTATTCCACAAAATGTCTTCTTCTTTGCGAGCTTCACAAAATTATGGAATTCCCTTCCTGCAAATCTGAGGCCGAATAAGAATATACAAACATTAAAGTCACCAATTTATGCGCACCTGCTCCTTGTAGTTCTAAGATTGTTCGAATCTGTGATGTTGCAGTTCATTGCCTTGTTCCTTGTACTCATTCAAGTTTTGCTCTGAGGTTCATTACTGCATTTAGCACTGAATTTTTTATCTTGTTTTTATTTTATTTTCTAAACTCATCTCAAATTTTTCTCTATATATTTTTAATTTATCTTACATTTGGAATTGTGAAATTAAATCTCTCGTAGTTGATCTGTGTATTCTGTTGCTCTATAATCAATGCATCGAGTCAGCGAAAGCTCATTGGTACCGAGGCTGTCCTTTTGTCGCAGTTGACCAAATTTCCGTAGTTATCAGCAGGCCGCATTAGAATGGATTGGTTTTAAGAACGCATTGGAGTAAAACTGACGATTAGTTTCCCTCGTGAGTGACTTAAATTTATGTGCTCTAAATTTGCTGTGAACCAATGGATCTCTCGCGCGAATGATGGAAAATCGATGTTTATTCCTTTCTTGATAAGGTCTTTTATTTTATTTGTGATCCCAGGGGAAATATGACGTTTACAATGGGAGATTCGAGTAGGCGTCTGGATATTTAAAGTCATTTTCACTCGTTTAGCTGAACAATAACCGAATATTCCCAAGACTTTATGATGTATGAATTAGATTTTATTCAGCATCATCACTGGTCAACGATCATATAATTGGTTTGATGTAGATCTCCATTCGGTTCTCCTATCAACTACTCTTTTCAAACCTACATATTTATAACCTCTTTCACATCCTTCTTTTCCTGTTCTATGTATTTTGTTCGGGGTGCTCATTTTACGCTCCGCCATCTACTTGTCCCTCGACGATTGCCTTCTTCAGGCCATAATATCTCAATATGTGGCATATAAGGTTGTTACGTTTTGTTATTAAGTCATTAATGAGGCTTATCTTCTCTCCTACTCTTCTTGGGACTTGCTCATTACTAACTCGGTGGATAAATTTGATCCTCATCGTTTTTCTGTAGCACTACATTTCGAAGGCCTCTTCCTCTGATTTCTCTGCTGCAGTCATTGTCCATGCCTCACTTACGTAGAGATTTTATTTTTGTCACAAAGGTAAATGACAATTTACTTGACAAATTTTTATTCCTTGGTTATTTACTTGTTACTTGACCCTACCACACCGTTTGCATTGTCCATCGCAACAAATGACCTGGATTCCTGATGCTAGATCCCCATTTTATTTACAATAAGCCTTCTTCACTACCTTCGGTTTTCCAAAGAAAAATATGTCCACGTCGTTCTCAGAGAAATTTCACCTTCCCTTTCTTTTTTTACTTTCTGGTTTCCCAGCCAGTTCTAGCTCCGGCTTGACCGAGCTTAGAGACTAATCTATTGAAATATATGAGAGGAGTGATGAACCCAAAATTCCGTCGCCTGCTTAAGCACACTTTACCTTTCTTACGACGGGCTTGGATAAAGGTCTGAGCGGCGATCGAACGCAAGAAACGGACGGAAATTATGGGAGGCCTAGAATCTTTATTGTCTCCTGATTCTCTGCGCCGATTGATCGTGAAGTGGTTATCAATGTCGCCAGCAGTGGGATTCAATCCTAGAGTATGGCAAAGTTGACACATGAAAGAGGCATCTTCTGCAGAATGGTCGACCGGGACGTCATGAATGTCGATGGAGTGTTGAAAGATCTTGTTCAACATGGTGAATAAGCACTTCACGTTCAGACACAAAATATTTCAAAGTTGCGGTATCCCTAGTAACTAGTTCCAGTCCGTTTATTTATTCCTTCTAACAGCAAACACCACTCTACAGAACACTGTGCTGAAATTAGATGGCTAACGAAAAAACAGTCGGCAGATTGGGACTAATAAACAATTTGTCAAACAATAGTAAATATATAATTATAAAACTCATTAATAACAACAATTAAATAAAATATTTATGACTAATAATACTATTCTTGGAACATAATTAACTAGAGACCGACAAAAATTAAATCTCTTTCTTAGTTGATGTACAGATTATTTTACGACGGCTTCACTAAGAGTGTTTTGCGTTTTGAATTAATAGTGTTTAAAGTTCGTGTGAATAAGCATACTACTTAAAACTTAAAGTAAAAAGAACGCACTATTTGAAAGGATCGTATTTATTTTCCACTTGCATAGCATGTAGACTGTAGAGGCCCTTCCAGTCATTTACGGTTGAAAAAAGGAGTTCAAATGTATTTTAAACTGAATCAGCTGGAGAATTGATGCACGGCAGGCGGCTTCGTACCATGTAGCTCATTAAATCTAGCATTCAGACCCTTCACTGACCAGTGGGAATTATTCACAAAAGAGGTCTCGCAAATTATAGTAAACGAAAATTTAAACGATGATAATGGTTACCTGTCACTGGAACTTCGTCTAAAATTACTGATCAGGAGCAAAAATTACCTCGGTTTGCAAGTTGATACAAAGAAGTGGACACATGTTGAGACCTCAGTCATAGTCGCATCCCTCTCTTTCGTTGAAAATTCACCCAATGCGTAAAAGTGGGTATTTCTTAGACAGCATGCTTTCATACTCACTTCTCCTTGATATTTAAATTATCTTTTTCTAAAACGCCGACTCCTTCCTTAGCTTGGTTCATATTAACTTTAAACGAATCTAGCAATCCTAGGCTGATGAATTTTAACATCTTACCCGGTTATTTGTTTTGTTTCTTCCAGACGTATTAGCGGTAATTTTTTTCTGTGAGTAATTTTTCGTAAATTATTATCCCACCCACTAAAATTTGTTGGCATTCATATTGATTCTTCCAAATTATTTTTCTCGAATGGAAGACTTTTCATATAAAAGTATTATGAAATGATAGCAAACTAAGAAGCTAGGAGAACAATGAGGTTTTGAAATTGAAATGGAATACGAACGGAACCTTATCCGTCAATGGGAAGGGATTATTCTCGTCAAGTCACGGTGCGTTTTGAGTCAACAGCCTTCTCAATAACGACTCCTTCCCGTGGATATTTTCCTCGAGCGCTCCCATCCGGCCATCTGGCGGCGATGCGCGAATAATGCCATGGTAGGAGCCTCACGGAGCGAATCGGTGGGATGGCGCCTCACGTGAGGAACGAGGCACCTGGACGGTAGCGTCGTGGGTGGCGGTGGGGTAGCCTAGCGTCCGCGGCGCAGAGGTGGCGTCGTACAGGAACTCCAGCCCCTACCCCTATCATCACCTCCCTCCCACACAGCACCCAGCTTCGTCATGCCGCTCCTCTTTGAGCATCCCGGAGTAACTATTTCAGCGCTCGGCGGCGAAGCTCTTGGTATGGAAGAAAGAGCACACGTGAGCACTCTCCGCTAACATAGTGCAGTGAATTGTGCTCCATCTCTTCCAACAAATAGTTTGAAACATGGCAGTGACTCCATTACATTTTAAAAACATATTTTCAACCTATACATTGTACTGCTGTTTATTTCAAAATAGAGCGGCGGTAAAATTCAAATTAATTGCCATGAACAAAAATTCCTCTGGGCCTGGAATGGAACCACGGAACTGTATGATTGGTCGAGACCGGAGTGATCTCGTTCATCAATCAAACACAAAAAGGATCTCAACCGCTCAAGACCGACGCATCACCTTCCGTTCACTCTACCGTTCATACGTTGCGAGACGGTATGCTTGGGGGTGGTCGACATAATGAACGGATGATCAATCAACGGACGATCTGAATATTAGAACTTCTCTTACCACTAAAAATAGAGAGAGTTTAAAGATACGAATGTTTCGAGGGACAGACACGGTCGTATAAGTTAAGACGTCGTGTAAATGAAGTATCCTTGGAAGTTTGGAAGTGGTCCGTGGGACAGGAGGACTGATTTCTTACGAGTTTATTTGTATTGAGACGAAATGCGAAAGGTGGTTGAATGTATGTCATCCAGGGCCTACCTCTGCCGTTCTACGCTTGTACCTGTCCTTCAAGCACATGTGGAAGGGATGAACGGCTACGAAACCTACTTCATCATTTGTTTCATCTGCATTAGTTTTAATCTCAATTTTGAAAGATTTTCCTCTGTATCCTCCGATGTTATTTCGTTATATTGGAGAAAATCAAATATCCTCAAAAGGCCACTTAATATGCCCTGAAGTTGTCCAAATGTGAGCATATATTTTAAACGCATAAAAATGTCCCTCGAAGTGGTGAAGAACGAGACAGTGTACCGGTGAAAGGGGAGTGATGCGTTTTCGTAAACTGACTCGCTGACTACACACTGAAATCGGGAATACAACGCTTCATTTGATTTACATAGTCTCTTAAGTGTTAAAAGATCAGCTGATGATGAACTGAGTGGAAAGATGCGTAAAACCAATTGTTGCATTGATGGTGATGAGGACACTGTTTAACGAGTGGTTTGCGCACGAAAATGCATTTTTGATAATATTGACTTTGCATTTGGCGGAAAATTCCGCAATGTTTTTAGAATGTGTACACGAGCGGTCGTTAATCCCCGAACGATTGATTGATCGATGAAGGTTTTCATAAACCCCTAATATTTGACTCCAAATTATACATATTATAGCATTGTGCTACAAAATAATCTAGTTGCCTCTATTCCTTTAACTTCGTATCTTTATCTTATCCATTTAGTCGTGCACCATTTAAGCTGTTTGCAGTTCTGTCAGCAGGTAAGCAATTGATACAAAGATGGACTTCAGCAATTGTCAGGTACCCAGAATAAAAACTCTAAATTAGTAAAGGTATTTGGAAGAGGTGACTAACTAAAGGCGATTAAATCTTTTGAGCCATGAGGGAAAGGGTAGTGAAGGAAGGGTGGAGAGAAACCCGGCGTCGGCACTAGCCTACTACTAACGAAAGGCGCCAAGGGGACCACAGCTTATCGTTTCAAGCGACGGACGGAGTATTGAGCTGGAGGAGTCATCCACACAGCATTTAACCAGGGATCGGGTAACCTTCGAAAATTCTCTCCCATTGCCGGACTTTGAACCTGGGCCCATGAGGATGTGTAAAATAGCACTCTAGCGAAGCACTCATACGAACTCGAGACCATTTAAAAGACAAAAAACAGTTTATCCATTGTGGATGAGTTAATGCTTCTGCTGTTAGTTATTTTTCATGCGGTGTTGAAATAGAAAAATTCACGTCATTAAATGTTTGGGAGATAAATTTTTATTCCGAAGAGAGGCAGCTTAAAAGCAGCGTAATGGCCTAATCGTAGATAAAAATCCTAATGCCGACCTAGACACGAGTTATTCTAAGAGGCCTTTCCTTCAAGGTAGGCTAAACTCTTCTCAATCGGCACGTCTGATATCCCCTTCTTTGTCACGCCTCATTAGCCCGACTAGCAGGACTTGCCCGACGGCTTGCCTGGAAGTTGAATCGGAAAAAATCCCATCCCTTGTATGATACCTCGGACTGGTCGGATCGACTACATCGGACATTTCCGGGTGGGGACGAGTCTAGCAGCCATCAGACGCTCTCGAGTGTGGACGGCTACCGGTTATCGGGCCATATTGCAGGTTATGGGCCAAAGGAGCTGGATTTAATCCTTAGCGAAGCCGAAGAAAAATGAAACCGCTAACTCTAATTGTCACGGAAGGATCTCATAATTGCCAGAACTCCATAAAAACTGCAGTCGGCCCGGTGAGAAAACCTTGTCCAATGCCATAAAATTCGTCGAAGAGTGACATATCCATCCTCACGTACCAAACTGACCTTAGGTTGAAAAACATCACCGAATGCGTTGAAATGGTGAAATGGCAGTTGAGATAAAAGGCGCTGGAGAAAAGGAGGGTTGAAAATTGACAATATTTTTTTGCTGGCTTAATGGGTGTTCTGAGCGGGGAACTAATATACTTTCCGACAAAGAGGAGTGAGAAAGGTTGCTCAAAGGTGAGAAGGCCGCACCAATCCGCCCCCTCCCCTTCGTGGCACGAGTGGAGGGAGAGGCAGGTTAGTTGGGAGGAGTGGAGGAAGGTCATACCAATAAAATTTGTCCGGCGGGGTGAGGAAATGAGTTCTCTGGGTGGACGGCACACGTGCAGGAACAAAGAAATCTCGGGGAAGGTGCTTAAGTTCGGGTCGAGAACGGATTACTTTGGCGGAACGAATTTTTAAAGGAATTACTCAAAGAGGCAATAAAACCGCACCGAGCTGTAATGTCCTTGATATTTCGGCGAAACAACGCACGTTTCGAGCGGCGAAATTGGTCATAGGGCGGTCTTCGTGGCAAAGGTCCAAGTGCGCATTCAGGCGACTTTAGTGTCTTTTCAAGTGATTGCTCAATGCGGTGAGAGTGACTCACAGGGGCGCATCTTGGGGGGGGTGGGATATAGGGGGGGTATAATTCCCTCGCCTCCCCTCCCCGAGAGGAAAAATAGAGACAAAACAGAGTCCCGCACTCAGAATTTCAGAATTAATGTTTTGAGTCAGGGGTTAGGGATGGAGTAATATATTTATACACATATTATAATTATTTGTATGATTTGAAATATAAAATACCGTGGTTTGTGTAAATGTACACGAGTTTACCTGATCTTGCATAGATATATCCCTCATAATTTGATCTATCCGTCATCTGAAGAATTATTAGTCCAAGTGGGCGAGATAGAGAGAAGCGAAGCCTAAGATGATTTGGTTAGTGTATCGGCTAAAGTGCTGGATTCCCACACTGAGGACCCGGGTTCGAATTCTGTCGGTGGCCAAGATTTTTCCGAGACTGCCAGATGCTTACTTAAGAGCTTTGTGGAGGGTTCTTCATGAACAGCACTCCATTCGTCGGCATCGGGGGCGGATGAGTAAACATTTGACCTCGCAAAGCGAAGGTTGCGGGTTTGAATCCTGCTTGGGTAGGTCAGTGATGGTAAAAGTACTAATGAAAAGTAACTGGGCTCACTTACAGTTATGTCGTACAAAAAGTAATCAATTACGAGTACAAACTACTAATTTTAAAAAGTAATCAGTGTAAGTACATTTAAAGTTACCAATACTTCTTGTAAGATCTAGATACCAACTGGAAACTGTCCAATATTGCCGTAAATATGTGGAAAAATAAGGAATAAAAAAAATGCCGTGGTGTCGTCAGAGCCTTTCGTTAAGAGCAGGCTCATGCCGACGCCGGGAATGCCTTAACCTTTCCTTTCCTCAAACTTCCTCTTTTTATGCACAAATGAATTTAAGTGTCGGTTGCAACCTCTAAATACCGTAGGAAACAGCCTCGTGGATCGCCAGTTCCAGTGATTTTCTATATAAACAGATAAAAAGCTGAGGTCACCATCCATGTACAATAATTTCTATGACAAAATTATTCCAAATTTTTAGTACTCTAGTAATTGTAGTACTTTTTGTAACATTTTAAGCAGCTGTAAAATTTAAGTAGTTGAAAATACAGATACAAGCTAATTACCTTTGGGGAATATGATTGCCCTGTAGAGGTTAAATGATTTGAAAGTTAAATTTTTGGTTCAGTATTAACTAGTAGTGAGATATAAGTTTAGAAACAACTAAGTTTATACCTAATGATAGCATTTCAGTCAACTTTAATCCTAAGAATTCTGCTGGCGAAAATGGAAATATCACCAAACCTCTATTTAATTCTTTGAAATTGGGAGAAAAGTTTTGTTTAGGGAAATAAATAGATGGCTTGTGATCTCTGACGTCACCAATTTATCAGTCAATTCCCTTATCGGCGCTAAAATTAGAGTTGTCGGTTTTGAGCGCGATTATTGTGGCGGGAGCTCATTGTAACGGCGAAGTATACGGCATGCTTTATAATTCTTGGTTTTGTCATCATTCACAAAAGTGATCTAGGTATCATCATTGAATCTCTCAAATCCATGTTCATGTACTTCAAGTTTAATAACTGCGAAAGTGACGCTGCACTCAGTTCGGCGAGCGCCCGTTCCCTCGTAAAAATCGGATCAGAACGCAAGGATTATCATCACAAGTCAATAATCCTAAGATTGCTTTGAAGTAGCTCGCCAATCTGCACTCCGATCCGCTAGCCTTTTCATTGAGACGTATTTCTTTTATTTATAACCAGTCCTATGTAACTCATTCGGGGCCGTCGCTCTTCTTCCCTTCCAACTTTATTACATTACATTTATTTAAAACTCTCATGTCTCATTTACTGCATTATTATGTTTTTATTGGCATACATTTTGTTATTTGATGCTGGCTCAATGCTGGTCCTATGACCTTGGAGACCACCTAAAGCTCCTTCTATTGTTTTTTGTGTTCAGATGTCAAAACAATTTGTAGGAGTAAATGAATTATTATTATTATACTATATATCGCCCCAAAAACTTCGACCATGATAGAATATCATTCATGAATATCAGTCGAAAAAGTGGAGTAGTGCATTGACTTTACGTTTACATTGTAATTACCTAATGACTCATGTTAAGAGGAAATTAATTTTTTATGCTCAAATTACCTGTATTACCAGAGGTTATCGGGGTGAAAGTATTTTTCCTAAATGTAATAATTATGTAACAATAAAAGCACTTTCCTTCTATCATCAGACCATCATGTCTCACAATGTGACCAACTAAGCTGTCCCTTCTTCTTAAGGTTTTTAAACGGCTTATTTTCTCCAACTCCTCTTATCACGTCGATATATTTTATGTTCACAGTTCTTCGACAGCAACACATTTCAAATGCTTCCACTCCTCACTAATCTGCACATGCCAACTTCCAAGCCTCGCTCCCGTTAAGAAAAAGCTCATACCAGCGTGTAGAAAGCGTCAACTGAGAGTCATCTACTCTCAGAGGAGCTCCCGTTACTTCTCGATTACTCTTCCAGATTTCTTAACCCCGTAAACTCTTCCGGAACTCCCGAAATAAATGTGACCGGAGAGTGGTTCACAGCTTCTTTGGCGCCTCTTTCTTCGCAACCCAGCGGAGCAACCCTCAAACGCTTCTAGGGAAGTAAACGAAGAGTTGACCAAGGGCATCGCATTTACCTCTTTTAACACGATTCTGTAAAAACTTACTTTATCTGATGAGTGATATGTCCTTTGAGAAATAGCTTTTGTGCAGAAGAGTATAGGGTATGATTATACGTCCGTAGTTCTCATGAGTAATAGTTTCAGTCAATCGCATAACCGTCTTCCGTAGATGGAGAACGTGACCTTGAATTGATAGGCACGACAACAGTTTCCGAGAATTTTTTTTATAAGCATTAGGATATTTCCTAAGACATTATAGCCAGAGAAGTCTAGAGTGGAAGCATTCGAAATAGAGTGCTATCGAAGACTTATGAAGATCAAATTTATCGTCCAAGTAAAGCCTAAATCAAACGATCATTTTATTCGTCACGAAAAGTGTTTACTATTGCGATCACTTTTCCCGTCGCGAAATGCGATCGCTCTAGTGATCATTTTTCTGAATCACACGGCCCCTCCCGCCGTCGCTTTTCGCATCACTTTCAATATCACAGCTCGTTGTCATGGGACCCGCATAGCGAAAACATACAGCGTGTTTGTTTATCTATGTCGCTCCCGCGATTGTCAAACGTTGCGCTGCAATCGCTCCATACCGGCATGCGTTCCGATTGGCTGATATGGGGTTTTAGGGACGGTTTTAGCGACGGAAAAAACGACCGGACGAGTGATGAAAAATAGCGATGGAAATCCTCATCGCGATCGTGAAAAACAATTACGATCATTTGCGAGTGATTACTTTAGTGATCGCGATAGTGATCACTTTTTGCGACGAAAAAAATGATCGTGTGATTCAGGCTTAAGTAATGAAGAAGTGACGAGGAGAGTGGGAAAAGAAAAAAGTCTCCCAAAAACCTTAAGGAGAATACGCTATAACTTGGTCGACCAATTGACGAGGCATGTTGACCTGATGAAGGCAATCGTTGAGGGACCGATAGATGGGAAGAAGGGAAAGGAACGGCCCCGAATGAGTTACGTAGGACTGATTTCAGACGATATAAAAGAGAAGGAATACGTCACTATGAAAAGGCTGTCAGACAGTAGAGCGGAAAATTCAAGCCAATCTTAGGATTGCTGACTGATGATATCTCTCTCGATTGGTATTCTGGAATGCTAGCCTGTTACACCACCAATCCCTCTTTCATGCAGTCCAATTTCTTGTGAGCCAAAGTATTTCTTGTAAGAAAGTATTTCTTGTAAGAAAGTATTTCTTGTAAGAAAGTATTTCTTGTAAGAAAGTATTTCTTGTGAGAAAGTATTTCTTGTAAGAAAGTATTTCTTGTAAGAAAGTATTTCTTGTGAGAAAGTATTTCTTGTAAGAAAGTATTTAAAAAAATACTTTAAAGAAAGTTTCTTTAAAGTATTTTTTCTCGGCAAATTCCACCCTCAGTGTATATTTGGGCTCTCGCGCGTAACTGCGTAAAAATACTTGTTTCATTGAGTGTTTTGAGAGGTAATTTGACGTATAGATGATAAAATTACTTCCGCTCCTGCAACGATGCATATAAAGGCCAAACGCTTTGATATAATCAGAATTTTAGCACGTGAGTATAGGTTATGATTTAAGCTCTGTGCAAATTTGTCATACTTTTAGGTAAAAAAGGAAACAATAGCAGGCATATGGTCAAATTTGCCGTAAATCAGGAATCTCAACAACAGAGAGAGTTACGTTACTAGAAAGTTTGGCTCACCTGAAAATCACTTTAGACGGAAGCAATCTGTATAGCTGCCTAACAGATGGAGATTTCGAAACAGAAAAAATTGTTAATGGTTGGATGGTATAATAGTAGGGTATTGAGCAAAATAATATATATTTGCAAGTAGTTAATATGCATGAACTTATCTTTATTTCTGTGTTATGGTTGAGGTAAGCAGAATAAGAATTTTCATTACTGATATTTTCCCGTAGGTGTTAATGATAAGATATAGTAGAATAACACATTTTTGAAGTACCTGCAATAGCTAACTCAATTCTCTCGTTACAAACCTAATTAAAATAGATTTTAATGTAGATGTTTCAAGTTCAGCGTAGGCATACGATACTAATGTACGTCAATTTTTCATCATTTGATATGGCAATATTGAGGACGTGTGCTCGCCTGTGAAACCTACATTCTCACTCCTGATAAACAATTATATATTTTTATTGGATGCAGGAATCCTTATTTCCTCTTAAATTTATACCACGTGCACTTAAGATAATGTTGGAATTTACAGCATAAAATGAAATTAAAACCTGCGTTTAGACGAGATTTTACAATTGGAATGTATGCCCATTGGCTTACTA
Source organism: Ischnura elegans (assembly GCF_921293095.1). Lineage (NCBI taxonomy): Eukaryota > Metazoa > Arthropoda > Insecta > Odonata > Coenagrionidae > Ischnura > Ischnura elegans. The sequence continues at coordinate 101,604,792 of NC_060259.1, forward strand.
ATCAATATAGATCATAAAAGTCACTTCAATAATATGCATTTGAAATAAATCAGTGCTAGGAAATAACTAGAGGAAATTACTTGAGAATATTTCGAGTGATAGTGGCGAATATATGATAACGGCAAATGTGATCGATTCTGGGGTGATCGTGAGAATTAACTCTTTTCCACAGCTTTCCTTCTTTACAAGTACTCAGAATTTATCATCCGAGGCAGGACTATATAAAATTTAAGGCAAAAATTTTATCATTGAACAGCTCCACCAATACATTTATATGGAGGAAATATAAGTTAGAAACAAATGAATGGACCTCATGTTATTTCGAATAATTAGTAACTCATGCCAGGAAAAGTGAAAAATATCCACTTCAGTCATTATAGTAAATATATTTAAGGATATTTAAAAAGTATTGAATGCCAGTATAGCTGTAAGGAAATGGAAAAACGTACGGGGTGCACGTTCCTTTGCGAAATGAAATGGCAAGTGAGAGAAGTAGCAAATCGCCGGGATCGAACGAGAATCTGAGGAGAGGAACTAGCCCACTCACTACAAAATGCGTCCAATGCCTACCCCTACTCTATTGTCAACCATGAAATAAATACTCTAGTCCAAATATAGTGTGGCATAGGATGCTGAAGTTCTCGTAAGTTTTACAATGGGCGGATTAGAAATGGATCCACACTAAAAAATTATTACTTACTTTTCACGAAGTGTCATGGATTGGCGGTCAAAGTGCAAACTTACATTTTCGCTGCAAGAACACTGTAGAAAACGTAGGGTAACGCCTTATAATATTCCGCTGTCGGCACGTGCAGGTGTTACGAATCCATTCATCTGGCAGGAGACGGAGGATTGATGTATAAACATCCTGGGAGATAGGCAGAAATTGATTCACATATGTAATAGAGGGTTGCATAATTTTATGTCTCAAAACTTAACACCATTATCCTCCTAAACGAGCTTACGACTTTCTGGACAATGAAAATGAAATATATGGTTTCGAAGAATGAATTCACTCCGGCGTTGAGGGTTTATAGGGATAATTTCCCAGTTTTTATTTGGAAAGTAGGCAGTAGTGATGGTGGCGGCACGTTGCGGCGCCGAACCCAATTTCTCTCCGGGGGATCCATTTGTAGCAGCGGCCAGTGCGTTGGCTGCGCACCGCGTGGACACGGTGCAGTGGGGGTGATTTTTCAGGCGGGATTCTACACATAATTCACAGTGTCCGGCGATATCTGGTGGAAATGTTTTATATCCATGAGAATAAAATAAAATGGTAACTTCCTTACAATTTCTGCGAGCACAGGCGTTTCTGTTTCTGCTTTTCTGAGATCGATATACCTTTGCACTCCTACAAAATAATGAATTCGCCGTAGTGCCTTAATCCCTTAACGTCTTTACCCTACATCTCTTTGACCAAGAAAACTACGTTTCACATTGGGTGTTTTTACAATTGAGAATAATATAATATTCAGGCAAATAACTACGAAATTCAATTAGTAAAAAGGTAACTTTTATTGGATTATTGTTCCAATCTTCTATATTATTTCTACTGTATAGATACTTTTTTCTCAACTTATACGCAACATGTGACGGTATATCTTACTTCCTAAATATTGCTATTGCTTCCTAAAATTGGTTTTTAAATATAAAAAAAAAACAAAAAAAAACAAAAACCGGTAAATATTCCTGACGTTAACGTCGCACAGTGGGGCCAAATGCTTAAAAGTTGGTCATAATTATTAAATATCATGTAATTTGCTTGAAATTTGGAATATAACAGTTTTCGAGGTCGATAATTTCGAATATGATATTGTATTATAAAGAAAATTTATATTTTGCCAAAAAATTGGAATTTTTGCTAAAATAAGACAGTAATTGTTTCTTATGTCCAGTAAAAAGGGGGGAATATTTTTAATTATATTATATTACGAATATGAAATTGATTTTGACACTTATATGAAATACATTTCAAAGCTTTAAGGCAATCGATTAATAATTTTATGAATTATTTTAAATAAATATCATCATTTTATGGCTATTTTTAATTTTCAAACATTCTAAACGAATTAATTTCCGATATTGTTACATGTATCTTAAAGTACATGTTATAAGCATGTATACATACTTATGGCTTAAAAATATATCCTGGAACATAATAAGGTAGCAAAGAAATTATAAACATTATTATATAACAGTCAGTCTGCGTAGAATATGAACAGGCCCGCGACCACTCACTTAAAAAAATGCAAACACTAAATATAATCCGTCACTAATTCGTCCCATTATCTAAGCACAAAACTGCATTATTGAATAAACCCACTTATTATTTTGAATATTAAATGAACACTAATAGCTTAAATGTCTTCATAAGAATATATAAAACGTTAACAAACACATTTACATCACACATTATTATATAGTAGGTTTTCTACGTTGAATATGAAAAGAGCTGCGCACACAGGCTTATAAACGTAAACACTAATTTCAATCAGACTTCTTTCCATCCAAAGAATCGTCTACCGATTCCGATGAAGATCCTGATTCTATCAGGTAGGATTCATACAAAATATTCATGGCTCCGGAACATAAAACTGTCGATGACTTGGACCGCATCACAATCTGACTTACAATAATCGAGTCGGAATGTAACATCAATCTCACGACCAAGTCCACTACAGTTTTTTCCTCGAGCACTTTCAGGTAAAATCTTCCCTGAATTTCCTCAACAATTTGTTGTACACTTCCTGCGCTTCCTCTGACATTTTTTCTATTGGTAACAATGAATTTTGTATGGCATTCCTTTCGTGCAACAGTATTTAGGGGAAACATTGTTGGCATGCAAAACCAGTGATATAATTCAACAATAGCCGTGCTGTTTAGATAGAATACACTTTGCAGATATGTATATTTATTCTATAGCCAGAAGACAGCTTGTAAAACAGTATTAAATCTCTGAAGAAGCTCCAAATGGAGGCCTGTTATATTGGCGGAAATTTCAGAGTTCTCGAGCTGTGTTGTCGTCATTACTACTACCATACACCTGCTTTGGCCGGTTTAAACTAAGCTCCTTTTTAAGTCCTTCTCCTTCTTAGGCTCCTCCACCAATTTTTTAGCGTTTGTATTGCAGATCTGCCAGGTTTTAACTTACATTCTGAAAGCTACTTGCAAGCAGCATTCGAAATTTCGAATACATGCATGCAACGTAGTTAAACTGCATTAGGGATATCATTCTTTACTGGACGAGATATTATAGCATCAACTTTGTATATACATTGTCTTGAGTCTTTTTTGCGTCAATTTATTGCAAAAGAACTCATTTTGTTTCGCTGATTATAAAGTAAGTGCTCCCTCTTGCATGCAGCGTGTCAACGAGCTGCGCGCTTCGGCGTCCATACGGTTGGAGGTTACTTACGTATTTCTTCATTAATTCACGAAGGGGCGGGTTGGGGCGGTTAATTTTTTTTGTTTTGATAGCTGAGAGTTGTTGCTACAATAATATAACTATATAAGAGCACTGCAGAGCACTGCTATATAACTTAATGATGTTCGTATTTTTATTTTTAAATAAAAATTGTGCAATTTATTGGTTAATATTTATGTTAATAATAATGTTAATTTTTTTTCAATGCTATGGTAAAGCGACATTTTTTATCTATGCACATTGCTGCGTTGATTCTATATTTAAAATTTTAAATTTAGCGAATTGGGTAGCTGAGGAGGAGTCTAGAAGATGAGGGTATTTCGAAGCGAGAGGGAGGATATGTATCCCAGCAGCGCACCTGTCACTTTGAAAGTGATTTTTACGAAGAGGTGCACACTTACCTGCTTCTCAAACTTATTTCTCAGCAGCTCAAATAAGTGTCTTCCCAACCATGTAAAAAGAAATCATAACCCCGAACTTTTATTTTTCTAATTATGGCCACCTTTTATAGATTTGGCCCCACTGTGCGTCGCACAAACTAATAAATTGTTCATTTGCAACAATATCTCGCATTCTTTAAATAACTTTTATCAAAATGCGGCTGATTCCACATTCAAGTCTCCTGTTGATACGTAAGTATGAGTCATCATCTGCGTTTAACAGAGGATAGTGTAATTAATTCCAATGTTTTGTTTAAAGAGGTCCTCTGACATCAATTTTTACATGAACATTCAAATTAAATTTAGACATAATACCCTGCCTTTTTTTCTACATTTCAAAATTAGAAACGCGCCTATCCCTCTGTGGTCCTGCATTGAAAAGAGCTGGGGAAGCCCGCTGGGAGCGGGCACAGCACGCTCGTAAGAGGTTAATAGCATTCCAGGCCTGTGCTAGACCCGTTCATAGGGCGGTGGACAGCCATGGCCAGAGGGCGCTAGCGCTATGCAGGAATAGGACTACTGGGGGTAAAGAATATATTAAACTAATTTTAATTTCTAAATAGGCATTTTAAACGATTCGATAGCACCAAATTCACTCTGTTCCCATGCAAATATTGACGCTTTTTTACTCATTTTATTTGCTTTGGGAAACAAAAAATATTTATAATAACATTGAATAAATAAAATGCTATCCTATACTTTGCGGTGGCCAGTGAAGATTGCTACTTGGCACGACAAGCACCGCCTAATACCAACCATTGTTTTGTCAGCGCTGATGATCGCACATGACGCTGGGTTCAATATGCTTTTTCAAGAGTTGCTGCTGTGAACATTACAAATAAGACAAAACATTTTCTTCGGATTTCCTTCGTATGTAATTCATCTTCTCTGAAGGGTTTTGTTTTATAATGTATAACGTTTTTTTGCCAATGAAAGGCAACTCTCTTTCAGCAGGTTGGAATTGGATGATAATAAAAATATGCCGATAGGTCTCTTTCGCATGGTTTATTGAAGTAATTTCTTGCAGATTCTTAAGTCTTCTTGTGTATGATTACATCCTCGAGCAGAAATACCTGTGTCGAATGAAGATTCTCCATTTTCGAGGACTAAGGTTAATCGGGCCTTTTTCTTTAACTTGTGAATTGTCCTTTGCGGTGTATTATTGAAATTCATCGGAACTGGAATTCGAAACCTGATTTATGGTTGATTCTCTCTCGTTTTGTGACAATCGAGGTTTGATGAGTTTGATAGTGACAAGTTAACAAATTCTGCTTCCTCAAACGTTTGGCTTTGTGTACTTAATTCAAGATTTTCATGCTTGGATGGGCGATCAGGTTTTCAGACAAAGTTGTCATTTTTTTAGAATGATTTGGCAGACTCAAGTTGGATTTTGTTTTCCTTTCTTGACAAAATTCATTTCCATTTTTTTTCTTTTCTTTTTCTTGTCCTTTATTTATACCCCGGAAAAGCAAATGCAGCTAATTAATTTATGTACTTGAAAAACACAATAACTTAGTTTTAAGTGTAAAAAACCTGTGCATTATAATCGACATGTTTATGAATGTTCACGTTTATAAAATTTCGGGGTTAATTTTGTGGAAGTTCCATACATCCATGACAGCAGACCTTAAATGGCAATTGCCACACTTTCATTCAAAAACTCAACAACCGACCATGGTTTATAATATTTTATGTCGTTTTCAAGGTAAGTTCTCTCTCGGTGTTTATACCCAGAGCCAAGGGAGGAGGTGGGAATTACACAACTATTACGAATCACGAAAATATCCCAGGTTGAGTACACACAGTAAAAGAAACAAAAAAGAAAAAACTCACAGGACTAAACTTTCGGGGGAACCTTCCACCCTCCTCAGAGTTAGGAAGGTGGAAGGGTCCACCGAAAATTGCCATTCCATCCCAGTGGGGAAAGTTTTTGCGGAAATAAGTTTGAAGTTCTTAAAAGTATGTGCACAGTTGCAGCAATTCAGATTGAATCTGCTTAGGACGTTCATTGAACGTGCAGGGGTTGTTCCTCGCTGCACTAACTTTGAACCTGTGCAAGGTGAACATTCTAAGCATATTCACAGAACTTTAGAACAAGTTAGGGAACTGCGGCAAAGATAGTTGATTTAGCACATTATTTGACTGATTTCCTTGTGGTGCTTGGATAGAAGGAAATTATGAAAAAGTACCATAGATGGGAATGGTAATCTATCACCGCAACCTAGACCACATTTACAAGTATTTTTATGTCATTTTGAAGGAAGTACATTTCACTCGTAAATGAATGACTACGTTTTTCAAATTATTAAATTCGAAATTGAGCTCAATATTAATTAATTGAGCTGGATTTTGAGCAATAAACGATTACATTCAACTCGTAGCGTATCTCTTGTGAGCTAATACGTGTGCTGACTTGTATCCTAGCGACTTGAGACCCGCTATTTATTGTGACCGGTGGGAATCAATGGAACCATCGGAGTGTAGAATTCTGTGTGGATGATTTATGACTAGAAGAATCAAATTCTGTTGGACGCTACAGTCGCAATACTCAACGCGGCCGTTCGGTTATATTGACCATAAGCCAAGTCTTCCATGGAAAAACGTTGTCTTAGAATGATCCGGATTCAAATATATTAATTTAAATTATTGTTTTGTTTTCTCGAGACGTTGTTAACTATGCTATTAAATGAGACATCATTGAAGATATGGCGCACCGGGATACGTCCCGCTGCCCCTGTACGGGCCTGTAGCATTCACATTTTGTGACGTATTTTTCTATTTAAGTTTAGTGCAAAATGTATTTGAATCTTTCTTAAGTCATTTACTTTATTGTTGTTTACAAAGTTGAATATTTTGTCGACGATGAAGCAGATGAAAAAGAAATTTTACGTAAATATATGATTAAAAACATTTTCAGATTTCAAAAGTTTTTTATGTATAAATGTGAAACAATTTTCTCCAAAGTTACCGCGATTAGTGGGCATACCAATACTAAGAATGAACTTTCTAATTTCCCGTACTATGGAGGAGTTAAAAAAAATCTAAATCACCGAAGACGAGGACATCGATTTTTAATGAAATTAATGATTACTTTTACGCTGAAATAATAATTGAACACTTTTAAAAGATATTACGGCGGGATATATTTGAAACGCAGCAGATTTGGTATTTGATAAAACAATAGATATTTTGAAACATTTCAGCTATTGGGAAATAACTGGATGGGCATGGGAATTTCAACCAAGGTAACCGGAGGGTTCCAGAATTATTTGCCAAAAACAAGCATGAATAAAGATATTTTGCTTGACTAAAATTTCCAGTACTAGATTTTACTAGATTTGATAGATAAGATTTTATTTTAAGTTTAAACTGAGGTGTGATGGTGCTGCTCACGTTCTCTTAAACTAAGTATTTGGGAGGTACAACTCTTGAATAGATTTCGAGGTCTCTGAAGGCCAGTTTAATTCTGCTGAAAAGCAACTTGCTTCATTTACCTGCAATCATGGCCACTTACCGAGTATTCCAATTTAATAACAATCTTCTTGAAGCCACATAAATCTTTTCTTGCAGCATTAGGTCGGTAGTAGGAGATTATGAGAATTTTTAAAAATACATCTTGCAAGTTATCTATTCTCAGACGTTAAAGGGCATTGCCGGATAAGAAGGTGAAAAGTCCCCCCTCCGGGATTTTTCCCGTACTTAGGGTATGCGATTTAGGATCAAATACGACAAACCTCCCCACATTTCCAGCCCGCTAGATGCCCACCAGGGCCGGCTAGATTAGATCGAAAATACGATTTTCACTCTTTTTTTAAATATCTCCGTCAAGAATGCATATTTTTTCAGTTTGCGGCATTTGAAACCCTATTTAATGGAGCAGATTTCCAATTGTTTTCGAGAACTTTGAGGAGGACAAGAAGATATGGCGTCGTTTTGAAGATTTCTAATGCATGTTTTCATAAAATATGCTTGAGAGGGCCAAAAAGAAAAAAGTTTTCTGGAGGTGTTTTTTAATACCTTTAGGCTGGTGTATTGAAAATGTAACTTATAGGTGGTGGAACATCGCGAAAAATACGATTAAAAATAAGCAATTTTGGACGTTTGGCTCGTGAAATTTTTCATCTTAATTCTACAAATTAAAGACAGATTCCGGGATAAAATGAAATTGCAAAAATAAGTCAGAAATAATAATGAAAATACTCCTCTCATCGAAGAGAAATGTGGTAGAAATTACGTTTAAATTTACAATAAGCTGTCATACTTGCGATAAGCAAGTATTATCCCATCATTTACTTTCCATACTGTAACTGAGTAAAAATTGAGCCAAGAGGCATCAGTTACAAATATGCATCCATTATTTTCAATATTTCAATATTTAGAATATTGAATTTACCTTCGCTCAGGTTCTCAAGCCTTTACCTGTTCTAAAATTTTGCAGCATCATTTTCAAGATAAGTTACATGCGTATGAATGATGGAGCTGAACGTGGGTTTTGTGCTACATAATTCGTAATGATTTGGTATGGATCAATGTGTTAGAACAAGGAATTTTTAAACTAATATTTTTCTCAGGGCATTAAGTAAATGGAAACATAATCTCGCATAAAAACTTTCCCAGCATCTCGCAGTCATTAATTCAACCTTAAGCTTTACTTGTAAAGGTAAGAGTAGATCTCATCCGAGACTGAACCAATGGCTTAGGAATTTTACACATTCAGGTTAGCGTGATCAATTTCCCTGAGCCCCCTCGCATTTACAGGGTTTTTATTTGCGTTGCATGAATGCTTCGCCTGGAATATGATCCCGAAGCTCCCAGAGCAGTATTTTACGCTTTACCCAATGGGATAGATGCCAAACCTCCATTTTTCAGTATGAAATAAGTTATGTTTCAAATGTCGACCTCATATCACCCAATACATGTAAAGCTATTTTCCACCTACAAGTGTGATTTTCCTCTGTTAAATAGGATTTATTTGCTGCATCCCCTGGTAGATAGTAATCTCGCATGCTGATGATAGTGTTTTACTGTATTATTTTCCATTTGCTAGACACATTAAATCAGTAATACGCCTCCAAGATAATCGTCACAACGAATTTTCTCATTTTATGTGTTTGCAATTATTTTTCTTAGTTGCTAATATTCTGCAGAGAATAAAGAATTTTTGACATGAACATTTTAAAAATGCAGTGTCCGATTTTTAAATAGCGCTAATGTTCAGCATAAATTCAATTTAAACAGGAATGGATAATTTAAGCTATAATTTACCTCATTTTAATTCAAGGTAAAAGTGGATGTGATCCAATGAATTAGTAAGTTAGCTGAGTTGTGATGATGATTTTTGGGAGGTCTTTATTAAAGAGATTATTGTTCGAGGAATTATTTGAAGTAGAGGATGTTAGAGGGTTTAATCTCTGCCCCTGATATCAGGGAAATTGATCTTCACTGTGCAAGGGATCATGCTACAGGACAGGAGTCATAAAATATTTTTAAGACTCCCACTAAACAAGTCTTTTAACGTGATGTACCAGCGTTTTCCTCCCCCGGGGGCACCGCCTTCAAATTTCCGCGGTCGCTGAGATTTATCAGAGCGGAGGGCACCTCAAGGGCAGCACCGTCGGATGAGCCACGCTCCCTTTGTCGCCTTCCGCTAAGAGCAGGCCAATGCAGAGGCTGGTTGTCTCTCCGCTCTTTCTCTCTCGCCCTTTGCCAATTACCTCGTCCGTCGGGTCCCTCTTCCGTCAGTGCAATCAGAGAGCAACGAGCGCGGCGTGAGAAGTATTGACAATGGGTGCCATTCACACGGTTGAATTGAGAAATATTTACATATCGGAGGCGTGCGCAGAGAGTGTGATCTAGAGCAGACCACCCGTCGGTACGCCACCTGTAGAGAGACAAGAGAATCTATTCTCCAAATTATCATGCATCCGACACTCTCTTGTTTACGTTCACGCTCGCCTTATCTAATAGCTGGCAACGAGCGTTCAGTCGCCCACCAAGCCACGCAGATGCCCCTCTCCCCACCGAGCCCGCCACTTCCCCTCCTCCCACCCTCCCCTCTACGCGTCCGCACGCCACCCCCTACTTCCTCTCCCTCCCAAGTCCCTCCCCTACTCACCCTCCCCTCATTTCCCCATCCCCTCCTGCCATCGCGGTCGACGCGTATCAACGCTGATTACTCCCCGGTGTCCTTTCTTCTCCTCTCCCTTTTCTATCCGACTCTTTTCATCCTATCCAGACAGTTTCCTGGTGAAAACAACTGTTTTTATTTTACGCACTTCTTCTTAACTTTCTTCGCTTGTTTGTCCGTTTCATTGATGGAATCTTGTAATTAATTTGTAACCCCCTTTCCACAATCGGATCGACTTGAAAGCTTGCATTATTGTTTGCTTCTGATGGCAATACAATTTTTAACAGTCAGAAATTTGAAATTTTGTTCCATTATGCCCAAACTAATTAACTAAATTTCCATATGGAAACATTTTTTAATTTTCTGTATAAATGGTGTTAATTATAATCTTTGGTCAGAAATTTCTTTAATAGCTCTATTTTAATCCATTACTTGATTCGCTACGAAAAAGGGGTGGGGTGAGGTGAGAAAGCCCTATCGGGCCCAAAGCGTCCGACAGCCAAGAATGCCAAACTGTGCCCTGACCTTGGATTTGGAAAATTTTATGCTTACTAACTTGAATGTAGGTGGAGATTTTAACATAATTTATATGGAATGGGAGACTTTCAGCTTTATTCGTGTCCTGGCGTGTTTGGATATAATGAGCAGAAGCCTCGACATTTGGTCTACTTTACATTCTTCGATTTCATTTTCATTATGAATTAATAGTCTCTGGTTTACGTTTAGTACCTAAATTAACGGTCACACTTGGTCGTATAAGGAGATTTTTTAGTTTCCTTGCCTTGCAATCAGGGATGCCGACTTAGGAAAAATATTGGGGGGGCCCAAACCAGGGATATTGCCCCAGGAAATTTTATAAGTATTGAGTTTTATATTTTTTAAGCATTATAGAAGACTCATATGATCAACATTAGAACAGTGATAACTTTAATCTCGATATCTGGACACTCCGGGGAAAATCAAAAGGCTGACACATTTTTTTCTCACACCCATACCGAATTTTTGAGGGGTCTCGGGCCCCCTCAAGCCCCATGGAGTCGGCACAACTGCTTGCAGTATTACAAATGTGATATGATCCTATTTCTGAATTTTTGCTTTGTGTAGCTGCAACCGACAGGTTTTGATTTCAGTCGGGATCTTCCCTCTCGATCTGTTGATAGTTCCAAATAAACTAGTAAGGTTACTCTTCAGTCTCTGCAAGGTAAAGAGAAGTAAATGAACAAGTTATAATCCTTCTTTTTCATAAATAGGTGGAAATCAACTATATTACCACATGGCATCCGGGACGCATATCATTTGGCCAGAGATGATATTTTCCAAGATAAGGAAAAAGCATTCATGAAGTAATTTTTATCCGTATCCACAGCTACCCACGCTTTTTGAATGTACTTACTGGGCTTTCTCGGAATGAATGACGAAAATGGATAACGGGTTTTAGTGGTGAAAAGCAATTGTTACGTAGGGCCCCAAAATTTAGAATACACTACAAAGTCATGTAATCTATTTGTTCTGATCCTTGACAATGCCCGTCACCTCAGAGCTGATGCAGCCCAATAGCTCCTTTAGCAATTTCAATGGGACGTTTTCGAGCACCCGTTCAATGTCGACATAGCGCCGTGTGACTTCATATTTACGCTGAAATGAAGAATTGGCTAGGAGGGAAGCGTTTTCAAACGGGCGATGAGCTTCAAGGGAAAGGCAAAATTCGCAGCAAGTCATTGGCGGCAACAACCTATGAAAAAGTATAGTAAAGCTCGTCCACAGGCTCGATATATCCTTAATAGCCGAGACGATTCTGTCGACAGGATACCACAATTTTACTCAACATTTAGCTATGAAATAATTTTTAATCAATCACTTCGTCTTCTGTTCATGAACCATTGGAGGTTGAAAACATACGGGCCCTAGTAAATCCTCGGGTCCAGACGAAATCCCTTCTCGCTTGTATAAAGAACTAGCCACAGAAATTTCCCTCTACTTGCAGTCAATATTCAGTAAATCCAACAAGGAACACGAAGTACCTAATAACTGGAAAATTGCCTAAGTTAAGTAGTATATGATTCCTTATTGCACGCGGGAAAAACATCTAAAATATTTCGGTTTTGCAGTTAATTTCTCAAACCTTATCCTTGTGATCGTTAATACCATAATAAATTTTCACGCTCATGTATCTCCAGGTTTGTGAACAACTTTTAAAATCCGTATTATTGGCCAAAGTAGGATCAAAATTACGTTTATTTGGAAGCTGTATCAATTAAAATACGAATGGGGTACCACAGAGGCGTAACTATGGGGAGATGAGCGGATGTATCCCCTCAAAGCTTCAGAGAAATCAAAAAATTATTAAAAATTTTGTTTGGATTGGATACATAATAACTGCCTCTGTTTAAAAATAAATTATAAGCGCCAAAATGATGAAAATGCTTTTTCAGGCATGTAATTTTTCAAATATTTTCCTGAACTCTCCATTTCATGGGAGGGGGGGGGGTTACCCCCACTAATCTTCCTCATCCTCCTGCAAAGTATATCTCTAGTTACTCCGCTGGGGTCCCAGATGGACCCCATTTGGTAACCAACGTTCTAGACAGAATGTTTGACTGTTTTGAAAATGTTTGAATGTGTAACTGAATCTTTATTAATTAATTATTAATATATATATTAATTCTTTTACATAACTAATTTAATTATAAACAATTGATACTATTAGGCATTATTGATTCATCATCCGGCATTCATGGTGGTCGGACGTGTGTAGCTCTGTAGCCTAAAGCGTCTATACATGTGCCTTAAGTTGTCTGCATATTGTGATTAATACGTATCACGTAGCACTAATCAACAAACACTAACTATTTACGAACTCACAAAGTAATTTGAAATCTTCATGAAGTGCAACAAGTGTGAAGAAGATATAGTTGACGAGGAGTTCGTCAATTGTTACGGCTGCTCGTCAAGAATTCACTTCAACTGTGCCGGCATCAGAGAGTCGACATATAGGTCTATGTCCTCGAAGAAAAAAGAGGCTTGGAGATGTGTTACCTGTCGTTGTGCTGAGAATTCAAAGCAAAATGAGCAAAGCAGAAATCCACCAGCTGCATCCGTAGAGGCTCAGCCAGCTGAGGAACAACGAGAGAGCTGTTCCACTGATGCTGTTCTCACGAGGGAGGATGTACTACAAATTAAGAAGAGTCTTACCTTCCTCAGCCACGGCTATGATGAGTTTGTGAGTACCATAAATGCTTTTAAGAACACTGTGGGTGAGCTGAATAACACTATCAGTGACCTAAAAGAACAACTTAAACAGAAAGACACTCTTATTTGTGATCTCCAAAAGAAGGTTAACCGGTTGGAGCAAAAACAGCTAGAAAACCGCTTAGAAATTGTGGGTATTCCCTTGGGTGATAGTGATAGCAGTGAGCTCCTGACTGCTAAAGTTATCGATGTTGCCAAGGATGTTGGCGTTGTAATTGATAGCAGAACTATATCTGAGGTTTTCGTCCTTCCTAAGGCTAAAACAAAGCTACAAAAAATCGTTGTTGAGTTTAACAGCAAAGTTGTGAGGAAATCTCTTTTAATCAACAGAACCTCCTTGAACAGCCCTGAGAACAGGAAAAAGTACCCTAATGCAAAAATATACATCAATGAAAGTCTAACTCCTTATCTCAAAAACTTGATGTGGCAAGTTAGGACTAGGGCTAAAGAACTTGATTTCAAATTTGTCTGGTATAGAAATGGTGGAATACTTGTCAAAAAAAACGAAACCAGCCGAATAATTAAAGTGGAAAATGAAAATGACCTATGTAAATTGATATAATATATATTTCAATTGATTATATTCCCGTTTCTTATTACTGATTTTGTTATTGTCATTAAGTATTTAACACTATAAGACACATTAAGTGTTCTATCTGTTTGCTGTTGAAATTGAAAGATCTTTTGGCATCATGGATCCATTGTCATCAATAGCTAGTGATGTTGAATGCAAATCCTATGAGAGCACTGGTGGTTTCTTGAATAATGTAAATTTGTTTAAAGGTTGTATTTTTTGTTCGTTGAATGTGAGGTCATTGAAGAAAGGTTGGGATGAAGTAAAAGTATTGCTCAATATGCTGAATAATAGGGGTCAGGTATTGGCATGTTTGTTGACTGAGGTCAATATAAAATCATCAGAAATGGGTCCTTACAACCTACTAGGTTTCAACTCTTTCCATAAACTGAGGGAAGAACGAAAGGGTGGAGGTATGATTGTCTTTCTGAGGGAGGTCTTGCCTGCAACGGTAGTTGATTTCGAGTTGGACGAATGCGAGTCATTGATCTTGAAAATGGTTTATGATTCTAACACAGTGTTATTAGTATGTGTTTACAGACCACCACATTGTAAGAAGAAGGATTTCCTCATTAGTCTGGAATCCTTCCTCGAAAGTAGATCAGAAAACCAGATAATATTGATTGGTGACTTTAATTTGAATCTAAAATCGAAAAAAGATACTAATGTGGACGCATACAAAAATTTACTTGCATCCAATGGGCTCACTGCTTGTATCACAAAAAGCACTAGAATAGAAATAAAAAAACGTAAAGTGACAGCTTCATGCTTGGATCACATTAACGTTAAAGGTTTCCACTCAAAACTTGATGGTTTCATTATCAAAACAAAAATATCTGATCACTTTCCTGTTGGTGTTTTCATACACACAGATAAGAGCTTACCTGAAGATAAGGTTATGGGACAATCTACTCATCTTTGCGACCGGAGGGTAACACAATTAATAAACAGAATAAACTGGTCGACACTACTTACACTCAATGATTCTGACAGCATTTATCAGCAACTGTGCGAAAAGTTAAATCATGTTTATTCATTATCTAAAATCAGGCAACGGGAAAATATCGGTAATAATACATTTAAACTTCCGTGGATGAATAATGCTATTTATTCAGAAATACAGATAAGAGACACACTATTCAAAAAATACAAATCCAATACAACAAACAAAGTGCACAGAAATAATTACAGAACCCAAAGAAATAAGGTAACTTCCTTGATAAGGCGATCTAAAATCTCTTATGTTCGCTCTAATCTCGAAAGGAACAAAGACGACATTAGGAAGACTTGGCTACTGATCAATAGCCTTAGGGGTGTCACCAGTAAGAAAAGCATTGATATGCAAATAAAATCAAATTTTAAGAATATTAATTTAAACTATGTCTGCGAATCCTTTGCATCTCAATTCACTAATGACATACAAAAAATACTGCCCCAATGCTCACAACACATTCTCAACCCTGGTGCTAAAAAAATAATTCCATCTACCTTTTTATTGTTGCCAGCAACTCCAGCTGATATCCAAAGTATATTACAGCAATCAAAAAATAAATGCCCAGGGCACGATAATATAAGAATGATCGATCTCAGTTGTAAACATGACATCATTGCTGCAACAACCCACTGGATAAACAAAAGCATAACTGAAGGTAAATTACATAACGATTTAAAGTTAGCGGTAATCAGACCGATATATAAACAAGGAAAGAAAAACGACACAAACAATTATCGTCCCATTTCTATTCTACCCTCCTTGGATAAAGTCATAGAAAGATATTTTGCGGTACAATTAATTAACTTCATAGAAAAATTCAACATTATCACTAAACATCAATATGGGTACCAAAGAAATAAAAGTGCACGATCGCTTCTGGAGTACTTCAGTGAAGATGTACGGAAAAGCCTAAATAAGAACTGGTCCGTTCTCGCTGTATATATCGACTTCACTAAAGCTTTCGATACTATCGATATCAACATCCTTTTAAAAAAACTGGAACGATGTGGAATACGAGGAATACCGCTTACATGGTTAGAAAGCTATCTCACCAATAGGAAATTACTTGTAAAATTATTTGAACATAAGAGCACGATTAAATCTGTCACCTCTGGTGTGCCACAAGGCTCTATATTAGGGCCAATACTCTTCTGTATATATGTAAACGACATACCAGAATATATTAATCATTCTAAAATATATATGTATGCTGATGATATAGCGCTAGTTTCAATCAGCAAATCTTTTGAAATGGCTAAGGAAAAAATGCAACAGGATTTCTATGCGATACAGTGCTGGTGCCATGACAATAAATTAGTAATAAATGATAAGAAAACGGTAACCATGCAATTCCGAAATGCCAAGGCAACGAGAAAACTAATAAAATTAAGATTTCATACGCATTTATGCCTTCATACTGGTAACCCTGGCCATAAAAAGAGTAACTGTCATTTATATTCCTGTTCATTTATTTCCCAAGTCAACTCCTTTAGATATTTAGGATTGACCGTAGACGAAAATTTTGACTTCAGTGAGCATATTAATCACTTGTGTAATAGACTTAGATGTATTTTGTACCAACTATATTGTGTGAAATATACCTTACCAATTAAATTTAAAAAAATGTTGTACTTAAGTCTCGGTGAAGCAGTACTCAGATATGGTTTAACGATCTGGGGCTCCACAAATAAAACCCTGTTGAGAAAGGTGGAAAAAATCCAAAACAATATGGTATTACAATTGGATCCAAGAGAAAGAAATGTCTTTAAAATTTACAAAAATCTAAACATGCTTCCAATACGCGATTTATTACACTACATATTAATAACGGACAACTATTTTAACAATAGCTACAAAACTGTAAGAAATGTAACACACGATATAGGACTCCGAAGTACTAGAATATATAATGTACCTAGTTTCATCAACGCTCACGGGAAAAGAACCTTGGAACACGTAGTTCCTAAATTGTTTAATACGCTACCACAAAATTTGCAATCAATAGAAAATATTTCTCTACTAAAAACGCGTCTGAGACATTGGTTACTAGAGAAATATAATGATACCGATATATGAGAATTATGTTTGCTTATGCGATAATACATTTATTTCTTTGTCTTGTAGGTATGTTAAAAATATGTTATGTTATGTGCACATGTTAAAAATTTAATGACATTATACTACTAAAAATGTTAAACATTGTTTTGTTAAAAACTAATCTAAATTTATGGTTTAAACATGTATAAAGAAAGATACATATATTTTGTCTTTATTTTGTCACATATATAATTTCTTTCTTCCAATACGAGAAATATCTCAAATGCAAACACGTTATATATTTTAAAAAAAATTTAATACATATATTCCTATAATGTTAATGTGTATTTATGTATGTACTCTTGCTCCCTAATAATTTTATAATATGTTTTTGGCAATAGTGGAAACATTATTAGTGAGAATTCATGTTTGCTAATGTGATAATACATTTCTTTTCTTTTTTGCTTAAAGTTATAACCTTTTCTGCTACCATTTCTAATCTCTGCCATTAAATTTCTTATATTATAAAAAAGTCTATTGTTAAAACATTTTATTACATTATATTGCTAAAAATTTTAAACATTGTTTTGTTAAAAATTAACCTAAATTTATGGTTTATACATGTATAAAGAAAGATACATATACTTTGTCTTTATTTTGTCATATATATTTTTTCTTTCTTCCAATACAAGAAATAACTCCAATGCAATCACGTTATATATAAAAAAAAAATATTTGATACATATATTCCTGTAATGTTAATGTGTATTTATGTATGTACTCTTGCTTCCTAATAATTTTATAATATGTTTTTGGTAATAGTGGAAACATTATGAGATACACAATTTTAAAAGACAATGTACGACCACGAATAAAAAAAAAACTAATAGGCACCTGCTGACAAGCCTTGAAAGGCTTAGCGGGACCTAGACTTTTTTTTCACATTGTATTTTCTTGTAAATGACATTTCATCTTTGATTAATGTTATAAGTTTTTGTAAAATTTCTAATCTCTGCAATAAATATTATTATTATTATTAAAAAAAAAAATTATTTTTGTGTCCTGTCATCAAGATTGGGATTTTGGCGATTTTCATGAGTAACATCTAAATCTACATCTACATAATACTCTGCGAGCCACCTCTAGGGTGTTTGGCAGGGGGTGATCAATCACCAGCATGCAGCACGCATTTGGACTCCTACATGCACACCACACCGTCCAAAAAACGTCCCGTATAATAACAAACTATAAGTACTACTATATGCTGTTAGAAATAGAATATAGAATAGAAATTCAGAAACATGCATTAAGTTTTACATAGGTTAGTAGGCTACTCTACAAGTCATGCAATCTATTTACGAGTTCTATTGCTGCCATTATAATCTGTTATTGATCGTGGAAAAAATGACATTCGGAATCTGTCTGTTCTGCAATCTATCTCTCTTATTTTATTTATATGATCTGATCTTCCGTAGTACGTTGGCGTCCGCAAGATATGGTTAACTTCGTCAGAAAAGACACTGCTCTTGAATTTATCTAAAAGGTTTAGTCTATTTTTCAATCTACGGTCCGACAGAGATTGCCATCCGAGTTTATCTAAGAGGTCAGTTACACTAACAAGACTATCGTAACGACCTTTCACATACCTGGCAGCTCTTCTTTGCACGCGTTCTAACTCTGTTATTAAGCCTTTTTCATGAGGGTCCCAAACACTGGCAGCGTATTCCAAATGTGGTCTAACGAGGGAAAAGTAGCTAATTGCTCTCACTTTGTCGTCGCACTTTCCTAATATTCTTTTAACAAACCCCATTTTACGATTAGCTTGACCGGTTATTTCTCGAATATGTTTATTCCACGATAGATCATTATTGAGTCTAACCCCAGAATTTCACGGATTCAACTGCCTTTAACTGGGTGCCCCAAATGATATAGTTACGCTCTAAGGAGTTATTCTTCTTCCAGAAATTCATTACGACGCATTTTTCCAAATTTAATTCTAACTGCCAAGCATCGCACCAAGCTTGGATAGCAGCAAGGTCATTCGTTAGTTCATCTATATCTTTGCTGGAACGGATTTCTCTGTAAACTACAGCGTCGTCTGCAAATAATCGTAAGTTACTCTGCACTACTTCCCCAATGTCGTTTATATAAAGAAGGAATAGGAGTGGGCCAATGACACTACCCTGAGGAACGCCAGAAGTGACTCTAACCTCATTGGAGACTGCACCGTCTAATACTACTCTTTGGACGCGGTTGCTCAAAAATTCTCTAAACCAGGAAATGACATCTTCGTCTAGACCATAAGATTTCAGTTTTATTATTAACTTTCCGTGGGGTACTTTATCAAATGCCTTTTTGAAATCAAGAAAAATCGCGTCTACTGGAATGTTGTCTTCCCCGGAGACTAAAATACCGTGGGCGAAAAGCGCTAACTGAGTTTCGCACGATCTGCTTTTCCTGAATCCATGTTGAGTTCCCATTAATAAGTTTTGCGCGTCTAGGTGTTTCATTACCGAGCTGACTACGATGTGTTCAAGGACTTTGCAAGAGATGGACGTTAAAGATATCGGCCTGTAATTAGATGGCTGTTCCTTGTCTCCACTTTTAAACATTGGCGTTACATTAGCGATTTTCCAGTCATTAGGTACTTCGTGTTGCTTGATGGATTTACTGAATATTAACTGCAAGTAGGGGGCAATTTCTGAGGTTAGTTCTTTATATACGCGAGAAGGGATTTCGTCTGGACCAGGTGATTTATTTGGACTAAGCGATTTCAATATATTTTCTATTCCGAGCGTACTAATGTCAATAGCTGGCATCTTATGTATACTGGGATTGTCATCGGTCTCGGGTGAGTTTTCGGAAGGCTCCGTAAACACGCTCTTAAAGTAGGAATTTAATAAATTGGCTTTATCGTAACTGCTTGTCAACACATCTCCATTGTCGTTTCTCAGCGAACATACGGTAGATCGTTTACCTTGAACTTCCCTAGCATATGATCAAAATGCTTTTGGGTTATCCTGTAACTGCTCTACTAGTGTTTTTCTTTTAAAATTCGTGAACGCATTCCTGAACGCTTCCTTCGTGGCGGCTTTAGTCAACCTATATTTTTTAATTATTAGCTCGCGTTCATTAGCGGATAAATCCGTGCTGACTTTTTTCATTTTTGCATGACACGCTCTCTGTCGCCTCAATGATTTTCTCACTTCCGCGTCGTACCATCTCGGTTCGCTGCCTTCTTTTACTATTTTACTAGGGATGTAGGTATTTATTCCCGAAGTTACGAGCGAAAGAAAAGCTTTCCAAGTATTCTCTACATTTAAATTTAATACTGATTCTTGAAACTCGGGGAAAGCATTTTTCAGATGACTCTTAAACCCATCAAAATCAGCTCTTTTAAAAATGAAAACTTTACGCTCTTTTTTAAAGTTTACAGCGGTATTTAGAGAAATTTTGCAGTTACTACCCGATGGTCACTTATTCCTTCGACAGTGCCAACATTTATTACCTGATGTGGTATATTTGTCGCTAATAAATCAAGAATATTTTCTCCTCTGTTTGGTGCGGATACTATTTGAAACAATGATATAGATGTAAAAGTTTGTATTAAAGCCTCTCAGATCTATTTATCCCTCCCACCAGGAATGAAGCTATAAGTCTCCCAATCTATAGAAGGTACGTTGAAATCTCCACCCACAATCAAGATTCTTTTAGGATACTTGGATGCTATGCTGTTTATTTGATTTTGAAAATCCAACATTGACGTTATGTGTGTAACATGTGATCAAGAAAATTTTTATCATGGGGTTGTGTTTACTTATCCTACTGTCAGTCGTCTCACACTGTGTGAATGTTCTTAGAGTAATATTACAATTATCGCACGGTCCTCTGTCCTGTTTTACGTTCCTTCACTGGTGATCTTTAGTACATGTCGTCCGTTCGTAAAATCCGTACATTTTCCCGGTGAAATACTGTTTCGTCGTATCGGACTACGCAAAATTGGTGAAATATGTAAAATATATATCTGTGATTGAGAGTTCGTGTTCTTCACAGTGGTAGTTCTCTGCTCGTTTCAGCTATATCCCCTATTACAGTGGTAATTCACAGTCAAAATAGTAGATTCGATTTTTCTTGATTTCAAAATAGCATTTGATAAAGTACACCACGGGAAGTTAATAATAAAACTGAAATCTTATGGCCTAGATGATCTGATGATGATGTCATTTCCTGGATAAGAGAGCTTTTGAACGACCGCGTCCAAAGAGTAGTATTAGATGGTGTAGTCTCCGATAAGGTTGAGGTCATTTCTAGCGTCCCCCAGGGTGGTGTCATTGGCCCACTCATATTCCTTCTTTACATGAACGACAATGGCGAAGTAGTACACAGTAGGCTACGATTATTTTCGGACGACTCGGTAGTAATAGACTGCAAATCAGAGATATTGAAATCGTTATTCTTCCCTCGTACTATCAACAATAGCAATGGTGTCTCAATTACTAGAATTATTCGCGTCACTCCCTCGGACGACTCTCTGCATGTTCTCTCTTCAAGAGCAATGTCTTTTCTGACGAAGTTAACCATATCTTGCGGACGCCAACGTACTATGGAAGATCAGATCATATAAATAAAATAAGAGAGATAGATTGCAGAACAGACAGATTCCGAATGTCATTTTTTCCACGATCAATAAGAGATTATAACGGCAGCAATAGAACGCGTAAATAGATTGCATGACTTGTAGTGTAGCCTACTAACCTATGTAAAACTTAATGCATGTTTCTGAATTTCTATTCTATATTCTATTTCTAACAGCATATAGTAGTATAGTTTGTTATTATACGGGACGTTTCTTGGACGGTGTGGTGTGCATGTGGGAGTCCAAATGCATGCTGCATGCTGGTGATTGATCACCCCCTGCCAAACACCCTAGAGGTGGCTCGCAGGGTAATTTGTAGATGTAGATTGTAGATGTTTTGTTTTTCTTTTTAGGTTTACACTTGCATGGAGTTTCGTCTTCACTGCTGCATGTTGAAGATTAGTCGCCCTCTGCCAAACACAATGGTGTTAGGTGTAGATCTAGAATTTACTAATAGGTTGACTTGTTGTGTATCCTACTGACTTATGTATTCCTTAATTCATGTTTCAGAAATTTTCCTTTTTTTAAGGCCGCTTAACACGGTGAATTTTATTTCGCAAGATCATTCTAATGATCTTTCGAATGACCATCATTAACCGTGTGTAACGGAAATTTCCTGCGATCGAATGATCATTTGAGGAAAATTTTAGGCCTGTTCTAATTTGCTTCTACATCTACATTATACCCTGCGAGCCACCTATAGGGTGTTTGGCAGGGGGTGATCAATCACCAACATGCAGCATGCAAGAGGACCGCCACATGCACACCACACAGTCAAAGAAATATTACGCACACTAGAAAAATATACATGCTTATTCATTAAAAAATTGCTAATGGTTAGTAATTCCTAGAGCAAATACATGCAAGGTTAGAACTACGAAAAACATGCAATGGGTGATCCTAGCGAGCGTTGCCATTAATGCTTTCAATTGAGACAACATTGCTATCCTTAATAGCACGAGGGAAGAATGACATTTTAAATCTCTCTGTTTTGCAGTCTATTTATTTTATTTTTTTCTCATGATCGCGTCTACTATAGTACGATGGTAAACGAAGGATATGCTTCACGTCGTCTGAGAAAATATTATCTTCGAGTTTCCTAAGTAAGTTAAGCCTATACTTCGATCTACGCTCCTGTAAAGATTCCCATCCTAACTCGTTTAACATACTTGAAACGCTGCACTTTTTGTCGTAACAACTCATCACAAATCTGGCCGCCCTGCACTGTACTCGATTAATTTCACCTGTTAGTCCTACCTCGTAAGGGTCCCACACGCTAGCAGCATATTCCAAGTGAGGCCTCACTAGAGTCAGGTAGCTTATTTCTTTCACCTTTTTTGGGCATTTACCGAGAATTCTTTTTACAAATCCAAGTTTACGGTTGCTTGAATGATTTCCGTGAATGATAGGAGCGCACGGCGTCCATCTTGCCGTTGGCATACACCTCGGAATTTTAAGATCATATTTAAAAATTTGGAAGCAAAGTAACCATATGCAAAGCTCAAATAATAATATGTACTTTGAGAGAACATAAATTCACAAACATCAATTGTCTAAAATGGGTAATTCGGAAATGACATTCGGGATATTCAATGAATAAAAACGTCGTTTTTCTCCTCGATTGCTTAAATATTTTGTGTAATTTACAATTATTAAAATATATTACATGAGATGAGCGCTGAAGTTTGGGTTGAGAGCCCCAATTAATGACAAAATCTCTGTTTATTCGGTGAACACAGTAGAACGAAAATGAGCCGTTACGTTATCTTGGCTCCCCTATGAAATCACAATATTGCCTATCTCTCATCATTGAAGGTAAACATAAGAATTAAATTTCAAGCATTTCCCAATTTGCTTGAATGATTCCGTGAATAATATAAATGATATGGTCATTTGAAGAGTAAGTTTCCTTGTGATCATGTTCTAGAGCGCACTATCTTGAAGCAGAATGATCGTTGCCCTTCAGCGAAAACAACTTATTTTAACTTATGTACTTCGTTACGAGTTCACAAAACGCACGATTTATGAAAGTGGTTTTCCGCTATCAATTCGTACCGTTCTAATCTCTACTTAGTACGTCATAACCCACCGAAAGACGAATGAATTTAATTCGAATGATCTTTCGAATGAAAATTCACCGTGTAAAGCGGCCTTTATGCCTTCTCATCTTGTCTGTATGAGCAGTTGGCAAGTTTTTCCTTTGCATGAATGTGGACGTATTTGTTAGCATGCAATTTTCAATTCTTTGCAACTTTCCAATTCCCAGGTCAGAACAGGGTTTGCCATTGTTGAGCGTCGAGAGAGAGGGCTTTCCTATCCCACCCCAAAGTTGATGGCTGCAGCGTTGCCAAGTCAAAAGGGGACTTTTAGCGCACATTGGACAAAATTCTTGAAAATCATCGTAGAAAGACGATCAAAAAAGGACCGTATTTCTGGTGTCATCAAGAAGTCGATAAAGGCAATAAATTGTTGATAGCTCGAGAGGAACTATAAAATCAAAATTGTACTACACGTGGCCCACATGGGTGGGGGCCCTCCCGGTGTTTTGGGTCCATCCGTCGCGAGCTCGGACCCCGGGAAAGGGTCGGATTAGGCTCGGAGTCGAGGGTGAACCCTCATTAGGGCGACTGACCATCGGTAGTCCCCACGAGAGCGACATTAACCAAAAATTCTAATATAAATGTGTTGAAGCTAATTTTTTAAATTTAAACTTCTAATACTTATGTCATCGATTAAAAAGTTCACCTATGTTGTTATCTCGCGTCGCGTCGGGGGCCGTTCCTCCACGCACCAGCCGCTTTTACTACCATGAGCGCAGATGCTGTGACGCACTGCTTCCTAGGAAATGTATCGCGACTGCTTCAGCGCAGACATTCAAGGGTCCAGATTGGGCCGCACCCCTTCCCGCGTCCGTCGGTGGTCTGTGGCGCAAAGGCAGGAAGCGAGAAAGCGAAGAGTACTTGTCCAAGAGTAACAGCACGGCGCGCCCAAAAAATGTGGAATTATAAACTAACATGCCTGCTCTCAAGACGGCAATACCACCAACATCTCATTTCACGGAATTAATGCCAACGCCTTCGCTTATGGGAGGATTTTTACTACATGTAAATCACGGAAAAACGTTAATTACGTGAGTGAAACAGCGATATTCTGTTGTGCTTAATTTCTAATGGTAGATTATTGATTGCATAACGAAATAAATAAATATTGAATAGCAATCACGTAACGAAATAAATTAAAAATTGATTAACAAAATATATATGGTTTATATATGGTATAAATGGATATAGGTTTGAGGTTTAGCTAAAAATGTCACGATACTCTAAATATCACAATTTACACGGCATATTGAACTTCCCGTGTTTTGTTCTCATAAGAAAATGTACTCAAATGTTAATTGCGTTACAAGTTCATACTTAACTATTGCATTATTGAAAGTATTATTGCAAGGAATTGTTAAGAAGTGAATACAACTGAATGGTTTTGCGAGCATTGAACCTCGGGTCAATAATGGAACAATTTTTTTTGCATATGCTTCACATTCATTGCCATTGTTTCCAGGAATTCATTCATTGGTTTGAGCGAAGTGTTTGGAACATAAAAGATTCCGTAAGCGTGACACGCTGAGATTTTGCCGCATTCGTTCCTCTTAGACACGTGGCAGCGGGTGGGATGACGAGTGGTGGCGGTCGGGGGAGAAGTCTCTGCACTTCCTCATTCTCTTTGGTCGCCAAATTCGGGTTCAAAAGAGAGCAGCATATCGATAGCCGCAACCGCAGACCCACCAGTCGAGGAAAACGGTCAAAATAATGAAGCTTCGCAGGTGTCTTAATGGTATGGCTCGGGCCTTTTGATGAGGGAGTTTAGTATCAAGCTGGAAACCGTTTTGCGCACGGGAAAAGGAATGGGAAGGAGTGTGCATTGTATTGCGTTCGTTGAGTTAATGGTTGAAAGAGAGGTCTGGGAAACATCCCAGAGCTAATGTTTTCCTCGGCAACATATCGTCTCTTAGACGTTCATTTATATATTGATTCACTGATTTTGATTGTCGAACACATATTTATTGGTCAAGGTTATCTTTCAGGATGTTTCAAAAGCTAGTCTTACTTCCTCACTTCAAACATTCTGAACTCTGAATTACTTGATTTAGCTAACCCTTATAACCCAATGTTGCTTCTAAGTTACACCAAAAATTTTAACATTTTCAACTCTTTTCGGGAAAGACTTAAATTAAATGTTCTTGTGTGCTGTAAATTTTAATGGTGAAATACGCAGCTGCCGCAATACTTATGATGGAGTAGAAAATTTTTACTATTTCATGAGGAAAAGTATTGAAATTTAATTTCTACCAGAAGCAGCTATGGGTTAGAAAGGGTTGATGCAAGCAATAGTAGCAAGCCGTGCTAACACGTACTAGTTGTTCTAAAATTCTTACACAAAAATAGAAGCTCTGTACATCTGTACCGTGCGAGCAATGATAATGAGCCAAATAAACTCAAAATAAATGGACGAACAATTTTTACTGTAAGCATTGCTCACACACACATCCGGGTTAACCACTGATTTTCCACATTCCAGTGCTTGTGTTTAGTTTCATGTGGATGGCAAGAACGTTCTCTCGCTTTGTAACTTCTTAAGCTAGGGAAGCTTTCCAAGGTAAAGTATTTATTATGAAACAAAGAGATCGTTTAAACAATTTCGCTATATATTGACAAAGAGGCGCAACCAAATTATTTTTTTGCCCGATCAAATGCACTCTGTAATTAATTTGCATTTCTTGCGCTGTTTTCACTCTGCAGAGCTATCAATGTCATTCGCCAATGATAAGATTGGTTGCTTCGGTTGATATGAGAAGGTTAAACCATAAAAAGACTCCAAATTCGGAAAACCAATCCTCAACTTGCTCAGAAAGTGCGTGTAAAAAATTTCCTCCACATAATTTCGCATGACACTTTTGCTACCGATAAATTTTGAATGAATTACCTTTTCTTAGGGCTGGAATATTTTGACCAGGCTTAATATCTACATAATTATTACCATCCAGAATTTGAAAGTATGATGAGCATTCGAAAGAAAACAACCAATTGATATTATTTCCGAAATATTCGTTTTTCTTTGTAATTTTTCCCCCTTTCCTAAACTTAACAAGCATGAATGAGGTGTTTTGGTAAAAAATGTGTATAGTTGATATAAATTTAAATCCTCTACTATCATGCATTTTTACGAATAAAAATATTTATAAGTTCTAATATTCCTGCTGAAATTTTGCAATGCAAAATAAGCCCGACATTCATAACAATAAGTCCATGGCAATTCATGTATGGTTTTTCGTGCCCCCCCAGACCCTTAAAAATATGCTACATTTTTAATACGGTCCCATTATCATTGCGTTCGTTTTGTATGATGAGGTATCCTTGTGCCTCCCCAGAACAAAATCCTGGATACGGCCTTGCTTGTGCCCCCCCAGAAAGAAAACCTGGATCCTCCCCTGATTTTATAAATATTATAATCAATAAAAAATTTCCATAGAATTGTCTCATAAGTCAGTTCTAATTAATTCCACAATCACCGTGACAATTTGAATGGTATTGATTTTTGGTAGGTACGAATAGTACCGAAGCAATTTCATCATTTAATAGTTGTTTCGTTCAACTAACAATAAGTTGTGATATTTCAATCGCAGTAAAAGAATATGGCGTTGCTTACAAGGTGAATATTTATCGTTTATTAAGAAAGTTTTGGTCATTAAAATAGTTTTAGCACCAGAATCACCAACTTCAGATTAAATATCTGCTTAATCAATGAATCAATGTTCTCCTCATTGCGCTAATTGCTATTAAATAAAAAATTAACTATTATTAATAAAACTAACTAATATAAAACTGAACATAAAAATATTACTTTCATCGTCTTGTAGTTCAATTTTCCTATTCCTTCCTTGGATGAACGAACCGCAGAGTCATTAATGGAAGGGTCAAATTTCGTAATCAGGGGAAGTCGCATGGCTCAGCATGCGGCAACGTAGCCCTCTGCTCGCGGGCTCACCTAGCGTCAACGCCCCTCATGTACTCGGTCAGCAGTCAGCGAAGATAAGCATTTTATCCTCTTGATAGATAAATCCAAATAATTTACATTTTAGCCCCGCCAAATCTGCGCCTAGTTGAGTAATCAAACATTAGTTACGATGACTGGTTGGCCCTCGTTGGCAATTTCTAGAAAATTTTATGGATGGCAACCAATTCCAAAATAGCCCATTGGTTGCGCCTTTTTCTCGCACGCTATTTTCACAAGGAAAAAGTGAGATTTTTCTCAAATTCATTTAACGATATCAAATTGTGGTTAACATTCTTCACTCACAGGAAAAAATGCTTTATTTCATTCAACTTATAAACCGGGCTGCTTGCTATACTAAAATGCTAGCATGCTTTATGATACTTTAAATGAACTTTGTTAAAATTATAATTTACAGTAAAGGTTGTCAGTGAAATGAAAATGTAGAATGTACGGATGCTAAAGTCAGCTCATTCTGGGGAAAGAACTGTAGTTTTCACACGTAGCCTCTTAGCTACTAGATTGGCATCTACTAGCCACCTCCTAAAATTTTCTACGCTGATAATATCATGTCCAATTTGCAGCTACTGTTCTGGCAACGGTTTTATACACCGTATAAAATGATCTCTATTGAATTGTATGCCTTTATGGTTCTAAATTTTCCAATTGCGTCTATTGTGTTTCTGTTCATTCATATTTCCTCTATTTAGGGCTTTGCGGGGAGGTGGAGCTTACATGAATTTGGAAGAGTTTTTGTCCTAATATTTTGGAACCAGTTTGATTATTGGTAGAATCTTATGCTTTCTGTGGAGATTCAGAGGATGAGTTGAATATCAATAGATAGAAAAGAACGATAGAAATTTCAGGAGTGGACTCTGAGGGTGTGGAGGGATTTCAATCAAGAATTCTTAATACATTTTATCTCATATGATTTGAAATTTTTCATAAATTCCGCAGATCTGTTTCAGCGTTGAATGCTAACATGTGCTATTCGATATGTGCTATGCGCTTACATGTTTCGCGAAAACTCCGAACAGAGAGTATTGCACAGTTGCTCCTCTCAGTTGCACGAATCAGGCTGAGATTCGCTGAAGACTCGGAGGAGACGTGCAACGTTTAGATTGCTAGAGCAATGGAGATAAAATTATTTTCAGGATGAGATCTTAAAACCTCACTTTATTTCCAAGTCCATAGAAACGAAAAAATAAGATAAGTATTTTACCGAACTGATTCGAATAGGCATTTGTTCAACCTCAAACATTAAAGGACTCTTGTCAAGAGTAGATCGAACTAAGACATTCGATTATCTCGAAACAACCACCTAAATTCTTTAGTAATCTCTTGTTCGGTAAAGTCTGGTGTCCTAAAATCCCACACTTAAGAACTATTGAGAGTGTTTGCGGGTTGGTGTAATCATGCAGTCTATTTATGCCGGAGCCCAGAAGATGATAGGATTCGTCAATCGTGTTGTGGGATGATTTTCGGATGAGAAAGTAAAAGAGAGGTGGTATTTCGCACTCCTCCGTCCACACCTTGAATACGCAGCGAGTACATGGGATCCGATGCAGAATGACTAAATCCGTGAACTCAATAAAATACAAAGGAAAGGTGCGCGAGTCGTCAAAAATTGCCACGGGTGTACAGAGAGCGATACACAAATTTTAAACGAATTAGATTGTCAGGTGCTAGAAACTCGAAGGCTATACGCTAGGCTTAGATTTCTTGAGAATTTAAGAATATCTTTCAAAGGGCCAAACAGAACATCGGACGAAATCGTACTAGACGGAAAATCATATTAGGACCTCACTGTATTTCCCTGTCCGACAGAAACGATAAATTAAGAGAGATATTTTTTTTCAGCACGGATGGGCATTCTTGATTTGTCTCTCATACTCCAAAGGACTCTGATGGAACTGGTGAACTGACTTGGTGGAACTTCGCCCACGCAATTCCTATTATTTGGTGAAGGCTAATACTGTCCTAATACTGTTATTGAGGCGGCTTGCGGGGTAGTATGTAGATGTTGATGTAGAACACATACGTGGCTGTGACACATACGTAGTATTGTCAAGGAGGCGAAGGAAATTAATTGCCTTACTCGTAATTGATTGAGCAAAATTAACAGCTGTGAAACGTTACAGTGTTCAGTCCAAATGTCATTGAATTACACTAAGTATCAGCCAAGTAATTTTTTTCAATGATCATTTTCGTCCTTCACGTTTCATAGCTCTTAGGGTGATTTTAGGTGTTTAAAAAATTAAAATCTCTAACTATCTCTTGATATTAGGAAATAAAATCAAACGGAGTTAATGGCTTTAGTCTATTTACTTATAAAGTCCTTGCATTATGCTGCATGAAAATTTTCAGTTTATTTCTATTGCTGTGAATGCGTATAAAATAAACTTGCCATTTCGCATAAAATAGCATTGACGTATTTTTTCCAACTTTCACTGTATTATTAGCCGTTGAGATTTGACCACCATATAAATATCAGCCCATTGCCTCTTAATATTCTCTCAAGTTCTCAATATTCTGGCCTTAAATCGATTGATTGGCTTGCAGCAACCAAATTCATGTCCGCTAGGTTTTGAGCCAGCCTCTTCAACTCCATTTCGAAACGACACCCTATGATATCCGTTGTAATTTGCTGCATGTATTCCTTTCTGTCGCTACCTCCCTATTTTTTCCCTGAACTGAGCCCTCTGCAATCGACAGTCCGTCATATCTTATGGTGAGGCCCATCCAGGCTTTTTGTCTCCGTCTCATCGTATTCCTAAGGGCAAGCCACTCTCCGGAGCACGTACCTCTTTATTAACCATCCCATCCCTCCAAGATGTGCACGGGATTCTTCGGAACCACCCCATCTCAAAGGCTTCTGTTCTCTTTCTTCTATTCCTTGGAAGTATCCATTTTTAACACTCATTGACCAAAATAATCCACAGAAATGTCTTATGTAGGAGTTTTCTATAGCGACCTGCCGGAAGTTAGGAGCCCTCTCTTCTAGGTCACATCTGCATTGGTCTACACTTACTACTCTGCTACTACTGGTTGTTTTCGGCAAGCTGTTAATACTAGATCTGGCTTTCTTAAATGAAAATGTATCTTACTGGAATGAAAAATACGGATATACCAAGCGCTCAAAGTTGGGCAACTTGATTTTACGCGCAAAAAACGGGTACTTTTTTGATAAAAAATTAAGTGCATGAAATACAATGGAGCCGAATATTTGTTAAACCAAATAATGCAGCCTAGCAATAAATTTTCTTTCGTATGCATTTTGTGGCATTGAAATTGATTTTCTCATTTAGACGATAGAGCTCCTTAAATTCGGATATCTTGCTTTATAACTGACAGTGATTAATTCTTGACTTACGAGAGAAGATATCACTCCTAATTCATCGGTCATGCATGCTCTTTTGTGATAAATAACTCATTTAAATCTTACGGTACAAATAATTAATTTGAGAAAATAGTGACGCAATGATTTTCAGGGTTAGGATAAAGGGAAATGTAAATGAGGGTTTTTTTTACATACGCTGAATTTTAAACGAGCAATTCTTCGCGAGAAAGAACGTTCAAGTGGGAGTACAGCGCTCCCGTAAGGAAGCTCCGTTGCAAATCAAAAGCTCAAGAAAAAATCTTTACCCGTTAATGCTGAAGAGAAAATTATTTTTAAACGCAAAGTGTGGACATTTCTATGGTTTGATTTGAAAACTAAGGATTTTTAACCAGGTTTCTGAGCCTATTGTTTCACTTTTTTATGCAACTGACGTCATTTGGCTTCAACTATAGTATTGATTTCTATTGTATGCCATTGTTCTTGAACTTATCAGAAATTTGTTCCCCGGAGCATATCTACGAAGTGTATGATCGTGATTTATCTATTGCTTTATTGATTTATGATTCAGTGATACGGGTGTGGTCACTGTCTCAAGATAATTCCTAACAGACCAGATTGTGTGCGGGTTTGAGACAAACGCGGACCTTTGATCCTTGGAAAAATCTATGGGCTGATGAGGTGCCAGGTGCGTGTTCGCGTCGGCCCTGTTTTTTTGTCAAAATTTTCACATTTATTTCCTTCATTTCTCTTGTCTACCTCTCTAGAATTTCTTTGGTTCAATTTCGCATTAATTTGATAAAAAATCAAAAATATGTGTAGTACCATACGTTTATCATACATCATCGTGGTTTTATGGACATTGCGAAGTCTATCAGATTTTTTTACAGTCGAAAAAACAATTTTTTCTCCGTAGAGCAACATCGCTTTGGGAGCAATAATAGATATCGTGATTTACAAGCGTAATTTTTTTTGCAATAAATCGAGAGGAAAATTTATTTGATCGTATAATATTATATTTGGCAGCTTTCATGAAAGTAACGGTTCTTTCGTACGTTGAAGAGCCCTTCGATCATGTGCGTAAAAAATACGCCCACTAACCCGGCAGTAGTCAAGGGTGTCCCAGGCACCCCAGCCTCATATTTTAGCAATTTTTTCTCGCAGTTCTGATTGCAGTGATCCATAATTTCCTCTAGCTGAGTTTTTAAGCTTTCTAAAGGCACCTGTGAAATATGATTACAAAGTCTCCGCAAGGTTTTACAAAAAATAACCTTTGTGAAAGCTCTGCAGAATGGGGTGCGCTAGACACCCCACGCGACCTTTCTCGTTACAGTTTGCCTCCTAATATTTTTAGCTACCGTAAATGTGTTTCAATCATTTACATTAGATTTGAAATCAAATCTTTCTGAAACTTACCATGAAAGTTGTCTTATTAAGTTTACATGCATAAATATTTACATATTGGTAGTTTTTTGTGTCTAAATTCGTGTAAACAAAGACAAAGTTAGCAATATCTAATAATATTGCAGTGAATTTTCTTGTTGGTTTACCACGAACGATAGATCTTATAATACTTACAACGCGTGAATTCAATGCATTATAGATTTATGCAGTCTTTCTTGAAAAAGCTGTGATACTTTGTTTGACCTTTGATTCGAAATTTGGAGTCGGAAATTCTGACGCTAACCTGCGTAGAAATTGATGCGTAAAACCAGCGTAGAGAGTTGATTTTTTGAAGACTTCGTTCAGTAAGGTAAATGCAGTACTTATTCACTTGCATAATTTTTTTAAATTTTCCGTCAAATCACCATTGAAGGTCGGACTGTGAAAAAGTGGATGTAATACTTACATCCAATTTTCCAATCTACACTAGATGTCAGCTCCTCTTATGAAAAAGAAAGAGCCGAGATACTTCATCTTTTGAATGAATCTTCGGAGGAGGGAGTGATTGATTCCGACAAAAATTCTGATGTGGAAGTAGGTCAGTGTTCTATTTCTGAGCATGACACTGACAGTGAACTACAGTGCAGTGACGTTGAAATTTTGGAAAAGGGAATGGACATAATGTATGCTGGGGAGGAATATCGAATACGCAGGGGACAAGAGAAAGCGTCAGAAAATCAAAATGTAACATTGTTACCTAGAGTATTTTAGTCACTGGCAACGAAAGCTGGTTCCAATAGATTGTTTTTGTGCGATGTTTGATGAAATAATTATAGAAAATATTGCAAATTGTACAAATATTCAGATTGAGAAAGCTGGTGATAATTATTCTCGTAAAAGATATGCTAATGAAACAGATATGCAAGAAATTGAATTCATGATTGGTATTTTAAATTTTCCCGGGGAAAGTAAAACTGGAACACAGAATTTATTAGACTTGTGGAATCCTAGTGGATCAGTTCTGGAAGTGCGCTATTCTTTCGTGAGCCAAAACAGATTTCTCGATTTCATTCGATGTCATCGTTTTTCGTCAGTTTAGAGAAGAGAGAACAAAGAGAGACCGATTTGCATCAATTGGGAATACATTTGAATTTTTTGTCGGTAGTAGGTACACACCAGCATTTGAGAACTGGCTCATGTTCAACAGTTGATGAGAAATTGGTTCCTTTTCGCTGAAGATCCCCATTTAGGCAATATTTATCTTCCAAACCCGTAATAAGGCATCAAAATTTTTTCCCTAGTATATTTGAGTAGGTAGGCGGCTTGCGGGGCAGTATGTAGATATAGATGTACTTAATGCAAATAGATTTCGATGTAGAAATTTTGTTAATAAATGAATACTACCATATGTGATGAGTAACGGTCGTAGATAGATCCTTGGCTAATCATGCTGTTTAAAAATATTTTCTTAAAAAATTAAAAGTTAATTAAATAGTCGTAAAATCATGAGTATAGCAAAAATTAAGTATACAGAAGATATGTCGAGATGTAATCCATTGAAAAAATAAACATTTTTATAAAGAGTTTTGAAGTGTTTATGAGCGGGGTATTAGGGACACCCCACGCGACTATTTACGTTGGGAAAATGGGCGCGACTACCGCCGCGTTAATACACCTCACCTTTTGGTGAAGTAGGGCTCAGCAATAACGCAAAATAATGAGCTCACCATTTTTACTTTCACCCGAGAAATCAATGGCGTGGCTTTGAGCTAGTTGTTTCGCGTTGCGCTACCGCTAAGGAATCAGCTTCCATGCTGAGACCAATAATTTACCCTAGCTACGAATCTGCTGTTGACATGATCAAATTGTGGATCAACGGAAATTAAAAGGAAATCTTAAGGGATATACAACCGGTATTGACGATCGTGCAACTTTCACGCGAAGGGCTGTAGGATATATGTTTATAATTACCTTGTAACCAGCGAGGTAATATGAGTAGCAACTCACCGGAAGCCATTTGACCATTCTTATCACTGCATGAAACACCTTGCTTGGTAAAACCCAGCCTATGATTCCCATTGGATGACGATGGCTTGGTGTTGCAACTGGTAGCAAACCTGACCGAAAATTAGGAGGTCCGGGTTTGAATGCCGGATAAGCCATAGATTTTGTTTCCTGGTGAATTTCACCCTTGGTGTATATCCTTTTGACCATTGGCGGCTCAAAAGTGGAGGCCTTCCCGAAACCTCCTCTCCATCACGTGTGGCCCAAGTGGACGGCGGCGTCGCAATCCTGAATCATCTTCTGGCTCCCTTCTTCATCTCTTTAGCCACCTTTTGTCCGCCTCCAACGGCTTAGCACGTGACATTCAGGCTCAAAAGCAAAAAAAAACTACGTTAAAACTTGGAACTGGGGGAGAAAGGTCTTTCCAACCAATCCCCGGCGGTAGCGACAAAGCGGGGTCGCCGAAGGATTTAATCCCCTTCATTTTTTCGTCGAAAAAATGATTCCGCATGAAACCAGAAATTGGGCATTTATTGAGCGAATTCGGAAATTAAGTTTTCCTTGTAAATTTGGCGATGGTGACTTTAATCCGAATTCCGAAGGAAGAGGCTCTGCGAAAATCATCCCATAAGTTGTGCAATGACCCATCCTCGAAGGTTTCAACGAAAGCCATTAACAGATGAACTGGTAATTAGTGAGTAAGCGGGTGGTTCAGCCAAGTAAGTTAAGCGTTCTGGAGACTTCACTGAATAGAATAAGAAATAGAAAAAGAATGGGTCTCGAAATACGTAAATTGATGGAAAAAAGTATCGGCGAGGTCCGTGACCCATTCATAGAAAAATTGGGCAGAATATAATGGCCTGGGTACATAGATGAGCTGGAAGACGTAACACTGATCCCAGTCCAATACAGACTCTCCATCTGACTTAATGCAGATATTAAAGACTTACACTACTTACTTGCTTAGCAATAGAAAATTTTCACTTAATTTACGAATGTCTCTCATGGCACCTCAAGTCATTCATTGCAATTTAAAGATATATGTAGATACATATATTTTTTGATGAAATGCAATTTAAAATGTAATCATTGCATTGTAAATCATGCATTTACATAACATTGTCTCTAATGAAATGTTAATAGTAGTGGAATATTAAGAAGATTTAACTAAATTTAAAGAAAAAGAAGTTAAAAAAGTAACTGAGCAAAACGTATGGGCTTAATAGATGACTTTATTTAATAAATGGGACAAAACAAAAAAAAACTACTTGGTTAAAATCGAAACAAGGGATAGCATAAAATGAAACTCATATTTACTGCTAGTCAGTTTATTGAACATGTGTCAACAGACATACAAACGGGCTTAGGATCAAACTAGAACTTAGAGACACAGATTCTCTTCAGGAATATTTCACGATGAAATGGTTTGAAACAAAAGAAAAAAACCCTTCCTGCAAAAACAAGGGATAAATAAAATGGTGACACAGATTTATAGCTAGTATTGGAAACGTACAATAGAAACTTAAATTAAGTAATTTCAGTCTTAGGAACAGATTTAAAATTTACGAACAGAAAAATAAAAAGTAGTGTGAAAATTAAAACAACGGGGTAAAAAAATGGAAACACAGATTTACAGATATAATCGTTAACAAAATATAAACTGATATTATTTACAAACAGTCTTGGGATCACACTAGGAAAACAAATTTTTTGGAGCTCTTCATGATTTGTCACCTGTTGTGAACATCCTATTTGCACTTTTTCGTAAGAGTCTGTACTTCCTCTTGTATGGAACTAACTATAAGACGTAAATGTAATACATTTAATAAACCATACAGTGTAATGGCTAAAAATAACTTTCAACAATTTTTTTATTTATAATCGAAGCACATTGTGTTTTATATCACTCTTCATAGTTATTTTAGCACTTTACAGATATTTTATTTTGATTGAGATGTTATTAGAAAGTAAAAAAAGCCCGTGCGTCACCCTAAGGTATGCAGACTGTAAGCTACTGCACTTAAAATGACGAAAACACATTTTAGACCAAAAAACGGGCGATGAAAAGGAAAAATTAAACGTTAAATGAATTTGAAACAAAATATTTTCGAATTCCAGGTTGAAGAAAAATTTCATCAATAATTCACGAATAATTTCCAATTTTACCGGTCGCTGGGCAACCTGTTCAAGTAGTAGTAATAGCAGTCATACGCAGCAAATCATGGAGGCATTACAGGGGAAGACACGAAAGGTAGCTTGTCGAAGATCATCATATCCAAAACAAATTAAAAAAAAAATACTCGATCCATGCGAAAAAGTATTCCATGGAGTATCTCCCTAAATTTTATACTGTTTTATGGTCGCGGGTTTGCTTCTGGGAGGCTAATGTAATTGAAAATTCACTTCTTACATTCCGCACTAACTTTTTATTCCCGACCGTGGTTTTGATAATAAAATGCCATTATCAAGGTAAATATATTATACTGTTTACAAATGGCATCCTGATATTGATAATTTTATAGTATTGTCGAAACCATGGTCGTGAATGAGTTCTTTGTGTTGATTGAAGAAAGTGAATTTTTATTTTCTACTCGTATTTGGAAATTTAAACAATAATGCATTGAATAAAACGATATCATATATTTGGCAAACTGCATAGACATTAGAGTAATTCGTCATGTGCTAAGCCTATGATGAATCGTGTAGAAATTCATTCGTTTCCCATAGGGTAATGGACTTCGAAATGGCAAGAGAAGATACGATTTATTTGGGATGTAAGGAATAGTACTTGGTATTTGTGTATCAGGAATAGTTTGAAGCCAAATCACGCGTTTCGAAATATGAGAATATGTACGCAGAAAACAATCGCTAGAACTCTCTTCGAGTATGTATCTATTCATAATCACAAAATTTCCTAGGATGAAGAAAATGAAAAAGATGAAACATGTGGAGGCAACTTCAAAGGAAATGGCAATGGAACTTACTTATGCAGCATGCGCAAAGGCTCCGACAGGTGGCGTCGGTGCAATGAACTTGAGAATGGCAAAAGAAGATACCATGACTTGAAGGAGATAAATAGAAGGTGCGTCTAGATATTTTGCAAACAGCGGCAGTGTCTCCTTCAAGGGTTACAGGAAGTTGGGAACGAAAGATACGCGACGGGCCATATCATCCCAGAGACATGTTTCTCGAGTGCCATGCCGCATCTGCAGAGAACCTTCGGAGTCTCAGATCAGTGGTTTTGTTTTTGACGCTGCGGAGGGGTAGTGTCGGAGGGTATGAGCGTGGATTGGGGGGGGCAATTAGGGAAGGTCGTGAACCCCCCCCCCGCGTGTGAAAAGCGACGAAAGCCAAGGCGCTGCCTTTGCTTACATCCGCCCAGAGGCGTGACTTCGAAAGGGGAACGAGTGTTTGTTCATGCAAGCAGAGGGTCCTCCACCCTCCCTAGCTAATTCCAAAAGGCCTAATGCATGGCGAACAGTCAGTAATAAAATGAAGGAGCAAGCTCTGTTCCTCGATAATATGCCGCTGGTTAGTTAATTTTAGCAGGCACGTCGTTTTTTTAAACTAAAGTGTAGTTTTTTAAACATCGTCATCATGGATCAAGAATCGTAAGGTTTATTTGACGCATATATTCACTTAATTTTCCAAACAGCCATCCTTTTACACGTAGTTATTTCTTCTCCATAACACCCTTCTCTACCTGCTACATATATTTTATTCGAGGTCTTCCTTTCCCGTTCATGCCATCTACTAATCCCTTTACAGTTGTCTTCAGCGGGCCATCATGGATCATCACATCGCCGATTTAGTGGTTCTTTCGTCATCTTAAAAATTTTCACGAGGATTCTCTTCTCAGGTCATTGCTTTGTGACATTAATTTGTTTTGATCATGGCGGAGTTAATGTAATCGAAAGGTCAATGCAACACCACCTTTCATTATTCAACCTGTCAATTTAAATGTGGTGTTGATTTGATCTGATGACATCTTCCATACCTCACTGTCGTTGAAAGGCATAGTTCAGATTTTAATTGTGACGCATTGTTTACTGATATAATAATTTTAAATGGCTTTTATAGCGAGTGTGAGGTGTTATGGATGCAACTATAAATGTATTGCTCATCGTATGATATGCATATCCCATAAATTTGAACGTGATTTTTCTCCATTATTTTGCTAGCATCTGTTTGATCTTAACTAAAAATTATGGTTCTTACCCGTAGTTCAGTACCCTCTTGGAAAGACCACTTAATAAATGAATATATGCATAGCGAATATATATTTTTAGCATATCGGTTGAGTTGCAATTGCAAGCGTCAGTAATTCTGATATAGTATCTCATGGAACGCCCAATTATTTGTATATTTCGTCAAATTTATGGACGTTCTGACGACAAATCTCGACGAACTTGGGTGCTGACCACTCTCTCGTTAATGAGTGAGGCTTGGTTTAAGGCCTTAGGTTGGCGGAGGTCGAAGAGGAGAGTGAACAGTGGCTAAAGATCAGGAACACGTAGGGGCTATCGAACAGATACAAAGGAGAGAGAAATAAATGGAAATGAGGGGAGAAGTGAGGAGAAGAGCTGACTGAGATGGCTCAGTTTACCAGGAAAGAGGGCCGAAGAATGAGAAAGAGAAGAGGACGACGATGGAGGGAAAATATGGCATTGAAATCGAAGATTGTTTTTGGAGGATCCAATCGAAAGGTAAGGTTATTTGTGGAGTGAGGGGGTGAAGGGAGTTGGCATTTTCCAAATGCAATCGAAAGGCGAAGAGTGGAGATGGGATTGGCTGATGTTCGGAGCGATGCCCTTGTAATGCCCTTGAAATGCCTGAGGCACACCACCCAAGCCAGGAGGTGGGGTGGCCGGAGCCACCACACAACACCAACACAATCTCGCCGGAATAAGAAACAGACAATACAAAAGGAGGAGCATGAACTTACAATAGACATGAGGGATTACATAAATGAGGTAATAATCTTTGCCGGCAGCACAGAGAGAGCGCAGTAACAATGGTGGAGGGGAGAGTGCTTAGAAGAGGGGAAGGCAATGAAGACAGGTGAGGGTAACTTCGGGTCTATGGACTCTAAAGATGAGGTTGAAGTCGCGCAAATCAGTGAAAATGTCATTAAGTTGTATTTGAATCGGGAAAGAACCATAGTTGGGATAATGCTACGATAAATTCCCACGTCTGAAGATAAATCATCTGCTTAAATGCGAATTAAAAATGACAGGTATTTGGAAAAGGTTAATTTTCAGCCGGGGGATGATGGCGCATAAGACCCGCCAATAATGGAAGGAAAGACAACCGATACCAATAAATATAATTCCAATGCAATCATTATGATCTATGAATGGATAGGAGTACAACGAGTAAATGAGCGCTATTTCTTCTGGGTGGATATTTTGCCTCTAAGAGAAGGTGATTGTAATGGCGATTCTCTTGGTTCACAGTCTGTGATGAACTGCGGCGGCTATAATTCTATGAAAGTGCTTAAAAATGGTATATATTTTTGGAGTTTATAGATTAAAAAAAAATTGTCGTCGTTAACTCATGAACCAACGATTACCAAAATATATGTCTATTCCTCCATTATTTGAAAAGAAAAAAGATTAAAATTTAGCATATCAATTTTGATACTAATAAATACTGAAGATGATCAACCTCAGATTCTAGTGGCATCAGTACCGTACTCAAGTCAGAATCTCATAACAGCCAGCTGCGGTAGGATAG
This sequence comes from Ischnura elegans, assembly GCF_921293095.1. Lineage (NCBI taxonomy): Eukaryota > Metazoa > Arthropoda > Insecta > Odonata > Coenagrionidae > Ischnura > Ischnura elegans. The sequence goes on from NC_060259.1 coordinate 101,644,784, forward strand.
AGATGAGTAATTTATGCAACTAACTCTTGTAACAGTTTAGTTACACCATTTATAAATCAAGAGCGCTCTGCACTGATTTAAATAACTTTTGTCTCATTGTAATAAATTAAGGTAAAAAAAGCAATAAACCTGCAAAAATTAGAGTTAAAATGGCTTGTCAGAGAGACATTTTATTTACTCAATCTACATAAGATAGATCGGGGCACCTTATCGCGGATTTCTTTCGATGAATTTTCTTATTTTTATGTTTTTAACTTTAGGAATTAGACATCGTGGTCTTATAAAGCAGTTAATAAAGTAAAAATTTTATCCATTCACCTTTTAGACTATTTGTGCTATTTACCGTTAAAAAATCTTTAAAGGACCTAATATGTTGCGTAAAATTACCCCTTTCTTGCGGCAAGTTTACCCTTGCTTTACTACACCTTAAAATCTCGTGAGAATAGCTCTTTGGGAGCAGATTTAATATGCCATGTGTGGCGCGCTGGTTATAACTCGGTTCGGTATAAGTGAACTGCGTAAACGTGCCCCAGTTTACCCTTCACATTCAGCTTTATTCCCTTGACTTAAGTACCTCCCGATATACAGCAGATTTTGTTTTGTTATCAGGCGCAAGAAAAAATAACGTGGATGTTTTTCCAACAAGTGAACATGCCACATATATTTGGCCATAAGAAAAACATAGGTTTTCTATATACAGACCAAAACACTCAACTTGTGATTTGTTATTCGTCATCGCGAATGCAACACGAATTGGAAATTGAATTACTTTAAACTCCTAAGGTATATCAGTTGGGGTCATGGGAATTATCGAAATGAGAACATTATCTTTGAACGCGTGAATCACATGGATTATTACTTTTGTATCTCACCAAACGCGTTTCATGTCATACTTTTGGTAGGTTCACGTTTCGAAGCATCATAACCATCACGACGGTCGGAGGTGAAAAATTTCCACGTGTTTTCGGCCTTCATTCCATCAAGAACGGACAAAATTGGCTATGAAAAACAAAGAAAAACATACAAAAGAGATACAATAACTGACAGACGTTTCAACGGGGTGACCCGCTATCTTTGGTGCCGAAGGTGAACTGCCAGTTGTTATTACATATATATTGTTACATATATTAGGAACTAACTAATTTCCGAGCTCAATACATTATTTCATATTCCATAAAATAATTTAGAGTTCTTTCTCTCATTGGATGGTGTGCATAGTTGCGGTAACTATTTTCGCAGTCCTCCTGTTTCTGGCGGTACGGTAGATAAAGGTATCAGGGCTAAAGCAATCCACGAATGCGGAAACAGCATCTCTGGAGCGCAGATCATGAATGCAAGATCAGCGGTCGTGAATGCAGACGCGGCCATTTACATCCGTGAGCACGATTCCCTAAAATGCTCGTTCGAGTCTTATGCGAGCGAGGTCATTGGGGAAGTTACGAAAAAAAGAAGCATACCTTTATCACTGACGCGAGGCAAAATACGAGTATCTTCGCGGCACCCCCACCGCTAGATTGTCAATAAAGTAAGTGACTCATGTGGCGGGGAATGAGGCGAGCGCCCTCACGGACGGCAGCGTGGAATGGAGGAGAGGGGAAGGGGGTTGGGAGCGGGGAGAGGGAGGGGAAGGGGGTTGGGAGCGGGGGGAGAGGGAGGGGAAGGGGGTTGGGAGCGGGGGGAGAGAGGGGCAGGGGGTAGCAGATTGTGAAGAAATATGAATCGTTGGCTGAGGCTTTGGCGAGATTGGAGAAGTCCTTCTGTCTCACCCCCTCTCACTCTCGCAAATTCCCCCGCCCCCTCCCCGTAGCACCTTTTCCCGCCCGTATCGGAGCTCAAGTGAGAATCTTTGGCTTGCAATCGACGAGGCTAAAGCTCCCGCTCAACTACGACGATTAGTGATAAAATGTTTATTAGCTCTATTAACCACTTCCTGTTCCTTACTTCCTTCACATACTCTGAAATGATGGTGCGTAAAACACAACGTTAAAATGTATACGAGTGCAAACATATAATAAAAATATAAACAATTTTGAACATTATATTGTTATATATTATATGTAAAAAATTATTTTTATGAGTACTGTTTCCTCATCGATGTTTGTGACAGGATTTTCCTGTTTTCATCCTCCATTGTGCAAAGCAATGATTTGTATCCGCAAGGAACAAAATATGAAGGATTTGTGCACAAGATTCTCAAATCAGAGGTTTGGCTTAAATTCAATGGTGGCTTCACAAAAGAGCATACAGGCAGTTATATTGGGAGTTTAAATCCTGAAGCTCTAAAAAAGGCATGGGATATTCCGCTTTTTTAATAATTGAACCTGAGGTAATGACCATTGATTTCGTTGCATAAGAGCTATCTGAGTGAGTTGCTGACCGCACTTGATTTCGAAGGGAGCAACTCAGGTTTTGGTCATTTTGCGCTCTTATTAAGGGCCTTAATTTTGCCCTCACTGTGAACACTGCGATGAGTTAATGCTGAGGTAAAAAGGATGTTAAAAATTTTAAGACATAAATCTACTCGTAAAGATCAAGTGCTTTTATATTTCATTTTAATCTCTATGACAGAGATGCATTATGCAGATGCATTATGAGATACATTATGTCATAAATGTTCGTTGCACACGGCACGCTGTAGGTAGATTTATTAATTATATACACTGTGGAAAGTTATTACAGATTCCGGCTGGAAGCTATCAATCCACACTCTACTACGTAAATATAAAATTCAAGTACTATACTAATAAAAATGGAATAAAATTTTTACTCAGTTTAACAAGAGATGTGGGCCTTAAAACGGTATATCCGCCTAGCATTGGTTTATAACTCAAAGTGAAAATAATATGCTCATTGATTATAAATGAACAAATTTCATCCCTATACTTATAATAGAAAAAGGGATTCATTGAGGAACTTCTCGAAAGATATGTCGCGGGAATTAGAATTTAAAGGAAATCGGCGATTTTGATTTTTTTCTCGAGTCCAATAAATCAACGCAGACGCAAAACTTGATCCTTAGTATGAGTAAATATATAATTTCCTATAAATTCACCTTAGCCCAACTGCTTAGAATGTGCAGTAAACAAATTGTTTTGCTTATTCAAGCATCTTACTATCATTGATTTCGGCTTGATTGTCGTTTTCTTCAAACCAAAATAATAAATACTAACATATATTAAGTATAGAATAAATAACTAAATTTCATTCTTACATTTTTTATAAAATAAGGAAGTCTTCGTGGAAAATTTCTAAAGGCATATATACTGCTTGTATTAGAATTTGAATAAAAATCATTTTATATAAACAATTTTTTACCATTATTTTTAATATAAACTATTTACCATTTTTTATGATGACAGAATAATTTACTACTTCAATCGCAATTAATGAAAATGCAAAAAAATATGAAAAATTTATCCCTTTGGGCAATTAAGTGGAGAGCTGAGTCAAACGAATTCCTGGACCGATGAATCATGTTGATGGATGGATCAACTTTTTATTCCTCTGATTTTATGTACGAGCCTAAAATTTAAGATCGAGCCCCGATATGCTCCAAATGCATGATGGTTTGAATTATCCCATGATGATGAGGCAATTCAATGGGTAATACGTTTGGTTGCCGCGTTTTGCGTCCCGACTGTAAATGTGAGGTAATGGACTGCTTTGATTAGAAGTCCTTCATAATGTCACAATTTAGCGTCATAGGCCTTATGCATAAAAAAGCGGGCTAATGCATGTAAAATCTTGAATGGGTAGAGTGAGTGTATTCCACTAACGACTAACACAATGCACTGCAGGATGGGTATGATGCTCTAATCCGGAAGGGTCAGTGTAATTGATGAGAAACCTTTGCGAGGCCGACTCACTTTTCTCTAGTTGGCCGTGGCAGGCATCCAAACACTTTCCGACTCCGTTTATAGTTAACGGCTGACATTGAGGTCACGCGTAGAGTAAGAAAGTGCGTAGGGATGATTATCGTCATGGAGAAATGAATAAACTGGCTGGTTAGGGCGGAAAAATGGTTCATCGGAATGTCTTTAGAACGCTCTTGCATATATCACATAATGATCGTGAAAGTAAACGGATTAATCTCAGAAAAATAATTGAAAAAGGTGAAATGCTGGAATTTGTCTAGGCTATATATATATATATATATCTGAGGTTTGAATTTTATCAGACGAATATGATATTTATTACAAAAAAAAAGAAAAAGACTTTTCTTTTATGTAATAAATTACTTTTTAATAAATTTGTAGGAAATTACTTTTCAAGGAAATTATTATTTTTGATCATTATAAAAGCTGCATTTACACAAATCCCTTCTTTCAATTACTAATCGTAAAATGCTAATTTCAGTACTTGTTTTCCCCTCATTTGATTACTGAGCCTTGGGACTTGGAATTGCGGAATAAACTCTTGCGCTAGATTTCTCCTTGACCTTCGTAAAAATTTGTCATGGCTGATAACCTCTTCTCGTAGGAAATATTTACGCGGGTCATTTATTTTCACTCTCTTTAATACTGAATACCAAGCTTATTTTCTTCTATGCTTAATACAAAATCAGCCTCTGATTCTAAAAAAAACACAATTGACCCTTCCCACCTCCTGTGTCCTCGGACGAATACTTATCTCAATTCTTTTTTCATATCTAGTTCTAATCTCTAGAATTCCTTGCCGTCATTCGTAAAAGGTTCATCGTCTCTATCCATATTCAAAGGAAAGATTTTTATTTATTACCTCAGAGATTACTTACGTATATAAATAATATTTATTTTATGGTGTGCAATCTCAAGTCATCTGAAGATTTTTTTCTGATTTTACTCCTCCTTTTGTTCAATTCTGTTTGTACCTGAGGTAATTTTTTACTTCGATTCATTGTTTTTTATTTTTTTTTGGAAATAGTAATGCGTCAGGTGAATTTATTTTTATGGTGTAAATTATATTTGAACGTTATAAATTATTTTTTTATTTTTTTGTTTTTTGTGTAAATATTGTTGTATTTTGTATCTTGTATATGCTCGGGGATACAAGAGCATAAATAAGAGTTCATTCATTAATTCAGAGTGGAGAAAATCATTTCCAAATGAAACATAAATACCCTCACATTAGCTATTAACCGAGACTATCGATATACACCCAATCTATTAGGAACTTGGTACATACTTAAGTATTTATCCATGTATAAATCCCCTTAATCTTGTGTATTTATTCAGCTCTCATCTCTAATATTTCCTCTGAAATTGATTAGTGTGAATGGTCAAGCATGTACATCCATCTGTTCCTTCACTCATGCCAAAACATAATTTCTCGATAGCAATTTTTGAAGGCCATGGAATAATATCTATCCTTTGTAAATACCGTTGTATATAAGAAGGAATTTTCCCATTTATTTATGCCCTAACCATGGGTATTCCTCAGGTCCACATCACAAGCATTAGCTCTGAGATTGACGCGAGCGGGTGGCCACCTCGGTACATCCGCACTCGTCTGACCCAAGGCAGGCGGCAGCAACGGCAGCGGGGGTGAGGCGGGAGGAAGGTTGAGGGAGCTTGTTTGGAGCCGCTCCGCGGATGATGGAAGCCGCTCCATTTCCCTCGAACTCCCGCCACCGAGCGAGGTGTCGTGGAGGAGATATGCCCGCGGACTCCGCGCGGAGCACATAACTCTGCTCGAAGCCAACTCGCCACCCGCGCCCCTCCCCACTCCGAATCACAGGCACGCCGTCTTCGCTTCGCTCCTCGCACGTTCACCGACTTTCATCTCGCTCTCCTTTCCTTCCCCTTCTCATCTCATCGCAGAGACCCGCTTATTCGCTTTTCTCTTTTTCTCTCTTCACTTTTTATCTCATCTCCCCCCCACCCAAGATACCGTCCGAGCGTCTCATCCTCGTCTTCCTGTCTGCCCCACTATTGGAACCGCTCGTAAAAATCCCGCTCTCCTCACACCCCTCTCTCGCCGTAAAAAATAAATGAAACGCCCACACACGAGCAGCGCCGATCGCCGCCGTTTAGGTACCAGTCCAGACTGCCCCATTCAACCTTCACACCATTGCCCCATTATACCCTCCCACCATCGCCCCATTAACCGTCGCCAAAACCACGTGGGGACGTGTGTGTCTCTGAGACTTCTGGCGGTATTTCCCACACCAGCGGCGGGCTTTTTTTCAACAGAAAGTCGAGAAATTGCGCGCAGAAGAGGAGACAAGTAAGTTCCTATGCCGTTTGTCAGGTTCGTGGTAAGCGTTAGGAGGGCATTCATGAGGGGCAACGCTGTTTCCGAGGTCTTGAATGCAAGGACGGCAGCGTGGAGTGAGAGGTATGATAATGTCCTCAAAAAATAAACTCCTCAAAAATTTCTCCCCCCCCCCAGCATTCACTCTGAAACCTGAGGCTTCGAATATTACATGAAAATAGCATTGGTCACTTGGACGAAGGCAATGCCGAGCCGTGCGCTGCTAACGATGGGAGACATGATGGACGGGTGTCGGTCGAGGGGGTTCTCATGCCCAAGTTATTCCATCCTTGATATGCGCCAGGAAATCAGTGCAGGCAATCACTATACATTAGTGGATATTAATCGAATAAATGTTAGTAGCGAATCGATGCTCAAATATAAATAATAGTAAAAAATCGTCATTCGTCACGTAAAAGATATAAATCGTTAAGGAGGGATATAAAAATGAATTATGATGCCATCCTTCAGAAATTTCCCAAAATCTAGACAAAATCAGAGACGTCCAAGCCGAGTGTGCAGAAGAAGTGAATAAAACCTCAGGGAGCGTTCGCATTGATTGTCAGAGAGTGATTGCACACGAAATTGGCAGTACTGATGTACAGAATGCAGCTTTGTGGCGGTTTTTACACATAGCACCTAAAATCTATTATATATATGCATAGCATGTGTATAATGTCTTGGATATTTTAAATATCAACCAGATGTCTGGAATATGTTTTTATGAGCGGAGACTGTTATTGTAAAGCTAAAAGGAAATTGTATGCTGATTTGGAACTTCAAATTTGGAATCGGAGGAGGAAGTCCCCTTTAGGAAGAGGCGAAAGCCAGAGAGGCTCCAACATCAGGGAGAATCCCCAGAAGACACCCTAGCCCCACCTGTCAGTTGAAAAATAAAATGTTGTCATACCGAAACATATTATATTCAGGTCATTCATAGTAATTTTTCCTAGTGGGTCCAATTTGAATATGAATTTCTAGAAAGTATCTGGTTAAGATATCTTCTTGATATAGGGAAAGCGGACATTCAGATATCTACAATTTGTCTAGAAGATTACCACAAGTTATTGCAATATATTTTCTAGATATTAGCTAAAGACAATCTAGATATTTTATAGACATTTTGTGGATATTTTGTGCTATGAAGGTGCAACGATTTCTTAAGAGGACGTATGCCTCCCTCATGGCTGGTCGTATTTTGTCTTGTTTTTAATGGAAAATCAATAGATTAAAACACCCGTTGCCATCGCGAAATTCTCAGGAGATAAAGAGTGGAACCTTGCCAGTATTTACGTTTCAAAAATATGAAAATTCGACCTCGGTGAGTATATAAAAACCGGCAGGTCAGAATGTTTACAGCGCATTTATTGCAAAAACAAATTACTTCACGGAAAAATCGCAAACAGAAATTGATGAGAGGCAAACAGATTATTTCACCAGGACGTTATCCACAAATATTGTAGAAGCCAGCTAATTGGTAATTATAAGTAATATCAGCTCGCGATTTTGGCGAGAATAACTCAGCCTTTCTCGTCTGTTTCGGTTAAAGACGCCTGTATGCATTCTACAGAAACAAGGCAACATCGTTAATGTATCAGCAATCGTTGTTGTCGAGAAGAGTGCGGTAGGCTCAAGTTGAGGCCATCCATTCTCCTCTCCAGAGCAGCAGTGTGATTCTTGTTCATGACTCATTGTGATCGTGGCTCGTGGCCCATTGTACTATATATTTCACTCCACTTTGGGCAGACCCAACGTAAGAAAAGCGGGCGGGGGAGAGAGAGAGAGAGAGTCGGAGGGTTAGCATGGAGGGAGTAGAGCGGGAGAGACGAAAGACTGCGGAATAGGGTAGTTTCCTTCATCAAAGAAAACGGAAGGCATTTATTGCGATTCGTTACCCACCATTGGTGTATTCATAATATTCAAATTATTTGATATATAAACGTACTGAGGCCCAAATATTATGTTCTCCGCGTCGCTCATAAAGATACATTTTCCATTGCTCAAACAATGTAAGTAAGTCTAGCGCGCATCCTCCGAGTCGCCTGCGGCTCCCAACCTAATGCGTTTAACGTCTGAGAAACGCTTTCTGCACACCCGTAGCAGTATTTGAGTGCGAAATAGCACCTATCTATCTCGTTCGAGAATATTCTCACAATACGCTTGACTAATTCTAACTTCTTCACTTTATCTGTCGCCTTTATGTTGAAACTATCCACTGCACAGACATGGGGATAGATGAACGACCTTCGCAAGAAATGTAGCGCCATAGATCATTTATGTATATAATGAAAAAATCTTGTCTAGTCTAGTAATAATAAATAAATAGGACCTTTTGATTAAGTCGCACAGTTTTCTCTGTTTATTAAGAATCACAACATCGTTGTTGCACCAGCAAGGTTTTTTTTTACCATCAAAATTCAAGTTGTAAGGAATTAATTAGTTGTTTCGTTGGCGTAGAATTTCTAAGAAGTATTTCCAAGATGTGTCAGAGATTTTATTATCTGCTTTAGCAACAAAGTTCGTGTACGATTTATTGAGCTTCTCGCCAAATTTAATAACGTCGGACGTATCAAATAAATAAATATTCCGTTTTGGTTTTACAAATGGTTCTACTCCAATTTTTAAGGTAGCAAAAATTGTGATCATTCAAACCGCCAATAACATTGATTTATTTTATCAACTTATGATGGCTTACAGCTAAAAAGCCTAATGTTTTATTTCCTATCATAGACTAGACTAGTCAACTACTTGATTAAGTGAGTGAATTACTAGTGCGTTAAGAACGATCACGCTAATTTCCCTTTTCGTTTAATTCGATTTTCAGCGTAAGAATCCCAATGGGTTTCTCACGATGGAATGAATGATTAAAATTTATCCTAATAATTATAACATCTTCGATGTCTCTCAGAAGTAAATGCAGATATTTGATTTTCTAATTGGTAAATAATATCAACTTCAGAATTTGGAGGTCTATAAAGAGCGAACATGTATGCTCCTTTTTTTCGTTGTTTAATTGTTGACCTTTCTTTTTATTAATATGATAACCAATATATATTTTATTTTTATTGGACACTTACTATTTTATTCCCGGTAATTTTGTGCGCGATGCGGTGTAAATGTTATTTAACTGATAGAAAAACTCCGCTTCCAGTCCTATAGCGTCGATCCCATCTGTAACTTTTATGTCTTGGAGCAAAAGCTTCGCTTTGACTTATAAATCATCTGTAATCCAACTCTCTGTACCTATAGCCATGCCTGCGTCCTGAAATTTATGCTCAATTTTTGCGCTATTGTTTTTAATGCTACGGCAATTAACTACGACAAACTTGATGTCATATTTTGTAGATTGACTTTCGGTTCATTCTTTTCCACGCTAATGTCCTAGATGGGCGAATTACATTGGAAGTGATTATTGAATTGATTTTTTCCGGCATTACCGCATCTAAGTTAATTTTATGTTAAAAGTTTCGTAATGCAGATTACCTCGGAAGCTACTTCTAGTTAAATAACTTCTGTCGTTTACAAAATTCAGTACTAACTTTTTCTTGAGTCATCTGCATAGATTTTGTGATGTTCAGGCTTTCTATTTTAAAAAGTAAAAAAGTACGATATTCTCGGATTTGAACCCTCCAAGAACTTTACCGCAACTACCGCTTGCAGAATAGACCTACTCGGCCACGGAACCACATATTAATAAGAGATAAACGGTGAGTGGAAATATTTATCTAAATATTGGAAAAACCTCGTCACGGAGCCCGAAATAAAAACTCCGATGGCCCAACGTGAGCGTGGAAGTGAGTTACCTCAGTATATTCCATCCAATAATTCCAATTTGGCTTATGCTCCAGGAGTTGGATTCCGGCTTCGGTAGCTTGATCGCGTACGCCTCCGTAATCGTTGGTTATTGGTGGCTTATGAGTGAGGGATACAGGTCGCTGTAAGTGCCAACCTCACCAGTTTTCACCTACCCGGCCCCATCAGTTAAGTGGGACTCCTGGGTGTCTACATACTTTTGAGAACGATAGTACTTACATAAAAGAGTGGCGAATGACATAAGGGGTTTTTTACGTTTCATACTCACTTTTGTTTTGATACAGAGCGATTCAGACGATGGTAAATTGCGAGAGGCAGCCACTACCTGCAGTGCACACTGAGAAATGATTATATCGTGGAACTTTATTTTACCTACAGCTTCATGTTCTGGTCGTCGACGGGAAATCAGTAAGGTGTAGCATAATTGGTGATGTCCGATTTATCATAGGATAACCAATCCGTTCTTGAGTGTTGCGTCAAAGGCATCAGCATGCATTTGCAATTTGCAATATTCCAACCGGTCGGGAGCTCGCTTGGAACCTGTCTTAAAGAGCAGGACAACTGTTGTCTTCCCTCCCTTCCTTCTCGTCACTTCCTTCGAGGCCGCAAATAATTTCATCTTTCCCTTTCTACCTCCATAAATGACCTGACTAACTGGTTCTCCAGGGTAACCCACCCCACTGGCTCGATAGCTCACCCCCAAAATCTGAATACTACACCTTCCCAAAAACAGATGACACCACCTACTTAAAAAAGTTATATCACCATATATGTCTCCGTTATTTGTATTCCTGTAATTATTGAAATGGTTATTTAATGCAGCCGTAGCAGCTCTTCGTCCAGTTCAATAGATTTTAGCAATAATTCATTAAATTTTGTTGTTTCTTTGTAAATCCCTCATTTTTTAATTACGAGCCCTCCCAAAAGTTAGCAAATAACCGCAACAATCATTCTCCCCCTTGGGAGCCCCTCTGTTCTTATGGAGTAGGTACAGATGCATTCTTGTTCAAAAGGCGGGAGAGGATTCTGAAAACCGCGCCAGAGGAGAGAACGTTTGCACTGAGAGAACATAGATCCCATGGAATTCGGAGAAAGAGGAAAAAAAGCCGTTTTTTAGTTTGAAGTGTGTGTGAGGGCCAGTGGCATGAGTATGCCTCATCGTAATTATCAAAGGCTTCATGGGCCCCGGTGTTGTCAGTTTTACTTTTGGATCTTTAGTGAGTGAAATGCCCTAGCCACGGCGCACAGTGGTCCCAAATCGAAAAAAGCTGGCCAAAAGTCATTTTTTCGACTTTTTACGAGGAAGTTTTGAATTATGTATTCGGATTCTACAGACTATATCCTATTATATTTCGTACCTGATAGGCCTATGTGATTATTATGTTGACCTGTGTAACCCGTCAAACATGGGCATGTTCAGCCTAAAACGCCCGAGGCGTAGAAATACTCGATTTTAGGGTAATTCAACTTAATAAATGACTATTTTAATTTCATAGGATTCATCTGTCAATTTTAATACGGTAATTTTGCATATTTTTTCACAATATTATAGTATTTTTTGTTCCTTTCAGAATTTATTATAACAATATTTAATTATTTATAATGTTAGCTATTTTTGGGCCTATTTTTAGTAAAATGTGTCGATATAGTTTTGTGCCCCTCCGTGCCCCTCGAGGATTCCTATGCTGAATCCTTAGGAAGAGTATGTACAACAAGATGGAGAAAGAAAATCTTGCCTATCCGACATATAGAGGGTTTTAAGTTGAGCGGTGCACCGCTCCGCTGAGGGCGGCTGGCCGGCGCGGCGGCCGGCGGGAGACAGTGGCATTGTCGCTCAAATATTCCTGTATCGGTGGTCAAACTTGCATGGTGTATACTTAGCATAATTCTACATCCTGTACGATTACATAAATCAAGTGCTTCACGCCTATCGTATACACACTTCTCGTTTGTGCACTCACCTTCAAATATTCATGAAACCAATGAGGGCCGGTTTTCATGCTCTTAATGAGAAACATTATTAGTGATCAAAACCGACTACTTAAGTCCTAATGCGAGAACCTTATAGTAACCACAAGATGCTTTTCTCTGCAAAACTTTCCTCATATTTTTATAGAGAAGAGATCCCTTACATGTTGTACAGCGTAGTCAGCACGTTATTCCGAAATAAGGTATTGGAGCTAAGAGAAATAAATGCTCCCTAATGCCAAGATTTGTTCACAGAATCATTTCAACAGCCCATAGACGTAGATAGGATTGAATTCGGAGGGAAAAATTCGTCTAAATGGAGCGTGAATCTTGCAAGTGCATTTTTTTTAATAATAATGGAATGAGGATGACGGCCTCCCTCACCATAGCCATTGCATGGATGTGGTGAATATTTCCCACTCAGTTTTACTTAATGATTTTCTTAGTGAAAAAGTGCTGTGCTCCGAACTGTGTTAACACGGCTAACTCGAGAAACTTCTCCTGTCCAGATAATTAAAGCACTTGGTTTGCCAATTTTTGGCATTCAAATTTCAGGATTCGCCGGAAACTCAGAGGCAAGTCTATATAAGCTTGTATATCTTTTATTCAATGTCAACTCATAATTTCCGGTTTATTATTGGTTAAAAATAGACAACTTTTAGAAATCACATTCATCGTTTCAGCCGTAAATACTCCTGTTAAATTTGAATTATGGGTGCCGCAAATGCTTTCGTACCTTGCGGTGTACAATAAAAATACAGAGAGAAAAGAATATTAATAAGCGAAGAAGAAGGAATATGTCGTGGAATATTTGAAAACAAGATTTCGACTGAATGAAATCAAGCATGCAAAAAATATTCTGACGCGATTTGTGCGAAGAATGTTTTCTCGAAATACCTGAGAAAGTGGAATCAAAGCTCGAGGACAGATGATCATTTCAAAGAGATGTTCAAAAGCTGGTTGCAGAATAAAATGAAATTCCCTCCAGAAGCATATCAATATCTCCCTCTCGCATCTAGTGAGTGCAAATGATTACCGTGTATGCACAGTCGGTGAATATATGCAGTGTATAAAAATAATCACTCATTAATCTCAATCATCATATTTTTAAAAGTGAAGTTTTTATTCAGGATTTCATTTCAGACAAGATGAAATTAAGTGTAAATATTAAATTGTAATCAATAAGTAAGAAATATTGGACCCGTTTCCATAATTTTGAAAAATCTACGAATAAATGCTTTATGTGTATGAAATGTAATTATTAATGTGATTTGTAATTTTCCTGACAGGTATCGATGAAAGACTTATTCATAGACTTTCAGTGATATTAAAATCTCTGTCCTGCGGCTATGAGATAAATAATGAAGCCTTCAGCCAGTATTGCATTGAAATAGCTGAGCTGTGCATCGATTATGGTTGGTATTATATCCTGCTCATGGTACATAAAGTGCTGATACATGGAACAGCAATTTCCAAAGAATCCTTTCTTACAATTGAAGTTTAAATGGAGGAAGCATTGGAGGCCAGGAACATAGACATGAGGAAATTCCGAGAGCATTGTACAAGAAAATACCCAATAATGTTAAATTATGAAGATATCTTTCGAAGACTCCTTTAAATATCTGAATCATGCATTTTAATTATATCAGGAGTCACAAAAATACGAGGTCAGTCTATCAGGTGAGGTGAAAAATAGGTAATTTTAAGTAATTCGCAGAGCGACAACGAGTCCGATGGGGTGACATCGGACGACGATTATTTTAAAAATTTTTCTTTGTGATACATGAAAGCGATTTTATTGCAATTCGAACATTATTTTCCTCAATGTTTTTAATATCAGTCATTTTATTTCAACTTATGTGACTTATCAAATATATGGGAGCCAAAAATGAGTGAGTGTATTTTTTTTCCGATTTTGGTATCTCACCAACTATGCTGATGGTCGCGGGTTCGAATCTCACCAATTTCATGTCGTAAATTCTATAATGGGTTTTGACAACAATTTATACATCTTTTACCTTAAAATTATACTATTTTAAACTCTCCATGAACACCAAGTTATCGCCAATCGCAATGACATCTATATCGAGATTTTCTAAAAATTGTTTAAATAATAACAGCTCAAATAATGATAAAATGAAGAGACATCGTAAAAATAATGCCAAAATCAGATTCAGACGATCAAAATCAGTAAGAGACATCCACTTTTGTTGCCGTTTTAGCTAAAATTACGACGTTATTAATTTTGGCCAGCTTTTTTCGATTTGGGACCACTGTGCGGCGCCCCATGAAAATGACGCAATCGCTTTGTACTGCTCGCCCCCTTGTATATTTCCTGTCGCCCTATCTCATTCCTAAGGGAGTTATGCGTCACATAATGTTCCAAACGCCGTGAAAAATGTAGATTAAGAATACAAGAGGGAGGAATAAGTACAGTTGAAGCTGAAACTACCCTATTAAAAGAGCAGAGGACGACCGCCGTGGCAGAAACGACATCTGCGCGATCTTCAGCCACTTCCCCTGCTTGTGAAAACGAGCACTCTGATGCTTAGCCGAGGGAATTAGGTAATTGTTTTCTGATGGTGGATATTCTGGAAATATTGAAACCACGGTTGTCAATTCAGATGTTTGGCGGGAATGCGAAGATGCAGGAAAACATCATGGTATTTTCCTAGGAATCTTTTTAATTTAGGCTCAGGTGCCTAACATAGTCTAAGGACGGCGACGCTCAATGTAATTTCCCGATGAAGGTAACAATTGGAAGATAAGGACTATTATTTGCATTATTGAAATTAATAAAATCACAGTCCAGTCAAAGTAATCATAGGAGGATAACATAGCTCCATCGTTAAACTAATGCGCTAAATGAATATGGGAAATAAATCCTGGTTAACATAACAGCTATTAGATACCAATAATTATAAACGATTATTTATAAAATACAGTATAATTATGAATATGATAACTCTGTCAGGAATAAATAGGAGTTACAGCCTCTACCTCTGAAGCATGAATCCAGCTAGCAAAATCAATCCGTAATTTTAAATGTTTTACAAAACTACCTCGGGAATTATGAAGCAATTTGTGACTGAAAAACAAACGCAAACGTTATTGAATTCTTCGCCTATGAGCGAGCGCAGTGTTATTCACTTTTCATATTTTGTTAAAAATGTATTCTAATATTGACCTTCGATAATTTCATTTCGTAACTGAAGGACGGAGTGATCAGACGAATGAGTTTATTACGGCAGTGAACGTCAATCATACTACACCACCCACACAAGGTGACAACCGGGGCCCACGGGGAGCTGATAAAGAGCTTCGACGGAGATGGGTTATGCTGAAGGGTGAGTCTATTGTCTTATGTCGACGATTCCGAGGTGATCGAGACAATGCAGTGACGTAGAGGAGAATCGCAAGGTTTGAGAGCCCGGTAAAGGCGGCAAACAAGGGCATTCCATTAAACGCTTAACGCCTGCATTGACTCACCTCCGGGGACCAGGCGAGGTGTTTGTTTGATTATCTCTACACGGGAGCTCGGAGGAGGTAGTCCAAGTAGAAATACGTACTATTTTTCTACCACGTTCGGAGTACATGATAGAAATGTTGCTGTTTACGAGTGGCGTGTATGGCCCGAGGTGAGGCGCGCATGAGACTGCGGGAGCTTTGTTGGATGCCGGTATTGAAACAATTGCACTTGCCAGGAAAGGGATTTCGAGGGATTTGGGAGTAAGAGGAATGGCCCCTTTTTCCCGATAAATCACACGCGCTTGATATGTGCGTACAGCAGAGTCTCTACCCATTACCCAACAAGCATTAACTCATAAAATCAAAGGAAATGAGTCCGAGGTCTACCAGAAACTCCTCGGCTTTCCGTTCCAGTTGATGATTTTTGCCAATTGCAGAAAGGTTTCTCGGGTTTTCCACCGGTTGATATCGTCCATGTCTCCCGACGTTTCGATCCGCGACTTGCTGATCATCCTCAGGGGATCTTCAATATTTTGATGGCGTGTGTCGTCAAGCTTATTAACACTAAATACTCGCTATTTTCTGGTCTCTTTTTGCAATTGGTATGATAATCTTCTTCTCGAAGTCCCTAGGTATATTTTCTCTTGAGTACCTGTTAGAGATAGTTTTGTTTAGCTGAGTTAATATCTTTTTCCCTGCCTCCTAGATGAGCTCTGCGGAAGCATCGTAAATTCCAGATGCTTTGCTCATAATTAATGCCTGTACTGCCCGGCTCATCGTCCTTCTGAATTGGACCGCTTTCTTTAACTCACAATAAGACCTATTCCTTTGTATGATATCAATTAATCCTATTTTATTCCTCATCGACCAAGCAAGTTTTTTTCGCCAGTGTATTTCCTACTGTAGAAATGAATGAATCTGGAGTACTGAATGGGGGAGAGAGATTTCTATTGCATACGTTGTTGAACCTAGAATCCTTTGGACTACGTTCCAATTAAACCATTATGTATTCACATCCTAATATACATAATACCCTGTGGGCCACCTCTAGGGTGTTTGGCAAGGGGTGACTAATCAGCAGCTTGGATGAGGATCTCCACATGCCCACATAATGGGCATAAAAATATATAATATCATGCGGCCTCATTCATAAAAAGGCAAAAATTACCAATGGTTAGTAATCCCTATAGCAAATTCGTGCAAGCTTCGTACCATGGAAAAGTAAAAACATGTAATAAATCGTCCCATCGAGAGACGCATTAAGTTTATAAACCTTTACTGTCTTCAATGGTACGAGGAAAGAATGACGCTTTTAATGTCTCTGTTTTGCAGAGTATTTACTTATTTTCTTATCGTGATCACGTCTACTCTAGTACGACGGTAACCGAAGGATATTTTTCACGTTTGAGATGGATCGATCACGTTCAGAAGGACATGGAAAGTGGCGAAGTGACATGAAGAGAGGATGGAGCCAGGTGGAGGAAGTATTTGATGCGATTAGAGATGATGTAGATCGCGCTGCGAGGAAGAACAAATGTATCCCCATTCGTAAAACATTAGTAGTTACACACAATAAGTCTTATTATGCTCTTACGCGTGTGGGGATAATCGTTGTGTGAACATAATCCTTACGCACATGACTCGTAGATAACTATCCTGCCGTATTAAAATGGAGCGTGGTGGACGCCACCAATTCCGCTTCTCAAGCATTCACCTCTTCGCTTCGCCACCTTTTCCTTTTCTTCCGGTTTCTTTCTCTAAAAGTATTGCCAACTTAATGGAAAAAATGGGAAAGTGAATTCATCAAAGTTATAAACGAATCCCATCAGTTTTCAATCCCGAAAACGCTTAAGCTGAAATGAATAAAACAACTTTTGTGGAACCAATTTTTTTCAATGAAAGTTACTTGATTCGCTTTCGTCCTTTCAACTTGTTGCTTTCGGGCAGCAAAGAGTCGCGCACGTTAAGACGGATTTCACGCGATCGCAGGTGGGACCCACGTACGTATTCTGAGCAAAGTATAAGCGACCGACAATTGCTAGTTGACGTCGCTGCGGATTACCGCTTCTTGAGCGTTGGTTTGGAGCCAGGACGGCGGGCGATGCGTTGAGGGAAGCGGAGAAGCTGTTAAGGCACATTGGAAGGGTCATGAGCGGCGCCCGGGAAGTGGGAGGGGATTTCCGCCCGCCCCTCTCGTCGGCCGACGCTTCCCTAAACAGCTCACTTCTTTCGCTGAATAAACAGCGCGTCCGACAACGAGTTCAAACGCGCTTTGTGGACGCTAGTGCAAGCCATTAGTTATGACGCCAGCGCGAGTATTACGTTAGTGGATTCTTAAGTCTACCGCTAAAATTATTGTCACTCTGCGAGCATTAAAATGAGATTTTTAAATCATAACTCGCGGGGCTACCAGTCATCCATATCCACGCTTCACGAGGAAATACTCGGCAATAATATGTAACTGAGCCAATAAATAATATAAACCACACATTTAACGCATGCGAGAGAAGATGGTTAGCAAAAAAAGACCACTTCTGCTGCGGTAAATGGCGGAAGTCACTCTGAACGAGATACAGCTGGCGCCGCCGAATAAAATTCGCGAAACGGCAACGGACATAACTTTTAAACGCCATGTTTTTGGGCCTCCTCCTCTTTGGTTTCCGCTGTGCTCGTAATTTGAAAAGTATTGTGCGGCGGGAAAGATCTAGGCGAAAATGTTTGTTCTGATAGCTGTACTTGGATAAGGAAAGATTTAAGCTTGGAAAATTATAGCAGCCGAAGGGCCTCTGCTTTGGGCGAGAACAAGATATGGTGTTATATGTACTGCGTTCCGGTGATCTTGGAGAAAACTGTAAGTTTCTCATGCCTGTAATTTGGAAAGTAATGAGGACAGATTCTTGAAATTTTCTTCGTTTTGAAGTGATTTGTTATTACTTCATGATTTATTGATCAAATCATTGCAATAGTTAGAACACTATTGACTAGAATTATCTAAATTCTACTCGTTAAGTAAACAAGAACCCACAACGTTTTTCTACATATCCGCTATGATTGAGTTTTGTGAAAGGTTTTGGGAAAGAATTTGCATCCCCATTTTACCTTAAAAATGAGTAACTGTTAACGCACGGAATAATTCTCTTCTTAGTAATACCTTTTACTAGTACGCTGTACGTAGTCACACAAATAAACTGAAAATGAATCTGGAACAAACATATTCCAGATTCATTTTCAGTTTATTTGAGAGTTCAGTCATTCAGTTTATGTCAGAGTTAAGTGGTGATGCAGTTGACTCTACATTTTCCCGCAACTGACTGAGTGGTGGCATCACATTTGCGAATGTTTTTATCGCAACTCTGGCTGGAAATTTGCAAAACAATGTACCTAATTGGAAGTTCCAACCAATGAGGTAAAGATAAATAATGCAATGTTAATTTTCGGTCGGTGGAGACCGTTTAAAATATTCGTGTTCCAACTAAAACATTTACGATACAAACATATACGACTGTTTTCATGAATTCCACTAAAAGTCAAGAATACAAGAAGAAAATAGGATGAATTCCTTGATATTGTGTCACATAGGTACTTAAAATTATCCGTATTAGCAGATAAAATTTTAAGATAACCTTATTTAATAATTCATCCAAAACACTAAGATAATTCTACCCTCCTCTTACGGCCAGTCACAGGGTATGCATAAATTAGACACGTGCAAATAGAAGGCGGTTAGGAAAATATATGCACGAAATTTATTATCGTGTAATAATATATTGAAAACTATTTATAATGCAAAGGATTCCGCGAAGTACCAAAGCAAATACTACAATGAGTTATTCCGAAACATCACAAATGAATGTATGAGTGCCGGCAATATAGAGCCAGAACAGAAGTATAAGACAAAGACAAATCTAAGTTTACTTTTATTTGTCGCAGGCGTTACTTTGTGGAACTGCTTCATCATAAAATAAAATAAATTACTTTGTTCTATTCCAAACTTTATTTTAAATAGCACGACCCGGGTTTCTGCATCCTATGCTATCATCAGGTGTAGACATACTAACCCGATGATAGCATAAGATGCAGAAACCCTGGTCTCGCTATTTAAAATAAAGTGTGGAATAGAACAAAGTAATTTATTTTATTTTATCAGAACAAAAATATTAGGAAACTAAAATAAATTCATTATTATTGCATTTTAAAATTAGTACAAATTTAGTCAACGAGCAACACTTAATAGAGTATAACCTAGCTCCATCGCATGTCTAACGCACTAAATGAATACGGAAAGTAAAGCCTAATTATTGTAAGAGATGTTAGCATCTAATAGTTATTAACGCCCACTTATAAAATACGGTAAATTTGAATGTCTGAAATCTGTCATCATCAAATCAGAGTTAAAGTCTCTACCTCTGAAGCTGAAATTCAACTAGTAATATCAATAACAACTCCATTCCAGCTATCGTGATGCGTTTTGCATGCAAACTTGCAAAAGAACCATAAAAAATAGGCAACAAAAATTGTGCTCTCTCCGCTCCTCTTAATTTCGATTGCTTTCTTCACATTTATTGAAATTTTGGTAACTGATTTTAAAACTATTTCCATGTATTCATTAACCTTCTGAGCATATTTATGGATTTATTGCCCTACATCAGGGGACTAGCAGTGACAACCTACCTGTTCCACCAACAGGTTGACTCTGCTGCGCCTCCTATCATTGCTTTGTCGCCCATCACTGTGGCAGTGATACCTATCATAGTCCTGCAGCTGTGGCTTAAATTATTGACTGTGGAATGCAAATAGATTTGTAGATCGCCTGCACAGAGGTGATACTTGCAACTTAGTCCTGATGAGCAATCATTAATGAAGAGTGAGAATAGAAGTGGACCGAGGTTGGAGCCTTGTGGGGCTCCATCCTCGGTCCTCCTCTAGGTAGGTAAGGCAAGGGTTGAGGTTTGTGTAGTGCGTTGCAGTTTTCATCGTATTTCGCAGGCCAAAAACTGTGCTGGGGCAGGGGGGCACGTGCTCCGGGTGTCAGATTTCAGTGGGGGTAGAAAATTTTGAAAAGATTATCAAAAAGTTATTTAATATTTCTAATTAAATTATTTAACAATAAATTTTTATTCATAAATTACATAAAATACATGTTAATAAAACTAATAAAATAAAAAATATAAATAAGCTCTCAACGGTAAACATACGGCGTGTTATTTCAACTACTCCATCTAAAAAAATGGCTTACCAAGGTATTATATTTTAGTGGTGGAGGGAGGGGGAGAAAGGTGGGTTGAGGGGAGAGGTGTGGAAAACTGATCTTTGCCACCTCTGACAAAACTCCTTGTTCCAGCCATGGTATTGCATAACAGTCCCAGTGTTCTGGGAATTTTATTTTTACCTCGTTCAGTTTCCTGGACCAGTGGTAGCTGAGCGGTCCCATCAAGGCGGATTAGCTCTGGCAAAGAAAACCCATTAACTTCGAAAGGAGCTCTCGGGTTATGTGTGAGCAATCCATCTCCCTTTCTCACCCACCAACCTTTTTCGCTTGCCGACTCCAATGCTCCCCTTCTCTCGAGGCAAGATTTGCGACCAATGCGACCAGACGATAATTTATGCCAATTGGCGTTTAAACTCCTTGGGATGAAATGTAGAACCATGGAAGTTGGCATCAAAGCTGTTGTTTATGAAGAATGCCATCAATGGAACTCGAATAATGCCCACGACGTGGGCTTCTGATTGGCCCTCGACCGTTGCCTCTCTAAGTCATAGTTCATATCTATATTGTAAACACAGAGGGCGAGTGAGCCGATGGTGGATTCTTAGCTATTTTGGGCCTTTTTAGCGTTTTTTTGCCGTAAAAATTGCCTCTGAAATAAAATTATGAATTTAATTTTTTAATTCATATTTCACATCACATGCTGCCTTTTTGGCCAGGAAATTAAGACAGACGACAGATTTTAGCATTTTGAGGATGGCTACTTGTCTTTGCGGTAAGCCACATTGTAAAAAATTAAGATCCGTAAGAAGAACAGTCATTTTCCCGTATTTCGTGGTAGCAGAAAGAGGAGTAATATGCCTACAATTTAAGAGTAATTTTTGCGCATAGAATCAGCGATGCTGCCTTTATTGCTATCGTCTGTACTGCAATAGACAGAGTCGTTATGCCCATTGATTCATCCATATTTGCAATGCAAATGTTTATTTCTGCTTTTTCCTTCCCCTTATTCCCGGCGTACATTTCGTTGATGCTCCTCGTATTGATCTATTATTATTGGTAGAAGCATTTTTCTGCGGCCTAATGCGAGCTATTCATTGCAGGTCGTATCAAATGAAGTTGAAACGCGTAATGTAGTAATGCTGATCATCACTTCAAACTAAGCCCAAGAAACCTCCATTGAAAAGAAAAGGTCAACTGAAAGGCTTCAAGAAAAAAATCTCTACCGAGGGGCCTGTTTTGAAGAAGCCAGAGTCGAAGGTAGGCTTGCGATAAACTGAGAAGCTAAAGTATTAAGATTGCATGGCTACGAGTGCATGTCCTACTTTTGATGAACATTTATTTGGCTCAGGGAAGGTTAAGACTGAGATAGGTTTAGTTTAACGAAAATTATTGTAAATGGGAAGTAAAATATGTACTTTGCTTTATGTAAACAAATGTCTGCGTCATCGAAGTGCATGTCTATTCTCGTGTTTATTCCTTTTGGCGTTGCATGCATTCATAAAACTATGTGTGGTAAAGTTTTAACTTTGCGTTCTCTTTAGGATCGTGCATTAGCACAAAGGTTGACATGAATATTTGCCATATTAAAATGAAAATAAAATTTCTGCGTATTGTTTGTACTGGCTTGTATTAAATAATTTGAATTGATTTTGTTCCATAAATGTATTAATGTAAAGGACGAAACCCAATAAAAGCTTTGTAACTTCATGTCGTAACGTTCATATGCTGTTTAAGTTCTATAGGAAAAAGGGATATTTAGTGAAATCATTTCGTGCTAAAAGTAATATCATTTTTCTTGCTAGATAAGATAGTGTGATGTGGTTATTTGCTAAACCGTGTAAGTGAAGCCCAGTACGCTCATTTTTGGTCTCACAGCCATTACATGATATCTTCAAGATATTTTTACTGTTAATAATTATCCCTGTCTTATCTTTATTTCAAACTAACCAGCATCTGACGTTTCGATTGCTGAATGGTGATTAACTTGTGACACACAGGAGACAGTGGCTGATGCTGATTCTGAATCCGAAACATCAGGAAATGTGGCTCTGGATAAAGGAATTTACCAGTGCACTGAAGTCTACTGTGAGAAAACTTCAGCGAGCGATGGATAAGCAGAGGAATGAAAGGATTGCCACTGAAATGGTTCGGCGAGGATCAACTAAATGATTTGGCTGCAAGCATGTTGTTGTGTCATCACGGTGCATATGTTTTCAGTGCTGTGTCACTGAGGCCAGCTTAGAAATTCATACCAAATAATTCGCTCTCGCGTAATGATCCAGAAAATCGCACATTCTGCAAAATCTTCTTTCATGGCATGCAATTTCTAGCCAATTTTTTTACTGATAGCAGACAATCTTCGATAAAAACTATCAAGTTAACTTCGAGAAGAATAATAGAACTGGTTGCGCTATAGTAATGTCAAATACGGTGAAAAAGAGCGGCCATCGGCAGCACATGTGAAAGAAGCATTAAGTAGACTATAAACGCTTTGAAAAATGTGCAGTCTATTTCGTGGAGTAGTAAAACATAAGAGTTTCTTCTGTATTCCATAGAGTATCCAAATAAAGATCTAATGATAATAATGATAACGATGTAAATCTCGATTCATCGTTGATAAAAGTAAGACCATTTTGTTTCCTTGTGATTAATGTGACATCAACGTAATTTATTTTTTGAAAACCAAAACAATTTTTTCCCTGAACTATGCCTTTCAGCTTTGCGCATAACGCAGTTACTCTTTGTTCCTTATTTATACTTTTGCTCCCATCTTAATATTTTCCTTTAAACCATCCTATTTTCGTATTTGTTTGCCTTTTTAACTAAAAGGCTAACAAATACGACATGAATCAGTGATCAAAAGTAGCACTTCTTACAATTATACAATTATCAAGAACCACTATTTTTCGCTACGCAGTCTGGCTAGTAAACATTTTAATGTAAGCCATGTTTTGTTTATCATCACATATTTTTCCACAGTGTTTCTGCTCAGCAATAAGCTATTGTTTTGATCCCATACCTACGTTGACATAGGAACGTTGCATTGTCAGCACGCAATATTCATATACATAGGTTTGTTGATGACCTTAGAAGTCGATAGTGGTCCCAAAAAAATGTTATGTGTAATGAGTCAAGCATGGTCTTCACCCGCCGATAGCGCGTTTTAAAGCAGTAACGGTGAGTCCAAAGCCTACACCAACCAGCTAATGGACAATTTAATGTTAAATTGCTCATATATTTCCGTTTCCAGTGTAAGTGAAGTGTTTTCGCGAAATAATGAAGCACGATAACACAATTTTGATACGTAATAATTCAAATTTAAACTGTTATTTTAGTTTGCTGAATATCAAATAAAAAGGTTCATTTTTTGCACTATTATTTCCTTATTGGCAATTTTAGTGCCAATTTAATCGTTTTTTTACCGTAGCAAAGTTTATTTCTCTTTTTCCTTCATATTTAGCCAGAACTTGAATTGATAGTTTTCCTTTTATTTATTTAAAGTTGCCATTCGCGTTACCGATGTATCAGCTATCTGAATTTCACGGGGAAATTAGCTATAATTAGGGTTCTAACCGAAATCTATAATTTCTCCGATAAAATCTCCCGAATCCATTAATTTTATGCAATCTATCGCGATTACGAACACCGTTAGACTGCAGAATAGAGAGATGTTAGATGTTGTTCTTCCCTAGGACTAGCAAGACTATCAAGGATAGTGACAGATGCGCCATCAACCTGGTTAATCTCTGCACTCGCTAGGTCAACCAATGCGTGCATTTTTTTTCTTTTTTTACCTTCTCAGATATGGATTTGTTGGTCCTTGTTTCCATTTTTCCTTTCTAACAGGCTCTAACCAGCTGCTTGGATATTTATCCACCTAATAATTTTGCATGGTTGGTGGGTTGGTGTCAATTTCCATGGAGCAGTGTGTGATCGGTGAGATTTCATATCGCTCTCTGGCACGTGCAAGTGCCTTGGCCTTTTCTTCGATGAATACGAAGACGTAGCGTATTTCATGCTGCGTGTCGGTGTATACTAACCCCTGCCAAACATCCTCGAAAAGTATTATGCATGTATGTTAATGGATGTCTCTGCGCTCATCACCATGCTGAGAACATTTTTGAAAACTGATAAATAGCTCCCGAATTGGCAGCTGGAAGCTTCGAACGGATGGCCTCTTGCATGTAATCCCGTTGTTTGTCCACGGGAGAGACGCACGTTGGAAGCAGACTATTTTTTTCCCTCCCACTTCCAGTTCACAGTTGCCACGAACTTTCCTCGAAGGACACTCACCCTCCGTCCATATCGTCCGAGCGGGGGGCGAGACTTCCAAGAAGCGAGCCGCCGCGACTCACTCACTTGTTTGTCCCCTCCCCTCGCCGTCCCCAGAAATGGGATTGGGGGGCTTTGGTCTTCTCACTTTATGGACCACGCCATTTCCCGTGCACCACTTCTCGTGGTTAATTTCCACGGGGGTGGGGTTTTGCTTTCGTTGTGACTTTTTTTCTCAATTTTCATGCACTCAAAGCAACCTTAATTCCAATTCTTCTCCGAGTACCGAAAAAGAGTAATGAAATAGAAAGTAGTAGTACGAAAAAGAAAAATATTATACTTACCTTATAAATAATATTATATGCAATTGTCAAAAAACACTTTGATTCATGCTATCGATGTTTAACTTTTAAGCTTCTAATGGCACATACAAAACACTCCCTCAACACAGACAAACACGCATCAAAGCTATTGCATTCTTAACTGACTGGTTGAGTTGAACATGGTTTACACCAGGGGTCTTCAAACTTTTTTAACACAATTCTCCACGTCACTTTTCCACCGCATCAGTAAAATAAAAAAAACATAATTTGAAATAGTAATGATCAATATCGATAAAAAAAACTTCAATCAATACGATTTTTGTCATTGTTTATTTCGTCCTTTGAGGGTCGTTTGCGGGCGCGGGGCGATACAATATTTTCTTTAGCCTCTGGGGGTCGCAAGAAATTAGCCGGTGGGCCGCCTGCGGGGTCGCGGGTTGAAGACACTTGGTTTACAGGGACAGCTTACGAACGAGCCTGCGGCGCGGCAAATGATGACAAAGAGAAGAGAGTGCGTCCATGTTGTCGCCGCGCACCTGGAAGCTGGGAGAAATCGCGATTATGGCATTGTGTTGTAATGCGCTCAATTTCAATTGTCTCGAGTGCGCCTCTCTTCCAAGGCTTCGCTAATCTTGGCGGGTGTCCGCGTCGGCAAGCTTCACAAGCTGCGCTCTCTGCTGTGGCTCACGCCTCCAATTGGACCCTTCCCTCCAGCCGCAGTGGGGTTGGAAGGCGCGGATACGACTCGCACCTGGCATCGTAAAATTAAGACGTAAATGGAGGATGCATAAAGGATTCTCTGGTATTACACCGGATAAAAGACTCCGTGCATCCCAATGTTTCGAAGAACGACTTGCTCTCCATCGTCAGGCGATCCTCTTCAGGGATTCAGAAGATCCCCTGAGAATGAAGAGCAAGTCGTTCTTCGAAACGTCCGGAGATATGGAGTCAAATACCCGCTGAAAAACCCAAGAAACCTTTCTGTACGAGATACAACGGAAAAATCTAAGATCTTACATCGAAAATGAAGGATACTGGAAGCTATGGCGAGGTGTGATGATGCATAGGTTCGGCTTGGGAAACGAAAGGTACTTGGTTAGATTTTGGTTTGAAAGATGCAAGGTTTGCCCTTGTTGCATGAGCAAATGTATGATGTTCCTTTGGCAGATTGAACATTTGCATTGCGAGTGTTACGTTTCGCACACTCCTCTCTATTTGAACGAATGAGGATATTATATGTTCCGTCTTAAACAATGACCATTTTCAGCGCTGTTAGTGATGAGTAAAACTATAATTCAAACAGGCCATTTTGAATCTGCGGCCATTTTGGTTTGCTCATTCATTTAGTTGCGCTCATGCCATTCTGTTTCTTTCTCGAAGTTAAGTTGATTGTTTTTGTCGAAGATAGTGCTTGCCTGTGTCATTTTCTGGGCCATTGCGTGATAGCGAATTATTTGGTATCAATTTCTAAGCCGGCCTTGGAGACAGCGGGGTATAGTTTTCTCCAACCAAGCAAGAGGTCGCGGGTTCGAGTCCCGCCAAAGTAGGTTGTCCCTACGCTGGGCATGGATGTTCGTGTACGTATAGTTGTTAACTTATGGATGAAGCGATGTAAAATGACAATATAGTGCAGTTTACGGTGGCATGGTAAATAAAAACAGAGCGACAAAAAAGGAACCTCGTGGTGATGGATTGTATAGTTATTGTACTGTCCATCTAGAAATTTGGGGGAAATTGTTCAGTACTTTTAAAGAGCCATTGGGCGTATAATATGCGTTTATCACGGCGTATATATGTATTTTGCATTTTTTCACAGCAGCAAATCCGTATTTCCTAATGTAATTACTTTACTATTTACAAATATCTATTACAATTTCGATTTTTCGACTGATATGGGCTAAAAATCGAATTTTCAGATGAAAGAATTGAAAATAAAAATCAAAAGTCGATTAATCGAAAATCGATTCTGAATTTAAATTTCAAATCCCTACTTCAGATCCACTAATTGTCCTCATTTTTCTCACTGATGGGTTCTTTTCCACTGACGATCTGCTGAAGAAGCTTCTTTTATCAAGACCAGGAGGATTTTGAAGATCTGTACAGACGGTGAAATTATTACAGGCATACAGCATCTTCTTCCGACGAAGATTCAGCTGATTATGATAATTTATGATGATTTTAAGCATTTTTTTCTCCTTTTTGCGACAGTGAAAGAGGAGGAGATCACTATAGATATCAATTTATAGTGATCGAGCTCCGTGAATCAACGCGTAGTTTTGTCTGCATAGCATGGCGTTTGGAAGCCACGGCCGACTGCTGAGGTCATGTGCACCAGGTTGGAGGGGCAAGGCAGGTGGAGTGCACGCAGGGATGTAGAAATCCATTTCAATTAGAATCGAAAATCGTGTTTTAAACGACAAAGGTCGATGAAGTCGAGATCGATCCTTGATCTTCTGGTTCAGATCCAAACTCGATTTTTCAACCTCTATCTTGAGCATTTCGTTTGATTTGAGCAGCGTCACTACCAGCCTATTATAACGTCATCCATCCCACGTGAAAGACTTCTCTTTAAGGCTGGTAAAATTGGAAAGCACTCCCTCGATCATCAAGAAAGCGTCTCAATCAGGTGATATATATTGAAACATTTGGTGAAGCCGAATGGTTCCAAATGGTCATTCCAAAATTTCAATGTGCGCACATTTGTAAATTTTTTCCTCCAAATTATTCACGCATTTATTTTGGGAGATATTTGGGATTTTTTTCTAAATCTCTGCATATTTTGAGTATTTTTCGAATTTATAATAAACATGTTTTTGCGAACTATTTTTTTATTGCCATCGATTTTTTCAACTACTCGATCTTTCCGTTTAAATTTAGATTTTCGTTGAAGAGTCGAGCTTTTCCTTTCCATTGAATATTGATTGCTCGAAAAATCGATTTTGACCGACATTTTCCACGACAAGTCAGACATGGTTTTGAGGCATCAGCGAGTTTATTCGCATGATTCGCACAAATTTGCAACAACATATGACATAAACATTTAAAAAATAACGTAACTGTACATGGTAATAAAAATATTTGTACATAAATAACAATTAACTTTCTCTAAAAGACAACTTCTCTCCAGCGGCAAACTTGACAACTTGACGATTCACTCGTTCAATGTTTTTACGTAGCGTTAACCACTTTTCCTATACTCAAGGAAAAGTAGTGCTGTTTATCTCCTATTTTGTATTTCCCGATAGTTTATTAAATAAATTTGGTCCCATGGCAAAAATGTTATGAGTAGCGGTAGCTATCTTTGAGGCAAACGCACTTAGTAGCCTGTCCGCCGATTAGACATAACGGACGGTGAAATACCGTCCATCGGCCATCCGAACAGAGTGCTGTGATCGGAGTTTCTTCAGCAAAGCACTCGATTGGAGATAGGGCATTCTCTGAAAAATATCCACCACCGCCGGGATTTGAACTCGGACCCATAGGGCAAGAAGTCAGCACTCAAGCTACAACACCAACCAGATCCCTTCCGTCGGTTGGTTTCGGTAGGTGAGGGTAGAGCCTTGAGGGTAGAGGCTAGAGGTACCTTGGACTAACCCGGGGGCGTGCGCATTACATACACACAGGGCAGAGGAGCTAGTTTATTTTCCTGAGCCACCTCTCATGCCGAGCTGATGTATGTTTTAAGTGCCCCAAAGGTTCAGAATCCGGGACTTTTCGGCCAGTTGGTAAGCGATACTTACTAGGCTACCACGCTCCTAGTAGGTTCAATCTATCAGCCATAATTTTCAAACCCTTTTCTTCAATTCCTTCAACTCCTGAAATCTTGCTCTCGGTTCTTAACTATAATGATATTTTAAAAGGAAGAATAGTTAAGAGATTACCTTATATCTAGCCCCATAAATGATACCGGCTCGAAAATTTATGGAACCATTAATTTACATTTATTCATAAATAGAATGTACCTTTACTTTAACAAAAAAACTAGTCACAGTATCTGCCCACACGTTATTATCTGGTACTACCTCCCTGGTTTTTAACAGCTGGCCACGATTTTCAAACTAAAGTATTTCAAGCACAGTTTGTTTCGTTCTGGAAAAAATCGTTCTGAAACCGTTCAATAAGTGATATCTGCTTATAAAGTTAATGGGAAGCACTCATATTCGTTATTGCAGATTATCGGTTGATTTTTTCGTCGCATTTTTCGATTCACGAGGTATTTACTGGATAAATGATGCATAATGGATTCCCTACCGCTGATATAGCTTCAGCCCTAGAGCCAAATGCAATAACTTAATAATTATTCAGGGATATGCTGGAGTATCAAAGTTTACCGCGTAAAGATAGCTTTCAAATCTACCGTGATAAGAAGGGCATCTATAAGAAATGAGAGATTTTCCGAAAGTTTGGGAACATGTATTAGTTAATGAACAAATGATAAACAGTCACCAAACATACGTTTTTTTCCTACTCTTTTCATCATCTATTTGGCATCTGCAATAAAACCTTATTCGTAATTTTTCGCAACATAATGCACTGCTCACCATCCATATTTATGCCTGTCAGAGAATGTGAGTAATTATATGACAATGGGCCGAGAAAACAGCGGTGATGCGAAAAGAATAAAATATGAGGATGTTAAGGAAAATTGACATGACGATGAGCGTGACCATGAGGTGGGGGTGGGGGGGGAAAGGTAATCGAAGAGTGGCAGACAAGGGGGAGGGGTGAATATGGAGAAGGGTGTATTAG
The DNA here is from genome assembly GCF_921293095.1 of Ischnura elegans. NCBI lineage: Eukaryota > Metazoa > Arthropoda > Insecta > Odonata > Coenagrionidae > Ischnura > Ischnura elegans. Next base: position 101,674,817 of record NC_060259.1, read on the forward strand.
GAGGGAGAGGAAGGGTGAGTTGGATGACCTGATCAACAGGTGCGGCTATGCCCCAAAGGCTTGGCTGGATATGGCCGTTTTTTATGCGGAAAAAATGATCTTATTGTAAAATAGGCAAGACGCCCGTTCTAAGTAGGAAAATGCTAAGTGGACGCGGATACAGAAATGGGCCCGCGTATTCGCATACATATACGTCCTATTTATAATATAAGGGAGAGTGGAGGTACTCGGCTGGGCACCCGTGCTATATTCATCGGGGCGATCGAGACCTGGCGACTGCATTCAAGCATTCGCCTTGGGGTCCGGAGTCATTTGTCGGCCCTCCCTTATGCATACTCGATGGCTCTGACGAGCTCGTGGGATAAGCGACGGCATTCGCATGGACTGTCGAGCCAATGGAGTCATTCAAGCATCCGCCATAGGTAGTGGGCTATCTGTCCCCTCGCCGAAGTGATCATGCATTCGTTTGGATTACTCTAATACCAATACAGTGAAACCTCGGTTAGCGAACGCCTCTGATAACGAACAATTCGGATAACGACCAAAAATTTGCCTCATATAGCGAACAAAATTTCGGTTAGCGAATAAATGTGTAGCGGCCATTTTTGTGTTCGGTGCTGTGCGATCCCAAATGGATGCAAAGTAATACAATGTCTACAATAGTTAGTCTACAAGCAATAAAATGTAATAGAATACACATATACCCTGTAACTTTCATATAATAGCGAGTCAATAGGAGCTAGGAACCAATTATTCCTATTAACTTTATTTCTTATGGGGAAATATGTTTCGGATAGCGAACATTTCGGATAACAACCAGCTTTCTGGAACGGATTGTGGTCGTTATCCCAGGTTTAAAGATCACATTTTGGGATCACAGATAACTAAAATGTGTTCTTTAAACATCTATTTTGGTCAACTGATTAAGCCAACAGCTCCATTACTTCACCATTCCAATGTCCTTGAAGAGCGTATCAACACCTATTTGCCGTGGAAAGAAAATCTATAGAAGAACTCGAAATATTGAAAGAAGATCCACATCAAATATTTAAATAAGTAGTGCGTTTAAAACGGATGATATGGCACATTATTCAAATGTAAATTTACCTCGAAATGACAGAGGAAATGTAAAAAAATAAAAAAATACATTTGAAAAGTTTTACGCAGATATTTCCGTGGTGACTATGGGTAAACATCGTGCTGCAACATCAGACACTAAGAACTTGTGCAATGGATGAGACTGTAGCATTATGATTATTCGTTAGGAAGTCATCGATGCTTCAGCACAGAAACTTAAGGTTGTCATTTCTTCAAGAAAACCACAGCCGCCTAATTTGGCAGTAACTATTTGGAGCGATATGCAACAGAACATTCATTGTCCTTCCTTGAATAATATGAGGTTAAGTACCCGAAAGACCTGATATTTCGGACTTCTTGAATATTGACGTCTCAAAATCAGAACAACTATGAATTCAATGGTGTATTTAATAAAAGAATGCAATGCTAGATTGAAATAGCACTTGATGTTTAAATTCCGTTGTGAACTACTGGCCTTCAAATATCCAATGGGTAATTTATGAATTCTATTCATAAGATAATATAACTCATTGAAGTAAACCTCACCAAAGAAAAAACTACATTAAGCTTGAAAAAATAAAATTGTTATAAGCGATTCCCTTAAAATCGCTGATATGGTACCTACAGTCGCTAGAGCCGCTTATCCTCGTAGGGGCAGAAAAAATGAGTGCTCGCATCAGACATTAGACAAACCTAATCCATTTCTAATCCATGTAAGAAAAATGTCTAGTGTATCAGACCTTGAGAACTTTTTTCAGAGTTTAATTACGAGTACGATTGATTAATATTAAATTCGCAGACGGTAAGGAAACGAAGTATTTAATGAAGATAGGTGCGTGGACAATAGCAGAAAGATCACGAAGTCAATTTTTATCATTGGTTTTTGGCTGCGCATAGGACTATAAATATTTTATGGACTTTTTATTATAAACATTATTTACTTCATCAATAATCGGAATACCTTTAGTTAAATTAATGTTTATAGTAGAATGATCAATGGATATTTTACCGCATAATTAATTTTTCATATGAGTTTTCCTTAAAAGTATTTTGAACCATCGGCTGTTATTTTCCCTATCTATTAATTTAATTATTTTTTAAATTAAGTTTTTCACTTTTATGCAAGTATTTAATCGAACTATTTAAATCATTTCTAAATTTCGCATTTTTTTAACTATCATCCATAGAGGTTTCCACCCTGGTAATTCACGATTCTATTTTTACTGACAAATAGTTTGAAAACATTTGGTTTCATGAAGCACCTAAAAATGTGTGAGTGGTTGCTGTTAAGGCAGGCGAAATAAAGGATTTAAAAGCATTTTTATAGCATCGCAGTGTCTCTTTATCTGTAATCGTCTCCACACAAGTCCTACCCGTAATTTAATTCCACAAACACGAGATGTAATACATTGGTAAGAGCAGCGAATTCCTAAATGCTTATAAAGTAAATAAATTGATACCTCTTCGCTCTATCGTTACACTTAATGGTGTTAAAGACCTCAATCTGAAGGATTGTATCGCTTCCCTTATGGAATTCCGGCTGTTTCACTCTACAAGTTTTCCGTCCGTTGTAATCGGTACTTGTAGCCAAATTGCAGGTTGGATTTTCGAAGATGGTTTGCTTATTCTCTTCGTAGGGGCAGGAATCTAGTTAAATATTTTTTAATGGTTCCTTCTTCTGGTTGAGAAAATAATAAGAAAATTAATGGCATAGATTTGTATGAGAAGTCATGCCCTTTTATGAATTCAAGTCATGAAGGATTTATCCTTACCGAAATATATTATTTTGATTGGAATAAGACGTATCACATAATGTTTAGGTGCTTTTTTTTTGGATAAAGGATAGAAATATACTTCAGGTTAACGTGCAAAAACATTCATACCCTGGATAAGGGTAAATTACCCTGGCGGGACTCGAACCCGCAGCCTTTTGGTCTGGCCGGCGAGGACTTTACCCCGCCGCCACCGGGGCCGACGTTGATTTTAATACCTTGAAATTTTTGCAATTTCGTTTCATAGAAAGATGAGCTCATAGACGAAGAGCATAGCCCTTTGAGTACAGCCGTGTGAATCATATTCACCATCATTGTTTTATCATTTAATGTGATCATTGCATCGTTTTGCTAGGTTTAGGTTTCGATGCATCTTGAACACCTCCCTTCCCTCTTTACATACAGCTGTAAATTGTGCGCTAGTAATCCAGGCACATCAGGCACAAGTGAAAATATGTTAAAAATTTATTCCCCCGTGTCATATTTGACTTGTTATAATAATATAAGCAAAAATAAATAAAACTACAAAAATAAGTATTACAATGGTTTGTCACGAAGACATTATCTTTATTCAATTACCAAAACGTGAAAATACCGCATATAATTGACTCGGAGAAAAACATGGATTTTCTAGATTCAGGCCACAAACACTCACCTTGTGATTTGCTAATCGTCATCGCGATAGCAATATGAGTTTGAAATTGAATTCATTTCAACTGAAAGGGTTGGGATCATGGGGATCCTCGGAATGAGTGTTTGATTTTTCCTTTGAGTATAGCCGTGTAAAACACATTCATCATAATTTTTTATCATTAAACATGATCAATGCATAATTTTGGTAGGTTTAGGTTTCGATACATCTTGCCTTCCCCCTTTACTCTTTATTTCAAAATGTAAATAGTTGACGACTTCATATTCGTTTGTTACACAATGAATAGATATGAGTAAATGCAGAGTACAATATATTTTATTCTGAATTACGATGTTGAAGTCATCCACATCTTCCTCCTTTAGCCGCCAAAATTGGTTGCTCATTCAACCATTTGTGAATTTTTTGGCTATCAATCACGTTCGGGAACACTTTCTATGTTACGAAATGGTAAAGATTTCAAGGTATTAAAATCATTGTCAGCCTCGGTGGGTAAAGTCCTCGCCGGCCAAACCAAAGACTGCGGGTTCGAGTCCCGCCTGGGTAATTCACCCTTATCCAGGGTATGGATGTTTGTGTACGTTTGATTGTTAAATTTTATTATTTAACTATTATGATTTAAATCCGAATAATGCTATTTTCGGATGTGTGGTAGTAAATAAGTAAAGAAATCTGACCGATTCGTCGACAGAAACACGGCCATTACCGATGGTCAACAATTGCTTGGAGATTTGTTCACAGGCACGGTAGTCACGTGTTTGTTGACGAATCAACTCGAGCAGGGCTTAGCTTGAATTGAAATATTTTAAAAATGTATAGTATTTTAAATATTTTTAATAATTATGATGTTTTTTACATTTTTACGAAGCTTAGTCATGAAATTGGTAAAAACAAAACAAATTATGTAACTTTGACACAAATGACAGGTTTTGCTGTGTTACCAATTCCTAAAAACATGCCCAATGGATCAAGATTATTTTTTCCGTGAATTTGTACTATTATTTAATATTTATTCATTCATCCGGTTCTGAGACGAATTCAACAACAAATATGATTCAAATCAGTACAGCCGTTTAAAAATTGCATCCATAATTTATATCGCATCCCTAACATTTATATTAGTTAACTAATCAATACATATTTGTAGAAAACTAGCCTTTCCTTTTACGCGTGCACATGCAGTAACTCTCAATGTATAAACTCTTTGCAAAAAATGGTCATCTCTTTGGGACTCCTCATGGAACATTTGACGAACAAACTCTCGCGGATGAAGTCGTACCTAGTTGAAGAAAAAACAATTTTTACTGTTATATAACATTATTCACGGCATATAGGCATATAGGCACATAGGCATATAGTCATATATTTTCTTTTGCATTCTTTCATTTGAAAATTATTATAACCTAAGAGACAGAGAGAGGGTATCCTGTGGCTTAAAACGTTGACGTGATAGACAAAAACTGAGGTAATTTTCATATTCAGAGGCCAAAAGCTAGTCAATAAGAAGTCACAAATGTAAGACAACAAAATGGCTATTTTCGTGTGCAATGGGTTAAATTTTTTTCCTTGTGCTTATTTATACTTGTTAATTTTATGAATGTATTTTTTCTCGCGTCATTCCTTTTCTATCCCTAAATTATGATTGCCCCAAATCAGAGACTAAGAATTAACCGCGTCGCTTAACCTTTCTTCACAAATCTGCTTGGTTTCATATACGTCAATAGCAAGGAATTAGCCATCAAGTCAATAGGCTAGCGTCTCGGCTGGAGTGGCGTGGTCAATAACTTGGCGGTACTGATTTTTCAAAGAGGAATGCGTGGAGAGCACTTCGCAAGCAAGCATTAGCAAGTGTAGCATTCTATCTGCCGGAAGGGGCGATGAACTATGGATCCCCTGTCACTCGTGCCACAACAATTTCTTCCCGTTTCAAATTATCTTAGCTCGCGGCTGATTCCGAATGCGTGAATGGGCGTAGAAAGCGTTCGGGTCCTTCCGGATACATTAAGGGTTGCTGAGTTCATGCCTCAGGGGATTGGGTAGCGGGGTGAAAGAAATCTAGTTTCATGCCATAGATTGGCAATGGTTGGCTGTATATCCGGACAAATGAAATTGTACTTGCAACTATCAAAATTGGTACCCATTTCCTCCGGTTACTCCTCAAAGTTGCTTAAATAACTATTTTGTCGTGAAAATTTCATGAATAAAACGGAGCGTATATTTTTATAAATGCAAGTGTAGTGCTTTTCTTTAAGCTGCATTATGATGTATACCTCCAAGATCACACTGTAACGTAACTGTCATCATGTTAAGTCGAATGATAAAAATAGCTAAATTGTCAAAGAACTATTCATGTTAGGAGATTTATTTTAACTAATTAATTAAATAAAAATTATAATAATAAATAGACATAGAAAACTCAAAAATGCGATATGGAAATAAGTGACGGGGAATTATATACCATGGCAAGAAATTAAATGAAAGGCTTGCAGGATGAATAATGTTGTGGGCGACGAATGACTTGGAATGGTTTGGCTGCCGGATATCGCGACGAATCAAAGGTATAAAGGCAACAGGGCAAACTCGCGGCCAATGGGAGCGCTTGGCTCAAAGTTACTACAAGAGTTTAAAAATGGCGCGTTTACGACAGAAAAATCATCAGTAATTTTAGTTCCTACTGGCATTAACAATCCTATCCAGTGAAATAATCGTCGGATTTTTCTCATTATAGAATAATATTCCAATTTCGTTGGCGTATTTAATTATGGTTTCGCTAGCAGTGGGCCTCGTCGTCCCAATGGCGGCGCGGGTATTTCCCTATTCCCCATCCTTCCATTCCCATCCTCTCCCTGAATCCCTAATTATCTCCGCGAAATTTTTATGAACACATCAGTAACCACTCACATGTCATCTCGGAAAAAGGACTATTTACGTACTCCACGTACTCTACCACGTACTCCACTGTACTCCACGTACAACTACCTACCAGAAATCATTTCTAGTTACGGCATCTAAATTTTGGAATTATCTCCCTGAGGATCTAAAACAGAAGGGCTCTAACCATGCATTAAAATATAAATTATACATGGTTTTACTCAATGGAGAGCGAAAATAATCTCCTTCATAAAATACAGCCAACATATTCTGTGTGTTGTTAAATTTCAATCCTTGTTTACGTGTCATTTCTTTATTATTTGTGTAACATATTACTTTACTTATTGTTATTACTTGATATTTTCATGAACTTTTGATGAGCCAATTATTTTAAATTGTGTTCTGCTCCAAGGGTAATCCCAGAGCATGAATAAATATATATTCTATTCTATTCGTTGGAGGCTTCGTCGGGCTCTCATTGCGGCGGCGCCTCCCATCCTTTTTTCCTTTCACTGTCCTTCCCCTCACGAGGTGTGAGGGAGAAAAGGGAAAGCTTTTAGCACCTGCCCTCGAGAGAGTATCCCCGTGAGCCCTCTCTGGGAACGCTCACCTGGCATTTACCCGCCATCACCCATCTAGGGACACATTTTTTCGGGACACATTTTTTCTCCACCCTGTATAATGTGCATAATCATGTGCTTAATAAATATGAGTTTCTCTGTTCTGTCTCCGTTAGTAATTTTATCTCGTTTTGCACATCCTTTCAAGCTTTTTTTTCCTTTTCCTCTCCTTTCAGCTAGTCTCAGCCATTCTCTGCCATATTCACATCTGTGCAGCCTCAATTCATCTCTTCTCTACCTATAGTCCACCTTTGATTTGCATGAAGAAATGTACTCCGTATAGATGTTTGCTAGAGGATTTACTAATATTCACGTTCATAATTTTACTGGTAATATGATTTTCTTCGACACTAACCTTTATTTTTCCAAAGAAATCTGTCACATCACTCTCAAAGTTTTCGAAAGCATTTTCTTCTCTCCTGCTCTTCTTACAACTTCCGCGTCACTCACATGATCTATGCATTTTCTTTTCATCATTCTTCTATGACACCACATTTATAAAGCTTTCGATGGAAATGTGAATCCTAATAAATGGCTACCTTTGTCTAACGCTTATATTTACAGCTGTAAGATGACTCCTCTTTCTGAGGAATTTTCTTTTCGGTTGGCCCATTCTACTGATAATATCCTTCTTGCCTCGCCCATCGTTGGTTCTTTCCACTAGCCAAGTAGCAGAACTCTTATCTTCTCCTCAACTTAATGCTCTCCTCATTCCATGTTGGTCTTTGCCCCTACTCCTCTACTGCAGGCCAATATTTTTTTGTGTCGACTTTCATTTTATATCTAGCCATTAATGTTTTTTTAGTTAATAGAGTTTTCCTTAGGTCTCTTTCTACCTCTGCTATAACTGCTATATTATCGCCAAATTGCGCCATACTATTCAGTTAACCTTTCAGAACACCATATTTGTGCAGTCCTCAAAGGTTTAATTTCTTGAATCTCATTTATTGCGCGTCCTGCTAATGTGTGCGCATAATGCATTACCTACGAAGCAAATGGTAGGGATTGCAAAAATTTCGCGTGATCCCAGCAAAAACCCTTTTCATGTGTGGGTGGGCTCACGCTGATATCCCCGTTTTGGGTTAGCGTCTCGTGGTCCGAGGAGTTAGAGAGCGTGTCTATTTGTAAGTTGGAGGTGAGAGACCTCTCTACAGTCCTTACGAGGGTCGCGGCTGCAGGCGGAAGATACGGTCAAAGACTTCGTAATGGGCGGCGAAATAAGCAAAACATAGTGGACGATGAATGGACAAACGAATTCCTCGCTGAGTTTGCCCGTAAGTAATTCTCGGCGTTAAATTAGAAAATAAATTGGGTCCTTCAAGGCCTTTCCTTTTTCTTTTTTTTCTTTCTCGAGATCATGTCATTTCGCAGAAATTTGGAGGTTTGACTAAAAAATCTCGATGAATAGAATTGACTTCTATTCTATTTGATCTATTGACTTGTGCTGAATAAGTAAAATCTATCAAACCTATCTAATTTTGACTAATTTGAGCGTTTCCATGGGGAAATATAATTATTTGTGTGTGGAGTAGTTAGTGGTACTTACCACTATTAATTAAACAAGTACCCGGATTTCATCAAAGCTTACCCGAGAAAGGATCTGGGACTTGATGATTACAAGTAATCCTTGGCAAACGCGTAGTACTGGTCAATGTGGAATAAATAAGGAACCATGTTCCGGGTTTTAATTGAAACGATGAAAATGCAGCTTTAGGGGGTCTCTACCAACACGATTGAAATCGCTCATATTTACATCTATGCCTAGAGATATTTTAGCTGCACAGCCGAATTAATGTCTCCAATTTTTAGGCTTACAAAATTCAGACTAGTAAATTACTTTCCTTCCATTTTAGGCTCTTTGCATGATCATTAAAAGGCTCCTCACATCCCAAAAATTTACCATCGTTTCTTACCATGTTCCGAAAAACTGGGAAACCAATCCACTAACTATCTCAGACTTTATATAACTTTGCAAACATTAAATTGGTAGGTTTTTAAACCCTTTTATGGCAACCGTGTGGTTTTTACGTATCCGAGCCAGCTGGGTCTAACAGTAGTTTAATAATTATGAATTTTAGTTACTTTTTGCCCCTCCATTGATGCTAGTAGTTTACCAGCATATTGAGCAACTATCCATGAACATAGGGATTTAAAGTTACTTCTTTAACAATTTTAAACAAACACCGTAACGTTAGATATTTAAATGAACGGATTTGATGAAATAAAAATATTTGATTTAGGTTATTAGTTATGAGGCATAGTTTGGATGATACACACTATACTCGTTTTGATGATAAATGGTCGCTTGGATGCACCTGCCGGGATGAAAGCTAACGATTTAAATTAACATTGTTAGGATCGTGAATGGTATTCACGGGGAAAATATTTTGCAAAGCACGGCATGATTCGGTAAACCCAGTCTGAAATTCTTCTTGAGAGATAATTTGGTGTTTATATTAGTGCTCAAACAGCAATCGGAATATTAGTGTTCAAATCCCGGATGAATCAAATTATTTTTTTATGCCGATTTTCTCCGTCGGTGTATACTGGGATTAAACAGAATTTTATTTCAGTAAACGTGAGGAGATGATCATTTTGATGAGGAAAAGTTGTAGGTATTTTCACATTACAAACTCATGAAAATTGCCTTTAAAAAAAATTAATGCTCTATGTATCATACAGAGAACTTGCTACCTGATTTTACCCTTATATCTATGCCTACGAGACACTCAAAGTCACAAGATGAATGGCTTTTACGAATATCACGCATCCCAAATGATGGCTTCCACGCCTTCCAAATTGGCGCATTCTCACACGACCATGGCCTTTGATGTCTTCCCACACTCAGTGGACACCACTGCTTTTCTTAGACGTCGAGGCTGGCTCATCAGGCCTAAGTACTATATTCACGTCAATCGTTGAGTTGAGCTCGACGTCACAAGGCGCTGCGATTACACAAGGGCTATGTTTCAAGAGATCTCAGAAATTGAAAAATTTCAAAGAATAAACTCTTTGTTGGAACAAGCATAATGTTAAAACCAGTAGTTTTTTACGTTAAACGATAAAATAAGAAAATTGAAGGGGTCAAAAATCAATCCTGTCTATTAAACATTAGTTCCTAAAATTAATTTCGACCAGACTACTTGAATAAAAAAAATTGGAGCGCAAAGGGTTAATGGCGTGCACAATGTCGCATAGGCGCTCTATTGAACTTGGCACAAACTTGAAGCCTCTCCTTTCATTTTTGGAGCAAAAATGAAACCCGGAAGCACAGCTCATTCGGGATATTCATTTGCTGGTGATGGGATCTACTTGGTGGCTTGAGTGCTGCCAATCCTCCCTAAGGGTCTAGCTTCAAATCCCGGAGGTAGTGGGAATTTTTCAGAGACCGCTCGATCCTTTTTGGAGGGAACTTCGTGCACTGCACTCCGTCCGTCGGATGGGACGTTAAGCCGTGCTTCCCTCGGCGCCTTTCGTTAAGAGCGGCGCTCGGTTTCTCTCCAATTTTCCCTTCCCTATCTGTCTTGCAAATAGCCTTAGCCATTAGCCACCTCCTCCAAATACCAAATAATATCAAACAAACAATAACAAACGGAGAACGGAATAATAACAAACGGAGCATGTATAGAGTGAACCCGGACACCAGATACTGTTTGACGAAGCCACAGTTGTTGCAAAAGAAAATAGATATTATCCCAAGCTAATAAAGGAGGCTATCGAAGTATTCAAGACACCTGAAAACATGAATAGAGAAGACGGCTACCCTCTCCACAACTCGTGGAAGAGGGTCATACGAGAGAAAAGAAGGTGGACCAATCAGCATCCAGCATGAAAAATTGGTGCCAAGAATACACTATATAAGTCACTAAAAATTGAATCCCGACATCAACCTGAAGACGCCGGTTGGAATACCGGAGAAACTATCGTCGCAAAGAAAATCCACGCGGTGAAACCCAGAAGCATGGAGACATCACTAAACAAAATTTATTTGCCACGCAAATCCAACATCCATTGAATGATAAACTTCGTCCTTTCTTCCTGAAAACTAAAATTCGAAAAATCATCAAAAGAGACGTGACTCACGTCTTTGTGACATCGCAGTAAAAGTGACCCCGCACATTATTCTTCCCTATGTCACTCAATAGTCGTCCATTAATGGAGAGGGAAGATGAGTACCCGGCGGGTGGGACATAAAATGGGTATTTCCTCCGGCCGCAGTTACTACCACAATACAAAATTTTTGATTTCATCATCGGCAGCGCCGCACATTTTTAAGGCATGCTAAGGAAAGTGTCTTCATTTGTAAAGTGACGCCTGCTATTAATTCTTCAATTTCAAAATTCTTACACAGAACCAAATGTATGAGTCTTACTATAGAAATCAAAGCTAAATACTGATTTAAGAGTACCCAGCGAAACTTTGTGAAAATGCCTCATGGTATGGTATGGCATGGTTTAGTATTTGAAGGAGGCGACCGACATTTGAACTCATTTTTGGCATGAAGAAACTATTAGGAAGAAGGGTGAAGAGAAAAGTTATATATATTCTCCCCCTCACCACATCAGTGACGACACATATTGTAAGTGGCAAAACCGGGTCTGTCAACATTAAAACTCAGTGAACATTAACTATTATTTTTCATTTGCATTCCGTGTAAATATTGCCTTTAACTCAACATTTTCAAAGAGATTTCGGTCCACCATGCATTCGAAAACGAATTTGAAAGTAATTAAAGGAACGCTGCTATTTGATTTTACAAGAGCACTTTGGTCTTTGAAGCTCAAATGCTGTCTTCTTCTTTCGCTGCGGCGCACAGCCGAATCGAATCACAGACAACCCCTTCCCCTCTCCGCCCGATATGCGACGCGAGGCTTTGAATGCGATCTTTGAGAAGGCAGTGCTTGCATAAGAGGCGTATCGTCCTCCCCCGCTGAATTCCAGGCGCAGGTGTCCCAGCATCCTCATGGACCACATGCGGAAGCAATTAATGTGTGGGGCAATGTGGCTGGCGTTGAGAGCGGTCTGTTCCTCTCTTAACCGTATACCACAAAGTGCTGACCTATTGGTTGCTTCCGGATTACACCATGACTGACTTCAAAAATGTGAGCGTCTTTGGGAGAAGTTGGTACTGATAAAATGAACTGGGAAATAAGTTTTCGCAGCTACGAATATTTTAGAAATAAACTCAAGCTGTTAATCGTTCATAAAGCTGTTTTGAGACTTATGAGTGAGAAACATCATCTAAGATGAATGCTTGAGTGTTGCGTTGACAAATTCTTAACTATGAGAATATTTGTAAAATTCTATTTATAAATACTCAATTTGAGAAACAATCCATCAATGACAAATCTTCATCGTTAGTTAGCAATTTTAAGATTGGTTGCAAGCAGATCTCATTTCTCTTGTCATCCAATATTTTAAAAACTTTCATGAGTCTTATGTTTTATATCCTTAATCACCTGTTCCATGTATGTCATTCGAGGCCTCCTTCTGCGCCAATAAAATTTTGGTTTCAGTGTTTGATACAACATTTTGTGCTCTGTGAGCCAAAGCTCCTTTTTCTCTGCCTGTAGAAAATAAATCCGAAGCGAGTAGCTAAAATCTTACTGCAACTATCAACTGATGTAAGCGATTACTGTAGTTAAATCCATCAATTTAGCCAGTGTAATGGAAAGAGATTGTCATTCTCAATACTTAGGAAGACTTTTCAATATTTTTTCAAGCATAAAAAGTCCATATTCCTGTTGACACTCCTTAACAGTTTCCACCTGCATTGATTCATTCCAACACCATAATAAGCACGCTATTCCCAGCATGTTCCAATTCTTATTCATAAATGAACGTATATCCAACATTCCACTAGTAATCCTCCTTGGGAGTTAGCAACCCTCTAATTTCTTTGAAAAGATTTCAACGCCTGAAGACGGTAACCTACATTCACAGTTGATTTCTCCCAATCTTAAGGCGCTATGAGAGTTGAGACTGTATATATATATATCTTTAGAAAATGTCACATCCTAATACGCTCAGGCCCATCAACCAATAAATGAACTGCATAAGACTATATCACAAATAACACTGCTGTACTAGAGATGAAGTCCTATCTTGGGTTATTGACATGGGCGGAGTTTTTTAAAAATTAATAATGATAAGTGAAAACGCAGGAGGAATCAATAAACGGTGGGAGTCTTTGAAATCACACATTATTCTCCTTCCATATTTCTTGTTTCCGAACATTATTTTGGCATTATTACTTTAGTGCTTTTGTCTTTTCCATCGCTTTTCATCCCAAGCCAGTCGTTGGCCTTCATTTTCGATTCCGCTACATAGCATAAACTAAAATTTCGCCTAATTTACATTATTTTAACAAGGAAATCTCTAGTATAACTGCAATTAATAAACTTCGATCTACGCAATTTTAAATTCCTCACACTTTAGTTGGGTGAAGATTCCCCTTTTAATCCCAAAAACTCCGCCCATGCCAATAACCCAAGATAGGATTTCATCTTTTGTACAGCAGTGTTATTTGTGATATAGTCTTATGCAGTTCATTTAGTGGTTGATGGGTCTGAGCGTGTTAGGATGTGACATTTTCTGAAGATTGACTCGTGAAGCAGTCATAGCTAAGCGGTGCGACTCTGCAAATTGATGTGCCTCACACGGCATCACGTACGTAGATGTTGAAGCTAATATTCACCCCTTCCCATCATCCCACACCACAGGGTATGTCCAGTCAACACTGAGAAATAACTATTGTAAAATAATTGCAGGAAATAATGAAAACTGCAGTTGAAATAATTCAAATAACTGGACTACAGGATGGAAAGTTTTGAGATGGCATTCATTCTTGGGACTATCATGTGTAGCGGCATTCGCTTTATAGGACTACTCTTGCTCGAACGAATGAGAATAGACTTTTCTCACTCATTCTGAATCAAATATGGGCTTTCTTTCCACATTTTACCGCCTCTGCATTAAGATGACGCCGGTATTGCATGGTAAACTTACCGGAGGTTGCATTTCATCTTTAATGTAATGGTTGTTCTATGCAACTCATGTAGCCTCTCACGGTGCCTGCACATGGCTTTGGGATGCTATTTTCCCCGAGAAAGGAATCGTCGTGAGGGACACCCCCACCCCAACCGCCTGGGGTGCCTCTTTGCCGCTTGGAAAAGAGCCGCGCTCGTGAGCCGCACTGCAATTGGTCGGCCCTCTGCTCCTAGCCACCAACCCAGGCGGAGATGAGGGGCGGGGGAGGCGAGTGCATGCGCGGCCCTTTGTCTCTGCGGGCGGAGGGGATTGGCGGAAAGGGGCGCAGGGGTGAGGGGCCGCCGGGGTGAGGGGCCGGGGGTGTGAGGGCGGTGAAGCGACGCGTCAGCCAGGATCACTCGCTCTCCAGATTGTGCCCCGGAAGGATCAAGCAGGACCACTCCAGACAATAGCCGTCACCTTAACTCATCATCATCTTAGCATCAGCTCATCATCATTTGCTCACTCCATCTGCTCAGTTACTGGGTCGCACTTGATATTGGCGCCTTGATTTTCTGATGAATCTGAAGCGGCCAAATATGAAGGCATTCGCGATTGTTTTGGCCATAGTGCTGGTTTTGTGGGTGCTGGAGGAGCGGCTGATACGGAGGGAGCAGGCAAAGCGGCCCTACTTCAACCTCAAGCCGTCGCTGACCGTGAACCTCAAGGGTCCGGCGGTGCTGGATGAGGCAGGGGCGGCAAAGGACAAGGGGAACCACACCCACTCCAGTTCCTCCACGACTGCCAATCCGATCGCCACCACCGGGAAGAATACCACCTCGAATGACCGCTCTTTTTTGCGCGCCATGGAGTTCATTGATAAAATATCTTCCAAGGGTGACGGCGAGGGAATGAGCAAGGAGCACTTCGTCCAGAGCTCTCCTTCGCCAAGGTTTCGGTTTACGCGGGAACTGAGAGGAGTGGACGTTGCAACTGAAGGTAAATGAAAAACAATTTAACTTTTGCATGCATTAGTGTGTTTCTTAGTGCACGCATAGGGTTTCTAAAGTGACTTTTAAGTGATGATACTAGGTATACTAAGGTGTTGATTTTTTCCTTGCGGACGATTACGTTTAAAAATAAAAGCGCATTCATTTTTTATGCTTTCTGCCTTGTTGGCGGTTATAACTCATTAAGTGGCAATGGAATTTGTTTTAAAAGATTTATTTTGAATACAAAATTGTTCCTCTATGTTCTAATTTGATAGTTATGATTTTTTTAATTGTTAGAACTATGAAAAATGATTTGTTGATAAGGTTTTTGTGTGTCTAATTATAACTACAACTGGTAATTATTTTACTATAATTTTAATTTATTAATAATTTAAACTTTGCGAATGCAATTCCAAAAATTTCTGAATTCATTGCCAATTAGGATGCAATCATGAATATTAACAAACTTTTGACTGTCGTGAACAAGATCGTACTTTTAATTGTCATAAATAAAAGTTGTTTTCATATTTTCTAAACTTACATAGATTATGCAATTATTGTAATTAGTTCTATTTGTCTTACAGGCAAAGTATATTCACAGCTTGAAAGAGAAAATGAAATTACCACGGATGACGGTGAATTGAAAGAATTGGAAACCAAAGTTCAAGGTAAAGTAAAATTGTTCTTACGTGAGTTTCTTGAAATCTATAAATAGGGCAGGTATAAATGTTTTGCTGTGACTTTTACCATTAAAACTGCGTAAATTTTAGCGCAGACTAATTAGCGTTTATTTCATTTCGTATCCTTTCCTTCTTGCAGGTGAAATGCCCGTAATAATCGAATTTAAACGAGACCTTAGAGGATTGGACACTTACAATGAGAGTAAGCATTATTGTAGACTTCTTAGTCAGTAAAATAGAATGGAATAGGGATGCATGTGAATTGCGAGTGTAGTGAACAAATTATTTTTCTTTTTTGAAATTTTATTTTCCAAATTAACGCGTGATTAATGTGGTATGGTAAGACAGCATGAATAATGGCGTGAAATATTTTTTATTCATACAATTTTGATTCATGAAGGCAGCGAATTTACTTTGAATTGCTCATCATCTTGCAGTCGGTGTTGGCTCCCAGTCTGGAGAGGTAGACAAAAAAATCTTGCGTTTGAACAAGGACAAGGGCCAAACAATTGTGGAGCAAATGGAGAGGACAACGGAGGAGGGCGTGAGCGTGGTTGTGAATGTGAGTGCTGCTGCAGCCACATCTTCTGCTCCGACCACTGACCCCATGCACACCCGGGATGCTCCTGTGACCACGACTGAGAGGACCAAGGCAAGCTTATAAGTTTCAATCGATTTCTCTCGCATGATTTCCTCAACTAAATTTGCGTTGGAAAGAGAAACGGCTACCGCGAATATTGTTGTCTAGCACGATTTTAGGACTTTTCGAAGGGCATATCATATTGTCACTGGCTATCGTGCTGCAAACACGTGAACTAGAATTGAGTTCAAAATAATCTCAACTTAATGATTTCAATCTCTGCGAATACAATTTTAAATAATCAATTACCAATTCGGTTTCAATTTTGAACATTAGGAAACTTTGATAAATCGTTCTTTCAATTGTTAAAAATTAAAATAGTTTTCATATTTACCGAAACGAAATTATATTTTAAAATGCTTCCTTGATAATATATCCAACTTAAAGTATGGAGTATTATAGTTAATTACGCATAGATGCATAACGATGCTTTACTTCATAATTGTAGGTGTTAGTAAGAATTCTCCCTCAAGTACCTTTAATACTGCTATCCGATCCGATTAGTGACTATTGAAGGTAGTTCATTCTGAGAATTGATAGCAATTTTTCCCTTTTACCAAGCCATTTCTCTTTTCAACAGAAGTAAAACTGGTTTTCTTGCCGTTAGATGATAGTTCATTGATTAATTAGAACAATTTTTCAACTGGTATGTACATTTCAATTATGGCACCCATCAAGAGGAAATCAACCGAAAAACCTTCATCAGAGACATATTTCGAATTACTTTCCTCTGTTTGCTGAACAATACTTTTGGCGATTTGTTCATGAAACCACGCATTATATTTGTGTACATCATTGCTTCTTGTATTATACTATCACAGGTCTGATGTATCGATATCCTTTTCCGAAAACGTAAAATTGAGACCATTATTGCAAAACTGTGTCATAGGACTTCTAAGTAAGGCTGAAATACTTATCTTCATGGCAAGGGGTGATTTTAAGTTATTCCTTAACTTGTACTGTGGAAAAAATAATTTTTACTAGAATCGATTAGTAATGGGAGTATCATCCCAATGTGATTCTTATTATTCTTTATCGATGATCATATGTTAATATGGGAGAAAGAAATTCAATTTCATATTTTGTATCATAACAAGTTCTGAATAATTTCTAGCTGTACGCTTTGGTTTAGAATTACCAATACACCATGAAATGAATAGTAAAATTTAATGAATAGTTGTATTGCCAGTTGATTTTTATTTCAACTAAAGAGCTTAGATATATAAATTTGCATTCAAAGGCATATTGGATTGAGGTGTTTCCCATATGATTTTCAGTTCCAATCATTTCCTCTAGTTGATGATATCCCTTGCCTTCATTGTTCGCCATTAGGAATAATATCCGTATTTTATTTTATTGATTTAAGTGTACCAGTAAACCTTTAGAAGTCTGATCATTGTAAAATTAAGCAGGTGTTTCGCCAACGATTTAAATAAACTCAATGTAAGAGTACATGAATTTTGAGTATTTTCCGAGGCGCATATATCCAGCTCTAGGATTTTCTGGTGATATTTTCTTTTGAGCAATTCAAAGTAAAAGGTTAAGTGGGTCGTTCGACCTTAAATCAACATAAGTTTGTCCCATTGGGTCTCAGATGATTTTGAGGAAAATTTCTGTATGGGTCTATATCCACCTCAGGCTTAATACTCAGATACCATTTTGCGAAAAGAACTTTTTGCACGCTTTATGCGCATTTTTTTATTTTTCCGAATTTTTGTCTCGAAAACGGGCTCATAAAAAAAGATCATTAATCTCATTTCTTCATTGCTAATTTTTCGTAGAGACATGACTTGCGGCTCATTTTAAAGATAAGACTTTGTAAAATGAATGCGTAAAAAGTTAATATAATGCCAAGAATTAATTTTGTATTTAAAAGTAAAAAAAATAAAATAACTTTTCTAAAATACTTCACCTCAGATTCGGCGAAAACATAAAATTTAAAATTTATTAACGTCTACTATAATATTTAAAAATAAAATAAGTGGCAAATCATAAATGTATTTTTAGAAATTATTTGTTCATATGTTCCTGCTCGGCGTTCCAGCCTCTCCAATAGAAATTCGTGCCTTACGTAGGCTTGTAATTCTAGTCTGTGTATTTAATAACTGTACAGGCCACATTAATATATCCTACATCTTTATTTATCAACTGTCAACGCCGCCAATGTTTGATATCCATGTTATTTGCAATGTGATTTTGACGAATCATATGCGAGAGCTGTACTGAAGATTTGGATCAGACAAAAAGCTATTATCTTCCTTCTCAAGTTCATTCATGCCTTAATATTTAAGTAAGATCTTTTTTTTTTACGGACACGGTATTTTAAAAAATGTTTAAACATCGTCATAGGTGATGTCTGTAAAAAGACTATTTCAGATTTTGGTCCATCTCGTTTTCGCTGTAAGTTAATGTTTATTCAATGTATTTAATGTGAATCTTATAGTTTTTAACTGGCAGAATATCCATTTAGAGTTTTTAATCATTATAGACTCTTTTATTAATGCAGCGCCAACTACCGCAGGAAAGTTTTCTAGGTAATTTTTTTCCGCTTCCTATTTCTTTCAGACAGTATTCGGCCAATGAAATATTTTCTATGGCACTGTAAAATAATTTTAGTTTCTACAGTTTTTACAGTATTAATCATTGTCATTCATCACGTGCCATCATTCCACCTATTGGATATGAGATCCAAACGAAGGCTAAATATCTTTCTGTATCAACACCTTCTTTCAAGTAAAGTATTAGTTTAGGATGCATGTTTTTCTGTCACCAATTGCGGTCAATTAACTAAAGCAGCATTTAGTGGAGAATCGCAGTTTGCAAGGGCTGTATGACTCAAATGAAGGGCACAGTCCTTGGTGCATGCTTCACATCTCCTGATATGACTATCATTTGCATTGCTTTACACCACATTATAATAACTTTAGTAATGTGGTGGTGGTAGAAAGTAAATAACTTGAGTTCAGCATGATTCTCGGCAAAACGTTTTATATTTATTTTCGATATTTTTTAATGTATTATTTATAAATATTTCATTTAAACTTTCCTCATTGCAATTACATTGTTCATTCGATTTAATTTCCTCTCATCAAATGCTCCCCGATGTCATATGAAATACAATCGAATTCCGGGAAGCTACTCTACTTTCGTAAAAGGGGCGACCCCGAAAAAAGTTTATTACTGAGAAATACGTATTAATAATGCTTCTTTGAGCAGCTTTCAATTATTGTCTAAATTTTCTGCCGCATGATTTACGGAACATTTGATCCTCTAGCAATGGATACCTCATTCATGAGTTCCAAAAGAATGTGCAAGGACGCAATTGATTAGTTTATAGTTTATGAGACAATTTTTCGGAATATTATAAAAAAAATAATTTATCAGCATACCTGTCGTAAACCCTGAAGTTAGTTTAACATACAATTGAGGTAATCAGATAGTAATTATTATTATGCATCTTTATACTGCATCATGGAATCCTGGAATTTCTTCATTTACCTCAAGGGTGTGAGGATTTAAATTTATTTGCAAGTAATCGCTTTAAAGACTTCTTTCCTTATTTTGTATCACGGTTGAAATATGTGTGAATACTTCTTCTGCTAAGCTTTATATATTTTACAAAATAATAACGCATAGAAATCGCTCGAGGTATAATGACTAGGTGAAAAAAACAAAGAACAATTCTAAGATTCATTCTCAAGGCAAGGCAACAGTTTTTACGAGTATTTTGACTTTGCAGAAACTATTTATTTTTTCTATAACTAAGAGGTCTGTAAAATCCGGAATCATTTTGTCTCCTGATATTATTATTATTAAATTATTAGTAGTGTAACAGTTTCACAAAACTGCAGGCTAATATGAAGTAAGCTTAGTCTAAAGATTTCGCTCTATAGATGTGTTCTACTGTCGATATTTTACAGTTGAAAACAATCTGTATTTGGAATCGTAAAAACTGTAGTTACTTTCGACTCCGGCTACTATCATTATTATTTTTATCTTTTGCGTTCAGTCTTATTCTATTTTACTATCGCTGCGTTTTTTTGTGAAAAGTACAGTGCTCACCAACGTGTTTGCTGTTGTGTTGAGTTGAGAAATGTTCTCGTGATGTGGCGATCCCGACTCTCATCTTCATCCGACTGCTCATAGTAGTTGCCGTTCCTTAGGAAGAGGTTGTTCCGTAGACAGTGTTCAATGAGCTTTGAGAAATCCTTAGGTGTACATGAGCTGGTGAGCGTTCTTGCCCTCTCCACTGATCCTTCGATAGACACGTCGGTGAAGAGCACATCGGAACTGACCATGAAGCCTTCCTCTTTGAGATTTCTTCACTTCACCACATCAACAAAATGGGCGAAGTTCTTGTCGCACGCAGAAGTTTTCCAACGTAATCTTGTGGAGCTCGGGGCAGGAATTTGGCAAGGCGGTTGGTCGGAGCGTCGATCTGGCTCACTGCAGTTCACAGCTGCACACCATCCTTGTGCATCATGGATGAGTTTGGGCGCGGCTGTTCTCAGTCATCTCTGTTCCTCTGTTCTGTGGGATGGAATGGGTGGGATCTTTATCAATGCACTCGTCTCCCGCTTTGCTGCAGTCATGGGATTCTTTCCTTGTTTCTTGTAGATGCGTGCTGACAGATGATCTTCTTTTGAAGTACCTTATCTTCATGAGAATGGTTGTTCTCCTATCACGGATGTTTTTTGACAGATGAGGAAATTTCAGCTTTCACTTGGTAGTTATATGGAACCATATCTCTTAGAGAGCTACCAAAATTTCAATCAATGGAAATTTTTGTATAATCTTAAAAAAAAATCACAATATGGAAGCATTAATGAAGCAATCATGGTGGTAAGTTTGTCAGTTATGTTGTACTTATTCACTGTATTTATTCGACGTAATCTGTTTTTTATTATTACTTTATTGTAGACATACTGCATAAGCCTAGATAATTATCTGTAGGAACACTGTGTATATTTAGCCACAGCCTTCTAGAATTTTGCAGCCAATATTTGTGATAAGGTAAGAAAACCTATAACAGTACTTATCCTTGAGATCAAAACTGGTAGAGCACAGAAATATCATGAAATATACAATATTTCAAATAGAAACGTTAAAAAAATAAAATTTCTTAAGCTTAATAATGCTATGAGTGCGCTATTTCCCAGTTGAAAACCCCCTTAAACTTTTTATTTAGTGATGGATCAGAACGTTACCGTAATATAAATTTATTTTGTGTCTCAGTTTCATCTATCGAAACATAAAAACAAGATGCAGACACTTCAAATAAAACTCTATGTGAAAAAATCCAGTGGTAATGGTAATTTTCCAATAATTAAATATCCATTCGACCAACATGATTAGACTGGATAAAAATTATGTTATAAATGAAAAATATTGCTGGCGAAATGAAATATAATCGCATAGTCATCGTATCGCACAAGAATAAAAAATGTAAACTCGTCGTCCTTTCCCTAGCCATTGATGATAAATATTTTTTTACAAACGGCATTTAAGTTCATTTAACCTGTATTGTAGCAAGTATCGTATTCGTGTGATAAGTATTCAATACGTTAGTGATTAATTGGATGCTGTGCTCACGATAATTTTTTTTCATTTACAGACCAAAAAAGACCCAAAGGGAACGATTATTCTGGCCTGTTTCGTCTTTTCCCTCGCTGTTTGGCTCTTGGGAATAGTATTGAAAAACAATGGTTGCCTTGACGACAGAAATGAGACCCCAACCAGCAATGTGCGCAATGATCTCATGCCATTGTAAATGGGTGCGGAGCATGAGAAATGTGCAGTGTGAAACATGGTCTGCAGAGAAAAAATGTGCCAATCATCGAGTCTCTTTTTCCAGGAAAATATTTTCCTTTTGGTGCCTTTTCATTGTTTCCCCAGCATTTTTTGGGAATTTAACTTTGCTGCTAGTTTTCGGTAGTTATTTTCTATGCAGGAGTTAAAGTAAAAACAACAATCTCTCAAATACTACTAATCTTATTAGTCCCATGTTCTTTTTGGCTAATATTAATATGTTACCATTACTATTAAACGTCCTTTGATAAAAATACTTTGAGAGAATAGCATCCGTACTGTTGGGAAGCACTTTCAGTTTTGCCTGATAGATATTTACATTCCAATTAAGGAGATTTTGCACCAGGCATAAGATTGCTCACTTATTCTATGGAAGAATGTTGATTTGAGTGCATAGGTCCTCCTAATTTGTTGTTGGGAAATACTCTCGTCAAAAACTTTGTGATTAAGACTTTATGAAAACTTTGTGTAGATAAAGTTGTTTTGTTCGCTTGCTAATGCAAGCCATTGGTCAAATAATATCTTTGTGGTGGTTGTGATTTTGTGATCAATTCGTAAATGTCACTCTTTATATAAAATATTATCTATTTCTTTTGATCATCTTTTTGCTGATCCATGGAAAAATAATCCAAAATATTTGTTCATTGTCGCTGTGTTTTACGCTTAGTTTCGTATTCGTCAATAATGACTGAATAATGCTCTAAAATGACTGAAGTTTTGTAACTAATATTGTGATATTGACTCCTAATTTTATTTGAGTTCCAGTGCTTAATTAACATATGTTATAGAAATGCGCAAAAATACGATATCCTAGCGCTGTTATTTCTTTACTACTTGTGAAATGTGCACTTCTCATATGCTTTAGGCTTTGTGGTTAGCATTTTTTATTGTTTTCGAAATATGTTTTGTAGAGAGACTCCATTAAACCATTGTGTTTTTTCTAATCTTTGATGTGCAATTGGCATTTGTTTAATTTTAGCTTCATATTTTAGGATAATTTTTAATTAGCATTTTAAAGTTCATATCTCTTTAAATAAAAAGTTGGTTCATATATATTGTTTTAAAATTATTTCTTTCTCCTTGAATATTCTGCGAATGACCAAAATAAAATATAAAAATTCTATTCGTTGTAAACAGCAAAAAAATACTGAAAATCTGAGTACGTAGATAATTAATAAAGTAAAAAAACAAAAAATAATTTCCTTGGAGGGTCAAAATTAAGTTACCATGCCCTGAAAGTGATAGTAAATACTTTTTATCCACAGTCTAGTCTTTATTTTTATGTTCTTGTGTCCGGTTGGAAACCATACATTCAATAGTTGATTCTGTTAGCAAGAGCAGAGAAACGTGTTTTTCATAGAAAAATGCATTCTTTCATACTGAATTGCCACGTATTTAACGTCACAGATGAAAGTTTTCTTTAAAGACATGAGAGAGATTCAACGTGTCAAATTAATTTTGGACTTGGAATTATACGTAATAAAAAAATACCAAATTGGTTGAAAAAGTGATGACAATTACCCATGTACAAGGAATAATGTATGATAATAAAAATACTTATATATTGTTACAGGTGCCTCAAAATATAAGCACTCAAGACCATAAATGCCCATGCTCTTGAATGTAATGGCGAGATGGAGGAACTTACTCAGAACTAACCTGGCCGATAGAAATCTCTCTATCTTAATTCCCTTAATTGCACGAAAGAGTTCAGTACGTCTATATTCATTTTGTTTTCTCAATTGTAACCATTCACTCGTAACTTAAGCTAACCATTGCCTCATAAAATATAGGACCAAGCAAAATCAAAAGGAAAAAGACTTATTGAAATTTTACATTCAAAACTTTATGGCACCATTTAAAATGCAGGAAAAAAACTATTTCCCACAGATTAGTATGAATCAGCGTACGAAAATCAAACGAAAATTCGAATATCACCTTTTTCCATTATTTGGAGTAATGGACGCGTTTTTATGCTTTATTTATGCATAAATGACGTGTTCATTTGGGTATTTAATGTAAACTTTTGCTGAATTGGCACGTCCTCTTTATTTACTTCCAGTTTCATTAACCTTATTGATAATGCAATAAATTTTTGTGATCACTGTTACCTGGCTAGGGGATTAAGAAGAGAATTCGGCGATAAAGTAATCAATTTAAGAAAATTTTTACTAAAATTCTAAACGCAAATAAAACTAAATATCTATAACTTTAAGGTGCTTAAAATTCAGTACAAAGGCACACACATAATGTCTATGTAGCCCACACGAAAAATTGCGATTTAGTAAATGCCCGAGGTTTGTAAAATCATCCAGACCTTGAGAATCTCTGTAATTAAAATTTTGACCCGGAGTAAAACCGAATAACCTTATCTTTTATCTTTCGTTGGAAACCTATAGAGCAAATGAACAAACATCTGTCTGAAGCAGCTGTCAAGAACGTGACTTTAGTATACATTTTCCAGTGGTAGTATCTTATTTTACCAATTATCTTGTGTCATTGAGGTGTACATATGGGAAAACTGAAGAAGCACTTCTTCACGATACGAGATTCTTGTGGCTCGAATTTCAAAATTACCAGTGTCTCGGTTGGATGACAATATCAGGGTCATTATGCATTTTAAATTATTCATTGTTTTTAGAAATCAAAGTTACGAAATAATCAGGATTAATTCACCTGAATTCAACAAACGTTTGCCTATTAGGGCCTCAGATACCGATTATAATTTCTGTATGAACACATATCTACCTAAAGCTAAATACCCCGAGACTGTTTTGTAAAAAAATATGTGTTTTATGCGTATTTTTGCAAAAAAACGTGCCTTGAATCATTAAATCCCTCTCTTTTACCATCAAATTGTCGTAGAGCCATTATTTATGCCTCATCAAAAAGAATTACGTAAGAAAATAAAGGTGTAAAAAATTCATCAAATGGCCAAATATTTAAATGTTTGAAAATATTTCATTAACTTGTATAAAAAAATTCCTTGTATTTCAAATATTAACTTGATGATTTTAAATTGCCATCAAGGCACAGTTACTTTACTATTTAAAATAATACAATTTAGTGCCAAATAATAAGTGAATAAAAATTAGTGCATTTACTAATTTTCTCCCGCGAGGCGTTCCGGCTCCTTCATTAAAAATACGTACTGTAGGCTTATGATACTAGTCTCTGGATTTGATAACTGCTTCAGACTATCTGTAGATACAATTATAAACTATCTCGGACGCCAGTGTTTGTTGCATAATTTATTAACAATATGCATTAGATGAAACTTATGTTAGAGTTTTATAGAAGATTTGTATCCGGCAACCAGATAAAATGATTTAAGTTTTGTCATACCATTATGGTTCTTACTGATTCTTATTCAAACATTAGATATTATTCCAATAAATTGTTTGAATACCGCCAAAAGTCATCTCAATATTTACTTCTATGTTGACCCACGTCGTTTTGCTTTGAAATTTATGTTTATTCTAATGTTCCGATAGATATCACAACTATAAAGGGACATAATTTATACCATTTTATATGTATTAGAGGTTACCAAAGTATTTAACTCATATAAGTATTTTTTGCATTCAGAAAAATTTATCATCCAGTGGATTTGTAAATTAAAACTCCTTTTTTCTTGCAACGCCAACTACCGCAGGAAAGGTTTCCTATGCAATTTTTTTCAGCTCCCTATTTCGTTCGACACCCTATTCGACTTGTGAAAATTTCTCGCTGGCAAAGTTGATAATTTTTCAGTGCTTAGTTCTTACTTTAATTATTACGATAAAGGATCTCATGCCTTTATATTTCATCATTTCTCACGTCCATTTCATCGCATTCATTTTATCAATCATCAAAAATTATCATATCCATTGCATGTGAGGTGTTCAGACGACGTCGAAATTTCTTTCATTGGGAGACTTGAAATCTTAAAAATAAGCAATATAGTAAAATAACTTTTATACCATAGTGATAATAGAAATAGGTTAAGTGAAGGCTATATTTTGACAAGGATTGCTAGTTTTTATGAGTTAATGTTAAGTACTTCGTCGCAAATTTTCCCATTGCATGCAAATAATTTATTTGTATTAATTTTCCCACAAATACTCCTCGGAGTAGCATCAAATGCCACCGGATTAAGATTGCCTACTTTCTCAAAAGGGATTAACCCGAACAAAGCTCTGATGAAAATTTTATTATAATTACAATGATGTTTTTAGTAGCTTCCGATATATGTGCCGGAAAATGTTACCCATATTAAGATTTGATGCTCTAAAATTGCGTACCTCATATATGAACTCCAAAAGGAAGCGCTGATGTTATCACTCAACACTTTGAGAGATCATACATTTCGTAATTTTTTCTGATATCTTTCCCTTGGGTTACAGCCTGGCTGCGGTGGAATTGCTTCCGCGTTTCTATTATCCCTAGAAATTGACTGGCGGGATTAATTTTAAATTAACACTGGTAGGGTCAGCCAGGTCAGATAGGCTGAAGGGCAGAAGCCTGACGAATGGAAGTCCACGAGATGGTGTCACGAAAAAGACAACTTTGAAAACCAGTCCAGGCAAGCTGTCATCAAAAAGGGCCTTAGGAGGAAATTTTTGGGATAGTTCTTATTTTCCGTCCTACAATAATTTTTGACTGCCGAATCAAGAAACTTGTTTAAAAAAATTTCGTGACGCAACTTTCCGAAAAATGGCAAAGATGCTCAAACTGTTACTTTTTAGCTTTTTTGTTTATTTTTCGGTATCAAATAAGTTTGAAGAAATAAGTGTTGCATTGAAATAAATTACATAAAGTTTCGCACAGTCGGCTTCAAAAGTATTGCAACAAATGGAGCGGCGCCACTTTCGCCGCAGTTTTGAAATCGAGTTTCGGTATTTTCTATCGTACCAGTGGGAGGGAAATTTGAAAAACATTCCCATTTCCAGCATTATCTTTTTAACAAATTCATTAAAGGGAATATGTACAATGTTTGATACCACGTAAATTGTGCAGCTCATGCTAGATATAAATCTACGTCCAGAACGTCACTTTACTTCCTCTCGTAAGTTGGCCGATCCGTCGAAGTATATTGTCTTACTATTAAAGCTGAAGCTTTTCGATCAGCGATAGCGAGCAAAACATACACATGAAATATTCGCCGCAATATCACAGCAAATAGCCACTGAGTGTTAAAATTAAGTTTGATTTAGTGAAACTAGAGGACTGGTTCATTCCCTTTCCTGACAGACCTCGTTATGAGTCCCATATGGAGTAAACGAGTGAGATGGACTAGTGGATAAGGAGAAGACTTACCACGGTAGTAATCCGAAGTCGGTGATTCTAACCTCTCCGCAATAATTTTTTTTCAGTTACATGGCATGGCAGCAACAATTTTTAAAATCCACTTTAACGCATATTAACTTAATTAAACACTGCTGTCGTTAAAAAATTTTGAATGGAGAAAATTCTCTTTTTGCTTTCCGCAGATATCATTAATCGTTTTTACCGAAATATCAATTCACCAATAATATGGAAAACATTTCAGTCAGGTAATCTGCCCCATCAATAGGGTGTCCCAAGACATAATGGAAATTTTTTTTTCGCGAAATCAAATACGCATACCCTCTCTTTTTTTCTGTTTAGCCTAAAAAACTCACATAATAAATATTATTGCGATTGAATTATGATAACACGTGCTGACTTGATCCCAAACATGTGAAATGAAAATTTGTCCTGGGTTAGTATGGAAGGGTTCCAGAAATTAATGCTTATTTATTAAATAAAACAACAATATGCCCAAATCGTGTTTACTGTTTGACAAGTAAATAAAATTACTCTTTAAATTTTCTTTTTAAAGTTTGCTTTTTGCAGTTAGGATAAATCCTCTGGTGTTCTTGTACGCAACGTAACAAAAATTGCTTTTGTTCCTCCTCCACCGTGATTACACCGTGAAAGTCTTGGATCAACTTGACCGCTCTTTCAGCTGCATCGTTGACTGCCCTCAGCGTTGAAACCTTCTTTCTGGCTTCTTGAAACGAAGCATTACTTGACCACGTAGCAGGACATTCGTGGAGAAAACTGTCATCAATTTTGAGGCGATCGAACAATGACTTGCTTCTGACTGAAATGAAGTCGTAGATGTTTTTCTCTGAAATATAACAAGAGAATGTCAGTTCACAAAATTGTGATCTAAACAGAAAACTAAAGAAACAACTTCTATATTTACTTATTTAACTTACCATACAATGGACCGCAAAGTTCTTCCTTAGATGGGATGTAACGTTTGCCATGAGTTGATAAATTCTCTATGGTTAAATTTTCAACCATTTGGGCCATCAAGTCCAAATTTTATCCCAAAAATATTTTTTCTATAACATTTTTCAAATGGCGCTTGAAACTAAACGGCTCGCTGAAGCTCATCTTCGCTCTTTTTTGCTCACATTCGCGAAAAATCAATTTCTCCACAAAATTTAACAAACTCACTATATTAGTTTTATTTTTAAAATAATGATTTACTCTTTTCCTCTACTAGGCGATAAATCGAAATATAACTTTCATTTTTTTCCAAGTAATTAATAATTTGCAAATTTCTTTTTTAGAAATGTATTTTCTCTCAATTATTTACTTATGCATTCCACCTTATCGCCAAGTGTTTGAAGAAAGTGGGGGGAGTTTAGCGCATTGAAAACTCAATTGCGAATAACTTGCCTAAAAATTGAGGAAAGTTTTTTTGAACCCATTTTAAATCATTTATTTTTTATTTCGAACGTATTACAGCACAAGTCATCTTCAGGTAGGGAGCTCTTTTTAATGAATATGCGGTGATGCTTCCCCGAATACGGATGTTACGATTGTTTGCGATATTATTATTATAACGTTGCGCGAATTAGCGTTGAAGGAAGCTTTGGGTATGATGTCGTCATTCATTTATTTTATTCAGCCCATAAACAGCACAAGGCCAATTATATTGGAGTCACATTAATAAAGAAAACAATTAATAATATTTATCATCATTATCAAAAAAAAGGACAAGGAATGGTAGTATTCATAAGGTGATGCGTGGAGTAGGGAGAAAATTAAAAAGGAGATGATGCGAGATAAATGAAGGGATGAAAAAAGGATCAAAATTTGGAATATATTGTGGATAGGAGTTAATGGAAGAAATTAATGTGAATAGCAAAGAACTTTTTGAGTCAGAAAGTCTCTAAATGTCCTTTTTATCCAAATTCGCTTTTATTCTCCGTGGAAACTACGTAAACGGATAGCATCATGCCGCGTTTGGTGAAGCAGTGAATAGAAACACGTGCCGCGCAAATTCTCATCTGCGTTCCAGGAAACCGCGTTCGGGAGGCATACTGCCCAATATGAATACAAGAAGTAATTCTCTAACTCTTATCCTTTGTTTGTATCCTCCGGTGGCATTTAGCGGTCAATTCACATTTCAAGTCGTTTTGGCTCTATGATTAGCTCTTTTAAGTCTTCAGGATATTGTTCTCCAATTTCCATTTCCTCCTCACAATATCCTCACCATCCCTTAGAAACTTTTCAAAATAAATTAAAGTTTCTTTTCTAGTATGCACTCATTTTATTAGTTTTGTAATTAGGAAAGCTGTGATTGATTGCAACACCAATGCTTACGTATATTTTACCTTCCTTTAGAAAGGCTCTGAGAAACTGCTCTATCTTTCTTCTATATAAAGAACTCAATCAAGGATTACATAGAGATTGTGAAAGTTCTACGGAGTTTGCGACATGATTTTTATGTATCCCTTATTTTCAAGGTTAATCTAATAATTATTTTAACCCGGGGGGGGGGGGGGGGGTGCGTGCAGCAAACTGGAAAACGCCATTTCCGTATTGCATTAAGAAGGTACAGAAAACATTTGCTTTTTTGTGTGAATGAGATAAAGAGTGAGACGAAATCCACTGATCATTTCAGCTGTTCAAGAGCTCCAAGATAAACTTCTTATAATCACATTCAGAGGGTGAAACTTCCCCTGACGCAGATAATTAAATGCAAATTTCCATTGCGTGTTTTTCTCTACCCGTTCTCTGCTTCGCACAACCCGGTGTGGTGATTACTCTGTATGCGGTATCCATGGTCAATAAGTCTAAATTCGGGTAAAAGGAGATGAATGAACGTCGTGCTCACAGTTCCCGAGCCACGGAGATTGATTCAACGTAATAGTATCGCAACGGATCGTAACACCCACTTGCGGGGAAGCATCAACAGGGTATCATAATTATCTTCGGTTCGAAACGTGAAGATGACGTGTTACATGTTGCACCAAAATGGGTCCCTAGCAGTTAACGAAAGGTGCAAGCAGAGCACGAGTGGTGTAGAAATAGGAGTCGAATAAATCTTGTACTTAATTTACAGTCTTCATTACAAAAAGTGGAAGAAATAGGTGAGTGGTTATTGTGAAGACATAATAGTCACTAATTCAATAGATTTTTAACAAAAATTTACTAATTAAAATGTGACAGAAATTAAGTACTCAGAATTGTTTAGTAACTTTTCGCAATTAATGTTTCAATAAGCCACTCCCTTCAAGCTTCCTTCTTCAAGTACGTTAAACATTTGGCGATAAGAGGGGACGCAAATGGTGACACCCGAATACATTATCGGGATAAAATTTTTTTTTAACTCTTTGAAAGTTGCATAGCTAATTGACTTTTCCCAAAATGTGTAAATGCAATTTGCAAAATAATTGTAAATTCGGAAGAAATTGAAAGTCGTAGACCGATTCATCGCCAAAAATATATATGCATTAATAAATTTGAACTAAAAATGCGATTCGTCAGATTTTTAATTAATTATGGAAATACTAGTTTTTGCCGAGATGAGCGTACTTTCCAATTTTCAAAAGGCACTGTGGTCTAATCGGTTCGTCGGGGAAAAATATCTTAGGGAGAAAATCAGTTGAGCATTTTATGTACTTCTATTTCGAACGAACAATTGTTCCTTAAAAGTTGATAGATTACGAGAAATAAAAAAAGCAAAAATTAAACAATTTTTAGGCTTTTTTTGCGATTATTGGCAATGTTGCGTCAGGAAATTTTGTTCCTCAACCGTGAAGGCTTCAATTCAGCAGCCCAAAATTCATACGGGGTAGAAATTCAAAACGTTCCGCTGAAAAGTGCATCTTCAGTGGACTAGGGGAAACCATTTGGATAGCCATTTGGCCGCTGCAAACATTATTTTTAAAAACTCAACATAATCTTGAGGTATAAACGCTGGTGACAATGCACCGCTATGCGAGATAATAGGGAATATTTACAGAAAATGCATAAATTATGACAAAAATTTTGACTCGATATGTTCAATGAGGAGAATAATCTAGAAAAAAAATCTGGACTAATCTTTTCATATGATATCATACCATTCCAATGGGATTCTATCTTTTCTATCATTTACCTTGGCCTACAACCTTGTCGCGGTGGAAAGGCTTGCAAGTTCCCATGACCCCTGGAGCTGCACCGGCGGGATTAATTCTAAATTATTACCGGAAGGCACATCCATGGCAGGTAGGACGAAGGGTAGGAAGCCAGACGGGGTAGGAGCCAGGAGCCAGACGAAAGGTAGTCCACGTGATGGTGTCGCGTGAAAATCACAATTGGATTGAAAGTGGGAATCGTCGCCGTGCTCCTGATCGCCGCCACGCATAGTGGTCCGAATCGCGAAAAAGTTGGCCAAAAATCAGATTTTCATCGGATTAGTGTGAAAAGTTCATCCTACATGTTTTTTGCGTGCCATTATCATTTCTGCAGTGATTTTTACGAATAAATATTACTTTAGATAATATTGTCGAGTGATAATTAATTAACTGGCTATTAATAACGCTTACTGTTCAGGCAAGCCTTTATTATCATTAAATACGAAAATGAAATGAAATTCTTTACAAAGTATGAGTGAAAGGTCTTTAAAATTACTAAATAACCACAAGAGACTAAAATTAGGTTGTTTGGCGCAATGACTTGCGTAGAAGAGATGCGAACTGCTGGCTTTTTAAGATACCAATATTTGGACTAAAGCGTAATGATTAAATAATATTTAAAATAGAATTGGAATGAAACTCGACTCATATTTTTTTATACAAGCATGTTTAATGCCTTATATAAATTTTAACATTAACATTATTCAATAGCAGACTCTTCTGAATCCCTCTCCTCTTTGCATTGTCTCTCTGAGTCCAGAGACTCTTCCGGGTGTTATTGAATTCCATATTGAAGTCGCTAACACAAGAATCTGATTCTGGGATGAGTCTTCAGAAAACATCCTCATTCGTGTAAAGTTGAAATATTTTTATGGCGTGATGTTCGTTATTTATGGCCATTATCGTTATTTTCTTAATCCTTTAATCCGCGATTCCTAGGCCTCCTCCGACAGTTCTTCAATTGGAAGAAGAGCCAACTCGATCATATTTGCACCATGCATTAAAACTTTATGTATTGTGGTGGTTATTGTAGCTTCTTTAACAAGAGACGCCTCTGCACCATGCCCTGCCGCTCTGGGCTTCATTCTTATGAAAAAAAGACAACTTTGCAGGGGAATTTCTTTTAAGTTCTTTCGTTTTCCTCAGCAATTTAGTTTTTCTTCACTTTGAGCAAGTAGTGACACCGGTGTAATATTTACTTAGCCTACCCCTACTTTCATCGGAGTTAGTCGTTAATAAAGATTATTACTATTACAAAAGCCGAGGGGACCCTCTATTGCCATTAGAATACTAATAAAATAAAAATCTGAGGTGTTTTGAAGGTTGCGAGAGGCAACAGCAAGGAAATTATCAATTTGATGCGACCAAGTTTCATTCTTCTCTAAGAAAAGAGGTCGATTAGAAGTGGCGAACAAGCTCGCCATCTTCTCTCACACGAATAAACAAATTTCATTCTCACAAAATTAATAAGTTTCTATTTTGCTTCCTCATCTCCGTTCAATGAAAAATACTCTTTTAAAATTCGTTCAATTCATATTTCGTGCGTCCACGTATTTCCCTTCTATCTCCTGCATTTTTGCTGCACTCCCTCCGCGAACGGCATTGTTGATAGACAACAATTAAAAACACTGGTTCGCAAAAGGCTGCACAGGAGGTGCACGCTGGAAAGTTTACATTTTAAATGGAACTTGAGCAAATCAGTGTGACACCTCATCTTAGCCCAAGTTTTAAAAACGGAAAGTAGAAACGGATATAAACGAAGACGGTATACTAGTTCATGTTCATAATCCTTATATCTGTGGTTCTCAGGAAGTAATGAATCATTGAAACACAAGATTTATAATTATCAAAACATTTCCAATCAATGCTTTCGCGAATCCATCTTGTTACTACGGCACCGAGTGAAGATCTCTACAGGTTTATTCATTATAAATATCCATCATTCATATATCATCAAATATCCGTTGGGGCAAGTAGCCAATCCGGTTAGCGGAGCTTACGTTGGTAAGTTAGGATTTTGTATCGCTTTGCATCTCTAGTGCATCAATATACCCAATGAAGTTTCCATTGAACTTTCTTGAGGGATCACTACAAAATCAGTGGTAGTTTTTCCCAACTGCAGTGCAAGCAGCCTGTCGTCTTCACTTCAAAACGCTATTGAAGCCGTTCTGAGAAGCGATCGAAGAAAATATTTTCCATCTCTCCCTGCGTCTCAACTGCGCTTAATACCGAAATTATTTATTGTTCCATATGGTAATTTTGGACAGTAGTAAAACAAAAAATGATATATAAAATGCTTTGACTTCTTTATTTGTAATCCTTGTCAATGAAATATAGGAAGACAATCGAAGTCTTTTTTTCCATAACTCAATATTAATGCGAATTTTTCCCAAAGAACTTTTCCTCTTCACCGACTCCTTCTGCAATAATTAACATCACAAAATGGTGAATTTAAGCATACCGGGACTAGCCACGGTGATAACTTTTACGGGAGTCACCCGCAATGGTTTATATCTAGAGTTTATGATAGTATAATTTCTATATTAATAGAGAATGTTATTTTTGCAAAACAATTGTCGACGTAAAACCAAAAATAAATATTTATACGTAATTTTCGAAAAAACGGAAAAAGCTTCCGTTAGAAATTGCGCCTAAAAGTGAACGAAGAAAAACAATTAGGGCAGTGAGGGGCAAGAGTCCGCATGGGGCAAGATTCCTTTTTCGAAATATTTCTCTAAATGTCGGGATGATGCCACTTGTAGTCGATTACTTTTACTTACGTGACCGAATGTAGGAGAGGGGTGCTTTCATTGAAAGACGGCGTACGACAGAACGTGAGTTTTTCTTATTTTTCATTTTTACGCGATTTTTATCTGACTTGTGGGACCGCGTGATTCTCACCTGTGCTTTAGGCATTTATTTAGCTACTATGTTTGTCTAGCGATCCTTTGAATGCATTATTTGCCTCGAAAATTCATGCAGTTAGCAGGTTTGCAGCTCACTATGTGGCTGTGAATTGGCGTATTAGGCGTAGCAAGTTCCGTTGGGGCAAGAGTCCTGGGTCAATTGTCTCCATGAAACCTTTGCCCCACGGGCGCTGACTTCTGCCCCAATTGATTCCATTGCTTTATACATAACCTGGTAGTTTATGCAAAAAATAACACATGAACTTTGTTGATAAATGGATTGAGAGAAAATGCGGAAATTAGGAGAAAAACAATCGGAAAGAATTTGGACAACAAATTTTGGAGGTAACTACACTGAGGAGGAACAATGGAGAATCCGTAAGTTCTATTGCAGCCGGTATAGAAAATGTCTCTGCGTAAATATCGCTTAATTTCAAAATTTTAGGTGCGTTTCATTCATAGATGTGCATAATACGGCCACAGTTCGCTCCTGAGAGCAATTGACCACATCTAAAAGCATTGCATGCGCATAAGCGGCGCATAAACTCAAAGCAAAACTCTGAAATTCTTACGAGTTCCCCCTACACCCAGAAACTATGCATGAAGGTATCTAAAAATAATGTTGAAGGTTGTGATGCTGAGCGGCGTGCGGTTGGTGGATGGCAAATTGGACATTAACTTCATCGGAAAAACTGATTATCATTGTGGAGATTGTGGAAAATTGTGCTCATATCCGCCAATTGTTGATTGGATGGTGTGTAATGAATGGAAATGGTGGAAATAACCTTGCACCTCATAATCTGGAAAGGGGAAGTTCACATGCGAAAACTGTGATTAGGACTCTTGCCCCATTTGCATTGCTTGCATTTTGATGAATAACGGAAGTTGTTTATTTTTTCTGCAGAAATGGAAAATAAGTATTGTAGTACATGTAACTGCGAACAAATTGTGTAAAAATAAAAACTATTGTTTGAACCTGAATGCATAATTTTTATAGTTTTTTGTTAGGCTCGTTCTCTTGCCCCTCATTCCCCTACATGAAAATGAGCAGAAATGAGGGCAAAGAGATTTATTTACCAGTATTAAATTATAGATTTAAAAAAACTAACCAATTTAAATATTTAGGAGTGATACCAATGAACAACAATAAAGAAGATGCAAAAATAAACGCCCGAATAGCAACAACTGAAATTGGAGTTTAGTAAAACTATTTAAAAATGAACTCTTGTCAAATAAAACAACACTTAGAATATATAAAACATTAGTCATGCCAATATTATTATATGACTCTGAAGCGTGGGCTTTTACAAAGGTATCACAAAAGAAGGTCATAACGTTGGAAAAAAAGTTTTTAGAAAAATATTCGGTCCGATGAAGGATGGAGAAGGATGGAGGATTAGAAAAAACAAAGAGTGAAGAGAGTTATGCAAAGAATCAAATATCGTGGGAATGCAAGAGATTATGATGGCTGGGCCACCTCCAAAGAAGAAGTGAAGAAGCAATGATGATACAAGTTATGAGAGGGAAACCAGAAAGTAAAAGACAGGTAAGAAGACGGAGAGTGCGCTGGGGCGACGAAGTAAAGAAGGACGTGAGGAAGGGATGATGGGAGGATGGGATGGCAGGAGTAAGAGTAAGTAAGTAGAAATTGCGCTACATTATCGCAATATTTAACAAATTTATTTATAAAAAAGTAAACATGAAGTGTAATGCCCCGAGACGTATTACTGCATAACTTACATAGCCGAAGCGGATTTCAAGAGGGTCAAAAAATGATTTTTGTCCGCCTTTTTCTGGATCGGGACCACTGCACGGTGCCCTCTCCTTGTCGCCTCCCACTATCCTCCCCTTCCCGAGGTCCGGGAATTAAAGCCTCCGGCTCACAACTCTGGCCCTCGGGATGTATCTCCGCGCCCCCCCCCCCCCCCCCAGGCTCTGGTATATCTTCATTTGTTCTCTGCATCTCTGGTTCAGTATTTCTGCTAAGCCCGATATTATTTTCACTTTTTTCATTCGACATGCCTAATACACCACACACCAAATTAACCATGCATACTGACGATACAGCAATCGTAGCTACATCACGGAAGGGAGGCAGTAACTTGAAACTCAACATTTATTAAAAAAATTACACTCTTTTACAACAAAATGGAAAATTTAAATTAGCGCTTCCAAAAGCACATATTTTTATTTTTTCGAAACGCAGACAACACGCCCCACAAGTGACGCCACACAATAAAAAACAAAAGATACTATGGTATAGCACGCACAAATTCCTCGGCGTAATTCTAAACTGGAAATTGTCTTTGTATCCGCATTTATATTACAGTCTTTCGAAGGCGATCGCAGACCGTCAGGCAAAATCTTCTCTCTCTCCACTCACCCACAGTCGTTTTTCAAGGAATCGTTCGCAAGGAATGTATCATTCACTCATTAGTATTTGAAGGACATCAATGCTCACGGAAAAAATCTAGTCGGGTAAACAGGGAGAGATGTCGCACATCTTGTGAAATAAATATATTTTGCCCTATTTTTCTTTTTTGATTAAACTAAGTATTAAATATGGTGACTAGTCTTGTTTCTGGCGTACACACGAAAACGTATACTCATGTCATTCTTCTCTTAGCTTTAAGAATTATTTTTGTAAAAATTACCCCGCAGCGTCTATCTCGCATGTTGCAGGTGACACGCCGCACCTTTGAGGCTGATACGCCTTATTAAAACCAGCTAAAACTGGTTTCTGTATTCTGAAGCTTCTATAAAAAAGAAAAATTGTCGCATTATTGAAGTTTTGAGGGAAATAAACTATGCAAATACTTTTAATACATTTTTACTATTTTTCTAATTAATATGGCATGCCTTCGATTTTAATGCAACTGAAATGCAGGTTGTAAAATTAGAGCAATACATATGCCATTATATTATAAACATGCAAATGTAAAAACCAAGAAATTAAGCTAACATGGGCTATATATATCCGATTTTAATTGGAAAATACAAGCTGCACCGAATTCTGTTAACAAAGACTTATGTAAAGATTTTTTTAGAATTCCAAAATACATGTTGAAAAATTAATTATGGCAATAGAATAACTTAAGTACACGTTCCGTAAATGAAAACTTTTTCACGTAGAAAATTAGAGGTCTCACATTTTGATGATAATATCTGTATGAAATGATTTGCATTCCATGCACAATTTTACTGTTATCGCATTTTTTTTACAAAAAACGGTGCCTTGAATCATACAAATTCTTCTACGTCACCACTAAAATGTCATAGAGCCATGATTTACAGCTTTTCTCAAAGGTAAGACTTTGAATAAGACACTAGAATTATTTAAACATACAGTTAATGGTCTTCTCTAACATTTTTGTATTTTTTGCTGGTTAAAATTTATCTAATATTCCATATCAGAATTGGCAAAAAAATTAAATGATAATCAAAACAAATTTACCCTAATATTTCAGAAGTAAAACTCAGTGGCAATTCAGAAATGAAATTTTATAAAATGTCGAAGCATTTACATTTTTCTCCCGCGCGGCGTTCCGGCTCCTCCATTAGAAATACGTAAGTACCTACCATGTACAAGAGACATTATGCTTATTTTTACAATGACTTACTGGCATGAGATAACTATGGCTTATAATAAAAGTCTGTAGAAGTCATAGTAGCTCCAAGATATAGTAATATGACCTTTTTAGCTTCAATTATAAACTAATGTCGTCAATAATTTGTTTGTTTCGCAATTTATAAGCAATATGCTTTTGGAAAACCTCATGCGAGAGCTGTGCTTAATATCTTGATCAGATAACGGGCTATTGGGACTTAATTTTCAAGTTAACTCGTGCCATTGTGGTTAGTTAAGGCATAATTTATAGTATTTTAAATTGAATATAATATTTAAAAATATTGTTAAAAATCGCAAAAGGTGATCCCAATGTAAATTGTACTCGTTTTATTTCGATTTGTCTTATTGAGAATTTAATTTCCAGTTACAGAAATTCCGCTTTTGTAAATATTGATTTATAATAGGCCATATTTAATAAACAGCATTGCATTGCAGGTTGTAATATGCATATATTAAACTTACATTAATTTAAGTTTAAGCTTGCAGAAAAAGTCAATACGATCCACCTCTTGTCCTGCTTCTTATAAATACTAAAAATAATAATTGCTGGAGTAAAAAATATTTCCAGATTTTATCAATCCCACTATTAAAATAATTGTAAATACTTTCGGCTGAGTCGTTAGATTCGTGAACAGTTATTGTATAGTATCATTCTTGGAACTGTTCACAGTTTCTTTGTCAGCTAAAAATTTCCCGGTTTGTTGTAATTAGGTATCGTCTATGAACCTTTGCAGATGGAGTCAATATAAACCAACCCTTATCCTCAAAAAGGAAAGTAGAAGATTTTTGTTTGGGGTGAAGATAAGACTATCGTCCCTACCCTTCACACGCCTGTGGCTAATTTTGGGATGAGCCCTACCCTCACCTATCCGAACCAACCTTCGGGTTGAAACGTGAAGTTAGCGGGAAAAAGACCCATCAGATATTATCTCATGTAAAAGATTCGTACCTAAAGTGAGGGTTAGACTGTCTAGCCAGAGATCAAGGAAGGTACTATCTACAATGTTTATCTAGATTCTACATAGAACCCCGCAAGCCACCTCAATAGGCGTGTGTCTTCGTTTGTAATATATGTAAAGCAAGTGATTGAAGCTTCAGTGCAGTGATTAGCTCACTCCTTTAATAGCAGTGTAATAGTAAGTAATGTAAATGCAAAGCATCTCCCCTGATAATCCATATGTTTTTTTTCATATTTAAGCCCTAAAGGTATCGTACCAAGTTCCTAACAATAAAAAAAGCGCCTGATTAGTTTTTTATGCAATTTCTGCCATTTAAAAATGGTTTTCAAACTCTTTAAAACAAAGAGATGAAAATTATGTAATTTTTTAAGGTCGTACTTCGGTGAGCTTGACCATTTGCTGTCGTTTTTTCGAATTACGCTTCGAGCAAAAGCCTTGAAGCATTCCACTTGCTGCTGAGTTTCATGGGTTCATTCCAATAAAATCGCCATGAAATTGAATATTAAACATATCATTCATTTTTTATTGCATGTAATTCCATTAGAAGAATGTTAGTGCGCTATAGTGAGACAGTATGGTAACTACCGCTCCATTTCCTCGTCTTATGATACAATCTCAGCATTTGGAGGCCGTAAGTGGGTTAAATATTCACTCGGTAAAGTTTGTAGACAAAAACGTTTGCCAATACCACTTTAATTAAACAAATTGGCCTTACTTTAAATTAAAGTGGGATTGGTGAAAGGTTTTTCCTTCAACCCTTGCATTGGAATACCACCAATTAAAGGAAGAAATAGTGAGTATTATTCACTTGTTGAATAACCTTGCAAGAAATATCTGCAGAACTTTTTAGTTACAAATATTCATAAAGACAAACTATATGGTACATTAATGTAAAGTCCTACGTATTGAATTTCCATAAACATAAGGTTCCTTTTTGCTACCTTGAACAGTACCAGAATTACGGTCATTTAACTTGAGAGAGAGAGACACTGAAATTTCGACTAAGGGTCCAGCAGGTTAAGATGGTGAAAAGTGCCCCCAAATATTTTGAAAAATAAAAAATATAAACTTGAAGTGCATAAAAAATTATGTTTTTTCCCAAAGTTTCAGGACTTTAAAATGGAAATTAACCCAAAAAAATTGAAACACGATTTTCAATTTTTAACCATATCTCCAGTAATTATTTTTGTAAAACCGTTTTATTGATTTAAAAATGTATATACTATTACTACCATCCTGATTTTTTTTCAAAAGTTTCGACCGAAAACTAAACTTTTACATAAGTTTGAAAATTTCAAAATTAAATTAAAAATTTTAGGAAATATAGTAACCAGTACCCAGTTAAAGAGGGATATATCGCACTGCAGTGGGAGGGAGACGATAAACGACCGCTACCGTAATTTCTGGAAAAATATCAAGATGGTAATTTTTATGGTTCTTATTGAAAGTTATTATTTCACTAGCTTAGCATGTAGTGCTTAAAAAGAATTGGCTAATGTCTCGAAGCCATTAGTCTACGTATATCAGACCTGAGGCACATTGCCGTTGGAAGTTATTGCATGCCAACAAGGCACCACGAAATCTCATGAACCCCCAAGACAACGACTTTGATCCATCCGTGCATTGGCCCGTCACACGCCGCACCACGAAAGCTCTCTCACCCTCCTGTTTGAAAGCTCTATCCGTATTGACGATTTCACCTACCCAACTATTTGTCATTTGAATAACATCATCCAAATGACTAATCAAAATTGTTTCTCATCATTAGTCATTGTGTTCAAGACAATAGCCAAGATTGCTTCATACACTTGCTAGGCGTTACCTTTCTTAGAGCAAGCAGCGAATGTGGAATGCATGCTTCCAAGAAATACTTTACTTGACAATAAGCAAATTCCTATGATGTGCGTCGCCAGAATTTTCCCGTAATTCCACGAAATAATTACAACGATTTTCCTCTATTTTATTTGTAGCTATTGTGCTTTCTTGATAACAGAAATTAATATGCTTCTAATAAAGTGAATGAAATAAGAGCATATATTACTTTCTCACGAAGCAATCAATGCACACCTTTAAGTTCGATGTCTCACAGAAGATATCAACTCGGTGAAACAGTTGTGAGTGTGCTGCCTCTCACATCGAACATTTTGTTGATGGGTTTCTGAACGCTTGACCCGAGAAGTGAACTGGGGACGCTTCGATCATTTATTCTATTCTAAGAAACAGTCAACGTACATCTACCAACCGTCTACCAATCAAACGTAAAATACTTCAGCACAAACGAGAGGTATGAAAATCAAGAGGAGACAATTATCATCATTATGGAGGCACACTTCATTTTTGATTTTCGTAGGGATGAAAATTTGTCCTAGTTCTAGATTGATCTGAGTTGGTTACTTCTACATTGCCGAAATAATTACTTCCTGGGATAATTTCTTTTCTCCATATTCCAAAACCAGGCTGCTGCATGCCTGTGTGAATTATTCATCCCCCGTAAGCCCGAACAAAAATTTATTTCAAATCCTTTCAACTTACTGCATCTACATTCTGGAAAACCCTACCGCTAATTATCAAAACATCACAATCCCTTTAAATTTTTTAAAAAAGATTGACCTGTCATTTGGAGACCAGGATTGAAGTTAATTTATCATTTTTCTGTTTTGTTGTTATCAAAACTGCTTATTTATACGTGGTCGTTGCAGTTTATATTAAAACTTACATTTTTGTGTGATTCATATTGAATATTTTATTGTGTTGTTGTGAAAAAATTTTCGCTGTGGTTTCTTTGAAACCGAAAAAAAATATTTTTCCATCGCTGATATGGAATATTTTGTCAAAATTATATTTGTTTTCAGAGCAGAAGATGATATGTATTTCCCTTCTTTGGTCTTATAGGTTATCCTTGAGCATGATAAACACTCACTCATCAATATGCGCGAACATTAAAGTTTTAGAATCTCCAATTGGAACGATTCGGCTTCACTAAAATTTTAAAGAAAGACCAACGGAATGGAATGCCTTCCTGAAGATCGAGGGCATGCCTTTTCAATTTTCACACTCCGTGATTCGACTCGAACGTTGGTTAAAATGGATAGAGCTCACCACGGAACAAGTCAGAGGCGTGTGAGATTTGCGAATGCAGAGCAGGGGGTCCAATTCCTTTTCCGGTGAAAACACGCCTTTCGAGGATGTTTTGATGAGGTTTACGAAGGCTTCACCAGCGGCCCGTGGTTATGCAGCAAAGTGCTCTTCTCACTGAATTCCCAAGCTCCCCTTCATTACGTTGGCATTCAAAATTCACTTGCCGCGCCTTTGAGCGCATTCAGCCTATGAGCGAGCGCAACTATGCTTGTTCCAAAGCCAGACTGTCATGATTTAGTGATGCAAAAAGGTCTGTCAAAATCGATTTTAAAACGAAATGAAAAGATGGACGTTTCAACAAAAATCGAAACTTGAACCGGGAGATCGAATAATGGGGTACTTATTTAATTAAAGATCCTCGAAAAAGGTTTGTAAAAACATGTTTATAGTATATAAAAGAGGATGCATGTTTGTTTGTCCGCTATGCTTTTCCATACGGCTGCATAGATTACGACCAAAGTTAGTACATAGGAACATCTCATGCTATCAAACCCCGTAAAACTACAATATATTGCGTCCGATGCGTCCTTTGCGTCGTTTTCTCATTACTGTTTGCTACGTCACGTCATACTACTTCTGCGTTTTGACGTCCTGCCGAGTACACAACCTCTTGACATGCACAAGGAGAAAACATAAAAATCCTGCTATGTGACTTTGTATTTCAAGTTCCAAGTTTCCAACTTTTCTGAATACTGTCCTCCCCGAACAACGCCGAATGGTCTGCTAGTTCACGCACACGACAATAAACGTACACATTTGAGTAGTAGAAAAAATCTACTTAGAAAACATGCTTGAAAAATTCGTAGTAAAAATTAAAAAATGCACGCACATAAAAGTTTTGGAATCATCACTTGGAACGATTCGGCTTCACTAAAATTTTTAAGAAAAACCAACGGAGTGGAATGCCTTCCTGATAATCGAGGACATGCCTTTCCAAATTTACCTGATTTAAGGAGGAATCTTTCACATGGCTCAGATGGCGTTAGCATAGGCTGGCAGTGACGCTGCTGAGATCAATGGGAATGGCCAAGATTGAAGTTGAAAATCGAGTTTTGATCGAAACTCATAGATCATGCCTCCATTTCGATTTCCTCAATCCTTGGCCACTAAAACGCGATTTTCGATTTTCATCGAAATCGATTTTTCCATCACTAATCATGATCAAATGCAACAGCTCTCAGCGCGACTCTCACTTTTCATTATTTAATTTAGAATAAAATGGCACACATACAGCAGTTCTGCCAATTCGAAGTACACTTGTAAAAATTAAAAATCAAAGAAATAAGTAAATTACAATGTTTAATAAAAAACAACAAACCGATTAGCGTGGCCACAATCTCAGTATTTATCAAGTTACATGGTAAATAGGGTTATGACTTCTTTGTAACCCCATGTTCCTGTGCTATGAATGATGAACTTTTGTTCAAAACTAAAGAAAAAGACATTATTTCTATTTTATTTTTAAAAAATGTCACCCCAACCCAAAAAACTTCATTTACCATTTTAACTTATAAGGTGAAAAACACATTTTGTAGAAGTTTTTTATTTAGATTACAAATTAAATTATAATGATGAAATTTTATAACACTTATGTATTAACACACATCTGTGCAATGGCATAGCAAGGGGGGGAGGTCCGGGGGGTCCGGACCAACCCCCACCACCGAAATATAAAACACAATTACTTATCTTCATAAAAGATTGAAATTTAGGTAGTTGGCAAACAAAATATTGAAAAATCGTGAATTCACAAAAGAGTTCTTTGACAAATGAAGTTATTTCGGTTATAAAAAGTGTTAAAAGTAGTTTAAAACCCTCTGCTTAGAACCCCGTTTTTCAAAAATTGTCGGAAATTAATCTACAAGTTTTGAGTTGCGAGGTCTTTTTTTTTCTGGTAAAAGAATAAATGACAAAATAAATGACATTGCTCGGAAGTTCCAACTGACATTACTTAAATTAGGTATTTTCTGAAAATACCTTCTTGAAATAGCTGTTTACAAACTACTGATGCTTTGCTGGTTGATAAATTTAAAGATGTTACTAATTTTGTTGCAGGTTTGGGTTGCTGTACTTCTTACATGTACTTGTGGATTCATCTTCTTCGGACTCTTTATATTCACTCTCAGCCTCTGATACACAAGCTGGCATTATTGTTGCAGTTGCTGTTGAGGAAGTAGATGCCAAAGGCATTTTTCTTCTTTTGGATGGATGGATAGATTCATTACTTGCTGCCTTTTCAGTAGAATACCCTACTTTTCCTTTACTCTCAATATTTGGATTATATACCTTTCTAACCTCACTGCACAACCATAGCATTTTCTTCGCTTTATATATTCATCATAGGTTTTAGCACATGTTCTAGTTTTGATTGTCCTACTTGATTTGATATAGTTAGGAAATTTAATTTCTTTCGCCACAAACTTGTAACGTCTTTCGTAATCTCGTTTACTTGTTCCTTCCTTCCTTTGATAGATGTTCCAAGGGTTAGATAAGGCCAAAAACGTGGATTTTCAATGGTACCCTGCTGTTCTTTTCCAGTGACCGTTCTTCTAGTGGAACAGTTCTTCTTTTCCTATGTGAGTCTTGAAATTGAGTAAGATTCTTCTCCCAGATCTTCTTGTTCCTTTCAATAGTAGTTGCACTTACCTTATGAGACATTACAATTTAAATTGCAGTTGGAGACTTGGA
This sequence comes from Ischnura elegans, assembly GCF_921293095.1. NCBI lineage: Eukaryota > Metazoa > Arthropoda > Insecta > Odonata > Coenagrionidae > Ischnura > Ischnura elegans. The sequence goes on from NC_060259.1 coordinate 101,719,636, forward strand.
ACAACTTAATAAGAAATTAATAATAAGAAATAATAAGGAGATTACAAACGTATGCAATTATATAATTAAAAATTGGAGAATTTTCTAGAACTTTCTGGACACTTCTATTAAGTAATATAAAATACAATGTTGTCATAGAAGACTTCAGAGAGTCTTACAAACATCCAGACTACTCTATAGAGTTCCATCATACAGATTGAGATCTTTGAAGAACGTTTGACAAGACTCTAGAAAGAACAGGAATGTACCCTTTATGTGGCTGAAATTCTAGTTAGCAATTTCTTGTTAGGGGTGACTTTTTTATGAAATAGAACAAAACTAAGACTTCTGACGTTATTTTTGGGCAAAAGTTCATCTTTTTGTGGCACAGGAAATCAAATTTTGTACGAAAAGTCAAAAAGTCATAACCCTAATGGTCAATTATGTGTTCAATGAGATGATGCCAAGTGAGAAAAAACGGAAATGGATCAATATCGGTCGAGAAAGAATTTATCAAGACAGAGGGTCGGTTGAATAGAGAGCGCTTAGTTACTGATAGCGTGGGTGTTGGCATGTGGAGCAGGGAGTTCGAATGCGTGTGGCGGGAAGGAAAGTTATGTTGAAGAAGGAAACAAGATCAGGACTGTCGAAGTGTGAGATGAGGGGATTGTAAATGAATTTTATGTCTGATTGAAGTATGAGACGGGAGAGACCAGCGAAGGATGAAGAAGATAAAACTGAATCTGCGGATGCCTCGCGGAGATTTGGGTTTCTGAAATTTACAATTTTTTGCAAAAAGTTGTAGTACTATTAAGGGTGGCAAAATTAGTGGATTAGACAATGAACGAATTGGGGGAAAAATATGCGATCACCGGAAGAGCCGTGGACGAGAAGAAGGATTTCACCCTCTCTTCCGCTTCGTGGTGATGGGGAGTTAGCGTGATGTTTTTGCGCTCATTTAAATCCCACGTTTCCCGCGAAGGGATGAGAGTCCCATTCCACAATGAAACAAGCGAAAGGAGTGCGAAGTGGGAGCAGACCTCTAGACGACAGTCCCTCTCCTTTGAAGGCCTTTCGCGGCCAAATATTATCCACCAACAACTCCCCCGGCGCGCTCTTCTATTTGTAAACTTCGATAACCGCATCAATTCCTTCCCGTGCCTGGTGTCCGGTGCGTGAGTTGGAGGCTGGGAAATGCTGTGGTGTGCGGGGACCGGGAGATAAGATCGCCTTGAGACGGGACGGGAGGTGGAGAGGAAGACACCGCCGCTATTAGCCTCTTGTCGAGGGAGCGAGATTACTCGGCGGAAATCGTTGCAGGAGACAATCGCGAGCTTTCTTTTTCTTGATTAAGACCTCTCCCTTTGAACCGGTCGTATTTATTCTTTTATCTTCCCGTATTCCTCGTCTACTGCTTACGCTAAAATCGCAAAATTTGCAGTTCGTGTGGAGTAAACCTATGTGACTTTTATCTCGAGTATAAAATTGTACTTTCGAGATAATATACAAAATATTGGCAAAGATAATAGAGAGAGAGAGAGAGATAAAAGAGTTTTTTATACATAGTTAACACTAGATATGATACTGTGTTCAATTTGAATTTTCCGATTAATTTAAATTTAGGAACCGAAAAAAGAAATCACTATTCATCGTGTAGAAAAAAGCTAAACAACTACCATCAATAAAAACTTGCTCACACCCCCGTGCGCCCCCAAGGAGTTAGCGCTATAGATTGTAGCATCGTTCCAAAAGATAACATTCAAGAAGTCTTTGTCTGAAGGAAATATATCTATGGACTGAAAAATTGCAAATGATACTCCAATGTTAAGAAAGGGAAACAGACATGACCTGGGGAGTTATCGACCAAACAACAAATTAACATCGATTGTTATTATTTTTGAATAGATGGTTGTTAGCAATACCATGAATTTCCTACTCGGTTGTCTGCAAGGTTTCCGGAAGCGTGGATCTTTTGAAAGAGCTTGCTTGGTCCATCAGAATCGAGAAATAAGAGAGATGTTTTGCCGAACGGATAGGTAGCGAAATTAATTTTTCTCCAAATAAATAAAGAGATTTAATAAATGCACGGTGGGACTCAGTACGCGCATTTTTTCTTTTTCCTAACGCTGGTGTCCTAACACCCCCCGTTACACACTTATTGAGGCGGTCTGCATATGGACAAATATAATTTTATTTTAGCAGATCTCCTGTAAGAACTGATAATCGTTCGGCAATTTTTAATTAAATTAGCATCACAAACCCATTTAGTGTCATTAGTGACCGCTGGGGATATTATTTCTTTACCTTTCATGGAATTTGTTTCTTTGAAAAATGGGTTATACACAAAAGTGCTACATTGGAAGTTTTCCTAAAGATGATGCTGGGAGTGTGAAAACGAGAAGTTTATTCGTTGTTGCCCATACTCCGAGTAAATGCCTATGGTTCTCACTTTCGCGGTATCTGGAGCTGAGAATCGGAACCAATGTTGATGCCAATAAGAATCGGCGACGAAATAATTGTTGAGGAAACCAGTTTGCAGGGGTGAGCCCGGACTTGCCAGTTTTTTTACCACCGAGACGGAAAAAATGCTCGCTAATCCGTTGTTATGAGCTGAGCAACTTACTCCTCGGTGCAGAGAGGGCAGGCCGCTTCCCGAGTCTTTTTTATTTAGATTTGTTTTCGGCATCCTTTGAAACGCTCGCATCCATGTTTCCTATCCAGTCTAGAATTTAAAAAAATAAATCCCCGTTTAGAAACTTATTTCATTAATATCTTGGTATCATTGTTTTTATTTTGCCGTCATAAGTTTAATATGAAATAGAACATGACTCTGAGACATGGAAGAGATGCTGTTAGCAATCCAACGCCTTATTTATTGGTATTTACACTACTAATGGTACCCCTTAATATCCTATTTCTTACTTAAAGCTGAGTATTTTTCCCAAATTTTAGGAATTCTTCGTATTTTAACAACAGTTGAGATAAAGTTGAAAGAAAAACTTCCATATCGATGACTATACCATGTAGTGTATTTTTATTTGCAATTATTTGCCTAAAGAACAATTCTAGACAGATTCATAATATTACGGCGGAAATATATAAGGCGATCAAGTTCAAATAGACGTAATATTACGTTGTCCGCAGGTGAAGTTTCGCGAGAACGTAATATCATCATATAATCAAAATGCGTCATTAGCACACAAAATATTAATGAAATCCATTGCAATTGAGCCGTGGCTTCTAATCCGGTAGAGCTGGTTTCATATCCCTGACCTTCCGTTATTAAACTAGGTGTGTTCTTAAAAAACTCAGTGGTTTCAAACATGGTAATGATTCATTCTTGCATTATAAATTTCCTGCTTAGCCTGAAACTATTGAATGTAAATATGTATAGATATGTTTAACGGGTTATTCTTGCAGTATGTAAATTAATCTTCCGATTGAAAGCAGCTCCATACATTATAGGTATAACTGTTGTCATCTAAAATGTCAGCAGTATTCGGGACTGGGATTTCGTGGTGGTTCGAGTGTTGACTTTCCCATTGCCCTGGGTCCAGATTTCAGTGGTGATGGAAATTTACAGTTGGCTCGATCCCTGCCTGATTGGGTGCTCTGTGTAGGTTTTTGCAAGTAAAGCTTTCTGTCCGCCGGATTGAACGTTAAATTGTAGTTCTCTTGGCTCCTTCCGTTTAGAGCAGGCTAATGCTGACGCCGGGTTTCTCTCCACTCTTCCCCTTCCTCATACCTAACTTGCCGGTCGCCTCCTCCAAATACCAGCGCGATTGTTAGCACTGTAAACGTCGCATTGCTTTGGAGGCCGCATGACAAGGCCTCGGGTAGCGCACGTGGCTCGTGACCGTACCCTGCTATCAACTTAACATAGCTTCGCTGCTTGTTGACGATATTAGCCGATTTAAAGGTTAGACTTGTCTAACCAAGGCCAAGCTTCTCATGATTAAGCTTACGGACCCATGGTTAGCCCGATATTTTGCCTCAGTAACGCTTCGATGTTGCTTAAGAAGTTGTATTCCAAATTTTGTGTCGTCGATCGAAAAACTGGCAAGGCTTTAGGAAGTGTTAGTGAGGATAAATATCATGATTCATACCTAAATGCTTGAATGCACGTGTCTTTTTCGGCTGATTAGAATCCTTGAATAAGAATGGCCACGAGAAGTCATTCTTGCAAAATATATGGGGGTGGTGAGAGGTGCTAAAGATGTGGTCAATGGATATTCAAAACAACTTCGTATACGTCAGTAGCGTGTTGTTGTTACCTCAAAAGTTAACATTTAATCTCTTTGTATTCGCGTTAGCGTTTTTCTCGTGAAACCTACTTCTAGAATTTCTCTGTAACTATTGAAAGGGAATCGTAAAATATCTTCTCATCCACACGTAGAAGGAAATGACGTAAAACTGTTAAAGTTGTTTACGAATAATATCCGTGCTCCTCTGCCGTCGTTTGTGCCTATTTTAGTCGGAATTATCTCAACATGTGATTTTGAACATCCTCCCATTCCGAAAGCTTCCCCACTCTCTTAATTTTGCAATCCTTTTAGTAATAACTAGTTTTTTAAATGAAGCAGCATGAATAAATTCGAAAGGATTTGGAGATAATTTTCTATGAATAACTGGGGTTAAAAGAATAATGAACGAATAATGCACGCGGGAGTGTAAGAGGGGAATCGAGTTGATGTGGTGGCTAGAGTGTTGGCTTCCTACTCAGTCGCTCCGGGTTCAAATCCCGGCGGTGGCAGAGATTTTTCAGAGACTGCTTGATCCCTGTTTGTGGCGGACACCTCAAATGCAGCACTCCGTCTGTCGAATGGGCCGTAAAGCCGTGGTCCTCTAGGCGCCTTCCGTCACGAGCTGGCCGACACCGGGTTTCGCTCCACCCTTCCTTCCCGCCATTCCCAATTGCGAAAATTACCTTATCTGACGGTGGTCTTCTTTGAATATCATTCCATACCATTGCAATAGACGTTGCCAGTATAGTCCATGGAGATTCAAAATCCAAATTCGCGTGATGCTCTCGTAGCTTCCTAGAGGTATAAGTCTACAAGATGTGGTATTCTTATGGGAGAATTCAATGAAACTTAACTTTTATATCTTGTTGTACTCCTCATGTTATACAGCAATTCAATTTCATTTTCAATGTTTAAGCATTGGTAATATTTAGTACGCCATGAAGTAAAATCTAATGCTTTCCCGGCGAATATATTCGAAAAAGGCTATTCGGGCTTCCAGCCGGGTGGTTTCCTTACATTCTGCCAGAATGGAGGGAGACCACCTGGCTGGAGGCCCGAATAGCCTTGTTTTAGTACGCCATGTTAGACAATTATTATCAGAAAACAATGATACATTTTTTCGTGTCCTCCAGTATTCTCATGGCAGAGCTCGAGCATCATAGGCAGTTATGGATATTCGCGCGTCTTATTTATATGCCACGGCTCTTTCATTTAAAATATACATATTCAATATTTTATTCTATAGAAAAATTAAGCGGACAAATGGAAATTAAAAATCATTCCAAACGAAGTGTGTTTTAGAACGATGTGCTAAATAATGGATAAAATCACATAAAACACATCGTTAGCAATCATTGGTAATTAATTTTTCTATTAATTACTAATTTTTTGCTCCCGAATTATAAGTAAAATACGTTCATTTGCTGACGACACTGTCATCTATCGTGAAATTAGTGATCATTCCTCTGACTTTGAAATTCTATCATCGGATTTAAATGACGTTCATTTGTGGAGTGGGGGCTCGGACGTAATCTGAGGAAATGCACGGCGGTACATTTTTTGCGGAGTTCGTCCAACAATAACCGTGTTTAAGCTGTGGATGGTATTAACATAAAGGCAACAGACGAAGTGATGTACCTGGGAGTTACGATAACCTCGAACCTCTCGTGGGGGACACTTACAAGGAATATTTGCGGCATAGCCCTGAAGAATTTAGGATTCGTCAAGCGTATTGTGGAAAGATTTTCGGAACAGAAAGTAATAGAAAGGTGCTACTTCGCACTCGTCCAACCACATCTAGAATATGCAGCGAGCATATGGGATCATGTGCAGAAAGCCTTTATCCGTATTTTGAATAAAATACAAAGGAAAGCTGCACGATACGTCAAAAACAGCTACGGGCGTACAGACAGTGTTACCCAGATGTTAAGCGAATTAGGCTGGGAGCCGCTGGAGACTCGGAGGCTGCGCGCTAGGTTTGAACAAAAGAGAAAAGGTATTTTCTTCTTTTTTAATATTGAGAATAGAGAGTTTCTTCTTAGACCCCCACTATATTTCCAGGTCCGACAGAAGCGATAAATTAAGGGAGATATTTTGCCTTAAGAGAGCATTTCCTTTATATGTGTAAACGGCTGGTGTCCTAACGCCCCCTGCCGCACGCCTTTTTTATGCGGTTTGCGGGGTAGTATTCAGATGTGCTTGATGACTGTGATAGTTATTATATAGAAATTACGATACGAATCGAATAATGGCAGCCCAAATAACTTTACATTAGAAAATTTGACGGTATCCTCATAAGGACATTAAAAAAAGCTGCGCTACTAATTTAAAGCAGATGAAAGTCGAAGTTGGGATATTACGGCCTGCGTATATCTGGAAGGCTACGGCTGTTCCACACTGTCCTCCGCTTGCATGTCACCCGTGCTACTTCTGTGCGATCTCTCACCGCTTCAAGCGAATCTTGTGGTGAGCGTCTCTTGAGGAAGCGCTTTTCGTGTGTGCCCCGTGGAAGTTTGCTGAGGGGTAGATCCAATGAAAGCATAAACAGACTCCTTCATGAGCCAAGTAATGGCCACAAAAAACTGGCGATAATAGACAAGAGGGCGACTTCTTCGAAAAGAAGCCTCTTGCTCGCAAATGGCAGCATCCGGAGTCACTCAAGCATTTCTTATTACGTATTTATTCTTCTTTTAGCCTGCGTTTTCCCGGGAAAAGTTTTTCCAGAGTTTTGCTTTTTTATTTATGCATCGCCGGAGATGGGTATTTAGCTTTTGGAAAAATTGCGTAGTAAATGCTGACTTAACTCTAGGCTGGTTACTGTGCGACAAATCTTATGGAGAGTAAGAGCTTGAAACAACTGATGCATAAATAAAAGGAGGAATGCATGTATAGCGTAAACGTCTCAAGCGCTTTCACCTCATTTCTTCCAATTTGTAATAAAATTAAAATTAAAATATGTTCCGGAGGTACACTAGTCTTCCATTCGGATCTCCGGGCGGGGACTATTCGAGAGGAAACATCGATCAAAGGTGATAAGATGATACTGAATTATAGCTTATATGTTACTTTTTAGTTCGCTCTCTTTTATTGTTTCAAAATATTTATGGCTCTAATTCGTTAAAACGCCATGACTGCATTTTTCACGAATAAATTTTCCTGTGAACTTTACCTGCTGGAGGCAGAGCTTAAATCCACCGAGTGAGTCCACCGGGTTGCGGATGGCGGTAAGGCCTCTATAAATAACGCGTTAGCTGCGACATATGCGAATTTACTGATCGAATAAGCAATTGTGGGCGAAAAGTGACGGCGTTCGGAGCGGGTATAGACCTATCTATTGAAATGGTACTGAATTTTGTGAAGAAGCTGTGACTTGGCGATGGAGGATGGCCAAACATTAGCTTTCCAGGTGGAGTGGGCATTTTCTCTTCTTCATGAGAGTGAAGGTGAAGACCACCGTGACAGCGACACACAATCCCTGCAGCCGTTATACTTTCACGGCTGTACTACTGTGCTGTGGATAGCAAAGGGAAACCATTACATTATTATCTAGAGAAATCAAAGGTACTCCAAACATTAACTAAAAGGTATGAATGATTTTCTCTAGATTAAAATATATTCCGGAGTCTAGTCTTCCATTCGGATCTCCGGGCGGGGACTATTCGAGAGAAAACATCGATCAAAGGTGATAAGATTTTAAGGATAGGAACTTGGAACGTCAGATCACTGTGAACTTGCTGAAGATGGAGAATCTGAAGGTGTAAAGGCAAAGAATAAACCTTGACTTTAGAGGAATCAGGGAAATTAACACTAGAACTACCGATGGAGTCATTTTCACTCCTTGAGATTTTTATTTCTCTGCTATGGCTAATATTTTACGAATTATGGCCTGAAATTTCGAGACTTTTATTCATTTTTGACATATAACAAGGCTTTGCGATAAAAATAGTTTTAAAAAAGGGTACTCATTTATCAAGGTTATCTTTGACAACGAATGAGAGAAGGTACCATCTGCAATAAAAATCTTTTTTATTCTATTAAATTATATCCCCACCTTCCTTGTAGCCTACGTAATTTTTTTTCATTTAAACATGATAATAAATATAGTGAAAGGTTTACGTTTGCTTTATTAACCAATTCCTCAGTGATAATCCCATCAAAACAATATAACGTGTAAGAAAAATGAATTTTAATTGTATCAATAAAAGCAGATATAAACTGCAGAAATAAACAATTATGAGGTAGAAGTCAAAATGACTCCATTCGGTAGTTCTAGGAGGGGTGTCAAGTCCGGCATTCCTAGCGTTTAGTGGCTGGTAGAGGGAGACTATTGGAGTGGAAGTTCAACGATGACACAGATTGCATCTGTAAATGCCAACGCGGGAGTCGGCTTAATGCTCGGAATGAGCTCCATCACGAGGGCAAAAATATTCCGCAGTATAATGAAAGGATAATCGAGGTGAAGACGGAGACCAAACTAGTGGACACCCAAGTGATACAGGCTAAATCACCAACGACGGACATTGAAGTGGAAGCAGTCGTATACGAGTGCACGAGGATATCGCGGAAGTAATAAAGAGGGGAATCTTGCTACTTTAGGAGATGAAACGCCATCGTCGTGAAATATAGGGCGGAAGAATAACAAAATAATATGGGTTTGGTAAGTGAAAAAAAGAGAAAAAGAATTACAGGAATAAATTCTAGCGGTTGATAGCAAGGTATTTAAAATCTAAGTAAAATTTAAGTTGTTTGGAGAAGAAGAGCTGTCAAGAAAAATCCATGGACCATAGATCAAGTCTCATTGAAGAAAGTACAAGAATACAAAAACCGAAGACAGCTTAACCACAAGAAAATAAGAAACAAAATATGCCACAGTGCGTAGAAATATTGAAATCGGTGCAAGAAAGCTGGAATAACATCAACACTACTGGATGCGACAAATGAAGTCCTTGTGAAAAGAAAAGCTGTCGAGAAAAATACATGGATCACAGATGATTTCTAAGAAATCATTGAAGATAGAGAAAAATACATACAAGAATGCTAAAATCGGAGAAGGGCATCTTAGATACAAGAAAATAAGTCGCTAAACGAGGAAAGCGAGAAAAATGTGAATGAAGAATATTTGCGAGGATGTGCTGAACAACCTCTGGCATGGAAACGATACGTGAGAATAGTGAAGAACAACTTCAAGGAGCAGAGCGCGAGAGTTGCGCCATTAAAGCTAGAACGGAAATCTCCTCATTGAAAATTAGGACAACTTGAATAGATGGAAGGGGTATCTGGAATAGGCATACAACGATAAAAATCTTGCACCGAAAATTGAATCTAATTGAAGATGATCTAGTTGAAGAAGAAAGCGAAGTAAAAAAGGATGATATGGGAGCTTCAACTTTAAGATCCAACTTTCACATAGCAATAAAGGACTTATGAATTAATAAAGTAGCTGAAAGTTGACGATATTCCTACCAGGAAAATACCAGCCTGAAAATAAGGAACCATAAACTTAAGAAGGTGAAGCAGTTCTGTTACGAGTCAGCCGAGTGACCGGTGATGGACGAATCAGGAAGGATATATCCAGTATAATAGCCCAAGAGAAGGGGAAATTCCTCAAAAAGAGGAGAATTTTTAGAGCTGAAGATATAACGATGAAGTTCTGAGAAGAGCAGGAGAGAAATATTTTGAAAATGTTGGATAGAAGACGATACAATTTAATGGAATGCTTCATGAGATACGATGGAATAATGAAAATTATCTTTGAAGAACGGTTGGTTTAGGCCATCGGTGAGGTATGTGGAGCAGGTGATGGAGGATCTAGAGGAAAATAATTATTTTAAGTTAAAATATCAGCCGGTTGGAGGATTAGCCGCGCGATAGTACAACATTTGAAATTAATTTGTTATTTAGCGTGAAAAACTGCGGAAAATTTATTACGGAACAATTAGGCCATCAATTTAAATCTCTCTTATTCACAATGGAGCCATTTTGACTTCTACCTTATAATTGTATATTTTTGCAGCTTATATCGGCTTTTATTGATACAATCAAAATTCTTTTTTCTTGCATGTTATATTGTTTTGATGGGATTATCACTGAGGAATTGGTTAAAAAAGCAAACATAAACCTTTCACTATATTTATTATCATGTTTAATGATGGACCTCTAGAGAAGAAATTCTGTCACAAGGAACATTAAATCTTGTTGCCTGGGAAAAATTAATTTTCTCGTGATCAAATGTATTTATAACGCACCTTTATTAGTATATTATTTATATTCAGACTTTCCCATGGTGACTTTGCTCATTCGCACATTGTCTCATGCAAAACATAACATTGTCATAATTTAACACTTGATTGACGTTATGAAACGCCATGCATTAAGTTTAGGTTCCTTGTATATAAATATTACATTATGTACATATTATCCATAATAAATCATTTTAGTCAACTTCTCAATCTCATCAAGCATAGTCATTAAAGACTAAACTTGCTCACCATACGGAAGAAACCAAATTGACCATATGCTAGTTGGTAGAAAGTATGCATCGATTATACTTAAGATGGAAATCGGTAGAAGGGTTGATCGCGTACTTCAAGGTTCGAGTGAAATATAGACAGCGAATGGGAATAAAAAGATCCAGAGGGAAATAACAAGCACGTAAAAGACATAATGTCGCAAAACTGAAAGAATAGACAAGTGCCCAGCAATGTATATCTCGGGACTGAAAGGCTTCGTAAGGGAAATGAGTGCGAGAAATTGTGGAATGAATTTGGAACGTAATAGAAAGTGTATTCGAAAAAACAGCCGATTTTGTTTTCGGGGTTGAAGTTGACCAGCAAGGGAAGGTTGGTTTACTAAAAAAATTAAGAAAGCAATTATAGATCGAAATGATGTAAGTAGGATTATTGACAGGAAAGCAAGAAAAAATGAAGGGCTTTTCAGGCAGAAAAGAAAAGAGGTTGACAAGATATGTAGAAGGAAAAAAGAGAGTACACTAAAGAAAAAGAAGTAGGAAGCTGTAAAGGGGGCATCCATTAATTACCTGAGGCATTTCGAGGGGTGGGGGGTCAAGCCGATTCTCATCTAATCTGAGGAGAGGGGTGTCCTGGAAAGTATCACTTAATTTTTTCGGCAAGAAACAGTGTAAAATGTGATTTTAGACTACGATCTTAGTAATCTTACGTGCTGGTCTTGACTAATCTTAGATAAAAAGAATTAAACAAATAATTAATTTAAATAAACCTAACGCAATGAATGATCAATTAATGTATTTAACTAAATTTACTAATTCTTGATTTACTTTGTGGTATTCCATTATAGTTGTAGTAATTGTCTGATGTGCAGGAAAACTTAAAATGGAATACCACAAAGTAAATCAAGAATTAGTAAATTTAGTTAAATACATTAATTGATGATTCATTGCGTTAGGTTTATTTAAATTGATTATTATTTGTTTAATTCTTTTTGTCTAAGATATCCAAGGAAACTTATAATGTATTTACACTGAAAATACGCATTTTGAACAATATCACGTGAGATAAGAGGGAGCGGGGGGAGGGGTCGAGCCAAATCTCACGATATCTAAGTAGAGGGGAAGAGTGGGGGTCAAAAATAGCCAAAAAACCTCACGTAATTAATGGACGCCGTAAATTCTTCTCGGGATTTCCTCTGGGGAATCTTTTCTATCTCCATCGCTGCTGACGTTTCGATGAAATCCTTTTCCGTCGTCATCATCCCGTTTGAGATCGAGGAGAATACTAGAATGAAATCCCGAGAAGAATTTGCTGCCATTACTTTTTGGGAAAAAGTGAAGGAGTACGTGGGTGGAGGAACTCGAATCCGTTGGAGTGAGAAAATTATGTGCCAAGATATAAGATATTAAGAAAGGCTTTTAACCGTGGTATTTTGTGGGCATAAGGAAGAAATATTTTTGGTGGAAAGGAAAATATTTGAGACCGCTAGAATACTTGATGGGACAGATGAATGCCTCTGCGGGGAGTGTGATGTGGATTTAGAGCAGGCAGCGTGCTCTCCGCCAACTTTTCAGGCCAAGGGCGCACCAGAGCTGTGGCGCCACGGAGTGAAGCAGACAACAGTGGCAGGCAACACAAGCAGACACCATTTCAGTTTCAGTCACATCCTTGTGGGAAGGAAAAGGGGCGATCAATTGCCTGAGAAATAACAAAGCGTCAGGAAGTGATAAGATTTCAGCTGAGATGATAATGTACGGGGAATTGCAAATTCGTTTACTAACGGTTCTGTGAAATTAGGATTGAGAAAAAATGCCGGAAGAAAGGCTGTCCGGCTATCGTTTTTCCATTCCATAAGAAGAAGGATAAGGCTAACTTTGAAAACTACTGGAAGTTGCTTCACCAATGTGTATTCCATTAAGTTTTAGCCAAAATCTTAGCTAAAAGATTTAATCTATTTGCGGAGCAAATTCTTCGAGAGTATCACTGTGGATGTAGAGGAGGCAGGAAAACAGCGGGCCAATTTTTATATAACGACAGACACTGGAAAATTTTTATAAGCACAACGTGGGTATACACAAGTTAATTGCTGATTCTTTACAAGATTATGGCCGCATAAAGAGGAAAGAACTGGTTGGGGCTATTATCAGTTTAGATCTCCTAAAAAATAAACCAGATTAATGAATAGTGAATTGAATAGGACTAGATTCAAGGCCAAAATCGAAGGTCTCTCTCGAGAGAAATCGAAGTTACTCACGACAAGGCGAGGTGCTCTGCATCATACCCTTCAACCTTTCAGGCCCACGCCCTGCAAGAGCAGTAGCGCATGGGAGTAATTAAATTAGTTGTTATTTTAATATATGTTGCATATTATGCCGTCAAAGCGTAGGTATTGCATGTAAGTTTGGTGATTTCGATTGCTAGAAATTTAATTCTGAGCTACCACTCACACTTTCGAATAATAAAAAAATATTGAGGATTTATTTGTAAATGAAGCCTTTTGCTTGAATTGAAAATTACTACTAAGTTGGTAGAATAACTGGCATTTGCCCAGGCAAGAAGGGAAGTTGGGATTGTTGAAAAGTCTGAATACCTTAAATACAACACAGGTCACTTACGACCTCTGGCCATAGGCAAAAGGGGACAGCAAAAATCAGTTTACACGTTTTATTTCCAATGGTTCCCTAAGAAACAACATTAAGCAACACTAGCAACACCGCATCAGCTTTTCATGCGTATTGAGCACCAGATACTTTGTTCTGTTGCCGTGGCTAATTCCGATTTGCTGTGGCAGATAGAAGTTGATTGGGATCCTGGCTTTTCTGTAGATTGAGTTGGAGTTTCGACGTATTTTGCCACGGTAGTCTAACCTCTAAAAGCATGGCTGTCAGAGCGGACGTTTCGCATCTCCCACATTCTATTCAAGAGCATCATTTTCTTTGAGCAGAAATCTCATCTATCTGGTGGCTGTCTTCGATAAGGACTCAAAAAGGTCGTTTCCATTATTCAATTATTCAGGCAGCTATTTTTTGACCACAAAACGCGGGTGGGTAAAAAAAGACTGAGTGACAACTTTAGGTGTTCCTTGAAATATTTTAATTGTTTACCAATACGAATTTTTGAAATTATTCATAAGTCTGAGATTTTTATATTGATTTCAGGATTTTTAATTTTTTTATATTTATTTATTACTTGCTTAAATATGTTAAATAATTTTCCATCTCAAAAGTAAAATAATTAATTCTTCCTTTACACACATTGCGTGAATATCCTTTTTCTGGTATAATTTGACAAATGTCGCGAGATAATGGTGGTAAACTACGCGGTTATCGTTGACACAACTCCGTGAGTGATTGGAGAGATAACACAGCACCGTTTTCAGACCAATCAGGGAGAAATGACGGCTGTGATAAAGTTGAGCGGTGATGGAAATATCATTGGTACTTCGCATTTACGCTGAATTCCGAAAATTTATGCAAGTTATCTTCGAAATACCTATTTTCATGAAAAATTAACCTTTTATTTTTTACGTGTACACATACAGTAACTATCAATGGGAGTTAAAGAAATTCCAATCTCTTAGAGACGCCTTACGTTATACTTCCTGAACAAACGCTCGCGGATCATGTTATAATGATGGAAATACAATATGGACTGTTACATAAGGACAATTCACCGCATAAGGCTTCATATCCAAATCTCAGAGAGCTGATGGTCATTCGCAGAGCTCAATGAAATTTAGAGAAAATGATGCTAGTAGTGCGAGTTTCGTATCCAAAAACGCAAATAATGGTAAGAGTAAATGGGTGGGTACTAGGAACTTGTATTAGGGCGACTGTCCGCGCTGCCATCTAGAGGACGATAGATTCAGGGGCGACAATAAGGTGGACGTAAATTTTCTAGAGTGTCCCCAATCCTTATTAATGAATCCCATGGGAAAAACAGACTTGTAACAAACGTTTTGTTTTCAGTTTTGCAGCATTTTACCATACGAATTCCGAAGCCAAAATATTATGCTCATCATCATCAGTAGTCATCAATCCTAAGATTGATTTGACACGGCTCTCCATTGCGCTCTCCCATCCACTCGCCTTTTCATAGGGACACATTTCTTCTCTTTTACACCCTTCGTCAATTTTCCTATGTTACTCATTCGAGCCCGTTCCTTGACCTTCTTCCCACCCACTTGCCCTTCGACGATTGTTTTCATCAGGCCTCATAATGCCTCATAATTTAGCCAACTAAGTTGTCTTGCTCCATCTTCTGCTTTAGGTTTTTAGAACACTTCTCCCACTCCTCTTTGCACTTACTCATAACTTACTCGATCGATCCATTTCATATTTTATGGTAAATAATAAAATGGTAAATAATATGGTAAATAATAAAATGTTGACCCATAAATGGTAAATAATATGGTAAATAATAAAATATTGACCCATGGGTTTCTATGATAACAGCATCAATTACTGCATGCATGACTATAAAGCTACGGCGAGGATAGAGCGAACGCATGCCTCGAGTTTTTTTTGCTCACTTTTCCCCAGTGTTACTAATTTCATGAATTATGCGTTCGTACATTATTTACTTCATTTTTATTATTACAGTCTATTTTTTATATATTAAATGCATGATAGAGTTTGAATTTTTTTGGCATTGCCATTTCATACAGGGATAAAAAACAATCAATGCTAATACTATGCGTCCGTTTGTCTTACCGCCGCAGTGATGTGCCCCGTCATCTCCAAAGCAGCAAAGCTCATTCGGCGCATCCTATCGCTAGGGATGATAATTAGCATCTTGACTGGAGGTTGGAAAAGATAACTCACGCGATAAAGTGATTCCGTATCAATCTCGAACCCAAGCGTTTGGTAGCCGCAACTGTGCTGGATGTGACCCTTACTTGATTATATTTTTGGCTCGCATTATCTATCGGACTTTTGTGCAAGTTCAGCGAGAGGATCTTCCGCGACTTATGAGGCGGCCTCTGTTTTCTTAGAGGAGGGCGAGCGGAGGAGAGGGGATGGAGGAGTGGGAGAAGGCTTGAAGCGAAACAAATGACGAACTAGGGGTGGCTCATAACCGCTTGAGTTCGCGGACGGAACAGACCTTTAAACCAGCGGCCATAGATCCGTGGAAACACGCCGAGGACAGCTTCAGAAGATTCCGAGAGCGCTCTCAGCGATATCCGTTAGTGACCTTACCGTCCGAGGCATCAAAAGGGTATCCGTGCAATCAGCATCATGGTTTTAGTTAGGCCTACCACGCTGAAAGTTTTCTTGTTGGCGTTATCCATACTAATTTTAACGAGGCTAGTGGAAGAGTGGATCGTGAATTCCGAACGCCAAAAATATCCTTCGGTTTATGGTTGTCCTTGTGATTCGGTGGGAAGAGAGATGGAGGCAGGGAGGGTCAGTGGCAAGCGGGCGCTCGCGGGGATGTCGTCGCCACTGACGACTGCGACCTGGTACTTCGAAGACGAAGTGGAGATGAAGAAGGCTATTCTCCAACGGGAACGGAACGTCAAGGTGGATGAAGCCACCCGCGGGCCGTGTGTGGCGGACAGTCAGGCTAATAGTTGCAGCGGCGGATCGACGAGGAATAGGGAGGAGAGCGTGGGCCAGATCGAGGCCCCGGCGATGGCGGCCGCAACCATGGAGGAGAGCCCCATGACGGAGGAAGACATCGCGATGAGAGCTGAGAGTCCCTTGACCCCACGACCTCAAGCAGAGGTCACCACCACGCCCATCACTTTTCCGACCGATGTCCAAGCAACTCCTATTTACGTTGAAGATCGCAAAGTAAGTGCATATTATCATACAGCCGTTTATTCCGTTCGCTACTAGAGGAAATGTGACTTAAAAAACGTCACCGACTAGAGGAAATGTGACTTAAAAAACGACACCGACGTTAAAAAACGACTTTTCATTGAATCCAACTTATCTGACTTTACCTCACTAAAAATTAAGAAAATAAATTATGAAAAATTCTTTGTCTTTTAGACGGTGAAAATTCACGCGCAAACCTAAAATTTAAGGTTTTAATTCGTTTGACTCTTTTAAGTCTATTTTATTGGATTTTAAAATGCTACGCATAAATACAGGTGCAGACGTTCGTAAATTAGTATTAATATTCCTCCACAGCTCCGCAGAGATAGAGCCGTACGATACAAGGTGGTAATTTAAATGCATTAATTTCTATGCTTTAGCAGAAGTATTCATTATTTTCGTTCTTCAGCTTCACTTATTCTTTATCAATTTTCATTTGCCTTAAGGTATTTTGTCAAATAAATGTGATAAGCTAATTCTCTCATTTTAGGGAATATTGATGTCGCCAATTCAGCATTACTTCATGGTATATAAAGAAACACCAGGGAAAGAGACTTTTAAAACCTAATTAGGGCAAGGAATAACTAGTTTATGTACAAAAAATTAAATAATTATCTTTTTTTAAATCAGGGTTTCGAAGAGTTGTTTGTATTCTTAGGTATCCAAATCACGGAAATTTGATTTTTTAACTTTTTGACGAAGTACCTCGCCTGCAGCTCCTGTATCCTCGCATTTCACCGTTTTTATATCACAAAAGTACCTACTTAAATAGTTTAGTAAACGAGAAAAGTAGCAATTTTGTAGCTAATTTAAAAAAGGATTTCTCCAGCCATCCCTGTCAAACACACGTTTTTTGCTTCATTAAAAAATTCTAATCGCAATTATTGTGTATTTTTTATGAGTTTTCATTATTAATAGCAATAAAAATTAATATTTAATAGTTTATATTTAATATTTATTACTTTCCGTTGCAACAGAAAAAACTGATAAATATTTTCTCGCATCTGTGAGCGAGCATTTGTGACAGCAATACGCTTTCATCTGTGTTCGGGCAACCTGTTGCATTCCTAATGTTTTGTGCTTTCCAGTTGATATAGCTGTAGAAATGCCCATCCATTTCAACTGAAGGAGCTCTTTTGCCGCCATCGTGACTTCCGAGAGTCATAATGACCGGAGTCACCTTGTTTCGCAATACGAAACGGGACATGCTGAAACGAAAATTGTGGTTGAAAAAAACGAACTAATAATTCAAATATTCATTCCAAGAAGTACTAGGAATTCTATACCCATTCAGTGTACTAGTATGTATACAAAACATTTACGATAATTACATTTACGAAACAAAAATTACGATATTAAATTTAAGCTTTTTCATAATCCTCAATTGATATTACATGATAATAAAAATATCGCTTCAGGATTATAATATACTCTAATCATAAAATTTTTCAGGAAAAATTTGCTTTTCCACCAGATCTCAAATGCTGACTTCAAATATGTGTGCCATGAAGATAAGCTTTTCAACCTTACTTTGAAGTACTAAACATTTTTTGCCGTAACAGACACAATTTTTAAGTTCCGGTAAAAAAGCTGTCGATATATTGTATCTGTGATAATTTGATGGAAAAAAACATACTTGATAAGAGATTCGTTTACGAGCAAATTGGAGAAACTGTTCGGATTAAGCCGGCAAGAAAAATTTCCGGATTTTTATTTACGGATGGGCATTCACTTTTCATCGTATCAAATGCTACCTACGAGAAAATCCATTTAAATTCAGTGCCTATCCATGCGTCGAAGGAAATGGTTAAGGCAATGCAATGTTTTTTATTGATCCAAAAGCTACATATAATTCTTTTAGAAAGCCTAAATATCTAAACACGTTTACATATTTTTATTTATATTATTTATGTTCGTTAAATGTATATTAACCTTCAAAAAGTGACAAAAAATCGCGAAAGTCCAATCCTATACTTTTTTTGCAAAATACCTGTTTGTTGCCCCAGGGTGCGGAAAAACATAAAGATTGTTGTTTTGGCAAATATGTAACGATAATATATATCGTTTAGACACTGGGAAAACATCACTTTCCGAATTATGCATTTATTAAAATTAACCGTTTTTAAATTAAATTTTAACTAAATCAAATATAAACGTACGATATAAACGTATCTCCACGGATATATTTTCATCAACAGTTAGATTGGTGTTTATTCTATGTAAAAAATAAACTCCCGCGCCAACTAGCATCCATCCGATTCTTTCGTGGTGAAGCAAATTGATGCCGGGCGGTTTTCGCGCCCAGTGACCCGCAATCCATGGGTTAGGCACTCGGGAACTTTGCATGATATGAGTGGCAGTCCACTCGAGAGACTGGATTTTCCATAGAACTTGAGTGCATTGCACTCAACTACATATTATTTGCAGTTCCTTTATGGCATGTACCTTCTTATGACGATCATACCCTCGCCCGCCCGCTGGCCAAGGCCCTATGTCCTCAGCGTCTACCCCTTTACGTACTCAGATTTGTTCATGCATGAATTTGTTCATACATTTCAACATGCGTAAATTTTTTCATTCTAAAAATTGGGTTTTCCCAAAATATGCCGTCTTAGCGATTGGCTCGCTCATTTCTGGCCAAGTACTCGACATCAGTCTTCCTTTAGTATTCCTTATCGAAATTTGTGCCGAAGGGCATTCACGGAGTAGTTGCCCAGTTACAGATACAACGTAAGTGAATAGCCAAGATTTACATATTATGGTCTTGGCAAATAGCGGGGAATACGTTAACAAGAATAAATCATTCGTGTTAGAAGTTTTACACAAAAACACTTTTTTAGTGGAAATAGACGAGAAATTAAAAACTTTGATAAGTCCTTTTCTAGGAATTTCGGAAAACCAAATTACTCACTTCTCAGTAATTTTGAGAATAATATTTCCTGGTTTTCAAGTAAATGATATGGTTTTTTCAGCTTAATATCTTAAAACAGATAAACTTTATAAAACCATTTATCACATGCCACCAACTATTCACAAACTTTTAATGCATGGAGCGGAAATTGTGAAACACGCAATTCTTTCTCTTCGACAGCTTTCTGAAGAGGCTTTGGAAGGCCGGCACAAGAATAGAAGAAGATATCGTGAAAAACATACCAGAAAAGTGTGTAGGATTGCCACAAACCTTTTCCATAGGATTCACTATTTATTTCTTGTTCTGCGGGGGTTCACCGCAGAGCAAGTAATTGCCAGGGGACGTGAAAAGTCTTTCAGTGATAGAAGAAAACATTTTAAAATATGAGGAGTCTTCACCCTCTGACTCTAAGTAGGAGTTTAGGCCTCTGTTATTGAGGAATTGGCAATCAAAATATTTCTTTATGGTATTTTTTATATTACGCTTCAATGACCAAAATTTCAAGCTCAAAGGCAAAACAGCAAATTTTAACCATAAATTATCCAAAGGCACAGCCATTTGATATCATTATCGTTATTATCAATAAAAGAAATTCTATCTTTCCCTTGATATCCCCGTATCAAAATTTCGACTTTCCCCTGGCGACTACGTATTCCGCATTAAGTTAACGTATTTTCAACTGTTATTGCCCTCCTATACAATATTATGGACTGCATCGTACTAAATAAGTTTCATGGCATCTTTAAAATACACGATATCCAAAATTCTTATTAATGTAACCATACTTTTAGACTACATTAATATTTTCCGAGCTTTTTTCGATCTCAGGCCACTGTGCGATGGGGAGGATTAGGAAAAACTCAATCCGTATGGAAGAAAATGGTGGAAATCAGAAAGAAGCCATTAAACATGTAGCAGCGAGTTCCACGGCCCCGCTCCTCATCCCCATAACGAAATAAAAAAATGGAATTGAAAATAAGTTATATCACCTGTCTACACCCGTCAGCGCCCAAAGTTTTTTTTTAATTCACACATATTTCTCTTTTAAAAAAATATGAGCTCAACACAATGAACACAATCCAAATTGACTGAATAATAGAGGAAACCTTCTACTAAGTATGTGCACTGAAATGTATGCTAAAATTCACATATTAAATGCATTGAAGGAGTATTGGCTCGGCACTGCGCTGGGTGCCATATGGCACCCGTGGGAGGGACCAACACCCGTCTAAACAACATGTTAGGCGTGTTTATTTTATTTGCATTGGTATCGCGTATTTTGTTCAGGAAATCAATTAGGCAGCGTCCATTAGTTACGTGAGTTGATCTTGACGATTTTTGGACTCCATTCCCCACTTAGTGAGATATCGTGAGATTTGGCTCGACCCCCTCCCTCTAAGCTCTAGTGAGATTGTTCAAAATGCTTGTTTTCTACACGTGAGATTGTGTGAGAATCGCCTCCACCCCCTCCCCCCTAAACGTATCACGTAATTAATGGATGCCCCTCTTTGTCTGGCCATTTTGATGTTTTAGTAAGCAAATTCATGCGTTCCACATTCCTTATTACATTTTGAATCGGAATAAGCAGTATATTTGCCAGTGGCGTGCGGTTGGGCAGGGTAGGGGAAGCAGGTGCGATCAGACCGCTTTTCATTTTAATTTTTTTATTGTAAAACGATTCACAATAATACAGAGTATTAAAGAAAATGGTTATATTCAATGAAGTTATCAATTAATTTTAACATAAATGAAGAAATATTTAAAGTAATTGCTACCCGTCAAGATAACGTGTGATAGTCCTTCTAAGTAGCCATACAACTCCGGTCTTTCTAGTGCTAATCGTGTACGTTTACCCCTTTCTCTCTTCTCAATGTGGCCCTCGCATCTTAAAAGCTTTATTAGAAAGTATCCTTGCGTTGTAGCGGTGAGCTTTGGTGCTCTGAAAACCTCGAGAGCTATGTCGACAGTAGCGTGTAACTAGTGGCAAGGCTTCCGTTGACGGGCAGGTCTTCGTGAGGTTGGATCCCTACAAAAAGGGATATCTGAGTCCTCCAGGTTGTGTGTTAGACGCAGGGGTAGTAGCCCTGCTCTGTATAAAAAACGTTATTAATCGCTAGAAGTTATGTTAAGATACTATCCATAAAATACAACTATTCATACCTACGGGTATCAACAACTCTAAACCAATTCATACGGGTGTAACGGATTAAAAAAGGAGGTGGTAGAAAACAGTGGCGTGGTTTAAAGCCTTGTTAAGTTTGATAAAAGATTGCTATGGACTCCAGATCAAAAGTCATGCCCAAAAGCAGAATTTATACCCCTTCATCTCATATATAACCGAATTCCGCACCCACACCAAACATCCCCAGAATGCACTCACATTATCATCACACCTGGATTCCGCACCCATGCCCGACTGCACCCTCACCCTCTTTGCGCATCTGGACTGGGGGTCCACGACCCAATTTCTCAAGCTACCTCCTCAACCTCACCGCTTCCTTCCTCCCAGTCCACATCTAATGTAAGCCCCACAGCTGCCAAATTCTCCCTCACCTTGCGCATACTCACTTCCAAATCCCACTCCCATGCTCACTTACTGCAATTAGGTAAATCCTTAAAATTATTAACGCATTTTGCGGCATATTGTGTATGCATTCATTCAAAACGATTCATTCTTTTATCCGATCCGAATATTCATAATATTTCGTCGCTGGTGATAGGAATATTGCGGATTTATCTCATAGATGGGCATTTTTATCAATTTTTTGTTCTTATTTGGCTGTAAACAGAGCATTGAAATCTCCACTTTATTTTGAAGGGGGAAAATATAATAGAAGTGTTGTTCACTCAACTGTATCCGCTTGCAACATGAATTTGGAATAGATACGCTCTAAACTTGCAGTAATAGACACTTCTCCCCTCGTCATACCCAACAAAGGATCAATCGGAGAGAAAATAAAATGGCTTTCAGACAAAATTGACACTAAAAATTAATTTTAATACATACTAAGTTATTATCATTCATGATGCAAGTGAAATATTTATAGCATAAACTTTATACATTTTCTCTGAATTGCAATCATCTAAAATAAATTAATACTGAACTAAACTAACTACTAACACAATGCCAAGGATATTAGAAAAATTTCTTTAACGTTTTATTTCTTGAAAACTGAGATATTGGGGATAGCTTTATGATTCAGGGATTAGTAAACGCAGATCAGTGGCGACGAGAAATTATTAGGTCAAAAGCAGTAATAAAGTAAGAAAATTATTCTATCAAATCATTCAAATATGTAGAGCGATGTATGTCATTATATTTTTATAAAAAAGTCTCATCAAATTTATTATGTCAAAGCTACATTTTTTGTGCCAAATAAGAGTTGGAAGTAGTGAGTTGTGGGTTACGTACATTTCGTCTACGGGCTAAATAAACCCACTCTCGTCGGTGGTCATTCAGTCTATACGTATTCATTAAGACTATTTACATGCCATTCAATCACTTTGAAATTCCTTCGACCGTTACAGTGCACAAGTTATTCTGTCGATTAGGACCATTGTTTTAGCAAAGTGAGTGATTCGTTAAAAAATATATTGCGAAATATGGTGAGTTAATTGAGTTTTGAAAATGCAGTTAATGATAAAATTGGGTGAGTTTTCTCGTAATGGAGTCGTAAATGTATCTTCCACAAATTTTTTTTTGATCAATCGTGGTGATAGAACAGAGAAATCATCCGCTTGTTAAACTATCTGTAGAATTTATCATAGAAAAGAAGTATTTATCGAAGACAAATATAAATCTATCATGTGAGAGGAGATATGTGAGAGACTACTGAATTTGCACTAAAAATATTCCATCACAAAACAGGAACATAAAAGCAAATAAGTTTTAATACGGTGTCGTAATCGTTTCGGTTTATCGTAATGGTGTTTTAATTCCTTATTTTATTGGGAGTCGTACACTTATATATGCCGAAGCTGTTTTAGGACTGCCGTAACATCCAAAAATCGAGTTTTTTGCTTGGCATAGTCGGAATTCTTATGTATATTTTAAGCTAAGAACTGCTTTCTTTATCAGGAGTGCTCACCCTGTATCGCATTCTGTTCTCCATAAACTCATATTGGTCTGCTCTAGACTCTGTTAGCTTATCTAACTCGATTTTGGCTTGAAGTAAGCTCATAAAATCCGATTATTATTTCCATCAATGCTGAAATTTTGCTGCTTTAATTATGCCTTTCTCTTTACAAACAACAATAAATTTGAAGAATGTTTTAAACTTTGGTGCTTTTTCCTTTCACTCAAGATTAATTTTTGGAAGCAAATATGGATTGGCAGCAATCATAGTAATATTAGACAGGATATTGCCGGTAAAAGTACATTATTGTTAAAAAAAATAATTTCCAGTGACTCATCGAGGAATTTTCCGTGCTAAGTTTGATAGTATGTTGAATGAATTTTTGTACTATTTCTATGCATATTATGCATACTTTCTCTGCTATGATTAGCAAATAACCCTGATGTTTGCTGCACTCCGACTTCCACTCAATTCTTCTATGAGTTACTGTTTTAGAATATTTTATATTTAATTCACTTTTTGATTAAGCTGTTACACATTTTTAGAGCTTTGCTCAATTCACAAAATATTAATATTTCCGTTTAGTTTTTTAATTAGTACTCTCATTTTAATTTTCGGCTTGCAAATAATATCTCGAACAAAGAGAAATATAGAGTATCGCAATGCCTTAAGGAGGGTTTATAAAGAGAATATTAAAGAATTGACGAGAAAGAATTATTAAGTTTCACTTTATTTAGAAGGAAATTGTGTTCATGCAGGTAAATCGATCATTAGCGTACGAAAGTACGCCAAAATTGCAAAAATTTTCATGCAAAATAAGACGATGCATAGAAATTATTTACCTGAATAGGCATTCCATTGTTTTTCTTTTCGTACAAAATCCCAATAAGCATAGCAACTGTGATTGTTACATAACGAACCAAAATGCTTAGTGCTCAAAAAGCGAGAGTATTGCGTTCTCTCCCAGAGTACTCTGCGCTGCCTGCCTTATGATGACATGCAACTAATTTTTCCATTGTTTAGACTTATGAATGGCATAGTTGCATATTTTTACATACCGTTGTACACCCTTTTGTTTTGGTTCCCTTGTTTTAGCACGGTGCTATATTTCCTCATCGTACATTACGGAAAGGCCCTTAAATGTATTGATTAGCGTTGGTAAAAAGACACGGACGATACTTGAATATATTCAACTGTTTAATGGAGTCAATTTAAACTTAGGCCAGACTACATTCTGATCTCTACCTTACGCGGTTTTTAATAGTATCTATTGCCAAGAGCAGCAAAAAACTGGAAATAAATATCTTCATGGCAGCAACGTTCGCATACATGTCCCTTAGGCAATGCCCACGTACAAGTAATTAAATATCTTCAGTCAGTGCCTTTTTTGTAATTGTTGGTGTTTCATGACTGCAGGAATGCTACACAAACCTCCGCAAGCTGGTCGGTAGGACATGGAGTTCCCCAACGAGGCTTCGTAATTGTAGCTGTCACAAAGTGCGATGAGTTTGGAGAGAAATCCGGTCTAAAAATTCTCTAAACTCCTCCGATAGAATTTGAATATGTTACACATATTTTTAGCATGTAAGATAACTTATTTTGGCCTTTTTAAAAGGTGAATTCATAATTGATGTTGTTGATAGCTAGAAATGTAAAACATACTTCGTCTCACATAATTCAAGGATTTTAGTTACTTAGAGAACATGAAGAATTCCAATATAGCTCCTTCTGTACGGCTATATACTGATTATAAAACTAAATGGTGTAATATCACTGGTACACTTTCATGATATTTTTCTATTAAACGTAAAATATTGAATAAAAGGTAAATAGCGACTTAATTTTCTCATTTTTGGCACATGCTTTAATATTATTCAATTATTGACCTACATGTTCGTTCGGTGTGCCATATATTGACCGCTGTGCACTCACAGTTAATTTTATTCTCTTTACTCTTTAAAAAGTAGACCATTATCTTTTATATGTGATAAAGTTTGTCTAGGTATTCTGTATCATACCGGGCCGTTTTCATTGTATAAAACGGCATTTTTCTGCAAAATTCAATGACAGGGATCCTAGATATATCCATCGTCTCCATTTTCCGCCGTTAACCAGGCTAGGTGACATAAAATATAATTTCTAGCAATTTTGGAGCATTTGTTTTAATAACTTCATTGATATCTAGAGTACCTAGGTAGCTGTCATCCTTAGATCGTACGCTCTTCTTTCGTTGTGGCAGATCAGCTCCGGATTTCTGCTATTATTCTCTCTTGATTAAGCTCTCTTTTTCTCATCGGAATTTGACACTGTCCTGAGAAACCTTTCATGAAAAGTTGATAGGTTTTTAGTAAAATTGTGACTATAGTTATCATAAATCACGTGATTGGCATGTGAACCCTTGTTAAATAGTAAATTTTGTTAACTCTTGCAAATTTTTGAAAATAAAATGTCTAAGAAATTGAAGGAACAGTTTTTTTTACTTTTCTATTGTGTAATTACTTTTGATTTTGAGGAATCCAAATGCTCGAGGAATTATCCAATTTGCCATTCTGTTCAACGTCAGATATAGATAACATCATTTATTTATCAATGGCAACCATCCCTAATTTTAGCTAGAACTAGGGTAGAGAAGAACATGATTTTCATAAGAGTCTCTTTAAATTGTGCCTTTTTTTAAATATTGTGTCTTTTTTAATCACTTTGAGTAGCCCATAAACTTAGCGTAAGTGGGATTCATCTGAAGTACATACTACGCTTCTGCACTCTGAGTCCTTCAAATAATTTGACACAACTTTCACTGTCCCGTTGAAATTTGCGGATTTGACCTGAACGAAGGGCCTCAGTACTGCTATCAATGATTAACTCTTCACACTTCATAATGTATAGAGGATTTTCCATCATAATTTATGTATTACCTTTATCCGCTCTCTGGATTACAAATTCTTCCGAATTTGGTCCTGAAGACGCTTCCAAGATGGGAGGGGAAAGGTTGTCTGAAAAATCACAACTACGCGATAGTAAGCGGAAAGTCAACGACTCGTCTCAGATACCTCAAAACTAAGCTTATTTCAAAGCATCTCTGATAGATAGCGTCTTTGTGAAAACTTAAGAAGTTGCTGTGAAAATACTGGTTTGACGACAAACTTTCCTCCTCTATGGACCTCTTAAAGCCCTAATTTTGGTTGATATCTATATTCTCTAGCATGGAAAACTCCATTTTTATAGCAAAAAAATTAATGGCTAATTAAATAAAGTGACTAGCAACTAAGTTATAGTTTCAAATCAAAGTTGAGCACAAGTGTCTCAAAAGTTAATTTGAATTCATCCTGTCATTCCGGCTCAAAGGCGAAATTCTTTTGAGCTGATGGGATGCATATAATTATAGTTGATTATCCCATCACATGTGATGCTATATATCCAATGATGAACAGTGATTTTGTCTCGGATGACCAACCATCATTCGCGTACTTTGCATATTTCGGAAAAAAATTATTGGTTAGTTACCTCTAAAAACATTGTTTTCTGCTTATGTTTTTTCTCCTACAAACTTGCAAAATATAATTACTGTAATGCTCATCATTTCGTTCTGATTCGATGAATAATGCATATAAAATGAATTTACTAGGTCTAACACCTAGTAGAACGCTCAGCAACTAGTGGTATAAACATATATGGCCCTAGGAGAAGAATTATCACTATGAAGGGGATGCGGAATTATCTTAAAGCAGAATATAACCGGAAAGAGATGAAGCATAATGCAATTCTATGATAAATTTGACTGCAATTGACTGCAAAAAATACGATGAATGAGGCATAATATATATCTCACAAATATATAGATTCAACGATTTTTTGCAGTGATACCACTCATTTTAGTGTGATATATTTTTGCATTACTTAAAAAAATTTCAGCTGATAACATGGAATATAAAGCCTTTACTTTGAGCATTAAAAGAAAAAAATTCCAATAATCCAGTGCATGAATAAATTTTAAGCAGCCGGCCATGTGGATTGGGTTGTGAGCATAAAGTTAGGAGCTAAAATTTGATGTGAATGCGATCATAAATTATACAAACTCTTCCTCTCAAAATTTCACTCAAAGCCTTCTAAAAGCTCCTCACTCTTTCAAAATTTTCTATAAAATCCTGGCTACTCGAAGCATTAACCCGTGAAAGTTAATTTGCATGAAAGATGTTGGAGGACTGGAACGGAACATGTACAAATGCATGAACCAAATTGGAGTAAGTTCTACTTTATGTTCATCCATTCGCACATTTGGAGTGCTTTCACGCTGCATTTTTGATTTTATTCCCTTTCTTGCATTTAGGCAGTGAAATTTAGTATGCATGAGTGTTCCATGTGACAAGGACTTAAAATATTTGTTGTCTTTGAAGCCATTTTACTATATGACTTGAATTATAAGGCACTGTTAAATTAGAAATTTACGCAACCAAGTGATACCCATGGTGGATATAAAAGAAATTCAATCCTAATTTACAACCTGCAGTGGTAAACAAAAAATATGTCCATTTGTGAGCTGGTCACGACCAATCTCATTCAATTGTATACATTCAATCTTACTTGTCGGTATGAGCGTTGCTCCTAGTTTGATTTAAGCATTTTCAACCTGAATATTGGGGATATAGTATCTAGTAAAAAATTATGCATGTTTACAAAAACTATCAATTGATAAAAATATCGAGTAATTTAATTTTCTATATTCTTTTGCAGGTTGCGGAGGTGACCCATGTGATTTTTGTCCTAATTATAGTGTTTATTGGATTCATTCTGTGGGTGGCTATTTACTGTTTAGGTGCAATATCTGCGGTCAAAAAAGCTTGCTGCAATAGAAGAAACAGAAGGAATGAACGATACGAAGACAGTGATGTTTATTTCCAAGTTTACCAGCCCTGATTCGATTTTTTTGCAAGATGCATGTGAATTAATGCACAAAATCATATTGGGCCATCATTTTTCACATAGGAAAATAATTCTATAGTATTGTGGCTTTTCCCGCATTTAACCTCTATTAATAATAGGAAAAGGATAAATATAAGAACTGGTCACCTTGACGCGATGAGTGCCTGGGTTCCTCTTCCTCTGCTTTCCCTAATTCAGGACACTTTGACTTTCAACCTGATTTTAGAGAATGTGTAGCTGAAATCAGAAATCACGATGCCCCATAAGTTTTACCACCTGTGAAAATGGAAATTTTTTTACTGGCAAGGCATTTAAGCAATTTCTTTCCCTGGCAGGATCATGACGCCATTTCTAAAAAATTCAATTTTTATTAGCATATTTCTAAATGAAGGCATCAATTATTTTGAAGTTCAGAGCACGAAAAATTGATAATAGTTAACATTCCGGCAGAGGAATAACACGATAATACAACTGCTATGGTGCTGATATTGTTTTGCATAAGTTTGTTGTAGAATTAACGTTCTGGCTCACAGTGATTGTATCAGAAGGAAAACTTTCTCACGATTTCTTAAATGTAAAATTCAATCAACAAACTAATGAATGATTGAAGTTCTTTAAGTTTTCTTTTTAAACAATGTTTTTTTATGAAAGGTATTCGAAATTTGGTATCTACCCAAGCTGTCTTGGATGCGCAATGTCCCGACTTTTTCATACAGCAGAAATGGAACAGCTGTTGCTATTTATATTTACATTTTAACGAAAAAAATTTCCTTAGATCGTAGAGCCGTTCAAGTATTAGTTTAATGTTAGCATTAAATATTAGCATTAGAATTAGTTTATGTGTATGGTTATGAATAGCATGGGTTTTATGACTCCAAGATTACTCATGTGATGATGTAGTAAAAATGAAAATGTACCATAAGGTGTTTATAATTGAACCTTTGTATTAAATTTTAAATCAAATTAATTTTAAGGATGTTTTTACCACAATTTCATGACATTTCCTTTGTATTTTCTACATTAAAACAATGAATGTCAATATTTTGTGATTGTGAATGCAATTTACCACATTTATTACGTTGAAACTCTTGTACTAACATAATATAAATAAAGTACTACCACCTTGAGTGAGTATTGTACTCTTGTACTAGCATAATATTAATAAAAATTTTAAGGGAAAGTGATTGCAGCTGTTTCTTTCAATTACATGTGATTTAAATGACTCTTTCTCTGTAAAAAGGATATTATGAAATTGGTAGAAAGAATATCTTTCGTATGAAATTAGTGTGAGCCATTTTTCATGTCAATTATTTGGGTCTATACTATATAACTTAGATGAATCAAATGATCAAGCTATATTATCGTTTAATAAGAGCAAAGTTTGGTTCATAATGGAATGAAATGCATTTGACAACTTACTATTTACCGGTCTAATCCTTATGCAACCGTTTTCAACATAAATTTTATATATTTCATTGAGATGTGGTAAGTAAAAAACTAAATTTAGTCAAAAATTCTTGCTATTTCTTTTAATGGCATTGACATGCTATTGTTACACACAGTAAAAACCATAACCAAATAGCTATAATTTGTCTATAAAATACTCATGGCCAATTCAAGATCCTTTGGAGAAATATAGTAATTATCGTTCTATTTCACCAACATTCGTGACCGTTTGAAGAAATTCAAAGTAATAAATTTGAATATATTTAAGGGGTAAATCTATTATTTCCACGAAAGTTAGAAATTATATCCAAGCGGTAAGTTCTCTCCAATAGATAAATATTTTTATGTTCAGCCATTTTTTATGGTATCTCTTTGGTTATGTTGCTAATTCCATGATTTTTTCTGCAAAATATGCTGCCAAACCCAATTAATTTCATCAAGCTATAACGCTTTATTCTATAAGGCACTTTGCAGATTGTTAGACTAAATAATGAAGGTAAAACCAGAGGTATGACTAAAACATGTAACACAGCTGCAAAAATTTTAACCATCAGCGGAAGCAATGCAAGACTGCGGTAATTACGAGGTAAGTAAATTGAGAGCCACATTCTATGGAAACAAGCAATCCTCTACACCTGTACCCTGTAGCATATGCAACGCTGTGGGGAGACTTCAATGCTTGGCTACTTACGCGCCAGTCGGGAGTCGGAGACCCCGCAAGAAAATGCTTCATCATGGCTACGGGAATATCATCGTCAAGCTGGCATGCATATTAATAACCAGGTACCGCTTTCTCTACCTGACACCTGAAACATTTAGCGCTTGTGTTTGTATTTTTTGAAATCACGTTATTTCATCGTATTGCTTTACGGCCTCGGTGGAATTGCGGTAAAGTTCTTGCCTGCTAATCTGGAGATCGTGGATTCAAGTCCCGTCTGAGTATGTTACCTCTGTCAGGAGCATGGATGTTTTTTCTTGTATAGAAGGTTAGAAGTCAGTTGTTGGGATCCTCAATATAAAGGCAACTGCGATATTCAGGGTGTGTGGAAAAAGATAAAAAATAATAATACAACTTCAGGACAAAATAATACAACCGCCGAAAATTTCATATCCGGCAGTTAAACTAAACGGCAAACTCAGGTACCTCGTGTGTAGCAGCGTAACTACACCAAAAAGAAAGAAACGAAACAAGCTATCAAAAACAACAAATATATGTGCTAAAAGTAATGAGTGTATTTGCGGTAAACATCGCATAAATATATATGTGATACCTGAAATAATGTCGACTTATCAGCAAATTTAAGTTGATCATTCACGACTGCTTGCTAATGTTAATAATTTTAAAACTTTATTGCGTACATGCCATTTGCTAAATAAATACTTAGAAAAAGTTATTAAGCCATTTTTTCAAATCAAGAGAAGCGTTTTTGTTCATCAGACGGATCATGTACTTTTATAAATATGTGATTGAAAACGGAAAGGGAAATATTATGTTAATTTTATATGATAATACAATAGGGAAGTGCACTAGTGTTTCAAATGCACCAAACACATTCTTTAAATTGGAGTTCAGAATAACATAATGTCGTAAAACCACAGTTTAAATCCTAATAGTGAATACTTTATTCGAGATGACCGTCTGAAATATGGAAAAATTCAAAGGCCGCGAAAACGGGTGTCCATGTTGAATATTGGCCGTGACGTCACAAGGCAGTAGCAGAAGGCAGCTTCTACACCGTTTAGTTCTACCACATTGCATTGTCTATTGCATAGAAAAAT
The DNA here is from genome assembly GCF_921293095.1 of Ischnura elegans. Lineage (NCBI taxonomy): Eukaryota > Metazoa > Arthropoda > Insecta > Odonata > Coenagrionidae > Ischnura > Ischnura elegans. The sequence continues at coordinate 101,751,280 of NC_060259.1, forward strand.
TACAGAATTTGAGGGTATCCGTTTTTTGCTGTCATAAAATATCTTCAGAATATATATGTGGCTGCTTCTCTTTTGAGTAAACGACTTCATCATTGCGTAATATATTAATATTCATTTACGTGTCAACTTCAAGTTTGGAAAGAGTAGTACGAATAGCACATTGAATCTTTAATAAATGCATGATGGCATTTATTTTTCGCTGGGTATATTTTGACACAATGCCGTTTATCATGCCAAAAAGTTTTTTGTAAGAACCGAGTCAAACTAATAAACCTATTTCAGACGTTTGCTGCAAGACTTATTCGTTGCGTATGTATTCACGCCGGCCGGAACGTTCGCCCTTCGCAACTAGAATCATGGGATGTTAGCCTTATTTCCGAGCTGGCTGGTTGTTGCAATGGTTCGCTGTCCAGGATGGGTTCAAGAAAAGATAATCTTGGTTGGGAGAAGGAAAATTCCAACGATTTATAAATGGTATACCAAACTTTGATGTATTTATGGTTACTGAATTTTTGAATAAGGAGGACAGGTTCAACGCTCCATAGAAATGCGAGACGTTAAGGCTAACAAGGGGAGACCGCGTACCTTGCTGCATCTTTTTCAATTAGGGCGTTAGTTAGGCTGTAATTAATTAATTTTCATGCGTTACTTTTTACAAATTATATATATAAATTCAAATTGTCCGCTATTTTTCAATGGGTCGGTTAGGGTAGTGGTAGCGTGCACAGTTGTAACAATAAATCTCACCCGAAGGACCGTGGTTCAAGACTGCGTCACGGCATTATTTTTTGTTATCTTCATTGTGATTATACGGCATCAAGTTTATCATTAATTATAATTGCAGCAATTATTGACATGAGACAATTTTTTTTATCATCATTATGGCGTTTAGGTATTTTAGCAGTGTCATTACAAACGCAGAGATACGATGACTGGAAGGGTTGGTGTGCGCTAAAATGTTAATTTTTTCTTTGCTTATACTGACCATCTTCCACATTAAATATGAAAACCACTCTTGCAAGAGCACATACCATTAAAGGCTCGCGGCAAGCAACAATATGCGTACAGGCATAATTAATAAGAACACAAAGCGAATATAAAATGCCATATATCTCGAACACTTGTAATTCACATTACTCCAAAGGGAGTTTACTTACTCAGTACATACCTCAGTACCTTGTACTCAGTACCTACCAGTTTACCTCAGTAGCAGTGCTAAAAGAACCATTCTGAAATATAATTTCAACTAACAAATAGGATGAAATAAAAGTTGATAACCCTGGACCGGGCGCGCTGGCGTATAAAATACGTCAATCTTTGAAAACCAAGGATTTCGACATTGTACGTACATTCTGGGCTATAATGGTCTCGTGTATTCTTACAATGTACTTTGACTGCCTATATTGCGAGTTTTCAAAGTTCGAGGTATTGTAGCTAATTTTTTGGATCAGCAAGATGAACCCGTCACCAGTGGAGCACAAATTACGCCGCGCGACCTGCCGTGTACCTTTATATCTGTATCACCTATAAATGTACTGATTTCAACAAATAAAGATTAACTTTAACAAAAATCGTTTGTTATCATATATGCACATATCATGGGCAAAGTACGAATTTTGCCCGGTCGTGTAAAAATACAGTCGCGCCATAATTCTTTAACCAAACTACTTTCAGTTTATAAATTACGTAGGTCTACGCGGAAGATGCTATATTTTGACTCAACACACTTTCTGATGTGACTGAGGTACCTATTAAGTAAATTATTATAATATAAATATCAATTTGATCTTACAATACCTTCAAATGATCTTCAAAACAGAATATCATCGATAGGTAAAAGTCAGGAGCAGCCTTGAACCATTTATTCCGTATAGCTTGTGCTTAAGGCACGGGAATGAATATCTTCTCCAGGCTTTTGTTTCGACGTCGAGATGAAATTTGGAACAAAAAATCATTTATAATTCTATTTTGAATTCATGTTTTCGGTACAAGACGACATTTTTAGGAAGCAAACTCCACCGATTCCCGGAAACTCTCGCCGCGCTAAAGAAGGCGACGGAATTCAGCGATACTCCACTGGTGACTACTGCCTTGTGACGTCACATCTCAATCAAGATGGAGGCACTGTGTTTTAGCGCAACATGAAATTTTCCGACTTTCAAAACGTTTTAAAGTGCATACCCCAGATGCAGAAAATAAAAGTGACTATACCAATGTTTCTTTTTTAGGCTAAACTTTCAAATTCAGCAATTAAAAAAAAATAGTGCACTTCCCTATTGTTGTTCTCGAGCACGGCTGCAGAATATTGGATGAAGTTTTAAAAATCATGACTGCTTGTTGTTAAATAGGTATAATAAACGGTAATTTCGAAACTTGTTTTACGAATAAGAGAATTAAACCCGGAGCCTCTGAGAAGAAGTTTTACCATAATTTCTCTTTTGACAAGTTTATACAGAATCCAAAATTTTAATATTTCAATCACGATTTTACGATTTTCAGCAGCATAAGTAACTCTGAGAATGTTTTAACAATATAAAACGGCGATTGGTGGAGATATAGTCTGTTTCATGATTAGTAAAATGAAAAAAACAAATGGACAACTTTTGACCCTCCCTTGGTCCACGGAGTAACCAACAAAAGGTTGGGCCTATAAGGATTAACTCTTAATAGCCCTTAATATCAACAAAAACCCATTTTTCTATTATTTTACTCGGCTCTGAATTAAGGTAAGAGAGTGAAAAGTCAAGAAGACTACACCCGCATCTCTCTTTGGGTCCAAATATTCTCATAGCGCATCCGTGTTAAAGAACATGCGTAATTTTACGGCGCTATCGACGTGCAGACCGTATGTAGCAAGACGGTGACCAGAGCTACGCTGCTCTCACGCTGCTCTCGGTCAGAGAGGTCTCCCTTGCAACCCCTCCCCACTTCTCTCCTCCTCCCTTCCCCCACCCCTGCATGCAATTCTTTCGCCTCTTGCAGCTCAAACACTTCAGTCAAGAGGAGAGAGACTTTATAAAGGTACAGTTCCCTACTTTGCGTTCAAGAGAGGAAAAGACCCATACATTTTGGTAGGCGATTTATGGGGCGGTCTCCGCGCAATATTGGAAATGGAGCAGTAACAGCTTGTCACGGTTGCAAGTGACCGTACTTACAGGCATCCCATTCAGAGCACTAGTGATGAATTTGGATGGAGTGACACTTTTACAACAGGGCATTGAGTGAGGGCCACATCATGCCTTTGGCAAGCATAGCCTGACGGGTCAGGTGCACCCATTAAATAGGTTTTGTTTAGATTTAACTGGGCGGCCATCGAGGTCGTCGCTGCCGTGAACGGGAATTTTGCGCTAAGGCGTAAGCTTAGGGCCGTATTCTTAGTCGACCCTGTAGGGCCAACCGACCTTGGATTCGTCATCAGCCCCTACATAAACCGATCTCACCCTACATACGCCACATCAAGCCCTACATATGGCCGTTTTTGGAACTAAACGGGCCCTACTTGATGTAGGGTGCCCGAACCAACCCTACACCCTACACCCTACAAAAACATGGCGGCCAAATATCGTCTGCTGATCACCTCGATTAAATAATTTACGTTGTAATGCATATTAAGGGAGACGAGCTCGCACAAACCATTTTAAAATGTACAGTAACACAGCGGAAAGGTAATAATACTACCACTTTATAGCCACCAAGTTAAATAAATTATAAAATTGACTGAACTTGTGGCGGCCGCACGTCCTGCCTCGCCGTCACACCGCTTGCCCGGAGGCAAAATAAATAGCGCTCCATCATCGCGTCTCCTCAATAGGCGAGCTAGCCCAGCGGTAGAGCGGTCGCCTCCCAAGTGGGCGGCCCGGTTTCGATTCCCCGTGCCGGAAATTGTAATTATTTTATTTTTTCTTGCCTTCTAGAATTCCTTTCTAGAAATTTCTTTCATGTTTAAGAACAGTAACATAGAACATTCTGGAAGTGCACCAATAGAATAAATACTGCGGCCTTTCGGCCGTTGAATTTTGAATTTGAATTGGCCGGCAAGTCAGTCTGAAATATGGAACGGATTAATAAACATCGTCCAAACCATTACAGTGCCTTATCATTGCTAGCAGACAATTCCTACTTCTGCTACAAACTAATAAGAAGAATATAGCGGTATACAAGCATCTGGTTTCTACGAATATATATTATTTTTCACGTTTGGCACTTGGTATACTTTTGGGAAGCCAATACTTCGTTTACGTACAACCATAGAAAACGTATTTTCATGCCACTATTTGCCACATAATAAACTTAACTACGGAAGGTAAAAGCGAACGACGAACCTTGATGATGCAACGTAAGTTCCCACGTCAATGATCATATTTGCTCCGTACTTAATACTATCTTGTACAGACCGCTTTTGAAGTAATTTGAAGACAATAAGGTTCTACTTTTGGCTCGATATGAGTGTATTTGTAGCGATAATTAAGGTACCGACACGAACTGACGGACGACACCGATTGTTTATTTACCTTGAGCTGTTGCCCTAACAATGCGCCCGAAAATTATAGGACGTCTTTTCTTACTTTCATAGTTAGTTTCCATTACGCCACCAGTATGGAAAATTGGCGCTGCGCCATCATCTACGTCATCTCAGAGAAATTGACGACGGAATCACCCCCCACCACTTATGTAGGGTCGACTGAGAAACGCATGTAGGGGCCTTTTGTTATGTAGGTACGGGTATGTAGGGTCGACTAAGAATACGGCCCTTTTTAGCCTACCAAGAGGACAGTAGTTCCGTGATAGACGTGAGAGGTCGGCCAGCGGCAAGTGTTATCACCTACATTTTGGTGGTCTTAAAGTGAGTCCGTTCCGTAGTTATTCCTTCATTTTTTGTCGGTGCCCTTCCTACATTCCTTGTCGCTCCCCTTCCTTCACAGCTCTACTTCTTAAAGTTCTCCACTTCTGTGCCTCCCGTTCCCGATGATGAAAGGGTGATATTTGCAACGAGTCCATGATCGACTTCAAGTATTCTGAGGGAATTAGTAGCGGATACAGAAAAAATTAAAGGGGAGCGCAAAAGACATCTTGAGCAACCATTAATTTTATCGTAATGAAAAATAATCACGTCACATGCAAAGTTTAAGAAAAATTTATTTAACCCTCGACCAGTGACGTGCAATTCTTGTTACACTACCAGTGACGTGCGGTCTGAGAGACCGCAATAAATCAAAAATTCATAAAATGTTGCAATGCCATTTTTATTGTTTTGTTTAATTTTTATTTAAATGCTTAACTATTCTGCAACTTATATTAAAAATTTTACTTTCCTAATACGAACCAATTTGTTAATAAAAAATTTTTTGAAGCAGGTTCAAAAACTGATGCCAAAAACACTTGAGTTATAATTATCATATTTATGTATCAATATTTCGCCAGATTTCAAAATAAGGCCTAAATATTAAAGTTAGAAAGCTAAATAGTAAGTAGCTATGAAGTTTATCCCGCTTATTCCTTCTCTCGACGCATTCTGCAGGCGATCAAAATTACAATTTTTCACGAAAGCACACACAGTCTTTTTGCATTGGAAATTTAAGAAAGAGGTTTTCCGTGTTTTTTACGGCGGGAATAGTCTACATATTGTCCGCATCTCAAACCTTTCAACTTTTTCAGCCTCTTACTACGGTAGATGGAGAATTTGTACAATAATTTATCCTACCTGTCTCGGGAGTCTTACATTTGACATTCTTCTTCCCATATGGAGTCTAACGAGGTCTCCACTATTGATTTAATACAATTAAATCGTGTCATATCTCTCTTATCTTTCTCAGACTGCTGAAGCACAAAAGAGTTGACAAAGGAAATATTTAATATTCTTAAAAATACTGTCATTGGCAACCTCCCGGATGTGTATCTACAGTACATTTTGTCTAAAGTATCTACGCCACCTTTAGTTGCGTTGTAAAAAGCAATTACCACTGGTTTCCCTGACTCTATGTCATCACTCACCCTGTAGTGCATAAATGAAACTAAGCAAACAGCCTTATATATTTTGGGGACATTGGATATTACAGTCTTGTTCGCCGAAAATTCGTAAAATTATGAGCCCATTATGCGTCCTTTGGATGACGCAAAATCATTAGGCCCTTTTATTATTTTGATCGTACTAACGTATTCAATTATAAAATTCGCTCATCAAAAATCTGAGACTATTAAACAAGAAGCTACCTAGTAATCCCTACCTAGTAATGTTATGTAATCCTTCAAACCAGGTTTCTGAGTAGCGGTGTTATGGAAGGATATACGATTTTTTCTCTTTGGCTCATTTGATGACCACTTATAGCGATTTCTCCTGTAACAAATTGTTCTTGCCAGCGGAGATATTTTACTACATCACTTCTGTCATCATCTGTGCTCCCTCCGTTACTATCAGTTGTATTTGCCGGCATTAGTCGACAGATTGCATTTCTTCAGAAACTACGCACTCGAGGGTTTTCTGGTTGCTTGAAAAAAAAGGGGCCAAAAAAACGCTTCGGACAAATGTAGACGTAGCGTCACTTGCATTTCGACGTTTTACTCTCCGTGTTTCCTAGCCTTTTTTATTTCTTCTTGCGGTAAAACTCGATGCTAAGATGTTCTGTGCCCAAATAGTTACGAGACCGACTGCTGAAAGATACCCGTAAATAAATGTTGCGCTCCAGCCATAGGCGCGCGAAATTTCGGGGTTTAATTGGTTCCAATTTACGAAGTACATTATATGTGTACTGCCTGCTAGGGGTACGAAAAATTCACCACTATTTTATTCTAATTATTGATAACATCTATAAAAGTGTTAGCATTTAAAGAACAAAATGAGTGATATTTCCAATAGAGATTGGATTTCATTTGTTTTGAGTTCGCCTTCAGAAACTACTTGAATGGTCGTTTATTCTAACGCATTGAATTTTAGTAAAAATTAAGTGCTTAAATATCCCCTTTGTACAACTAAAAATGCTTCCTAACAAAATATTAATTATTCTTATGCTTAATAATCACTACGAATTGTTTATAACAACTCTTATAATCATCTCCCCCAGCATTACCTATATCGATTTTTCTCATTTAGTGACGTGCGGTATCATAGACCGCTAATCGAATTCAATTGCAAATTTGAAGAAATTAATAAAAGGAACGTTAAATTTTAAGAGTGGGATGTCCTTGTTATGCAAAAATATGAAGCTAACGAGAATTTTAGATATTTTGAAATATTAATTTTGAAAAAAATCATATTTTTAGAAACGCAGCGGTCACTCAAACCGCACGTCACCGGTTAAGGGTTAAAATGATTGTACACATATACATTACAGGTAATGCCACCTTATGATATAAAAGAGTTTTAATGCAGATCTGCAATGCTAGGCAATGCTCCGCAAGGTATGGGGCGTTCCCTACGCCTCATCCGTCATATTATTATAATGTTGAGCAAATCCAAGTTATAGAAAGAATTAACTCCGATATTTTTCATCCTCAGCCGGTAAAATTTGCAAGATTCCTCCCTTAGAAATCGAAATTAAGCATAATAACGGGTCAAGAGAACCAAGGTATCGTGTTGGAAACCGCTTGAATTGAAATCTTCGTTCTAGGAAACCACGCTGAAGGAAGTATCACTGTCCAAATGTCATTGTAGTTAAGCTAAACCTTCTCCGTGAACAAAATCGGTTTGCACAGATATTCCATGTTTTTCCGCAAAAGGTTTGTCAGTTATTTTAACTTATGAGCCTGAAGATTCTAATTAATATTAAAAAATCCAGATTGGAACTTCCTCGAAAGCAGATTTAAATTTATGCGGTTATCAAACGTATACCCTGCTACGCCGAACGCTGTCACGTGTTTTCTTTTATGCGGTATTCTTAAGAGGACCGATGCCAATTTGGGTTAAACTAGGTAAACAACATCGTACTTAATGCCTCCTTGATGGTGGATTTGAACAACATGTTAATATCGGAGCAAATTCCAGCACACGGGTTTGAGAAGGACGACTATTTTTTCTCAAAATCTGGGGTTCACCTGCAAATTCAGCGCATTGTGCCTAGAAATTGCAAAGGCAATGGTAATATTTAAGTGCTGAAAAAATGGTAATATTTGAGCGCTGAAAAACGTAAAGTATAAAATGATGGAAAACAAAAACCTAGTCTAATGCGGGCTTGTTTATCTAATCCTGGAGACGATCGTTTTAATGGAGACCGACATAAAATGCCAATTATCAAATGGGGCTGGAGCACGAACGGGACAAGCTAAACGAATAAAATTCGTACATAATCATTTTATATTTTATATTGATAAAATAGTCAATAAAAGATTCGAATTTATAAACAAATAATCCAAAAAGTAACAAGCTTTATATTTTTTTCAATTTTGCCACACGAAATTTTGTGAACAAGCACCAGGTTTGGATTCGGCGCCCCAAAGCCAATTGAGAAAAATCAAAACTAACCAAATTATTTCATGACAAAACCACGCTTTGAATGGTCAATATACTCTGTAGATAAATTATTAAAATACAAGGGGCATATTACAGCAGTCAAGTGCGCCTCCGACACATCATTTAAAATATCTTTCAACCACATTACTTTATTTTTTTAGGTCAAACAAGGAATCGCTTGGCGCGTCTGGATCTTAGAAGGACTATGAATGCACGTTTTGCTATTACGTAGTTCCTGCACGTAACCAAAAGTTTCATGTTTAGATTCCTAGTTAACATTAGCTTTTTCGTTTCAGTTCATGCGATTTGAGAAATAAATTGCCAGCAAATTTTATCGGAGCCCACTTTTCTTTTTTTACTTCATTAGAAAACGATTCGGTATTTGATTCCATTGTTCCATTGCCACGGGTGGATTAAATTCGTTGCTTTTATGGGGGTGAGTGGGATGGTTAATACGATATATTCAGGACGCCTTGGTGTTGTACCATAGGTTTCAGCGAATATGTGCCTGGTATGCGTAGGCAATTGCCCCTTAGATACTCATCCATTATTTTTAAACTGTTGAATAGTTTATTAAACTGTTGACAGAAAAACTTAAATCGGACGACAAAATTATAAAAGTTACTATCTCTACAATTTTACTAGAAGTTCCGGGCGACGACTTCCTCCCCCCTGCTTTCCTTTTTTATTTTAACGATTTTTTGGCGATTAATAATGCATCCTCTTAATTTTCCAAACTCGGCGATATCCACTTATTCATCCTTCGAGAAGAACTTGCAGCCTTTATCCCGCGGTATTTGTATTAACCTCTGCCTTAAAAATTTACACTTTTCCCCATCAATTGCAGCAAATGGTCAGAATAATAAAAAATGGACGGTAATTCACCTATTGAACCCACTACCATTCTATCCCTTTATACTATCCGTGCTTTACCCTCGTCTAAAGATGAGCGTTATGTAACATCTGGAACGTAGCATTTTGAACGAACGAAATGCAATGGCTATCACTTGTCGCAATCTCCTTTCGCTATCCAGTATCCGTTATGTATGTTGGCTAAAAATGAACATTCCTTTTTTTACTCCAAGTTAGACTCTTTTTCTACGTTATAAGTTTTGGGACATTTTCAATCTCCTAATGGGAAGTTTGATTGATTTTTTTATTATAGTATTCTACCGATTAAGGTAGGTTTCCATGGAGTACGCAAGAAGTGATCTGGGAGCCTCCCTTTCCTTCCAGCACTGCCTTCTTTAACTCACAGTAAGGCCTACTCTCTTTCAATCTATCTAAAAATCCTATTCTTCTCCTTCCCCTCCCTCGTTTCCCTAACATTCTACCCTCTAGCACCATTTTCAACATCCCCTCACCACTAAGCACTAACTCCATCCATACCTTCTGTCTCCTCCGTATCTCATCTAAAAGCTGCCTCTCCTCGCCAACCATATCCAGCACTTCGTCGTTCCTTTTCCTCTCCGTCCATTTCACCCTCTCCATTCTTCTCCATACCCACATCTCGAATGCCTCCAATCTTCTCTCGTCTTCTTTCCTTAGTGTCCACGTTTCCGCACCGTAGAGAACTACACTGCAGATCAAACTCTTCACTAACCTTTTCTTTAAACTCTTACATAACGATCCTCTCAGAAGCTCCTTCCTGTGCATGAACGCCTCCTTTGCTAGTGTCGCTGATGTCTTTGCTACTGTGTCCGTTTTCCTCTAATGTGATGCCCAAACAGTTATACTGCTCTACCTGTTCAAGTTTTTCCCCACCTACTTTTATCTTGAGTCTCACATTCCTCGCTCGCGATACTTTACAAAACAGCATTACCTTAGTCTTCTTGTGATTAATCCTCATCCAATACTCCTCGCACCGCTCGTATAACGCATCCACTAGAGCCTGTAGTCTCCTCGCTGACTGACTAATCAGCGCCTGATCATCCGCGAACCTTACCGATTTCAACATGATTCCACCCACTTTCACTCCAGCTTCCAACTCGTCCCACGCTTCTCTTACCATCTCCTCAGCGTATACGTTAAAAAGCAGCGGCGATAGAGGACAGCCTTGCCTTACACCTCGGCCAATGCTTGCTACCCAGATTCTCCGTCCGCTACCCTCACTTGCGCAGTCTGGGCCATATGAAGATTACGAATCAGTCGTCTATTCCTCCAATCTACACCTATTCTCTTGAGAATATCCATTTACTTAACCCAGTTCACCCTATCAAACGCTTTCTCAAAATTCACGAAATAGGCATCTACGTTCTAGGTTCCTCTCCACGAGGGACCTCATTATTGCTATTGCATCACGAGTTGACTTCCCTTTTCTGGAACCAAATTGATCTTCGCCCAAATACGCGTTTGCCCTCGCCTCCATTCGTCTGCTCAATATCCCCAGTACCACTTTCGCAGCATGCGATATTAGGCTGATAGTTCTATAATCTCCGCATTCCACAGCTTTCTTCTTTTTCGGACGCGGAATTAAAACCGTCTTCATGAAATCCTCCGGCCAACATCCCTCCTCATAGATCCTGCGTACTAGTTCGAAAAACCTTTTCTTACTATCCTTCCCTAGATTCTTCAGAAGCTCACACGGGATATTTTCCACGCCTACTGCTTTCCTAGCTTTTATATCACGAAACGCTCTCTCTATTTCCGAATCTAATATCCCCGGCCCAAGATTATCCTCCTCCACTGCACTTTCCTCCTCTAGAGTCAATCTCTTCGGCCTGTTTCTTCCGTCATACAGATCCTCCACGTATTCCTTCCATCTACTCTGTACCTCTGCTCGCTCGGTTAGCATCCTCCCATCTTTAGCCTTAATTTTAGTCATGGCTTGTCCTCTTTTGCCGCCCGATAGCGTCTTCACTTTGTCGTACAACGCGTTTACTTTTACATCCTTCTGGAACTTTTCCATTTCCTCGCACTTTCCTTTCCACCAAGCCTCCCTTGCCCTCTTAGTTTCACGTCGTAATCGATTATTTAGTTCCCTATACATTATTTTGCCCTGTTCTGTGTCCACGTTCTTCCACTTCCTTCTTTCCTCCATTTCTTTTACCATTGCCTCCGTAACCCAAGGCTTCTTTATCCTTCTGCTGTCAACGTAGCCAATTGACTTCTCCGCCGCATTGGCTATTCCCGTTTTAATATCATCCCATCTTTCCTCAACAGACTTCGTACTTTCAATCTCCCGTACACTGATGTCCACAAGTTCCTGATATTCTCTCCTCATACTCCCCTTCAGTGCTTCTACATTCCATTTCCTCACCCTCCTGCTTTTCATGAGTCTTTTGAATCTTACTTTGCATTTCATAAGTACTAGGTTGTGGTCTGAATCCGCATCTGCTCTTGGGAAGCTGCGCGAGTTTTTCACACTATTCCTAAACCTCTGTCTTACCATAATGTAGTCTATCTGATATCTCCCCACATCCCCTGGACTTTTCCATGTGTACCTTCGCCCTTTATGATGATTCAACCACGTGTTTGTGATGAATAACTTGTTTCTTTTGCAAAATTCTGCTGTTTTATCACTCCTGTCGTTCCGAATTCCTAATCCAAATTCTCCTATTTCGTTTCCATCCCTCCCTTCCTCGACTGAAGCGTTCCAGTCCCCCATCACTACCAGATTTTTCTTCCCCGGTGAGTCTCTAGTTATTTCCTCGAGCTGTTCATACACCTCATCAACTTCTTCCTCCCTATGATTGCTGGTGGGTATGTAATCTTGGACCACCACAATGTTGATGGGCCACGCCTCAATTTCTACCACCAGAATCCTATCGCTTACCTGATCTATACCTACCACACGCTTACCCATCTTCCCGTTTAATACTAAAGCTACCCCTCGCATCAAATCTTTCCATTTTTTGCAACAAAATATTCCCAGTAAGCCGCTGAATGTTTAATAAAAATTTACCTCATGTACAGCAGAGTATTTCCTTTTCACTTTATTTTGGGGCATTTACCCCGTGATTGGTGAAAATGCATTATGCAAATGGTTATGCAAGACAGGAATTGAATCCCAACAAGTAAATAAGTGCGTCAAAATTCAATAGCAATGCAACATCCTCCGGACCTTATGCTAGGTTTTGTGTAGTTGTAAAATCGGAAAAGTGTCCACATTATGTATGCTGCATCAAATCATCCATCACTAATACTTTATCCGAGGAACTTCCGCTTCATTGAGTACTGCCTTACTATCCACACCGCCAGAATGATTGTGCCCATAGGAAGTTTCAAATCCTAACAGCACGGCTGCTCCATGCAAGGTGAGACGTACGGGAACAATTCGAAGACTTGGGGAAGAATTCGTAGTTCGTAGTCTTTCACGCGTTGTCATTATACGACGAATATGATTAATATCCCCGGTATAAGCAGAATATAGTTTTTTAATTCCTGGTTGTATGAGAGCATTACGAGGACAACATTTAGGAAGACGGGCGTATTCAAGTAGTTCCTGAGTTCCTTCTGTATCTATTTGTAATAAATAACCTAAGAACCGAACGACAAAAATTAAAATGTTTTTATTTTCAAAAATAAATAAATGAGTATTCGCTTTAACTATATGTGGAATGATATGATGGTTACTTCTTAATTAAAAAGAAAAGCCGAATTCCGAGACGGAATATTCGAGATAAATGATATGCTTTGGGAAAATTAAAACTTGACAGTGGTAGAGAATGGAACCAAATCAATTTAATTGACATATAAAGTCCAAATCGAGCCTTCTAAATTTAACGTTTTTCTACGACCAGAATATCAGGAATACATTAGAAATGCTTTCTGTAGTACAAAGAAAGGTTAGTTACGGCAAGAATAGGGACTAAATCGGTAGACACAGGTTTAAATACCAACTTCAGGCTTTGAAAATGAAGTGGTTGAAGACGTAAACGAGGATATCATGGAAGAAATCGGAATTAAAAGGTTAGAGGGTAATTAAATCTTATTATTTCGTTGGATTGGAATCGTTGGAGAAGGCCTAGATAGAAGGGTTAGAGGAAAATATGGATCAGTAAATCGAAATGAAAGAGGATGAATGCTCCTAGAATTCTGCATATAAGTGCTCACCAACACGCTGTTTAATAATCGCATACGCCGACGAGATAGGCATAAAATATCTTAGCAGGATTTAGACAAGATTTCAACTGATATACATTTTAGCAAAGCATAGAACAAAGCAACAACCAGACAAAGGTCTGAAAAAGCTACGATGGGGCAGAAGCTGACAGTGATTTTATTTAATTAGGATGGAAATCCATCATATATAATAATTACTTTAAAAGTTATTTTGACTTCAAATTTCAAAATTTTGATTTCAAACCATTCTTAAAAAAACATTTTTTAATCAAAATTCGAAGGAGAAGAGAAGTCGTCGAGAAAAAGCCATGGATCTCGGATGAAATCTTAGACCTCGTGGACGACAGAAGAAAATTCAAGGGTATGAACACTGAAGGACAAAATTACTACTCTATGAGAATGGAGATTTAGCTTTGTCGCAAACCGAGGAAAGTTAGAGAAACGTGGATGAAGAACCAATGGATGGAAAAGTGGAACCTGCTTGTAGAACTGTGACGAGCTCTTTCAAGGGAAGAAAGACTTTCCTGAGCTCTTTCAATGGAAATACTCATGTTGAAAATGAATACACATGAGAGGAATGGCCAATCTAAGAATGCCTGGACGAGCGATGCAACGGAAGCAAAAATGACTGAAGGAGAAAGTGACACAGAGAAGAATGAAATGAGAGCCAGCATCCCAAGATCGGAATTTAACACAGAAATTCCGAAGGAGTTACCTGCGAAAGAATAAGGCTTCATGAATGGACGATTTGTCCACAGAGCAAATTAGAAATTAGATAAAACCTTTGGAGAAATATTTAGCATATTGCGATAGTCGGACGACAAAGCAGTCACTAGGGAGAGAGAAGATTTTAAGAGGGTCCTGATAAAAATGGAAAGGGATATCCACAGATAACAGTTAAAAATCGATATAAAGAGATCTAAGATAATAATCTAAAGAGAGATAGGAAAAGAATATGGTAGAAAATAAATGAGTGAAAAGGTGAAAGAGTTATGCAACCTAGAAATCTGAGTAACCGGCGATGGACGAAGCAGTAGAATACCGTAGCCAGGAGTAGTAAGGAGGCATTCTGTGAACAGAAAAATCTACGTACAAATGAGGATACATGGATAAAGGCAAGCAAGAGCGTACCCAGGATCAAAATGAGGGGGGGGGGGGCAAGCCATGGTGGTTCAAGTTGTAGGTTAGATTTAAGCATGGAAAAGGTGAATGAAATTAACATTTTAAGGAAACTGAAACAGCTCTTTATTAGTTTATAAAGTTATTTGCTTGAAAAAATATTATTTTCCTTAAAGACATTGGCGATTTTTGCTTCTAGGGGGGGCAGCCGCCCCCTCCTACGAAACACGCTTATCTCCACATCATGAGGAATGATGACAAGATTGAATGAAGACAATCGTCGAAAAGAAGTGGATGAGAAGAAAGACAATACCGCAAGCGTTTTAATCCTTTGTATTTCTTCTCATCCATTTGTTTTTTAGATTGTCTTCATTCAATCTCGTCATGAGGCCATCATTCCTCATGACGTGGAGATAAACGTGTTTCGTCTTCTTACGTTTATTGAAAGACCTCTCCTTTCTCCAACTCTTCAAACCACTCTCTGCGCCTCTCCAAGACACTCTACAGATTATTGAAAATGTGTTTGACAGTAAGACAGTGCAATTGCTCCGGCATGTATTGACTTCAACCTATTTTCAATATGAGGGAAGATTCTTCGAGCAAACAGAAGGTGTAGCCATGGGTTCACCCTTATCACCAGCTGTTGCAAATTTTACATGGAGAATCTTTAACAAAAAACTCTCAATTCAGCCCCACTCCGACCAAAGCCTTTCTTTTTATATATTGACGACACATTTAATGTGTGGCCCCATGGACCTGATACTCTCAATGAGTTTCTACTGCATATGAATGGACAGTACGGAAGCATACAATTTACGATGGAGAAAGAAAGTGACGCTGAACTTCCATTCTTGGGCATATTAATTCACCGGAAATTGGACGAAACCCTGGGCCATATTGTGTATAGAAAAAGAACCCACACCGACCTGTACCTGAATGAGAAAAGCCACCATCATCCTTCCCAGAAGATGTCAGTGCTCTCAACTCTCATACACAGGGCCATCTCTATCGCTGACGAGGATAACCTCCGCAAAGAAATAGGACACCTGAAGAAAACCTTTACTCAGAACGGCTTCAGCAGACTTCATTTAGACATGGCCCTAAAAAGCGCCTTAACCCCTAACAAGAATTCAGAGACGAGACAGAGTGTACGCAATACTATGTGAATGCGGAAAAACCTACATTGGAGAGACGGGCCGCACTATTGAGACCAGGTTGAAAGAACATCGTAGACACCTACGATTAGGACAAATGGAAAAATCGGCAGTGGCTGAGCACAGCAGCCTCGAGAATCATATGATTCATTGGGAAGAAACGAAGCTTCCGTGCCGATCTCATGGATACTGGGACCGCTTAGTAAAAGAATCCATTCACATTCGAAAACATCAATAATATCAATAGAGACTATGGCTATAATTTATGCCATATATGGGACCACCTCTTAAAAATACGAGGGGACTGGTAGCCAATCAGGAGACGCTGAACCGCCCTCACCTACAGATTTCTGTATATATACCCCGAGGCTTTGAGGATTTGGTATTGGATTCCTGAATCCCTGATGACAATGGGCGAGTTGTCCATCGAAACGTTGGAAGGAGAAATGGAGGACCTGACCCGGTGCGAAACCCGAGAAAACTTCACTTCAATTGCTCGCCGGGAAAAACAAAATTATATGGCTAGCATATTAGCATAAATTTTTAACCATATTTATGGTACGAAAATCCCGCGCTTAAAGAAGTCAAATTATAAGAAAATCATTTCAATTTAAAAGTAGGGATTAAATAAACAGCAGAAGACGCCAATGATTAAATATTTCCCAGACTTGGAAATAACGTAACTTCCTCCATAATAAGTCATGAAGTCATTTATGTGTAATGCACATTTTACCGTAAAATATAAGCGCAAGTCTAACATTCCATTCACTCAATCCTTTGGCCAACGTTTCGGATGGAAAGCATACGCGGAAGCTCATAATTTTAAGACGGAGGTCTAAGGTTTTAAAGTGGCTTAAATCTCTGATTTCACACAATCCTGCCAAGCTTCGAGAAATTTTCCCTTGAAATGGGGGAGGAAGCAGAAGCCGTGATGCATCGCACGTGAAGCTGATGGTAAAGGGAACTGAAATAAGGACTGGAAGATGCGAAAAAGGTGGTCAAAATTCACTCTACAGTCAATTGCCCGAATGATTATGCCAGGTAGGAGTCCAATACCAACTAATAACTAAGCCCTTAAGAATTCAATACGACATCCTCCACACCTCAGGCGATTTTCTGCGAAGTTTTTGAGATTAGAAATTGTCCACATTGTGGGTGCAACACCCTATTATCCG
This sequence comes from Ischnura elegans, assembly GCF_921293095.1. NCBI lineage: Eukaryota > Metazoa > Arthropoda > Insecta > Odonata > Coenagrionidae > Ischnura > Ischnura elegans. The sequence continues at coordinate 101,768,235 of NC_060259.1, forward strand.
TCACCAATGTTTTACCCATAAAACCACCAATTCGTAGCATGATACTTGACCCACTACACCACCGAGACGATTGCACCCTAAGGCAATCTCAATGTGCAAAACCTCGACTTAGTTCACAAATGTCCCAACGAGAGTGAAGTCCACTCCAAGTGAGAGGTAAGCGAAAGCGAGATAGGGTAGTTTCCTTCATCAAAGAAAACGAAAGGCATTGGTTGCGATTCGTTACCCACCATTAGTGCATTCATAATATACAAATCATTTGGTTTTAGAAATCCCAGTTTTGACGAATGTTAATGGTCAATTTTAACCTCATTTGGAAAAGGCCAGATTGGCGGTCATACGATGACACTCCACGTGACGTCACAGGGACCTAGATTCTATACGAGTAGTCAGGAGTTTTACATCATTGGAGATTACCAATGCATGAATATGGCACACAGCTCAGGGAAACATGTCTTAATAATCACCTATTAAAACTGGCTAAGGTCGGAAAGTTTTCCTCGTATGATAAGGCATTAATAATCCTTATTTAAGCCAAGAGCTACCAGCTAGCATGGTACTCAGCCACCTGCTAGTATCCTGCGTCATATCAGCTCTCAGAGCCTCGCCCCAAGGTCACCTCACTTGCGGCAGCAGTAGCCAGAACGACGTCACGCGAGAGTTTTCCCGGCACTCATACTTACCCGTCGCGTTTTCGCGCGCTTGAAAATTTCCACTTTTCATTTAATCGCGAAAAATAGATATCGTCATTAAAAAATCTAAAAGCGTGAAATACGTACTACAGGGGTAATAATCTTTCGATTTAGACAATAAAAAAATAATAGGATACCACCCTATTTGAATGGTTACTTTTAATCAAAGAGGGTATTGCCTTACTTGAGGGATACTTTCTACTCAATCAATTGGCTTGGTTTATTTAGTGAGTGGAGTTTCATTTAACGAACTCTGATTGGAGAGTTCGTTACTTATGTTTTTGAGCTAACTATTCTTACAGTTCATGTTGATTATAGTGTCATCAAATTTAATGTGTTTATTAATAGATGAAGACCTTGGGTCTTTCCATTGTTAATTAATTATTTCAAATTAACTTAATAATCATATTTCAGTAAGTAAGCGTAGCACTTCAGTTCGTTGAATCAAATGGTATTCACCTATTTGTTCATTTTGATGATAAATATTCAATTTTCATTGGTTTCGATATCCTTTCGAAATCATTGGATCTCTAGAGTGTATTATATATTTCTTTTACTTTTATTAATTTTAATTAACCGGTATTTTGGATTCTGGAATCAGATTTTCTATTGTAGGGAACTCATTTCTCTCACGCAACCCAGGAGCCTTTATAGTGAGACTCGGTGCAACTTTATAGGATGACAATCGCGAGATTGCCAGGCACCCTAAATAAATTCCTCCGAATGATCACCCACGACTTGAGACGATCCTACCAAGAGCAGCCGTGGTAATTGGTAGGTAATCCCGAAAGATCATAGGCTGAAGGGGTTACACCATGGCATTTGGCGCCCAACGTGAGGCAGGGCCGGCAACAGGGCCGTCAGGCTGAATGCACCTACCACACTTTTTTTGACCGGTGCATAATTAAGTTGGCTCCTAGCATCATTAGTGAGATTTGTGGTCCTTGTGTATTGTCATTACCAAACTGTGAGCTGATTAAGTGTAAGACGTGCGATTTCACTGTTTGTCAGATTTGACTGTTTACACAGTGGCTATATAGCTTGGACCAGTGGTTGTGAAACTGTTCTCAACATTAATGATTATGTTAAGTGTGAATTGACTTTTTGAATTTATTTTGATGCTTCAGGCAGTGCCTGATCTAAATATTTTTGCTAATTTGAAAGTTTAGTTATTGCGACAGAGATTAATGAGTTCCATCTTTGATATCTTATTTCAGTTGTTTATTAACAGTGTTTATTTTTTTATGAATAATAGCTTATCTTGGTTAGCGTTATTAATTGTCTATTTGTTTAATTTTAGTGGTTATTTGAAAATGAGCAGAGCAGTTCGAAGTATTCCATTGATGATACAGAGGGCCTTTAAAATGGCTCATGGATGGACCTCTGAACGGAAGATTTAACAAGGGGATTGGGAATCAGTCCTGATTGGCAAGTCCTGAGACCTTTTTGGTAGGACCTGGTTTCTTTTCGGTGTTCAGCCAAAATGGAAGTTAATCGCTTGATTAAAAAGACAAAGTGATTTACGAGATAGAATCCCGAGGAGGAACTGCTGGTCAAGATAGTGGAATAGATACTTTGAGAAGTGTTTTAAGGGAACTATTCCGAGATGTTAAACAGGAAGAAATCTCTAAAATTAGTAAAAAAGTTTGAAATGGAATCAGAACTTTTGACTACTGGTGTAGCACTTGACATAGATAAAAAATCAATACAAGATATTAAGGGAAGTGGATATCCGGCATCCAAAAGGGTTAAAAATTTACTGTTTAATTTGAACTCTAGGATCAATAATATTTTGCCATGTGTCAAGGTGAGGATTAGAAGAAAGGAAAGGAGATTTATTGTGATTTAAAGGAATAAGGTGCCTTATTTCGATCTAATGAAATATGGAATGGGAGATGGAATAGAATTTCAAATTCCGGAAATTCACGATTTGTCTTCCTTTTCAGAAGTCGATAATCTCAGTGAAATTGTTTTCCCAGATGAAAGAAGAAATTGTTCGGATCGAATTAGATCTTATAAGGGTCCACATATGCATAAATGGAAAGTTATATTCAGAGGTGATGGTACTGAGGGTGTCAATGCATTTATAATTAGAGAAGAAGAATTGGCGATGGCTCGAGGAGTATCTGATTACCAATTACTTCATGGAGGTGTGGAATTATTTGAGTAGAAGGCACTTCATTGATTTAGATCAATAAGAAGGGAAGTTACGTCTTGGCGTCTTTAGGGCTAACAGATTTTTAAGTTGATATGAACTATCATACATTTTTAAGGATTTCATTCCATAGCTAGTTTTATGCGGGAAGGAGAATACGCCAGTATGGTAAGCCAAATATTTAATGTGAAGCTATTTTAAAATGTAAAGAATCTAGAGAGAATCTAGGAGAAGTCTCTTTTAATTTGTCGAGGTCTTATAAACATCTTGTGGGTGCGGATGCATGTGGAGATGACCGCTTATTCTCTGCATTCTATAGAAAAATGGCGATGCATATGATCGACTGAAAGCTTAGAGTAGGGATTGGTTATGGGCCGTTGGCTTCACTACTTTGGTCCCAACATACCTCGATCGTCAATGGAAATGCGGTATTGCGTCACATAGCTTGCATTCGATTAGCGAAATAGTGGATAATTGCTGTGTATTTTGGTGCCGAGGAAATTCCTTCAAGGAAAGCTAAGATATCTTTCGTACGTAAGTAAAGTTGAAATATTTTAGCATACAGTATTTCATTTTGATATGTGCCTAATTTTGCCTCCCGAGCTCATTGATGTTTAAATTTCCCACGTCTCGTGACATTTATGATGGGTTAAAGCCTTACTGATGAGGGAAACAGCTATCCACACACAAATAATCCTTACTCTAAGTCGGAAAGAGATTAATTAAACCGGCTTATTTAAAGGCAGTATTGAGTTCGTCTATAGCTCAAACTGCAATGATGGATGACAAACCTACAGATACGTTATTTTCGGATACATTAATTTGTATTTACCAACACTGCATCGAAAAGGTAAAAATTTTTAAATGCATATGTGACGTTTTGTGAAGCCAATATGATTTTTTTTAACAATCAATTGTTAAAGTATAGATATTAATTAATTTTAGAAGGTAAAACTTATCTTAACTTCCTTGTCTCCTTGGATTTGGAGACATTTTCCTTCTTCAACGAGAATAATGAAAATCCTAAGATCCTTGCCTTGTTTGATATATTATTCCTCTTCTGCTCCTCTCATGGTAACACAACAAGCAACGCAATGTCACACAATCACCACGAGATGCTTCCACATACATACCATCTGACACACTCAACTCTGCGCCATGCGCTGACCCAGTGATATCTAAATTCAGATTTTTCAATGCTCCTCATTGACCAATACACTTCTTCACAATGCGCAGCGAAAAATTTACGTGTTTTAAATGTATAAAACAATTAATTCATTTTATTGGTAATTGGGAATAATTACTTGAAAGAAAAGAAAGAAAATTCAACACTTCTAATATGGTTATCCAGCAACTGAACAATATTCTGACTTGCTTCGCTCCGATCCGAACTTCTCTCCTTCCTTAACTCTGAATTTCGTCATGCCAGAGGCCTAAAGACGTGATCTATTCCCACGGTTAGTATAAACACAGTTCAAAACTTTTTAGTCCCTAAACAACAAAGAAAATTCAGCCGGTTGTGCGGGAGTGATGCGACGCGTTAACTGCTTGTGTAAATACAGTGTTTGTTTTTGTTCATCATGGCATCGCACGGAATCTAAAGTAATTCCTCCCCTGGAAAGTATTGAAAAGTATGATATGAAGCGAGGGATAAAAGACCAGCCCTGACCGCGGCGTACAATAGAGTCGACTCAAAATTAAAACTGTAAGGAGAGACGAGGACTCATCAATCCATACAATGGAATAACGACCGCCGTATTTCACCATCAGTTGAAGCTTAGACGCTCATGAGACGAGCCAAGGGGACTGTGCACTATTCATGGCGAGGATCTCGGCCCATAAATTTTAATCAACTTAGCTGCGGAAGATTCTATTGTCAGAGGCACGCATATTACAAAATAGAGGATTTTCCATTCAGCTGCCATCATCGCGTCTTTAAACGGCTTTCAAAAGTGGCAGACCGATTTGAATTTCACAGAGAAATTAGCGAATTTCCATTAGGGATTATTACCAAAACATATATCGAGTATAATACAATTTATCAAATTCATTTCCTTTCCGTGCTATTCTTCGCGATTGCAGGTACTCAGTAGCAAGTATGATGGGAATAAATGGATCACTTTGCATCTATCGTCGGGATACAAGCGTTTTCGAAAATTGTTAAAATTGCGCCCCAATTATCAATACAAACGAAGCGTCTAAAGGGTTTCCTCTATTTAGAAACGTTTTCGGGCATCAATTTTATAAAACAAGAAAGAATACCCTTTGAACTAAGCTTGAATCATACGATAATTTCTCCGTTCCCATCCAGTCATATATCCAGCGACAGGACTAAAAGACCGATCGCTCAATGATCCATCATTTTCTGAAGCACACGATCATCCTGCCATCCCGCTTTTCATCATTTTCTTCATTTTTATTCAATAAAATCCAAGCCTGGCGTTATAATTGCTGTTAGAGGCATTGCGTTCTGATTGGATGAAAGATGGTGCCATTGATGGCTTCCACGGTGGAGAAAGGGACTTACCGAGTGACGGAAAAACTTATGGGATTTCCATCCGTGGAGTCATCGTGGACAATGATCGTGTGAAACGGTCATTTTTCCGCCATCATTGGAGCTATCGCTCAGAAGGAACAGTAAAAAAACTATCGTTAGCTTCAGGCTTTAGTGAAAAAACTATAAATATAGTAAGAAAAAAATCGGCAGGGAAAACCCAAAAGACACATTATCACTGTTTTCGGTAGCTTTTTCTGGCCTCCAGCAGTGGCCTCTATTTCAATCGGTAACTTTGTGCTGCGCCTTAGAGGGTTAGATATTTATGACGTAAGGAAAAATTATCATTTTGGCCACAAAAAATAATTTTATTTTTGTATCAGGGTCATTAAAGTAGAACATTTCTAAGCTAAGACCGAACCGTTAGATGAAGTAAAGCCTGATTCAAACGATAATTTTTTCCGCCCTTTTAGACCGATATATCCAGTGATCGCTGCAATGATTACCGGTGAGAAATGACCGATTCACGCGATCATTTTCCCCGATTGCTCCAGGGATGGGGAACTCCATCCCTTTTCCCATCGCTCGGCACATCCTTTCCTCCGTCGCTGAAATTATCGCTGACATCATCCTTCAGCTAACATTTTCAGCTAACACGGCGATTTCATAGCCTCGTTTGGCTTTTAATTCAATGACACTTGTAAATGTGGTAAGCGACGAAATAAGCGATGAAGACAGAAACGGCAGAATAACCGTGTAATTCAGAAAATGATTGATTGAGCGATCATCTTTTTAACCCGTGAAAAGCTATCGCTGGAACTGTCACTCAAAATGGACGGAAAAAATGACCAAGTGATACAGGCTTAGTGCTTGTTAATCAACGATTAACAATTAAATGCCAATCTGCCTATCCACTAAATTTCTCTTCAATTTAAAACATAGAAAAATATGACTTTAATCGGACATGCATATTCGGTGCTCTTCCTTATTTAAAAAAACTATTCATAAATTAACTTTCATCATCATATCCAAATAAGTATTTGATTCATTAATTCGACAATGCACTAATCCGTCACCCTATGAGTGGCGTAGCGAGGGAGGACGATCCGGGGGGTCCGGACCCCTCCCCCACCCCCCGAAATAATAAAAAACAATATATTTCCTTCATTAAAGAAAACAAAATATTGAAAAGTCATGAATTTAGAAAAGATTTCTTTGACAAAGGAAGGTTTTTCGATAGTGAAAAGTCTTGAAATCGGTCAAAACCCCTCTACTTAGTGCTCTGTTTTTAAAACATTTTCCACCCTGGTATTGGACCCACCCCAAACGGAATTCCTTGCTAGGCCACAGCAACTAATGGCCAGTATCCTCCCTGCACAGCCCCAGGAAAAGGGTGGAGGTGAATAATGCGGTCCTCTACCTGCTACAAGGATCTATCCGTCTTGGATTATGTGTGCGCGTACATTGCAGCCCGCTGGAGTTGTCCTTTGACGGGGCCGAAGGAAGGTTGCGGATAACGGACTTCACATGTTGCTCTCCCAATCGCTTTCCCCCATTCACACCCTTATTCACTCACAACTTTGAGATTTCAATGAATTGCGACACTTCACTTATTTTATGCGTGGGACTTTCGCGTTAAAAGTGCTGTTATAACGCAATTATTCTTATTTCCATACAAATTTATCACATCTACATATCTGATATAGGTTTTCTGCCGATTTAAGTTCCAAGAACTTAGCTATCAACCAAAATGTTGCAAATGAAAGATGGACAACTCATTCCCTTCTTCATGACCAGGGGGAAATGAGCCCTACCCTTCTTGAAATGCGCGATGATTTCTATAATTTACATATGATTTACGCATGAGTAGATGTATAACTTTTCATGCAGCTACCTTCAAGGCTAACGATTAAATACGTGCAGGTAATTACTGATGGCTAACATCCACGCCTATTCCTGACATTAAGGTGTGATTTATTTTGACGGCAGGAGCTAATTACTCTGCGATTACTCAAAGCCGGCATTTTCCAGGTCTTGAAGATGGGGTAGTAACTAGGTATTTTCTATAACATCAGAGAAGACAAGAAAAACGAAATGAATATTTTATTGATTTATTTTTTTTAAATAAATCACCCTATTCCAAAACTGAATGAAAACTTGGATATTGTAAAAAGATACTGCGCTGAGAAAAAATGAACCCATGACAAAACCAAACGAAAAGCTTACGAGAATGAAGAGGAGATAATTATTGTGAATGCAGTCATCACTCTGTGAAATGAAAAATATGCGTCAGGAAATAAATACGTCTACAAAACACCATTTACAAAAAAATAGTAGGCCTCTTTTATTAATATAATAAACCATAAATTGATTTATAGCAAATGCATTTACATCCTTTCAGAGAGTCCTCTCACATATATGAAATGATGCAACTTGAAATACAAAAATACGCCATACCAAATTTTTACAAAAAAATCAGTTGTGCATCTCATTGAAGCAGCCCAAACACATTGCAGGCTGCCCGTCACAGCCGAAAAATGCGTTCACTTCTTTGGCTAATTTACTTGCATCCTTATTACCCTTTTCTCTTGGAATTCCCACATTCCCCTGCGTATTTATTTTGGTGATAGACTTTTTTCCCTTAGAAGATTTGGCACTTACACTTCCTTTATTTTCCACTGGATGACCTCTCAATAGTCCTTCAATCACTTCTTCCCTGAATTTCAATGCATCAAATTTTTATTGCCTCCGTAGTTATTTGTAAAGTACCCAAGAGTTCACCATGCACACACCAAGAATCATTTCAATTCTTAATTTCTTGGACCGCTTTAGGGTCCGTCTAAGGCACGTATATTAAGCGGAAATTTGAAGGGATATATCCACACTTTTTTTGCGGTGTCATGCGCCACAACTGACTTCGGCTTCATGGGTGCATTTCCTCTATTGCAATTTGCCTTTGGAGGAATTCATTTCTCATCATGATCGGGATTTGAGGAAATCATTGTTACGGATCGCTTGTCCTGCCATTTGAAAACCCTCATGCCATTTTCTTTCGAAAAACCTTCCCCCTTTTTCATTTTTTTCTCGCGGAACTCGACAGGATTCCCCTTCCTATTTATTCGTAAAAGACCACACACATATGTATGCCTCTGCAGTAGGCCTCCGGCCATGTCAACACTTGTTTAGAAATTATCTACATGGAGCGTCCTGCTTGAATCTAGCAGTTTCTCAGTCAAATTTAGAACTACTTGATGGCCAGTCAAATTTATAACCACTTAATGGCCATGTCCAACTCTCGAGGTAGTATCACATTATCCAGAATAGATCTGGATACCATACACGTATGAATCCGGTATGCACAAATTATAGCATTTTATTCGGTATTTTTGCGTCTCCCCATGTTGGTAGTGCCGGATAGTGCCGGTAGTGGATATTCCTTGAAGATTCCACGATGATTTCCCCAGGTGCCAGAATCGATTGACATTTTTGACGGAGAAGGTCAAACAGTGGTCTCACTTTTGCCTATCTAATTAGTATCTATTCGTCGCCTAATGAAAATTATCTGATAATTAAAATGTAAAAATTTCATGAGCATCTCAAATATATCACGTTCTATCTATCTATCAAGTTCTGAATGTATTCACACCGGAGTAGAGGTTTCTTTGACCAATAAAGTTGCATTTTAGGAAATGGTGGATACCGATTACAATTAGGAGAGCAATAATTGTTTAAACTCAATTCTGTTGGTCTCTCTCCATTTTTCATCCGAGATCTCCTGCTGATAACCTCAGGTACCAAAAATTGATTTTCATACCTGTTTGATCGTTCGTGAATTTGGGTGAGCACTTCATCACTCAATGAATGCTGGTAAATGGGCACGAGGTCCACTTCCACACCGGCTCCTAATCGATTAGCACCACAAAAATTTAACCAAAGTGGAAAAATTTGTGCAGGGTCCCTGACTACCACATCCTCCTTCAGCGGAAGTTGCATGCTCCTCTTCACCGTTGATTCCTCGCCGCTTCTTCATCCGAAGAAGGCGACTCACCTTCTTCTCCTGAATATGATGGAACGTATGAACTGATTTACTCATTGTCAAAATATTCGCTTGCTTGTATTAAAGCCACTAAAAACTGATACATATCTTGCCTTTCACTATGGCCAGATTTTAACAGTCAACTGAATTTTCCAAATTGTGTAGAGGTTTTATATCAGCAAAAGTGAGAAAAATAGGAATAGGTTAAGAATAAATGCTAGAAAAAGATGGAAATAAATGCACTACTATTTCACGAGTGATTAATTTGGCTCCTGGTTACGCTTCTCGTCACCGAGTTCCCGTCATCCAGGCGCCGCACCGACTCGTAATCTGAAACAATGTTAGGTCGTTCGCCTTCTCCCTGAAACAATGTAATGTAATGGCTAGTAATGTATAATCCGGGCAGAAGCCTAACGCGGATGTGAGCCTAACGCGGGAGTAGAGCGAGGGGGCGAGGGTCGAACGTAATTTGCTTGCTTTCAAAAAGGTTTGATTTTTACGCTAAGAAAGAGAGAAAATGCACAGGAGAACGAGAAAAATCGGTAAAAATGAATTTGAGGCTGTGGAACTATATAAACATGATTTTACTGAAGAATTATATTTTTTGTAAAATGTTTAGGGAGAGCAGGCGAAGTATCGCACACAAAAAAGAGTTCACGAAGCACCCAAAATGAAATATTTCTGCGTAAAAGCTGAAAGTGGAAAAGAATTACATCAACATAAAGTTGGTGATAGGCGAATAAAAACGCTCTGAATCCAGGAGCTCTATGATAAAAGAGAAGAAAATATGCAACTGGAGTCTCTGATTCGGCAGATATCATGTCTACATTTGAAGGTAAGGTAAACAAGACAACCACCTCCTGTTGCTACGGAGGCTGAGACTTCCGGGGCTATACGGGTGGCTTATGATAGACAATCCCATGGGTGCTATCCTACCCTTCCGCATAAGGGAAGTCGACCAGACTGGACGGCGGTGGCAGGTAAGCTAGGCGTCTATCTCCCGATAAGGCCTCACGCATCTGGACCGCTCGCAGTATTTTTTCTTTCTGTCTCCTCATAAGAATGGCTACTGGGTTCTGGGTAGTTGGAATTTTCATTGCCATTGAACGTAAGAGGGGTACGGATAGGAGACAGGGTGGACCAGAGAAATCATAGGAAGATTTATGAAGGTAACCACATTGACCAAATTAAAATATTTTTTATCTAAAAAACAATGCTACCATCAATTAATGCGGGATTTTAATAGATTTCAAAAACATTGCTATTTTCAAAATAAAGAGTACTATCGTTTTCAAAAGTATGTAGACACCCAGGAGTCCCTCCCCTGATGGGGTCAGGTCGATGAAAACTGGTGAGGTTGGCGCATGCAGCGACCTGCATCCCTCACTCGTATGCCACCAAGAGCCGACGAGGATGGAGGCGGACGCGACCTAGCCACCGAAGCTGGAGTCAAACTCCAGGAGCATAAGCCCAATTGGAATTCAGATTAGCGGATAGAATGTACTGGGGTAACTCAATTCCACGCTCACGTTGGGCCGTCGGAGTGTTTTCTTGCCGTGGCGAAGTTTTTCCTATCTTTAGATTAATATTTCGACTCACCGTTTATCTATTAATAACACGTGATTCCGTGGCCGAGTAGGTCTGTACTGTGCGCGTTAGTTGCGGTAGAGTTCTTGGAGGGTTCGAATCCGAGATTATCATACTTTTTTCACATTTTTAAAAGAGACATACTGAACATCGCATAATCTATGAAGATGACAGAAGAAAAAGTTAGTACTGAATTTTTTAAACGACAAAAGTCAATTGATGACTTTATCTACGCTAACACATTTATAAACAGATTCATTCACGGAAAATAAATAATTAGGGAAGGCGAGAGTTGTTGTATCTTCGTGTATTTTCAGCTAATTACTGTTAAATCTCCATTGAGTGTAATTCCTACTCATAGTAATACAAATTCTCACAAAGTAATCAGATACACCCGTATTCGAATTCAATTTCATGACCCCAGAGTAAGAAAAATAATTATAATTTGAACGATAATCATTGTTTTTATCTTTATAGTTCTCGGTCACAAAAATGTGGGAAATAACGTGATTAAAACCAACGACGCTTTCCTTTCAGTGTATGCCCACTAGGCCGGCCCTTATTTTTCAGAATTGCGAAAAGTTATGGTTTCCTGGTCTCAAAATGATCCAAATGAGGTCTATATTCACGTGTTAAAATTTGGTTACTTTAAAATAACGGCAACCCGTGCCCCAAGGGCCCTAACTACTAAGGACCCTCAATTGAGTTTTTTGGGGTCAAAAAAGTGCTACTTCTATGTAAAACGTAAAAGTAAAGTCCTTTAAGTCCAATTTTCTGTTTGTTTTGACCTATCTCTAAGCGTTTAGGAGATATCGTCCGTCGTAATGCAATCCCCCCCAGGGCGCCACCCCGCACCGCGGCACCGCTGAGGTACGGCCCGTACCACTTACTACAGACTTCCCCTCAACCCCCTCCCCGCCCTCGGCAAAGACTTTGCTCCTGATGACAATATTTACATGCTAGTGGTGCAGTATTGAATAGGTTGTTCCTCTTGAGTCATGATTAATGTTGTTAAAGCCTATAATGTCAATTTTAACCCTTCAACGCCGTCCTATGTACTGGGTACCAGTAGGGTGAAAAAAAGCGCCCTGGAGCACCTGCCATTTTTAATTACCTCCCCCCTACACTTAATTACGCTCCGCCATCTTTAATTACGCTATCACGTGACTTTTTAATCGACCGTCACTTGTTTTATTGATCGTCATTTGTTTCCCTTTCGTATTCGTATCGTTATTCATCTATTTTCGCTTATCATTTGCTCTCTCTGACGTTATTTACTATTTCTCCTTTCGTTTATTTTCCTAATATATAGACTGGCACTTGTTTTATTGATCTTAACTTGTTTCTCTTTTGTCTTTTATCTATTTTCGCTATTCAATTATTTACCCCTCCACTTCTCGTTTGTTTTCCCAATATCACAAGATTTTCGACCGTCATTTTCTTTCCCCAAGTTGCTTCCCCTCCACCCCCCATCATCGTCCCCCCTCCCCTTAATCGATGGAGGTTCTGGGTCCGATAGGAAATAATTCGTCAAATGAAAGAGATAGAGGTGTTAGATAATTTTTCTTGTTTTTTATTTCATGCATGCAAGTTTACAAACAGTGACACTATACATAAATTAACAACAATCACCATCTAATACTAATTTTCTTTTACAATTCATGGGTGATACTGATGATACATGGATTTTCATCTCCTGCAACAATTTATCCAATTTTCTAACACCAATATTTTCGTTAATCCATCTCTGTAATTTTTCACAATTTTTTACTGCACACGCATACTTTTTTGTCTGATGAACACGGAGACTACACATTACCCCTTCTGCTTCTGGAAGCGTTTTGAGGCTAGGCACGTTAATAAATCTTTCCAGCTCTATAACGGGGCGATTAATGAGCGTGGATATCGCAACTGATTTTTCTAATCCTTTGGTAAAGATAAAATTATATGGCATTGTTTCATTCTCGATAATATCATTTAAATAATAATATGGTACATTTCCCAACCCATGGTCAATTCCATGGTAGTGATTAACAAGCCAATAATTTTCTCGACTGTTATCAAAAATTGGTGGAAGTTTAAAAACCCACGACTTTCCTCGACCGGAATCTAAATCTTTTATTGCCAATTCACGTATCACAAACAGTTTTTCTTGTCCTTGAACACATGCTTGGAAGTCGATAATAGCTTTGCCCATCCTTCCACATACATCGGGTCTAGGGGAAAATATGTTGTGGCAATGATTGTTTGCTCCACTCCGAATATAATCTTCATATCCTCTATACCCAATCTCCGAGCTGCATGCTCGAAAGGTAGGAAGTATTGTTCCAAATCCATCTGATTTTGATCCACTAAATCCACAGCGAGTATCACATTGTCTAGCATATTTGCGAGAACATGCCATTCCTCTTTATTTAATGCAACTGTTTCTTTTCCTTGAATGGAAAACACAGCGTAATTAATTTCAAAATATTTCTGGAATGAGACGGAGAAAATAGGATTGGCTACTCCGTTAGGGAATTCTGGAATGACTGCACCAGAATTTAAATATTCCGTGATGTGATGTTTGTTATGTTTAAGAAGGTAGAGGTCGTTGTTAAATAGATCAATTACATCAGAGTCATCCGATATTCTCGCAAATGCTCGTCCACCGCTTAGCCCCCAACCGATGCGAAGATTTTTTTTACCACCAAGTGAAGCACCAAGGCAGTATAATACTTTATAATCCTCCAAGGGTGAGGGTAATTTTATCGAGGATTTTATGTGTTGTAAACGACTGGTTTTTTTTTCTATTTTCCTCGAATAATTTTTTCTAGGATTCTTTCCCTTTTCTCGGGTTAACACGAGTGACGTTGACGGCACGTCCAATCCGGTAGGTACCTGGATACAGACTGATTCATCGGGTGATATCTTCTTTTTCTCTCCCTTATTCATATTATTTTGTTTACTTCCCTTTTCCGTTTCTCTACTCATCTTCCGCTTTCTCGAAGATGGCTTGCAAGACTTTTCCTTGGTAATATCTTTAGGTAGCGTAAGACCATCCACGAGTTTCACTCCGTTCGAGGAGAGCGTGACTTCTTTCCTGGAAGACTGCATCATGACTAATCGTTTTCACAATTTACGCAACCTATTTCTCCAAGTACTTGTCTCTACTAATGCGCAGCAAGATTGAGACCTTGGATTACATTTGCGATTTATCCGTCCACGTCCAAACACGCGAGAAAAGATCGAGGTCACTTTACAATCATTAAGCTCGGGGTGGGGAAATAGCCGGGTGAATTGGGTCAGCGTACGATTTATTGACTTGAAGTATGCATACAAGCAGCAGTACTCCCCGCATAAATCAGATTTGAAATTTTGCAACCGCTTACTATTTTTCTTTACCGAGGAAAAGCGACGAAGAAAAACTAGTATATCGGGTACGAAAGGAGGCAGCGCGTATGAGTCGAAATATTCTGCGCGTTTTAGATTGATCACATGAATAGCAACCCAATGAATTCCAGGACGTGTAGAAGGATCAAAATTGATTATATATAATCCAGGTTTGATGTTGATTTTCTTAATTATATCGGATGCGAAAACTCCTCGAAAAAAGGCTCGCGTATTTCGATTACTCGTGAGAGCTCTTATAATTCCATTTGTATCCATAATGCTCGCAGTGCCTAATTGCTTATGTCCAATTTAAGGTGACTTCCCTGTTTTTATTTATTAAAATTTCAGAATCGTACTCGGCATAAGTAAGAACTGTCACTGCGTGCTCGAGGGGTTTTTTAAATTTACCATGTAATCGTAAATTCCCCATGCGAGATAGTGAAACGTGATTTTCACTCACGGAAGCATCACGAGTGAGATTCCATGCTAGCACAAAGTATCCATGTTGAAACATTTCTAACGTAATTTGGTTCCCGCCATCGGCATGATGTAATCCCAGTGCGGAGAAAAGCTGTCTATAAGCACGTGTGCAAAACTTTTTTTGTACTGTATCGAAGTCTGTTTCAATTCCTCCACACGGATATTCTTGATCATCGACAAAAACAGAACAGTTATACAGACTAAAATGACGAAAATTGAATGGATTTTTATTTTTTTTTCCGAGGAATGCATTATCCTCTATCATAACGGCTAGAAGTAAATTCGGGATCCGGCCTAAAATTAAGTTATCATTGTTAAACATGCTGCTATTCGCAGGAATCGTGAATGATTTCATTTCAACACGTTTATAAGGTAAAATACTAGACATTCCGTCTGAGAGTATTTTTGCATGTGCAACTAGAACGGAATGATCAAGGTCATAATGAGTTGCGTAAAGTGTGGCATCTTCAATTTTCAGAACTCCTTCTCCGTCTGGTTTATCCATTAGAAAGAATGCAGGTTTTGCAAAAGATAGTTCAATGTCTACGTCAACGTTGTTTAGGAGAAGCCTGGATTGATGCATGACGTCCGCGTGCAGTTTTCCTTCCAGTTCTATAAGGTTGCTATTTTCAAGCATTCTTTTCCTAGTCTTTAATCCTGCATTTGTTTCGAGGCTATCTAAATCTTCACCATTATCAAGCGCCCATCCGATACACTGCAAGTGCGTACGTGCGGCGTCCGTACCATAATTAAGCAGATTTTCCAAATAACTACGGTAGGCGTAATGTTCCGACGTTGTCACTCTTCGCCCATTCAGATACACATTGCAATTTTCAAAAAGAGAATGGAGTATGTTATTTACAATTCCTGGCTGCTCTTGACCATTCACAAACGATTTGTTTCCATTTAAGAGTTTGAGCTTAATATTCAGGGATATATCGTTCAAGTCTATATATCTATCACCGTTTCCTTTGATGGAAAATTTCAATTCTGAGTAGGTATCGATAGCCGTCACAGGCTTGTAAGCGACTATTCGGTTGCCTAATATACTAGCTTGGATGGGACGACGAGAAAATATATCCAAAGACGAGGGGATAACCTGCGTCATTTTAGTTGATGTATCTTCCACCGTTTCAGCCGAAAGACTAATATAATATTTCATTGGATTTATATTATAATGAAAATATATCCCTTACCCCACCACCTCGCTGTTTTCTTTTCCCACGTCCCTTACTTCTCCTCACTGCCCTTGTAATTTTATTCTTCTTTGAGACGTGATTTCGTTTTATTCTCTTTACCTTTTTTTTCACATTTCCCCTTTTTTTTTGCTTCTTTTTAACAGTTAGAATAGCATTTTTAGCAGCTTTTTTTCGTGGTCTCTTTGCCGTGCGTAATCCAGCCCCCACCATTCTTTCCATTTTGTCTTCAGCGCGTCTTTTTAAATTACTACCCGCCTCTTTAAGACGAGTTTTTAAAATTTCCTTTCCAGGCTTTGTACCGATATCTGTGAGGGCACCAATTCCTGATTTCACAGCCTCCTCTCCAACTGCTTTCAAACCGCTAGTGAGAAGAGGTCTCACGGATCGCCAAAGCCCGCTAAAAAAACTCCCTAATCCGTTCCCTTTCTGTCTATATTGACTGGCTCGATAAATGGGACCAATCTCACCACCTTTTTGTCTTGAAATGTAATATTTCAAGTATCGATCCACATCCGTAGACATCTTGATGGGAACTGAACTTTATGAAAATTATTCCTTTTTTTTAAAGTGAAGAATCAATCTTGCAGGTTCGATGCTCGATTCAAAAGGGTATGATAGACCCATTTTATCCCCCAGAAATATCTCAATACTATCAAATTCCATCCGTTCAACAGGGACATAATACGGTTGTTGAAATACTTGATGTCTACCCCTTCCAATGTTAATGACTCTTAAACATCTACTCATCGTGTCGCCTATAAATTGCGGTTTCACGAGATCGTTATAAACAAATACGATTCCAACGTATTCCTCTTCCTTGATTTTTGGTGGTTCTTTCCTTTTGATCCCTACCGAGTCAGATAAAGACGTTGGCAATGCCTTACTAGGTGAAAGGATTACCGCATCTTCAGAAATACCATCACCTTTATCCAAATTTGCTATTTCGATATCATATTCTAATAGCCTGTCTTCAGGTATGGATTCTCGAAGTTCACTGAACAATGAAGACAATGTATATCTTGGTTTCGTTAACGTGATTTCATGCTCGTTGTTGAGCATTCGAATAGACACCTTATTGCTCACTGGTGCGCTAACGCGTGGTAATGATATTTCCACTAACCCAACAACCCATTTTTCTCTTTCACTGAGAGTGATTCTCCGAGCAAGTTTTGTGCGAAAATGAGCGATCGAATTGTCTGGGTAAAATTTTGCCGAACTGTCGCTAAGTAGTGTGATATAAAAATCATTCATATTAGCTTAATTGTTAAGCAATCTTTTCACAGTGGAAGCTAATATCCAACTGTTGAAACTGTCGTCGTAACCCTTCCATTTAACGAAATATTCCAGCTTAGCACCTTTTCCTCTCCGTTTTAAAACCCTTTCAATTTTGAATTCAGTAATATCAGTTATTCTACTTCGTACTAACTCTTTTCCGTAAAAAGAACCTCGTATTTCTTCACCATTTAAATCTTCCAATTTATATGTGGGTATGAGAAAATCCCTTGAAATGGATTTCACTTTAAATATTTCTGTAGAATAATTCGGTGTGTAACCTTTAGCGAATGGTAACTTTTCCTTGCTAATACGAACATGTTCACCAATCTCAAATTTCCTACCGCCATCATCTTGCTTAAGTCGTCTTCTCGACTGATACACAGCAGTTGAAAATGCACTCGATTCGTTTACTTGAGAAGGAGCAATTCCAATACTGGAATGCTTTCGATCATTGTATCCTTTGAGTAGCTTCGGGAGCACACTCACGTAATTATAAGTGTTATTTTTTGTAAAATATTTATACATTTTACTTTTCAACGTTCTGTTAAACCTTTCCACAATTGAGGCCTTAATGTCGGGATTATTTATGGAAAAGAATTTAACTCCTCGCTCGTCGAGAAATTTTTTGAATTTAACATTAACAAATTCACCACCTTTGTCACTTTGAATTTTCAATGGTTTCCGTTTGTTAAAAATCGAGCGAAAAGCATGTATCACACTTTCAGGTTTCTTATTTTTTAAGGGTTTAGCCCATGCATATTTTGAAAAGAGGTCTATCACCGTAAGAAGATATTGATAGCCATTATTATATTTTTTCAGAGATCTCATATCATTTAGATCACACTGCCAAGTTTCATCGATGTATGACACTTCGTAATGATTTCTACGAAATCTTTTTCTAATCGGTTTGTGAAGTGTATAGCTATCCTGTGAATCTAACCATTTTTGTACGTTTTCCTTTGAGAATTTTTTTCCCGATGCAGCCCATAGAGCATCTCTAGTCGAAAAACTAGCTGGATTGGAAGGGTCGAAAAAAATTTTGCTTAAGGATGACTCAACCATGGAATCTCTCTCTCCGTAATTCCTTTCTTCCTTTTTTTCTTGGGGTTTGATGGAGGTGTTTTTTTTTTTCTCTCCTGTTTTCGACGATCTCCTTCGTCGTCTGATGTCTTCCTTGGAGTTTTCGGGGACATTGTTATTTTCTTTCCTTCTTTGTTGTCTAGTGATATTGCCCTCTTTTTGTTCCTCGGAGTTGGCGGTGAATATGGTACTTTTTTGACTCTTTTCCGACTTCCTCGCCTCGGTTTTGCCGGTGACGAGTCTAGGTACGCCAGGTCCATTTGATCCTTTAGCAATGATTCGTCTAATTCTTGTTTTATTTCCACGTCTTCGTCTCGGAGTTTTTGCTCGAGCTCGTTCAATAACTCCTCCATCTTCTCCTTTCCTTTTTCTTGACTCTTTTCCCATCGGTCTTCAATTTCTGTGTAATTTTTCAATATGTTTCTTCCTTTATTCTTTAAATCGTTGATTTTTTCAGCCTTGGGTGTATTAATTCTTTCCTCTGGAGTTCTAACCGTCTTAAGATCCGCGAGAGGAATGCTATCCTTAGATTTCGAATTGTTTTCTAAATACGAATTAAGTAATCTCTTATAGTATTGCCATTTCAGAGAGTCTGGGATGTCTTTACGGTCTAAAATCCTCCGCATTTCTTTATCCAAATTCGGAGTATTATTATTTCCATTGCCTAATTTACTAATAACCCCATCCCTAGGGATATTCAATACTCGTTTTCCTCTTTTAACAGACTCCAGCTTTTTTTTTTTTTGCTTACCTTCCTTCGATTTCCCATTAAAATCATTGCTTTTTGGAGGAGAAAGAACGTTTACTAAATCAAGTGGAGGTAAAAAATCGTCACGTTTACTCTCTGAAACATTTTCTAGGTACGCATCTAAAATTCTCCTATAGTGATGCCATTTCTGTGAATCCTCTAAGTCCTTTCTCTGTAAAACAGAATGCATTTCCTTGTCTAATTTAGATAATTGCTGCTCAGTTAAATTTTCGGATTTCACGATATCGTCCGGATTCACCAACAGGAACTTTTGAAAACTCATATTAATTATTTAATAAAACTACCTATTAAACCACTAAGCAGAGAACCCAATAAGACTGGTAAAAATCCCCCTTTTTGACTCAATAATCGCCGCTTTTTTTTCAGAGGGACTTTGTAGCAAGCTATTTCTCTAATAGCCTTCTTAAATCTGGTCAATTTCTTCTTAGACTTCGGGCTTATATGAACGTTACCATTTATAATATTTTTACAACACTCGCTTAATGTTTTAATGAGGTCTGAATTTCCTGCTTCAATTATTTTCCTTCTTCTGTGTGGACTAGCTTGACTTATTTCTTTCAAGAGACCTTTATTTCGCTTTAATCTTTCCAATTTATTTTTTCTCATATTTACGAATTTTTTTTGTTTTACAAAGTTTTTTCTTCCATAAGCTTTAATGGGGTGTAAACTTCAGTGATCTCTTCAGGAAAGATATGAGTTCTGAATCTCAGCCGATTGTCAGTTTCCTGAGCAAAGTCTAAGAGTAAATAAGTGTAAGGTTTTGAGGTAACCTGCATATATACCTCAGTCAGCCCTCTTGAATCTTGAGGATAGACTTGGCTCGCTAAATATCTAAATTGTGACCGATCCCTCACATTTCTGAAGCAAACAATATATTTTGCGTTAAGAGATATCGTGCGTGAAAATGGGGAACGATAGAAAATATTTTGACTTATTAAAATTATCGAAATATTGCAATGATGCGATCCCTTTGTAAATAATTCGCTAACCTTATTGTTGTTAAAAGAGTCATGCATTAAATCATCGATTATATATAAAGTTGGTGTCTTTTGTGGGTTGATGAAACTTTCGGGGAGTTCGTTTAAAAAATTTACGCCTTTAATTAATGGTTGACTATTTGGTGTAGAACACCATATTATCTTGGATATATTCCCTTCAACTAAATGCGGTAAATTTTTTAGGAATCGCAAAACAAAATTTGTTTTCCCACAACCAGACGGACCAGCACAAATGCACGTGAATGGATGTTTCCATTTCAAAGACATCTAAACACTCTCACCACGTTGACGGGACCTACTTAAATGCTTTATTATAGTAGATTCATTTAATTATAAATGTTATCCGCTGTAATGGATTGCTTGAATTTAAAAAAACACTTATATCAAATTTATTTTCATTTATTATTAATTTTTATGATATGAAAACATTAATAGAGGATAATAAATATATATATTGTTAGAAAATATATCAATGTTTTTTTTTCACAATATGGTATCATTAGTTATTAAACAGAACCAATAGATTTACTGTTATAAAAAATATATTTTTTGAAAAAAAAAAAACAAAAAACAATTAGTATATTACAAAAAATCAAAGCAATTAATAGATTACAATAATTATAAATATTGGTACAACAGAGATGATCAATAGATTTAAAAGAATTTAACAATACAAAAAAAGCAATTAATAGATTACAATAATTATAAATATTTTTTTTTTTTACAACAACAGAGATGATCAATAGATTTTAAAAAAAAATTTAACAATGATCTTCACTATATCTCAAAAGATTTTACAATTATTTTACTGTTTTCTCAATCACTATCTTCACTATCTGTGAGCATGTATGGGAACATTTTCAGTCTTTTAAATACTGAATGGTCGTTAAAATAACTTTTATAATTGAATCTCTTTAACCTCGATTCAATTATCTTGACATCGTTGACATACATAAAATCAGTTACCTCCTCTGTTCCACAACTGGGTATACAATAATCTGTTGGATGTATGTCAGAAAACAGCGATCTTATACAGCAGTTTTCACACCAACTACTTAAACACGATACTATTTTGACTGGATCTCTAACTAAAATACTTTTTTCAACAACACTAAAAGTATCTGCAGAATAACTTTTAACAAAACTTGTTATATCTTTGCATTTATCTAGCACTGGATAAAAACACATAGGGCAGAGTAATTCACGTCGGCCATTCCTTTTGTTTTTAACAAAATGCTTGAACTTTATGTGTATCGGTGTTCTTCCCCTCAGCATTATCACAATTTGTCCATCAAAATATCTTAAATCTCTTATCCCAAAGTATTCCGAGAGAGTAAAATCTCTTCGGAAAATTATATTTGCAACAGTTTTTCCTCTGGCTAACAAGTAGCTGAAATGTGTCAGCGCTGACGGGTTCATTTCTTGTACACCTTTATCAATATCTGTCCGCATCAACTCTTTAAACAGATGCGGATAGTAGTTTCTTAATAACTCGGCAATTTCTATTAGATCCGCCTCTCTGCCTGTACCACTCCAACCTCTGACTGTTCTGATACACAGCGTCTGCAGAGAATACATGATGATCGTATATTGCTGTGAAGGAACGATTCAGTCCATTTATAGGTGCATAACTTTCCATCCTTTCTTAACCTTGCTTTCGCTGATATTCCATCCCCACCCATTATGTAGGAAGTGCGCTGGAAATGCATGCATCAGAATGATGGCAGGGGGTGACGTCATTACTCAGAAGATTGTATCGCATCCACTTTGCGAGTGAGTAAGCATTCCTTAATGCACAATTACTATTACGTAACTTATGGCAAGGATTTAAACATCCTATTGTCTCAAAAGAACATAATTCCGGCGCCGGACAATTAAGTTCTTTTTCCAAACATATGAAAGTGCGTTTTGTTAATTCGGAGAAGAAATTACACTCGACCTCGCTGAATGCGTACAACGCTGTAGCACCGTCAACCACAGCCTCCAAGATTGGAAGAATTTCTGCATGAGGTATCATACCATTTTCGAATGAAGTTGACTCGCATTCAAGTGGGTTTTTAAATTGGAGTTTTTTACCACCAACTGCTAGTTTTGCATTTCTTTGAAAGGTGACCCACAATACGCTATTTGTGTCAAGATCAGTCGCGGCCAATTCCAACACTCCCGTCTTAGAAGTAACTGCACTCAATACGAGCCTCATTATTACGTGTCTCGCTGGCAAGTGAAGTGGTGTTTATTGTTAGTGGATATATATACCTCTTGTGTATAAATTCATAAAAACGGCGCTTAAAACGACCCTTGTTAGTCCGTGTACCGCTCTTAAGTGAAGTTGTGTGTGTGTGTGCTTCTAACCCATCCCATCCTCAACCAAAATGTCCCCACTAGATCATTCCAGAATTCCTTTGGAAAATAGCGAAAACAGATTCCCGAGTGAAGAGATGGGAGAGGAGTCGCTGGATGAATTACAAACCTATTCGCTTCATCTCGATTTTGAAATTTTAATGGAGGAATTGGACAATGTTTTGAATGAAGACCCCGCCTTATTGGATATGCCACCGTTTGAGATCCAGATACATGATGGAACTCCTACAAATAATTGTACGTATGCAGTTTTACTGTTATTATCAGTTGCGGACAATCTACCACCTTTGAGCACTGAACAATTGTCGGCTACCGTTGAACAATACGGTTTACCCCCAGGCTCGTATTTCGATCCCACGGGGACGGGGCGTTCATGGGGAGTGGTTTGGTTCGTAACGGACATGCCGAGTGCAATTGCATTGTACGTAGGGAGTCCTCAGGCGTTTGGGTTCGGGACAGTGTTCATTTTCAATGAAGACGGGGAAATTCTAGATATTTCTCAATTTCTTTAATATTTCTCTTAATTAGTATTCTCTATGGTTGAAAGATTTTTTTTAGGTAAAAAAAAGTAGAGATAAATTTTTTTTAAATAATTTTTTTAATTTTTAAAAAACATCATATTATACATTATTATTCAAATAATTTAATTTCATACAATTAGAGGCTACTCTTTCAATTCTCTCCACTCGAACCGAATCCCTTACATCCTCTCTCAGTTTCATTCATATAATCCACTTCTTCCAAATCAGGATTTAATATTTGTTCACAAATTAATTGTGCGATTCTGTCACCAGCATTTATTTTAAAGACGACGCTACTATTATTACAAATTATAATTGACACATTTCCGCGAAAATCGAAATCCAGTACTCCCCCTGAAATATCTATTCCATATTTTAAGGCCAGACCAGATCTCGGGGCAATCCTCCCATAGCACCCCCATGGCAGCTCAATTTGGAGATCTGTTTTTACTAACAGACGACTTCCTGGTGAAATGGTGTAGTCATATGCGCTTCGAAGGTCAAAACCAGCAGCATTAGTAGATCCCTTGTATAAATCACGCGCGTTTTCTGTAAGTTTCTTATATTTAAGTTTGTAATTCCTTTGCTGACTCATATTTCTTAATAGGTAATTAAACAGCCGTTTGTTGTGCTCGGTCTCCTGCCTGAGATATCCAACAAGGTATATAGCGGCGGATACTGGATTTCGGCGTGTGAGTTAGGATAGGGAATGCGTCTTTTAATCTATCAAAGCCGTTTGTGCTGCGAGTGAACAGGGAGACGCTATATGAGTGTATAATGGTGACTAATCGCTTAGTAATAATCACACCAGTTGTAAATTCTCATGTAATAATTATAATTATCTTTGTTTAAATAACGCAGCCTTTCTATTATAGTTGACTTTAACGAATCTTCAGTTAATTTTTGAAAGACTTCTCTCTCATAAAATGCTTCATATTGATCACAGACATTGTGCAAAGCACTCGGATCCGGACTTATTTCCGCCTCTTGGAGGATTTTTTTAAATTCTTCGTCTGCTTTTTCTTTTAATTTGAATATGAATTCCTCTATCTCTTTCCAAAGGGTTAGAGAACCCACCGGCTGTGCTAAAAGGCTGTTCATGATTTTTGTAATGAATTTTCGCCCGATTTATATATATATATATATGGATAGTGTCGCAAGTAGGGTGGGTAAAGGGGTTCAAAGACCATCGAGGGCGCCATTTTAGGTTTTCCCCAGTGAACCTGTTGGTACCGGAAATAGGGAATAGGAATTCTGGAATATCAAGTGGTATTACATCATCCCCTAATTCCTCCGCTATTAAGCGCACACGTGCCGAGGTCGGCCTCTCACGCGGAATCTGCGCTGCTCCACCCACTTCCCCGCTGATCGACATGCACGTGCCGAGGTCGGCCTCTCACGCGGAATCTGCGCTGCCCCACCCACTTAGCCGCTGATCGACATGCACGTGCCGAGGTCGGCCTCTCACGCGGAATCTGCGCTGCCCCACCCACTTAGCCGCTGATCGACACGCACGTGCCGAGGTCGGCCTCTCACGCGGAATCCTTGAGAGAATTTCCAACACTCTGGATTGATGCTGTTTCATCTTGTGATTACCATATCCGCCTCAGTGGTTCACCGCAGTGATGATGAAAGGATAAATACCACGTGCAGCTCTCAAGGACATTTTCAGACCTCTTGCTTCATGCTTCGGTACTGGAAGGTCATCCTCTCACTTAGTGCAGTTCTCCTTGGATGATTACGACCTACTCCCAGTTATTTCCCCCTAAGTGATTCGAAAGTATTACCCCTCTTTTAGGTATATAAGAGCTCGCATCTTCCTCCAAATTCACCACTTCAATTCGATCGGCGGTAGAGTACACCAGAGGCGATCCAAAACCGAACGCAGTAAGTGGGGCTTAGTTTTCTTCCTCACATGTATATATTTAACGTTATATACGATTATTTCCCTAATACTTAACATGTATTTTCTTTCTAGATGGAGAACTTGAGAAGGAAAATTCAGAAGGTGAACAAGGAACTCCCTCCCTTCCTAAAAAAAGAAAACCTTGTTGTAGGTTTTAGATATACCATAACATATCTATGGGTGGTTGAAACTAGGTATGGGGATGGGGTTTCGGCAATGATTGAGGGTGCTGGTCAGCGAGGGAGGCTCTTCCTCCCTAAAAGATACTTAAAGGTTTTCAACAGGGAAGCGGTGGATGCTGTGAACCGGGGGGAGGGGGAGCCTCTCACGCTCACCTGGGACGGAGAGCGTTTGTCCTTGGAAGATTAAAAGGTATCTATGATTTAATATTATTTAATTTTGTTTTTTAAATTAGGTTTTTGTGTTTAATTATATTTACTTAAATTTTGATCTTTCTTTAATTACAGATTATTCACATCACTGTGTTGTAAAAAAAACCTTTTTAAAATAAAAGAAATAATTTGGAGAAGGAATAAGTTTTTCTTGAGAGAATATTAGAAATAGAAAACACTTTCCCCGGTTTCCTGCTTGTTACGTCCTGCTGGTCGGAGCTCTGGTTTATATATAACGGTAAGTAGCTTATTATCTAGCAGTGAATAAGAAGATTAGGTATTGTGAAGCATCAGTGTACATAACATTCATTGAGAACATGGACACTTTTTGTGACATTTGTTTCACTTATTTTAGAGATAGACTTGCTCATGAAGCTAGTGACGTTCATCAAAGACATGTTTTACAGAATAGTGTTGGAGTTAATCCGGAAGAATATAAACTTTGTGAAATTTGTTACACTTATTTTAGAGATAGACTTGCACATGAAGCTAGTGAGGTACACCAAAGACATGTTTTACAAGGTAGTGTTGGAACTAATGCGATAGAAGATAAACTTTGTGAAGTTTGTTACACTTATTTTAGAGATAGACTTACACATGAAGCTAGTGAAGTACACCAAAGACATGTTAGTGTTGGAGCTAATACAATAGAAGATAAACTATGTGAAATTTGTTACACATATTTTCGTAACAAAGTCTCTCATGAGAGTAGTGAGGTTCATAGAAGACATGTTTTACGACAAGTTGGAGCAGGAAATGTAAAGGGAATGGTTGAAGTTCAATCGGCAGCGAAAAATAGATTAAAGACTTACTGGGTTAGTGGGTTGGATGAGGGAAGTGATTTAATCACATTTCTGAATAATATCAGGTTACTGGTCATTGAGAAAATTAAATATGTATTGGAATCTTCTCCGGTAAAAATCAATGTTTTGGTCAAGTGTAATTTTTCTAAAGAGGAACTTACGGATGAAAGATGGTTTAAAACGGAAAATGTTAGAATATTTGAGACTGACAATGTAGATGAAATTGTAGAGCATCTGTTTGCTAAATTACTAAAAGAAAAATCCGAACATCAAGCAAAGGGATCAGGGTGGACTTTACGTGAAATTTCAGGTTTAGAATTACGAATAAATAAATATCGTCCTCTGGGCGGATCCACTTTCATCGAACTCCCAAAGAGAATTTATGATACCAAATCAGTAATAAATGTTAAGAATAATGATATATACTGCTTTAAATATGCGATTTATTCCAAATACATGGCAGAAACAGCACCTAGATATTTATGCTCTAGAGTTATAAAATATATTAAGGATAAAAATTTTGAAACAAAGTATGATTGGAATTGCATTAAATATCCGGTTATTTTGAGAGATATTAGTAAATTTGAAATAAAAAATAATATTTCTATTAATGTTTTCGGTATAGATGAGAAAAATAACGTGTATCCTTTAAAAGTTGTGGATGAAGAACTATCTGATCATAGAGATTTACTTTATCTAGTTAAAGAAAATAAATCACATTATTGTTGGATTAAATCGTTTAATAAATTGCTTCATTCACAAATTACGAAAAATCATAATTCTATATACGTTTGCAAACGCTGCTTCTGTCATTTTCATACGCATGAAAAACTCGAAATACATCGTTTAGATTGTATGAAAAATGCTCCTTCTAAAATAATTATGCCGGGAGATGATGAAAAATTGTTGAAATTTAAAAATGTTGGTCGTGCAATGCGTGTCCCTGCCATAGTTGTAGCCGATTTTGAGTCAATACTTCCGAAGGTTCAACATTGTTGCTCGAATGATGAGCATTCTTATACGTGTGCAATAGAAAAACATGAAATAATGTCTTTTTGTTTTTTACTTATTTGTACAAATAATCTAAAATTTGAACCAATTTCTTATCGAGGGAGAGATGCTGCGAAAGTTTTTATGAATTGGATCAAAGAGGTAGCCGAACTAGTACAAAATATGTATCAAAATACGGTACAGATGATTGCGTTAACACAAGAAGAAAAACAGGCATTTGAATCCGCTAAGTATTGTCATCTTTGTGGAGAAGAATTGGGTGCTGATCGCGTTCAAGATCATTGTCACTTGACTGGAAAGTTTAGAGCAGCTTTACATTCACAATGTAATTTAAAGTTTAAAATGCCCAAATTTCTCCCTGTATTTTTTCATAACCTAAGCGGATATGATGCTCATTTTATTGTACCAAATTTAGGTTACGATAATAAAGAAATTAATTGCATAGCGAATTCTGAGGAAAAGTATATATCTTTTAGCAAAAGTATCGGTAACAATTTCAGCATTAGATTTGTGGATACATTTCGATTTATGGCTTCGACCCTATCAAAATTAGCTGACAATCTCCCCCGAGAGAAATTTATTCATACAAAACGAGTTTATGGAGATAAGTTGAACCTTGTTACGAGGAAAGGAATTTTTCCATACGAATATGTTGACAGTTGGGAAAAGTTAGAGGAAAAATGTTTACCACCGAAGGAGAAATTTTATAGTCATATTAATGGAGAAACAGTAAGCGATGACGATTATGAATTTGCTCAAAAAATTTGGTTTGAATTCAATTGCCAGACTCTCGGTGAATACTCCGACTTATACCTGAAAACAGATGTTACGATTTTATCCGATATTTTTGAAAATTTTCGGGATGTTTGCATGGAAACGTATAAGCTTGACCCTGCATGGTATTATACATCACCGGGGTTAGCGTTTGATGCTATGTTAAAGCATACAGGGGTGACTCTCGAGTTGATGACTGATTACGATATGCTGCTGATGACAGAAAATGGAATACGAGGAGGTATTAGTCAATGCTGTAAGAGGTACAGTAAGGCAAATAATAAATATATGAGGGAATATGATGCGTCAATTCCTAATAGATACCTTTTGTATTTGGATGCTAACAATCTCTATGGGTGGGCAATGTCTCAACCTCTTCCTCGTGGTAGTTTTAAATGGCTTAGTGAAGAGGAAATTCGAGAGTTTAATTTGAATATTTCAGATGACAATCCTAAAGGATATTTTCTCGAGGTTGATTTAGATTATCCCGATAATATACATGAAACTCACTCGGATCTTCCATTTTGTCCAGAAAATAAAATACCTCCTACTGGTAAATTCAGAAAATTATTGACAACACTTGAGCCAAAAGAAAAATATGTAATTCATTATGTTAATTTAAAACAAGCCCTTAGATATGGTCTGAAGCTGAATAGAATTCGACGAGTGATCGAGTTTGATCAATCGAGATGGTTAGATCCTTACATAAACATTAATACCGAAAAACGGAAGTTGGCAAAAAATGATTTTGACAGGGATTTCTTCAAACTTATGGTAAATAGTGTATTTGGTAAGCTGATGGAGAATTTAAGGAGAAGAATTGACCTTGAATTGGTGTGTAACGAAAAAAGACTGAATAAATTGATCTCCAGTTCGAGATTTTTAGATAGAACTATATTTTCTGAAAATTTGGTGGCTGTTCACAGTAGAATGTCAACGATTAAAATGGTGAAGCCAATTTATGCAGGACAAGCAGTTTTGGATCTAAGCAAAACCCTAATGTACGATTTTTTTTACGGTCACCTTAAAGTGAAGTATGGGAATAAGATATCGCTCAATCAAATGGATACAGATGGTATGATTATTGATGTTGAGACTAATGACATATACGAAGACATGAAAGAAAACTTAGAACTGTACGATACATCTGCATATCCCTGTGATCACAAGTGTTTCTCAAATTTTAATAAAAAAGTGGTTGGTAAGATGAAGGATGAATGTAATGGTGACATTATGACGAATTTTGTCGGCTTGAGAAGCAAACTTTACTCCTATCGTATGGAAAATGCTAAAGAAGTGAAGAAGGCTAAAGGTATTGCCAAGCCCGTCATTCGAAAATCTATTAATTTCGAACATTACGAAAAGTGTTTACTCGATAATTCCGTAGAGTATCGACAGATGTACATTTTACGATCTAATAAACATGAAATGTACACTCTAAAAATAAATAAAGTAGCCTTGAGTGCAAACGATGATAAACGCTATATATGTAGAGATGGTATCACGACATTAGCCTGGGGTGATTATAGGATAAGAGAAGAATCACGTAAACGGACTTATGATGAGGCCTTCCCCCTCCCTCATCGTTGAAAAGTGTATAAATTCAGTTCGTATTAAATTGTGAATCTCATTTCATTCCCTCACGTGCTACGCTTCACACTGAAATGAGAGCAGTCTATATCTTTTTGCTCTTAACTGAGCTTGCTGTACAAAAGGTGTTATCCAGTGAAAATACCCACACCAATAAAACGTATTGCGTAGCAGAATATCTTCGACAGTATGGATATTTGAACGTGACCGAAAATGAAATTACTAGCATTGACCATACGGAATTGAAAGAGGCTTTGGAAATTTTTCAAGAATACTATAACATTACAAAAGATGGGGAATTGAATGAAATGACTCTGAATTTAACCAATAGACCACGCTGCGGAGTTGTTGATGATCCTGCGTTTTCTGTATACCATTACAAATGGAATAAAGATATAATAAAATGGCACTATGGATTTGTGAACTCGACGTACATGGAATTAGCTCGGAAAGCGTTTGAAATTTGGAGTCAAGCAGCTAATTTAAAGTTCGAGCATGATCCTAAACATCCGGATATCTTCATAATGAATACACGGTACAATCATAAACAATATTTAAATAGACATTTTTGTTCTACGCCTTTGGATGGGATTGGTGGAAAATTAGCTCATGCGCAATTACCATCAAGTCGAGATATTCCACTTGAAATTCACATCGATCAAGATGAAATGTGGTACTTAGGAATGGATCATCCTGAACTTCCTGAATTTCAAGTCAGTTTGCTCGCCGTTCTTCTCCATGAAATTGGTCACACTCTAGGAATTACACATTCGAATTATGAGAATTCTCTGATGTTTGCGTATTATAACCATTATAATTACCGTCTGACACTACATGAAGATGATATACTAGCAGCTCAATTTCTCTATGGACCACCCTTGGAACCTCAGAAGGAAGATGATCCAGTTCAGGGGAACGATGATGATGCTGAGGGAGCACCTGAATATCCGGAGGATAGATTCAGAGCAGAACCGAATGTTGCAAAAAATAATACTCACCGTCCGACTTTGTGTGAACTTGATAATGTACGCCAGTTACTCATAATCAATAATTTGCTGTATTTATTTCATGAAAAATGGTTTTGGTATGTGGATATGGAAGTGACTGAAAGAATAGACATCGTTGGCCCTCAGCTTATCACAGATTGGTTACCATTTTTACCTGAGCAAGATTTCAATGGTTTTGATGCTCTTTATCGCAGGCCTAGTGGAGAAATTGTAATATTTATCAAGGGCCTGATATACATGGTTAATTATCCAACAATGGAGCTAGTTGAAGGTCGTCCTATGAATATTATATCCGCCGGCCTTCCTAGAAACGCTAGAATTCAAGCAATTGTTAATACATACTCTGCCCGCACACTAATATTTCATAGTGGGGAATTCATTGTTGAAATGGATGAGTGCACTTTTAGACCGAAGAGTCAAGCTCGTCACATAAAATTAATGCCACAGATACCTACAGGTATACAATCTGCATTTAGACATACCAATGGGATCCTCTACTTTTTTAGAGAGAAAGATGTTTACGAATACAGTGAATTTAATAACACTATGGTGAGGGCTGGAAGAAATGATCTCAATCTCTTTGGTATCCCATGTCCCAAGAATTACCCTTCAGATTTATCGAGCATAGCAAATGACTTGAAAACTATAGTTTCCCGAATGGATAATATTATCGATAATTGAAATTTATAAAATGTTTGTAAACATGCATACATACAATAAAAAAAAAATATCTACCACCTCTTTGCCTTTCATTTGTCGAATTATTTCCTATCGAACCCAGAACATCCAGCGGTTAAGGGGGAGGGAGAGGTTGGCGGGGTTGGAGTGTGGGAAGCAGCTTGGGAAAAGAAGATGACGATCGAAAATCTTATATTAGGAAAAACAAACGACGAGAGAAAACAAATGAGAAGCGTAAAAAGTAAATTATGTCAGAGAAAATAGAAATAGGTGAATAACGATAAAGAAGATGAAAGGGAAACAAATGACGATCGAAAATCATTTGCTATTGGTAAAACAAACGACGAGAGAAAACAAAATGAGAAGCGTAAAAGTAAATTATGTCAGAGAAAATAGAAATAGGTGAATAACGATAAAGAAGATGAAAGGGAAACAAATGACGATCGAAAATCATTTGCTATTGGTAAAACAAACGACGAGAGAAAACAAAATGAGAAGCGTAAAGGTAAATTACGTCAGAGAAAATAGAAATAGGTGAATAACGATAAAGAAGATGAAAGGGAAACAAATGACGATCGAAAATCATTTGCTATTGGTAAAACAAACGACGAGAGAAAACAAAATGAGAAGCGTAAAGGTAAATTACGTCAGAGAAAATAGAAATAGGTGAATAACGATAAAGAAGATGAAAGGGAAACAAATGACGATCGAAAATCATTTGCTATTGGTAAAACAAACGACGAGAGAAAACAAAATGAGAAGCGTAAAAGTAAATTATGTCAGAGAAAATAGAAATAGGTGAATAACGATAAAGAAGATGAAAGGGAAACAAATGACGATCAATAAAACAAGTGACGGTCGATTAAAAAGTCACGTGATAGCGTAATTAAAGATGGCGGAGCGTAATTAAGTGTAGGGGGGAGGTAATTAAAAATGGCAGGTGCTCCAGGGCGCTTTTTTTCACCCTACTGGTACCGACCCCTTAAACATTGATTTTTTGAACCATTCCAGCATGCTTTTGTTCCAAAGTGCTCTTTATGTACAAAATATTATAAGCATGTGATACAATTGTGTCCATGAATTATAAAGGAATGAAGGGAATGAGCAGGGCTTCCAGGGCTCCAACAGTAGATAGAAAATTCAAGGAAGACGAAACGAGGTAGTCAGTTCACGGATGTAGATCACTGTAGAGAGATAGTTCTTGTATATAGTGTGCAAGGGATAGAAGTTGCTAAGTATTTTAGGATGTAAGGAGAAAAGTGGTGATATAAATACTTTATCATGAACGTGATGTTCATTTTAAGAATAGACCAACAAGGAAAGGCGTGTAATCAAGACTAAATCCAGGCATTGAACTGGTTGGAAAAGAAAGTGAAGAAATACTCGGCTCAAATTTACCTACAGTGAGAGAAGTACTGTGTGTTTTCTCTATCACCAAATGGGTTCGAAATTTGTAAGACTTAGTGCGAGAAAAACCGTGAGAAATGCGTCTCAACCAAGGTACAAAACTCGAATTCTTGTTACTACGGTAAATAAGGCGATTGAAAAGTTAGAAAAATGACGCAAAGAATGGATGAACGTGCAACGACATAAAGAGAGCGCGAACTACAGTAGAGATGAAGAGAAGAGAATCTTTCGTAAGAAAACTTGATGATTTGTTTGAAATTGCAAGGAGCGGTACCATTGAATTTTTGACGCACGAGGAGGAAAGTGCTGTTAATCTCTCGCATAAATGTGCTTGGGGTGAAGAAATAAAGTTCTTACGCAAATAAAGAGGAGAACGAAATGCAGTTATTGGTGGAATAGATTTCAATATATTCAAGAAGAAAGGAAAAGGTGTGGTTCTCCGCTCCTAACAGTGTCAGAAGAATTAGAAATACAATGAAAATGTATTTTATTTTGGTTAATGTACCGAAATTCATGGACAGAGTGAAAATAAATTGATCTCTTGGATTGGAAGTATTGTTATGGCAATTAAATTCTTTCTAAGGTAAGCACGTTTCTTCAGAGGCTAGATCTTGCCAGTGTGAGCAAAGTCTTTGCCGAGAGAGGGGGAGGGGGTTGAGGGGAAGTCTGTAGTAAGTGGTGCGGGCCGTACCTCAGCGGTGCCGCGGTGCGGGGTGGCGCCCTGGGGGGGATTGCATTACGACGGACGATATCTCCTAAACGCTTAGAGATAAGGCAAAACAAACAGAAAATTGGTTCTAAAGGGAATTACTTTTACGTTTTACATAGGAATAGCATTTTTTCGACCCCAAAAAACTCAATTGAGGGTCCTTAGTACTTAGGGCTCTAGGGGCACGGGTTGCCGTTATTTTAAAGTAACCAAATTTTAACACGTGAATATAGACCTCATTTGGATCATTTTGAGACATAACTTTTCGCTATTCTGAAAAATAAGGGCCGGCCTAATGCCCACTGTAGTTCTGTAGTATAAGGATCAGATGGAAATAAATTGGCTTCTTCTTATTTTACCCCTCGAAAATTAAGAAAAAAACATAGTCGGCTCATTCACCCCACCTAAATATATCACACCAAGCTACGGGGGTGAGCTCGATTAATAAGTTTGAAGATATGGGCGACATCAATTGCGTTCATAAGTGTAGAATTATTAAAAGTATTTCATCATCATTTTAAACATCAGCATCAGCACTATCCTTCAAGCCGCTTCAATAGGTGTTTGGCGGGGTATGTTTGAACGCAAACCGTTTACACACAAGAAGAAATAACCTTACGAAATTACGCCTAGGATTTATTTAGTTCCTTTATTGTGCGAGTGAGAAACGAATTCCCATACCTCTCTGCTCGGCAAAGCATCTCTCTTATTTATCGTATCGGACCTGGATATGTAGTGAGGCCCAATTATGATTTTCTTTGCGTCGTTCCTAAAGATACATTTTCCATTGCTCAAACAATGTAAGTAAGTCTAGCGCGCAGACTCCGAGTCGCCTGCGGCTCCCAACCTAATTCGTTTAACATCTGAGAAACGCTTTCTGCACACCCACAGCAGTATTTGAGTGCGAAATAGCACCTATCTATCTCGTTCGAGAATATTCTCACAATACGCTTGACTAATTCTAACTTCTTCAGAACTTTGCCTTCACTTTATCTGTCGCCTTTATGTTGAAACTATCCACTGCACAGACATGGGGATAGATGGGCGATCTTCGCAAGGAATGTATTATTTATGTATATAATGAAAAATCTTGTTTAGTCTAGTAATAATAAATAAAAAGGACCTTTTTGATTAAGTTGCACAGGCTTCTCTGTTTCTTAATAACCATAACATCGTTGTTGCACCAGCGAGGTTTTTTTTACCATAAAAATTCAATTCAAGTTGTAAAGAATAAAAAAGTTGATTAGTTGGCGCAGAATTTCTAAGAAGTATTTCCAAGATGCGTCAGAGTTTTTATTATCTGCTTTAGCTACAAAGTCCGTGTACGATTTATTGAGCTTCTCGCCAAATTTAATAACGTTGGACGTATCAAATAAATAAATATTCCGTTTTAGTTTTACAAATGAGTCTACTCTAATTTTTAAGGTTGCAAAAATTACTCTATGATCACTTAAACCGTCAATAATATTGATTCGTTTTATCAACTTATGATGGCTTACTGCTAAAAGAACTCATGTTTTATTTCCCCTCATAGACCTGTAAACTACTTGTTTAAATTTGCTTCGCTTTCGCTCATAAACCCTCTGTAATCCAACTCTCTCTACCTATGACCATGTCTGCGTCCTGAAATTTATGCTCGATTTTCGCGCTCTTGTTTTCAATGCTATGGAAATTAACTACGACAAACTTGATGTCATATTTTGTGGACTGACTTTCGGTTGATTATCCACGCTTACACTCTAGGTGGGCGAATTACTCTAGAAGTGCTCATTAAATTGATTTAACTGCTTTCCCTGGAGTACGCGTTTTGGAATTTTCGTTTCCTCCAGCATTACCGCACCTAAGTTAATTTGATATTAAAAGTTTCGTAATGTGGATTACATTGGAGGCTACTTTTAGTTAAATAACTTCTGTCGTTTAAGAAAATCAATACTAACTTTTTCTTTATTCATCTCCATCATGTGATGCTCAGTTCATATGTAAAGTTAAGTTCTCTTGAGTGCGCAGAATTTGTGAAAGTGATTTGAATTCGTTTGTGGAGCGTAGTAATTTCAAACTTCCACGTGCCTGTAAGTACGTTTTTTAATAAATCCCTGAACACATTTTTCAAAATAGTTATTTTAATTTATATAACTGATTTTAAATTAAAAATTTATTATCACTCCTTTCTAAATTAAAATAAATTAAAACTTGAATTATCAAATACCACTGTTTAAATTCCAATCGATACGATATATCCAGTATGCATTCAAAACTCGTATGTGGCTGTACAGCGTAGACAAACCAAAAGAATATTTATCGATATCAGGAGTTCGATATTTTACATCTCCTAAGTTATTCGTACCCGACGCTCTTGCTCCGCAGATGTAGCACCTCATGATTCACCTGTCCGTCAGTGAGTTGCAAACTAAAAACAATCGTTTTTTTAAATTTCGAAATGACTATACTTCCCTGTAGGATGATAAATTATATCTGTATTAAGATTAAGAAAAAATTAGGAAAATAAAGTAAGCAATATAAGCATTATCTTTCCGTTGATCATTGTCAATAATAAACAGAACTTGATCGTGTAAATTCCAGAGTTGAAATCATTAAGGTCATCCACCTGCCTTTCAATGTAATGTCTTTGATTTTGTACCTTGTCTTGTATCTTTTTTTCACTTAAAGCGGATGGGATGACAAAATCGTGTCGACGACGGCCGTGGATTTCCCCTAATAGTGTCACCTAAAATTGTAGAGCCTAGATGAGAGAAGGGTCTCCGATGCAAGTTAAATTCTTTATCAAAAGTTTAGAGATAAAAGTAATTAACCAAGAGAAAGTGGAAATAAAACTTGAGTCGTTACCTGTTGCGTCGTCAATCAAACTAAGAGGAGCAAGGGAACTCATGAATAGGAAATCGTCTGAAGCAACCACTTGTTGCCACATTTGTTTCAATTGAGAGTGGCCCAAACTTCCATCAAAACCGTACTTAGAGATTGATGTGCATTTAATCACACCTTTTAATTCTTGAGTGGGGGAAGTGGTGGCCAAGCAGATACATTGTGGTTCAGTAGTGCTTCCCGATATTTCCCGATACATTGTGGTTCAGCAGTGCTTGAAGGTTTACTTCGCACATGGTCTCAGCTATTTTAATTCCTTCGTTATAAGCTGCCTTTTTTGCTAGCTATTCTGTCATAGCTGGAATACAATTCGTTTCCATGGCTCAGAGCTGTCCTACGGAGACACTGATATTGACTCTTGATCAACTCAGAGGTGCATCCTCCACTGTCACGTCAATGTGGACATTTTTCACATATTCTCCACTATGAAAGAACTCTCTTAGCCCGAGTAGGGGTCGTAGTCGTTTTTCTGCAATTAGCTGAGCTGCTGCAGTATCTTCCTTCTCTCTCAAACTAACACATGCCGCGAGAGCAAGCTCAGCAGTAGTGGAAGTAGTTTGTAAAGTTTGAATTTTCTTCTACGCGATCTAACACATGAGGTGCGAAATTCTTTTTTTGGTCGCACGGGAGATCCTGGCAAATAAAGTATGAATTTTGTAACTTGTAAAAGGTGGAATAGTATTTAATCAATAAATTTGAAAGAAATAGATTTTTACAAAAAAACCAACCGGCTCTCGTAGAAGTATCGGGAAAGTAATGAATGACATATTCTGGAAATGTTATTGATTAAGCGAACCAATTTTTGTAGCGACACAAAAATCGTTCATTGTTTCGGGAACTCTCTCCATTGTTTAAGGTATGACCATGAGATACGTTTTATTAGGAAATCACTGAGAAATTTCAGAGCACCTGAGTTTTGTCTTAAATTTAGCCTCAGCCTTAATGCAGCAGCATTTTTTTTTCTCGGTGAATGATTTTTTCCCCAATTTCAATATTATTTTATGCATATAAAGTCGATTAACCACGTGAGGAGGCATTTTATATTAAACGGCGGAAGGAGCCTATATAAATTTTAAAAATAAACAATAAATTTATAGAACCTATGGCTATCCAATGTCCTGATGAGTACACGGGGAAGAACGTGTGGTAAATATGTAACAGACAGGAGTAATCTATAAGTCAAAGTATAACTGAGAGTATGACGCACATTTAAAAAAAGTTAAAATTTTCCGTGGAAATACCCCGTTAAGACAGTCAAAGGCTCCACTCCGCGGTGTCATAAAACGACCGTTTTCGCAGTAGAATCCTGGGGGTCATGTACATAGACAATTTGAGAATCGGTATCTTGAAGCAAAACATAAAAACGGTGAATGCTGAGCGTTAAAACCCACACAGTTTCAATAACCTTACCGCGTGGCGGCAAATCCAACTCCTGACGTGCGGAGACGAACCCTGCCGTGCGATCGAAAACTCAATGTTATTTCCGGCGTCGCAAACTTATTTCAAAGATAACTCCTCAAAAAATCTTCAAAGAATGCTCTCATACAAGTTACTCCGCGGGACTTTGCCGAAAACCCATTTGAAACTCTACCTAAATGTAAAACTTTGTCGAAAAACAGTATCCGCCATTTTGTAACCGCACGGTGAGAATTTATCGATGATATTCTTTAAGATTACGGAAAATTAAAGAAAAAACACCATGACAACAGATTATGTGGTTTTCATTCTGCAAGAATCCACCTATAACTTCACCATCTACTTTGGAAGATTTTCAGAGAAAATTGAAGACGGGCGTTTTTATGGAAATTTGCTCACGTTTGAGCCTCTGTATGTCAGTAACGGGTGAGATCTATGCCAAATGAAGTACATATCCATACATTTCAATCCTTTTTGAGTATACGTGCGAAGTTTCAAGTTTATAACTCAAAAAAGCCATTTTGTAATTTTGTCCAGCTTTTTCAGATTTCCGCCCACTGTGCGCCGGCCAGTCTGGTCGACTTCCCTTATGCGAGGGGTAGGATAGCACCCATGGGATAATCTATCTTAAGCCACCCGTATAGCCCCGGAAGTCTCAGCCTCCGCAGCAACAGGGGGTTGTTGTCTTGTTTATCTTACCTTCAAATGTAGAGATGATATCTGCCGAATCAGAGCCTCAAATCAAAATAGATTTTCACCAAAAATTGTTGAAATATATTCAACACAACTCTTATGGAGTAGTATTCATCGAGAAAAAAGTAATTTGGAGCAATTTTATTCACCTGAACATTGCCGTCCAGAAGGATTAAGGAAGCAAAACCAGCTTAGGTCATGAATTGGCCCACCTCTCTATCATGTCTCCCTCATTGCTTACTATCATTCCATCCGCATTATACTCATTATTCTTCTGTAGCACTACATTTCCAAAGCCTCCACCCTTCATTTCTCCACCGCTGTCATTCCTCTTTAGGGCGGATCGGAAAAACCGATTTATTTCAAATCCATCTGGCCCAGTGAAAAAAGTTGAAAAAAGTGAAAAAGTAAGGCCTCAAAATTTTGAGACCTCTAGGTGAACCCCTGACCCTCGCTCAAACACCATTTAGGGGAGGGTAAGGTAAAATATCGGAAAATTTAATATTTTAAGATTATTTCCAATATATTTTGCCGAGTTACTGGCCTTTGAGGCCACAAATGTCGAGAATTTTGACGTATCTGCCACCATTAAGCGACAAAATGCCAAAGTGCGCGTCCGCAAAGAAAATATTCCAATGCCCACGCAGCGTAGCGGATACAAGAGCGGCAGGTCGATCCCGTCCCCTCCCCGCTCGCTTCTTCCCCTCCCACGTCTCGAATACAGCAAAATTCATCCTGCATGTGTTGCTAGGAGGGGGCTCATCTTTGATAAATTAAATCGGCAGATGGTAGCAAGTAAAAAAGAATTCGTAGTGAGACGACTTGTCCCTTTTTTGCAGTCTCGTCGGCGTTAAACAAATCGACGTTTCCAACTTTTAGAGGAGTGATGAAATATATTTGCATTGTTCGCGATATTTTCAAATCCGAGAATGCTGGCAATGAGCCTATGGTCTATGAAGAGGCCTCTCGAGTGACTTGAAGGGTGAGCGAACTTTGGAGACGGGTTTGTCTTCTATAATGTCTGTGACTGAAGGCCAGTAGGTAACTCAGCAAAATGCATTGGGAATGGTCATAAAATATTAAATTTTCCGATATTTCACCTTATTCCCCCTAAATAGCGTTTGAGCGAGGGTCAGGGGTCTTAGGATACCAAGAGGTCTAAAAATTTTCAGGCCTTATTTTTTATCAGTCCCGCGATTTTTTTCACTAGGCCAGATGGATTTGAAAAAAAAATCGATTTTTCCGATCCACCCTATTGCTCATGCCCCTCATCCGTAGAGAAAATTGAAAATTTTATTTAAAAAGTTATTTAATTTTTCTCATTAAAGTATTTAACTATAATAATCTATGAATTATTAAACAATAATGCTAATAAAACTTTTCTATAAACGTATAATTTCAACTACCACAAATAAAAATTGCTTATGGATGTACCTATTACTTTATTGTTGGTGGGAGGGGGGCAGCAAAATGATCTTCAACCCCCTTACCAAGCCCCTAATTCCGACCCTGAACTGGACAACTGTTGACTTGATGTACCAGTACATCTTAAGACAATTCTATTAACCTTTAGAAAATCGGCATTCTTCATGAAGGGTGATTGTGTAAACCATCTGAGGCATTGGGGTAGAAGTCAACTGAAATAATCTCATGAGAGAAACGTGGCCGGCGAAATATTTATTGAAAAGAAAATACAGATGATCTGTAAGGAACACTCACTGTACATATGAGAATAGGTATAGATACATTATTAAGACATCAAGTTATCTCTGAATTGATTTTATACGACATAGGAAAATATAAAATGAGCATTCAATCTTTTATAAAAAAATCGTATTAAAATATATACAATCACCAGTTTTACAATCTATTAATTCAAAAAAAAAATATAATAAAAAATTGAGCTTCCTGGAAATTGATGCAGAAAAATTACCCCAGGCCTGTGTTTGGATCTTTCCACCTCCTTCATTCATTATTTCACCCTTGGACACAAATTTTAGGAAATCCAGTCATTTCATAGCAAGATTTAATTCAGCATGAATGACCAAAACTTTTAGTGATGCCCAATGTATAACTGACCTGATTCAGGCCAAATATTTTTAATCACAACTCCTATACCAATGCACAGTATCCAAGTATAGGCAATATATAGGCAAATATATTTAATGAATAAAAATTTTCTTCATAAAGTGCTAATCTTTGAATAATAATGTTATGTATTTGCAGCATCTTGATGATGCCTTCTGTACCTCTTTCTTAGCACTTTTAAGTCTGTTTGGAATTGCGTAATTTTTTTTTGTTTTAAAATCATTTACATTATTTATATCATGGTGGGAGAGTATTGAAATGTTTTTAAATCACAGAAAATCAGTCCATCAAGTCATTGAGCACACCTTCACCATATTCAAACAAAGGTGCTGATATGAGGATGGTCAATGTTCTCCTTTGTCGCATAAGTTCTTGTTGAAGCTCTTCTCCAGTGGATGCCGTAGGCACAAAGGAGCCTGGAATTTCTTGCTAGAAACCACATCTTCCAGACCTTCTCCAGCATATGATAGCAGTGGAGAAATCTCACAAACAGGGGGACCTTTCCACTTAATGTTTGAGTGTTTACTGTAAAATTAAGCAAAAAATATTTTTCAATGATTACTTATTTAGTCAAAGCTAGTGAATTTTCTTGTAAATTTGTAAAACAACTCATTGGTAGCAGTGGTTGGTTTTAACTTGAGTATAAATGAGAAGTCCAAAGGGAGTTCTAGCAAAAGAATATAACTAACATGTAGGTAAGGCAATCAAGTGTACGCACAATGAATTATTTCCCTCAGCATTCAATGATGAAAGATTTAAACTCAAAGATAAAATGAACACTGTTCTAAACCCTTTGTAAAATGTGAATGAACACATTTCCCATGCCGTTGGCGTTGAGAACATGATTCCCTTTAAATAGCATGACTGCAAACTTAAAGATTACAATTTCTCACCAAGGAATGTTTAAGTCGAACCTTAATATCTAGGCATAAAAATACTTTCATTAAAAATCCAATTTTGCTTAATATAAGAAAGAGAAGAGAGTTATGTAATATTTGAAGAATTACCTATCTATGAATTATCAAAAATTAAGTAGTGGTGATTAACCCTGGATCAAGCTACAAAGAAGCAAAAATAAGGAAAGGAGTGAGACAAGGGTGTGCACTTTCCCCTGTGATGTTCAAAGTGTTCATGGAGAGAGCTATCATAGAAATAAAAAAGAAACCATCTTAAGTAAAACACCATGCAAAAAAATAGTATACTGCGATTTGCTGATGACCTAGAAGTCACAGCAGGGACTGAGAGAGACCTGAAGAAGATTCTATTAACTAGAGAAAACATAAAATGATATGAATAGGACATGAATAGATATAAGCTGAGAATCAATGCAAAGAAGACGAGAATATTGCTTTGCAGTGGAGGAGAAGAACCATAAACTTGAGGAGGTAAAGGAGGTCTGCTACTTGGGTAGCTGAGTGATCAACAATGGACAAAGCAAGAAGGAAATAGTCAGTAGAATAAACTAAGCAAAGAGGGCAATGCTTTCTTCCTCTTAAGGGCTTCAGTACAGGCATCACCGAAGCTTACCTACCCTAAATGAGCTGAATAGGGTAGTTGAAATGTGTTAAGGGAAATGAATATTAGCGATAGATTTTCTTTGCTTGGTTGAGGTTGTGACTGTAAAGTTTCCTCTTCCACTTTTATAAAGCAAAGATCAGAATTAAGGGCAATGGCAAGATGAATGACCAATATAGCCCCTGAGAGCATTAGTGGGAAGTTCGACTTGCAGAGGACCTGGCACTTCCCCAGCTTGTGTTCAACATAGAACACCATCATCTGGTACAAAGACAAGGTAGCAAACACACTAGTTGTTCACCTTGACTTTTTTGCTGATATGAGGGTGTTCCCTGTCAAAGCCATGGTCAATAAAAGAAATTACTAAGCCCTTGCCTTGTGCATTTTAGGCATGATAAGACATGTGCGCAATGCCTTCCTGGGAAGTTAAGGCAGGACAGGATGTTTAGGGCAGTGGAGAAAGGCTCAAAACTTTTCAGGGTATAGCACATAAGAGCAGGTGTACCACACATGTAATTGTAATGCCAATATTATTTCATTCATACTCACATTTCATTGTTATTAGTCTCTAAAATAGTACCATTTCCATTTTGGATTGGAGAGGTTTTGCTGTAACACAAAAAAACATTAATTGGAAATTAATCAGCAAATGTGAAACTATCCATAGATATAATTCATTGATACATATTATTTCATAAAAAAGACTCCACATAGGAATGAATGTCTTAACTTTTTTTCTGATTTGAAATTGATTCAATGACTGCACTCTTTTATTCCATGTAAAAATGTGTTTTGAAATTTTTCTTTTCT
Organism: Ischnura elegans; assembly: GCF_921293095.1. NCBI lineage: Eukaryota > Metazoa > Arthropoda > Insecta > Odonata > Coenagrionidae > Ischnura > Ischnura elegans. The sequence continues at coordinate 101,810,933 of NC_060259.1, forward strand.
TGTCTTCATGAAGTAAGGTATTTACCAAGACTTAATCATAAGAAATAATTTTGATTCATAGCAAGGGTGACTCACTATTAAGGAAGTGATTTGACTCTAATTTCTTGCCATCCAATGACTTTCAAAAAAGTTAAATGAAGAGAGTACTCATTTTTAAAGTGACATATTATGAGCAAAATATGTATGAGAATTATCCATTTTTGCTAATTTGACTAATTCTCCGCCATTAGCAAAAAAGAAACATTTATACAACCAAAGACCCGAACAAAAAAAGCTCCCACCCACAGCATAACTCTTTCATCAATAAGCTATCTGTGTATTAGCTTGAAATTAGTTCATGCTGTAAATGAAGTAAGAAAATCCACATGTTGAAGCATCACTTAAGTGCTTGTCTTGGGTGTTTCTGTTTTTATAGACTGTCCATCATCATTTCAGTACATCATCATTCATTACCCAGTGATAAACGGCATGTCCTTGTCATTCTCTAGCTGACCACCAGCTGCAACAATGTATCTTTGATGAAGGGAGTAGAGATCATGCCTTGCAGTCGTTGGGGTATCTTTTTCCGCACCATCAGCATTCTTCAAAGGACTGAATTCATCTTCCCTTGGCACTTCCCACACTACAAAGTCACTGAAAAATACATTAAATGAAAATAGGAGTTAAATATAATATAATAAATAGGAGCTATGAAATACTCTGCTCCATCATACACTTCCTAAGTAATTTTAAACCAACAATCTAGGAGGCTACACCACCTAGGATTTCAGGGGAAAAAACCGAGCAGGGACAGGATCATCAGATAATAATCACAATATAAATGAGCTGCCTTTCAAAAAAATTTTAAAAATTGAAAACAATTGACTACATAAATGGATGATATACATCACTTTCAGGAAAATATTACACCGAACGCCACTATGACGCAGCTAAAATAATAAACTCAGAAATAGCTAAAAAGTACAACCTAATGAAAGTTATCTAACAATGTTACAAACATACCCCTCAGGAAGACGTAAGAAATCATATAGCAACATATTTTTTTAGTCCCAAAACATGGTAGCCATAACCTTCCAATTGTTGAAGGTTAATCTGATTTTTTTTGGTTTGCTTGGTGGCTTTATCTGCATTCAGTGTTATGAATATTGATTTGTTTCAGGTGCATCATATTGAAAACATATCTAATATAAAGCCAAAATTGTATTAAAAAATTATTGTTTTTAAAAGGTTAATAAAGCTTGAGGTGGGTAAAAGCTGAGGCCACTTGGCAAGTTTTGCGGATGTCGCGCCACAGTTTGCACTTTGCAAGATAATCAATTGAGATGACCATGTTTATGTAACTGCTACTCAGCTTAGACTCCCACTCATACTAAAAAATGATAATGTGTGCTGTAAGGAGGACTGTCAGCATCCTAATGTGCACACCACGCGCCAGTCACTTGTGAAGGATATCAACAGTCCCGTTTTTATACACTATGTTTTTATACTTTGAAATGAATTCTTCATTTTTTTCTGTGCCCAAGCAATTTTTAAATGGAATTTTAGGGTAAAAAATAACGGACTTCCAGACTTATAGTCTCATTACCCTTATATTTACTAACTTTGTTGTTATTAACGCTGGAAACCCATTTAAAATTCCACAATGCTTAAAAAACCGTTAGTAATTCTTTTAGAAGAGTAAATCATTTAAAATCAACTACAGTGTGTGGTTGAAAAAGCACTAGTAATGCAATAAGTTGACCATGAATTTGTGCTGTAATAGGGTTAGAGGGTAAAGTCCAGTGGCTGGGGTAAGGGACGTTGGGCCCCAAATCCGAGGGACGAAAATACCCAGGCAACTCACCCCCAAAAAAGAGCTCCGTACAGAGAGGTTTAAAATATTCTTATGCTACTTGTAGCACGAAAATGTTTCTCTATTGTAGGTGCCGGCAGGAAAAGGTTAAAAATTGCTTAATTACTGCCAAAGCATTCGGGTGAATGCTTAGATATAAAATTCTGTTGATTCGTTCTTGCTTGAGGGGGTGTGCCCATTTGGGCACGCTAGTTGTTCCGGCCACCGCTCTGCATTCTGCGGAATCATATCTTCATAATTGTTATTTTTACTGTGTGAAACGACATATATTTTTGTATTTACCCATAACATTTTTTTTACTTGGAAATTTGAGGTAAGTTCAAATCATTTTACTTAATTTTTTTGGCTTAAACATTTTTTTAGCTGTCCAAGGAACTTAAAAGTATGAAACTCAGTTTTGGAAACAGTTATAGAATAAAAACGCATGTTATCAATGAGTTTATTGACAAAATTAGTCCTATATAGCTGGTAGAGTCATTGAATACTATAAATTGGGTTTTCAATTTCCGAGTATGATAATCAGAATTTCATTGAAGGCAAAGACCTTAGTCGCACTTCGTACATTTTGAGTGTGCGCAGGAAGAATATTCTTCATAAGCACATCAGCGTCTATCAAAGGGGACAAATTGGTGATCCCTACCATCATACCTTATGTCATCAGATATGATTGGTTGTACTTGATAGCAAATGTCAAACGCAACCACTAGGTTTGGGAAAGGTACATCTTCGTTACAAAAACACTTGTGCAATCTCTCGCCTAAAGGCTTACTGTGGTATATTTGACCCAGAATTTACAATAACAGCATCAAGGAGATAGCTTCATCCATCCATCACCATTTTTCTCCTCTAATAACATTCCTGTACCTGTTGATATTACACTGATATGATCCGTGAGATCAGTTCCGCCCATGCATATATTGTAGCTAGAGAACACTACTGGCTACTGAAATAGTACTATTTTTGAGGTAACACCTGGGAATCTCATGACCTTTATGAGTGGGTGTACCCCATGGCAAGATGACTAGACAGTCACCACCAAATAGTCATTCTATCTAACAACAACAATATTCTTGTTTTTCTCCCGTGCGAAAGAATGGGAGCAGCGGGGCTGCCTAGCTAGTTGTTTTTGTTTTTGATCAATGGGATACCTTTGGGTATACTTTTTCTCTGAACTGTTCCAGTACTCTCATATCCTTGAGATTTTAACTGACTTATAAGAGGAAACTAGCAAACAAATTGTCAAAATAAATGGAAAAGGGAAGATTTATTGCTTGCTCTTGTAAATTGTCCAACATGGTAAGCAAATAGGAAAAGCATTTACCTATGAATTTATGGTAGTTATTTTTGTCTTCAACACTCCATCCTTGCTATTTGCTGAAGTCCACCAAGTACTCTTGAGTATTCAAGCACCACATTTTTAAGTCGAAACTTATAGTTTCACCCCATATAAACTGTTTGCAGCTATGATTGCCAAAATATTTTATCTTGGATTCATCGTAATTTAGCTCGGCAGTTGGCACATAGTTTTCTGAACAAACGCAATTTGCCATATTTATGAATGGCCTAAGTGTGCACATTTTGCTGCTCTTATCTTAGTGATTTTTATCTGCACTTTATTTATATTTTAAAACCCTGTGAATGGCATTATAAACCAGAGTGTTTTGGACATCATCGCCACTCTCCCAAAAATACTCTTCCTGCAGACAGCAATAACCACTCAGAATAGAATAGAACAGAGAAAAATACAATTTCTTCCATCATGAATATTTTGAAAACCTCAACAAGGGATTTACCAGGAAAAGCAGCGAAATTCTTTTCGAGGAATATATTCTTAGCAGATGATATATCATCTTATGCCTGTGCATACGTCTTGGTCATTTTGCTGTCTTTTCCTTCCTGTTCAGGACTAAAACTGACAAAGCTTGTAATGGTTGCTTGTTCACTTTCTCCTTGATTGTCTCCCTGCAACTTATGACAAGAGATTGGACTAAATTAGAAAATTTGGCCACGAGTTCAATGTGGTCAATGCAATCAAGGCTATCATTTTCAATAATCATAATCAATGTGGTCATTTTAGAGGACCATCTGTGGAATGGCTAACATCGTATGTCTGCTCGTCTTCTTTTGAGCCTGTTGTTGAGTCATAATTTTTCTTTTGGCCCATTCCAATTTTTTCATTCGCAACTAAAAGTGACTTGAAGGAATTAGAATAGTCGTTTTATGTTTGCTGCCGAGGACCACGGTAAATATTTGTGAGGCAAATTCAGATTCTGCCAAAAAAGACACCCCTGGCTACTGGCTAGAGTCCCCATACGGGATCACCCAAAAATAAATTCAAATTCCTTGTCTTGTATGAAGGATATCACAATTATAGTAAAAGAGACCAACATTCACTATAAAGATAAGATTAAATACATAGCCGAGTATCAAAAATGAAAAGGAAAAAAATCGCATTTACTGAAGACACTTTGCCATTATTCCTCTTTTTCCACCTTGAACATAGTGAGTAAGAATACCTATCGTGCCACAGTCAACTGCTGGTATAAATGCTGGCCGTTAACACACGAATCGAATAAAGTGATATATTGTGCATAAAAATTTCTGTCAGAGTCAGCATGCTCTACAATGTTTGGGTCAGAAATAATACGTAACTCTTTAGACCATTGCAGCTGTGCCCATGGGGGCATGCTAGCCATTCAAGGGTTTAACTATAAAATTAATAAAACTTATTAATAGTAAACATGGGGTGAGTAATTTCAACTAACGCATTTTTTTAAAATGCACCTTACAGATGCACCTATTATATTTTAGTGCCTGGGAGAGGGGAGCGATGGGGGATCAGGGAAGCGGAGTGGCGAACTGATCTTTGCCTCCCCTGGCTAAACTCCTAATTCTGGCCCTGCCCTTATGCTATAATCCAACTTTTAAAGAACCCATTTAAAACAGTAATTTCAAAGCCTTACTTGGAAAACTGGAAAACATCAAAGACGAACTTTTCCATTTTAATGCCATTTGGTTTTTCTGGTTTGACAACCTCTCCATTATCATCAACAAAGGCAATCTTCTTCCGAGCTACATGATGTTTCAATGAATACTCATGCTCACTGCAATAGAAAGAAAGGGATAGTGTTTAGCCTTTCACCATCAATATCACCAATCACTCTCGTCTGGTTAAGTGCAGGAGCAAAAAATATTGCATTAGCCACAGAAAGCATAGATGAGAATATGGGTGGCACATACTTGACAACATTTTGTAGAAATTCAGTGGTAAAGAAATGGTTGCAAATATTTCCAGCACTGAATGTCAGTCTATTGTCTGGATTCCTTTTCTGAGCAGTCTTCAAAGTAATTTCACTGTATTCCACAACTTGATATTTTCCATCAACTTTGCAAACCACGCCAACAGCCTCTGTTGGGAATGCTTTCTCTACAACCTAAAAAATTTAAGTGAACGCCACTTAATAACTTATGTGAAAATAATGATAATCATATACATAGACATAGCCACGATCAAAAGGTATGGCTGATTTAACATTTGGTTGAATCAATGGACTAGATGGCAAAAATATGCTTTCATACCCATCTTAACCCCAATTTAAATGAACAACAAGGCCAGATGAGATTGAAACAGTTTGAAATAGTTCAATCATTGCCCCCCCCAAAAAGTGTTTTCTCTACAAACTCACCTTAGCACCACAATCAGCTCCTTTGCTGATACAATATCCCATGAAGACTGGGTCAGCTAATTTCACTAAAATATTGTCCACACAGTACACATGAAGGTACTTCACATTTCTGCTATGTAAGCTTTCAAGAATGTTTTTCTCATGCAAAGCACGGTACAATCCTCCATTGCCATCTGAAAAATAGCATTTTGGGCATTCACTCAGATGTGGATTAACCCATTGAGGAGACAGAAAACTCACTACAGATGAAATGAATACCTGGAGCTTTTGCAACCTTGCACTTGCTTTCCAATATAATTTTACCGTCAAAGGTAAAGCAGGGTAGCATTCCTTGCTCGAAAACAATCAAATTTTCCTTCTTCAATCCAAAGTAGTTATGCTTTGCAAAGAATTCCAGGGTTGGCTCTCTTGTGTGCTCACTTGTCATAATGTACCTGGGTATCGAGAGCAATATAAATAATTAATTTTTGATAAGCATAATTCGAACAATAAAAAATATTTGCTGTTTGACAGAGGATTAGTAGACTTCGTCATTTATCACCATTTGTATATTATATACCAATAACACCTGTAACATTCAGCTTCTAATTGCTTTTTCCAGCAATTAGTACACATAACTGGTACATAGGAATTTAAGATTGTAGTAAATAAAAAATTCAAAATGCTGTAAAATAAAGTATCAAAATCTATATATACTTTCAGTAGAAAGACCCAGTATGCAGTAAAAGGGGAGAGAAAATACAATATAAAGATCCAAGTGTACTTTCAATTGTAAAGGAGAGGCATGTGGTAGCAGACGCATGTACTGTATATCTCCAAATATAGTCCCCCTCTGAATATAGTCCCCCCCCCCCTAATTTTGAGGCTTCAGCTTTGGGAAAATTTGAAGAAATGCATTTGAATATAGTCCCCCATTTACCTTTACCATGCATATTTTTGGAAAAAAAGGGGGGACTATATTCAGACAAATACGGTATTATGTGTGGACTGTGCCTTGGAGGTAGGGGGGGTGGGTTGTGGTTTGGGAGGTGGATTAGATTGTGTTGGACAATATCTTATGAATATATGCAGAAAGGTTAGAACAATAAAAAATGCAGTCCTCAAGTTCATCACTTTCAAACTTAGTACCTTTCAGCCTAACAAAAACAGCCTAAAAAACACCTAATTCTGGATCCAAAGTACTGGTGGCCCAAAGGGCATGGGTTCCTATTTTTTCAAAGAAAATAAATTGTAAATTGTTAATTCCAACATCATTTTGATCATTTTGAATCAGGAAAACCTCACTCACTCCGTGACTCAACGCGAATAATGATTTTGATGGGCGAGAGTTGAGCTTTGTAAACTGAGGTACATATAGGCAAATGAATTTCATTGATTCATATGGGGGACAGCCTTTCCTGTGGGCCATCTTGTGTACTTCCAGGATTCTGATTTAGCGTGTCCTGAGGTTTCACTTGGAATTTGAACCTTAGATCCCACAATCAGTAATCATACTCTCAACCCACTAGACTACTAAGCTCCCCTTCAGCAAGTTTATTAAATTATCGTATTTTCTCTTACCAAGGGATATTCCCATTCTTCCCAGTATGGTCAAATGCCAGCTCCTCCAATCTCCTTATCCTTTCCGCTTGCAGTTGATACAGGGTCTTGTGTGAGGGTAAACCCACATCATACATTCCTTTAGGATAAGAGACACCAAGGCGAGTTCCTTGACCTCCAGCCAGCAGCAGAACACCCACCTTCCCCTCAGCAATTTGCCTCAGCCCTGAGTTTTCCAAAGAAAATAGTTGGGATTGTTGTAGAGAGAAAAATATGTGATTTTGATTACATAAATGACATCTAACATTATGGCAACATTCATTCATTATTGGTGGCTTGTTAGGTGAAGTGAGTGAAGCAGGCACGCAGCCAGAAATTGGCTCCAGGGGGTTGCTTGGAAGGCATACAGGTTGCTTATCGTGATGTTTTGCTGTCAATTTGCACCCATCAGAAAGCCATGCACATTATCAAGTCAACTGTACATCTTGTTTGCATTAGGCTGAAATTTAAATTAAATAAATTCATTGTAAGTTATTGACAGACATTATGAAGTGAAAAAATTGCGTGCCAGAATGAACAGATGCCACTGAGGTGCCAAAGAACACGTGCCACAGAAGTAGCTAGTGGTCTCCTCTGCAGATGAGCACGAGTAGTCACCACAGGGAAAAAATTTTTGGGGGAACAGGCTGAAGGCCCCAAACCCTCCCCCCTCCCTGGCTAAGTGCCAGGAGTCAAGTCCTAATTTAGCTATATTTAAAGAGGAAATACAAGAATGTGAATTTCCACATGCTGGGAGAATTGGGACAAAGCTTAAAATGCAAGATTTCAACAGCTTTATATAGAAACTGTCATCCCATAGGATGATGACACGTCTATTGAATGGAACCTTTGAAACTCTTTGGCAGCTGAAGGAAGGGCCCACTACTGGCACTAACATTCAGAAATGATGCAAGAGAGGGGAAAGTATGAGTGCAATGGGCCAATAAGCATCATTTACATTAATGACTGCCACTCAATGGGTGGCATGCATTCACTAACACTTCCCCTGTGCAGTGAACTTGAGGGTGCTTTTCTGATACTACATGAGTCAGTGGCGCAGCGACAGGGGGTTTTTGGGGAATAAACCCCTCCCCAGAGCTCAGACAAATATTTAAGGTTAATCCATTTTATGTAATTGGATTAGGATTACTTATATAATATTGTTAGGATTAATCAAATATCCCACAGAAAGCCATAAAACTTGCCATTTTGAACCATTATTCTTAAAATTTTTATGGAGGAGGGCCCCCACAAAAACCTGCTTACCCTGGTGGGTATGCAATACCCTCACACCCCTAAGTATTATTTGTGCCTAAAACCCCCCCTCAGCCTTAATTCTTAACTGTGCCCCTGACATGAGTTGCTTGTGCCATATGCATCCATAATATATACAGTCCCTTCCAAATGAATACATTTAATGCAGGCTTCTCATAATATCATCAAAATGAGTTGGTCTATGATAACAGATATTCCGAGATCCCTCCATCCCAATATTTCCTTACCATCAGGTTGAAATACAGTCTTTTGTTTGGTCACTGATTATGAATGGATTACTGGATAAGGAAAACATTACGGCTGAATACTCTTTATTGCACTGCCTACATGATACAGTATTTGCATTTACCCATTGAAAAGTAGCGTGTGGCCTTAGGAGACTAAAATTACCAATGATAATTATTATGTACCTATCATTTAATTAACCTCTTTAAGAAGGTACCAAATATTGTGCCACAAAGAGAATTAATTAGGGAAGCTAACCACTCCTTTGAAAGGCCATTATCCTCCACAATCCTTTAGATCAGTCCAGTGTAAGAACATTTCATTATATCATTTTTCTCAATTAGCCCAGCAGAGGAACATTTCATTATATTTTTTCAAAATATATAATAACTAATTTTTAAGATAAACCAAAGCTAGAGCACAAACTTGCAGGCCAAAGCATAAATTTCTGCATTTACTAAAAAAAGAATGGACACTCGTGATGCCTCATTACTTTTCTTTCTCATCAACAATAGTCCATTACTTTTCACACTGGCATTCACTTGCTATAATTGAATCTGGGGTCCAAAAAAGAGTTAAGATAGAACTAAATATGATGGAGACCACTTGGGATAAGCATTATCTCATGAATACCTCTGCACTTAATTGTAGAGTGTTTTATTGAGTGGCAGCAGTGGCACATGTAATGAGAAGAGAAAAGGAAGCAATAACTGCATATCTGCCTGCTTTCAGCAGTGAACTTGGAATTCCCCCAAAGTGATTGGCACGGCTGCAACCTAGTTGGCACTATGCATTGACAACACCTAGTCTAATAACCTGAGGCTACGATGGCCTCAAACCCCCACCCCCACATCCTGGAACATTTTCCCCAGTGTGCAGACAATGATCTGCATCTAGTCCACGTCTCCATTCCTTACTATGGCCACTGGTGGTGTTTCCCCTAAATGCGTTAATGTTGATGAGGAGAAGGGTACAAGCTCTCCTCCTCAAATTCAATGGAGCACCTTTCACCACAGAGTAACACATGCATGGGATAATCCTTCAAGTGCCAAGCAGACTTGCTTAATTTCATACACAAATTGCCAAGAGATTTTACAGAAAAATGCAGGCCTCCTGAAAAATGCCTAGAGAATCAATGATTTCATAAAAAGTTAACTGGGAATAGAAAACATTCTCTGATTTATTAAACAGAGGGCTTGTATGTGAGCCAGTGGCCTGCTTCAGTAAAAATACTTTAAGCTCAAGGCCAGCTGACATGAGAAAAATCCTGGCAGAGGGATGATGACCCTGTTTCCCTTGGACCATAGGGTCCTAAATTCAAATACCAGTTTAGATCTTGGGGTAGCCTGAGCATAAATCCTCAGGAAGTGACATAGTTGAAGGAAAGAAACTAACCTGAAAAAACTAACTCCCCTACTCAGAATGCATTTCATTCCCATACCTGTGGCATAATGCCTTAATTACGACCAAAGTAGTTGAAAAACTGAATGAGTTAAAGAAATAACCATGGATTGCCACAGACTGAGAGTTCAAGGGTCAAAAACTTGGTTTGTGAATAATGGAGAGCAAGGGAAGGTTCTCTTTTTTTTCGTGCTGCTGTTGAACATTGGACTTAACCCTTCGCTCTGCTGTGGACGCACCTGGTACGCTTTCACTGCTGTGAACATACTTTTTCTTCCTCCCTGCCATGCAAAGCACTTGAAAGGGTCCCTAATCCAGGACCCTTTCCTCAACGAGCTCACCCTCGCTGGCCCCTCTCTTCGACCCTCTGAGTGGGGGGCCTCCCTCCCCAAAAGTGACCGCTCTGACTGCATTTTGAAAATCTATCAATCAATGCAATCATCAAAAAATGATTGTTTGCATCGCACTCCTGCCAATCAGGCAATTAAGTATGTCTTTGAACCGTGTTTCTGCGATGAGAAATAACGATTTTGCTAACTTTGCTAAAATGGCCAATTTCCGGTGGTCCGCAGCCACGTTTTTAGCAAAGTTAATAAAATTGTTATTTTTCAATAGAAACACGGTTCAAAGACGTACTTGATTGCTTGATTGGCTGGAGTGTTATGCAAAAAACTATTTTTTGATGATTGGATTGATTGGTTGATTTTCAAATTGCAGTCAGAGCGGTCACTTTTTGGGAGGAGGCCCCCCGGCGGGAGGGTCCAAGAGATGGTCCAGGCCAGCAAGAGTGAGCTTGTCGAGGAAAGGGTACTGGATTTGGGACCCTATGAGGGTGTACCATGCCCATCCTGGAAGTACCTGCTCCATGGCCCAACGAAACACATTTTAACCTTTTTGCCGCATGTGAGGAGAAGGTTTACCGGAGATTGAACAGCAGTGAAAGGGTTAAATTGACAACGGTCGAGCATAACCTTTCTGCTATGAACTTTATCAATATAATGTAACTAGTTTATTTTTGTGTTTACTGACCTTCATCTTGATAGATTTTCAATTTTTCCTTGGAAGTCTGAACAGCAGAGCCATATATTTCTGAGGGAACAGGTTGTAGCCTATCATCTAGTTTTCCTTGGTCTTCATTTGAGGAATCGGTTGTTCTTTTGAAAAAGGTGGTGACGTCTCTCAAGTTTATACTGTGAAAGAAATATTATCATCAGTTTATCAGTAGAATATTTATCTTGCTCTAATGGATAAACCGAAGCCTTCTTACATTTTCAATGACAGCGTTCATTATTAATGTCCAATAAATTAGTGACTAATGGCATTATATTTTAAGTAAAGTATTACTAAATAAATGCACCAATGTGTTAAAGGAATCATTACATAATATATTATTAACTATCAAATTGACATTTGGCACAACTTGTTGAACATCCTGGGCTATGGATTAAGGATGGACTGGCATGCACGAAGGAATTAACCTCCTTTGCTGGAGAGTAATTTTTTTAAAATCTATCTGCTGGTGGGAAACAAATATTCCATGCCCATTGGGTGACCATCGTATTCTTCACTTATAATGTAATGCAGTTACTGGTGGATTTTGTCCATGGTTGATGAAGGAATGCAACCCAAATTAGTGCATATATTGATGGTTTTATCTCCAACATTTATTTTGAGCCATAGATAGACCCTAATCCAGCTAAAATTGAGTCCAAAGCAGACTACATATGCACAAAGGAAGAAGGGAGACAAAGAGTTAAATTGAAAAAAGTTTACACAAATAGCTGGACCAAGCCAAGTAAGTTCTCGGATGTATGGAATGCAGAGCAAGCCCAAAGACAGCAGAAGGGAAGGATATGTCAATTGGTGAAACATGAATCATCACAACATATGGGACTACTATATCTGTTGACATGGCCAACACTAAATGTATCAAGAGTTGGACAAGCCGGTAATGAAAGTTTAAATAAGAGGGTTTTGAAGAATGGATCAGAATATAGGGTTGACACTGGCTCAATGAAAAACAAGGTTAATCAAGAATCAAATTTAAATGTCTGATGGAGTACTTTGTAATCTACCCAGTTGGGATTCAATCTTCTTTCTGTTCAACAGGTGAGGATGGTACCCTGCCACCACTAAGACCAGTCCACCATATGGCACTGTTACCATGAGAAATCTCTTTTCCCTCTGGGTTTCATATCATTGTACTCCAGGAAGAAAATTACATACTTATTGTAAATTCTGACAGAGCTAGGGTTGAAAATTTTGTAAATAATCTGAGATTTTATAGCTATTAAGAATAGGCGAATTTATAATGCAGTTTTTTTCTACCAAGACATTCCTGGTTGCCCACATACCCCTGAGATCAGCTAGAACCAATACCTTGTCTCCAAAAATCTCAGAAGCTGAAACCACTACGTGACCAATGACCAATAAAGGAAGGACAATCCAAGGAAGGCTTGGGAAAGAGTGACATGATGAAATTTTCCTATCTTTATATTTAGGTAAATTATCTACTAGAAGAACAAAAATATATCTGGGATTCATGAAGAAAGAATTTTTATGGCTCACAATAAAACTTACACTCCATCCCTTGACGGATTACTTAACTCCATCTCCGGACGACATTGATTCCATCATCATATGGACAAGATATTTAAATGATTACAGCAGTACAACTATTTGCACAATTATTGCCACCTAATGTACATAAACACAGAATTGACCCATAAATTCTCCTGTGAGCTAAGAAAGCACTGGAGATTTCAATGCATGTGATGAGGAGTATTGAAGATACTAATTATGTGCGTGATATCTTTACGTTGTATTTGAGTGTCAAATCTAAAGTTCGTCATCGCACTCAGAGTGATTAATCGTGAGGCACAGATATTACAAACTATTCTATGAAAACATAGGAGCAACCACCAGGGCTTTACATCATAATCATTCCTAGAAAAATCAAAAGTGTGATGTCATACCCATCCAGTTGCAAAATATGTGATTCTTTAAGTGCAGATAGGAGGGATTGGATTCTAACTTATTGGGTATAATCTCATAGCTGGCCATCCGTTAGCCATAATAAAAAACTTAAATATTTAGTGGGGATAAGTAGCACGATGGTAATGCTAACCAAGACATCTTGTCTAACTATGTCAATGCTAGAAAAATGTGACTCTTGGAGCAAGTATTACTGGTACCTCATCAAAAAAAAATTCAGATGCCATACTGCCTAAATGGTAGCGTTTGAAAGTCTACACATTATAGTTTGCCAATATCCTAATTTCTTGGTTTTCTCGCCAATATTAGAGTAAATTAATTGTCTCATTCAAGCAGCAAGGAAGCAGATATGTAAAATCTTTTCCCTACCATATTGAACTTGTGTCCCCCTGATGATTCTCATCATTTGAGGATAATCCCAGAGGTGGATCCTGGTAATTGCCTTGGGAGGGGGACGGACAGGCGAGAGGAGGGAATGTGGAATACACAGAATAAGTGGAAAATGAAGAGTTTCAGACTCTCTACGTGACAAAGTTAGTATTTTTCCTAGTTGAGGTCCTTTGCATTTCAACTTGTCAGAAATATGGCAAGTGCACAATTGATGATATTTAGTTTCATTATTCTCAGACTTCTCAGAACCACTGCCCCTCCTTGGTCTATTAATCTATGCCCAACTCCACCCTGCAATCTTTGGTGAAGAGTCTGCCTCTAGCACTCCACTGTTGACCCCCTTTTCAGACTATTTTCATTTTATAATCGCCCTCTGGCCCAGCCTCTTATGGATGGGCAATACCAACTATGAGAGCCACTGAGCTAAATTGTATGCCTCTGAAAAATAAAATTTACCCTTAGATTTGAGATATTTCCTCTCCTCCGTGGATTTGCAATTATCTGATGCTAGGTTGCTCCCTGTAATTCAATGTTGCTCGCACAATCCTAGCATGATCATAACAACCTATCCATAATAATCATCTATGATACTGATTGCCTTGGAATAAAAAAAAAAACAATAGATTAACCAAGGCAATTACAGATATGCTTATCATTTGAACACACTCCTTAACACATTTCGTTCAGCCTATTCATTTCCATTATCTTCCACAGTATGGGATATCATTTGGCATAAGTTAAAGATTTCACCAATGAGCAAGGTGTGAACGCTAAGACTTTTGTCCATACTGAATGTTATCATGAAGGGAAGTGTCTTAGTGTACCAGAGTCCATTCATTTCCGTGATTTAGGGTGCGGAATATCATTTTTCAAGTTATGTTACAACATCTTCATATTTCCCAAGCAGCATGGGTATGTTAGGAATGTATCATTTCATATCACTTAATCTGCACTGAAAATCATGTTGAAGAGAAATATGAGTACTCTTAAAAACTTACTCAGTGATATCCTTGTAAAGCTCTCTCTTTTCATGATCATCCAGAGTCTCCCAAAAGGCGAGGAGGTGTTCTTGGCCATACTCTGCAAGGCTCTGCTTAAGCATAGAAATATCCATCCTCCTTCTTTAAGGCACTCTTTACCTGGAAATTGAATGAAAATAATATTATCTCTTTCAGTGATTGGAGGACTGTTTAAGAAGTTAGTCTTGAGTCATTACAGGGTCATTGAATGTCACAATTAAGCTCAATTAATGGTAATTAAAATTTTGTAAACCCTAAATATTTAGTTCTACTGATCGATTTCAAGCCTTGGTTGCAGGAAAGATGTATTCAATAAGAAATAAACCTGTTCTTCAATTGATAGCCCACAGTTATGTGATGTAGGACAACAATTTTTTTAGTGATTCGCCAATGATACATACACTTTCACTTATAGCATATGCCTCATTCACCTACCTATTCCATTGTGATATATTGTAATCCTGAGATAGTTGGTAGTTATTCAGAGGAGGTGACCCACAACTCATGTCAGTTGCACCACTGGGAAGGATGGCAGGGTGGAGGGAAGCCTTGATTCGGCTTTTGATTACTTTTTACGGAAGGCCTAGAGGTCCTAGAGGTCCACCCCTTCAAGTGCCGCCGGAGGGATGGAGTGCTATGCTTAAATTGCACAGCATTCAAACTGGGATTCGGCAACCCCAAAAATAAAACTCTCCAAACCCAGAGTGCGAATTTAGGCCAAATTGTATTCAGAGACCCAAAGTGAATGTAACTGAACTGAACCAAACTGCCAATGTAATGCAGTAATCTTGAGAGATTTTTTGCTTGAAAATTAGAAGGATTTACACTTGATGACAGGGAAATTTCATGAGGTTGGTTTCACGATCTCATGTAACAGTTAATAACGGAGGTGCAGGAGTGGACTAAGGCCGTTGTTTTTTGGTGGTGCGGGTCTTTATTTTGAACGGCACCTAATAGGTATGCAACTCCTCTCACCGAGAATCCCTCTGAGTTCTGTCGTCTGATTTGCAAAGACAAGTGCTTTTTACGCATTAATAAATTATTTTAAAACATTCTCATTCAGGTGACATAAAAAACTTTCATTCGAGAACCACTTTAAAGATGACCATATTTTCAATTTTTACGGAAATCACGGGGGGGGGGGGGCTCCCCCCTCTAAATCCGCGACTGTGTTGTTGACAGCTGGTAAGCGGTCATCACCTACTCATTCCCCTCATCTTCAAACTTTAGGGGTATTTCTAACACCATTGATCAATCACTTAAATTTTCGTTCTGTAGGCTTTAATTAGTTGAGCAGAATTATTCTTGAGTGTTGTCATAACATGAGAACTCGTCCCAAAAATACTTTCGAAAACACTCGAGAAAACGTGTGGGAGGCAATTATTACATCGATCACGTACGTGCATCACATGAAAACACACTGATATCGGGAGAGGGGCGGCAGTGAAGCGATCTGAACTGAGTGACACAACGGTCTTCACAGAATTATCCAACAGGTGGTGCCTAGCGCGATTCACTGCGCGGCCGTACGTATGCCGAGCGGGCGGTTGCACGTCTGAGCGCGAGGTCCGTCACAGTCACGGAGCCAGGCCGTTGAACGGTCATCCGTCGAGGAGAGTGGGGGAGGGTCAGGCTAGACTTCCTTCCGCGGCGGCAGTGAAAACGCCACAACCATCGAAAGCAGAGTTTATCCAGAGCGCACGGCAAAAAATAAACAACGTTGGACGAAAGTCATTGCGTTCTTTCGGAAGGGTAGGTCACCGTTGCGTTGAGCGTCCGCCACCACCAAACACTAGTCTTGACCCCGTTGCACGGGGACCGCGGAGGGAAAGCGACGAGGCCCGCACTCTCTCGCCGGAGGAACAACAACACATAGGCGCGCGTTTCGAGTGGCCGGGCGGTGGCGGAGAGTTGCCGGGAGGCGAGAGCGGAGTCGCCCGGGAAGCGCGTAGCCCGAGTCCGCAGAAGCAGCAGTGGAGGGAGCACTCACCTGCGGAAGGTGTCGGCCGGCCGGAGTGAGCCTCGCGAGTGACCCACTTGCTGGTCGCTTTCCCGAGATGTAGCCCTCCGCCCCCCCTGCCTCCCTCCCCAGTCACGGCCACGGGGAAAGTGCCCCTCCAGGAAGAATCCCCCACCCCTCCCCCCTCGCGCACTTCCTTTCATCCTGCGCACCAGTAGGAATGCGGTGCCGTACCTCGCCAACCACTCCCGCCCATCATTATCCATCATATTCGGCGTTTAACAACACCGTTTCCAGCCTCCTGAATGGTTTCCAGCGGCCCAACTCACGGCAGACGGCGCCAATCGACCCAAACACTGCACCTCGGCGCTGCAGCCTCTCATCTGAACTCGCTACGTTCCATGGTTACGCCCACTCGGATTTTTCGCTATAATAAGGAAATTACGGCGAATTAGGCTCGATGCCACGACATCCACTAACCATTCCGACGGTCGACGATCTAGAACCGCGTCATTTTCGGCGTTTTCCTATCTCCTGAATTGTTATCATCGCCCCAAATTAAGGTTCATCCCCCCAAAGATTGGTTTGCTGCGCTACAGTATCTCATCACGTAAACTGCTATGTTTCCGCCTCAAAGCTCCGTTTGATTAAATATTTAAAACACGTCACCGTCGCGTCTGTTCCGATGCAGCGACCTCAGCCGCGCCGACCGCTCCCCTGGGAGGCGTGCCGCGATCAAGAACCGCGTCGAACGATTTCGGCGCTTCCAACTCCGTTTCCAGCCTTCGCATTGGTTTTCAGCGACCTGCGTTACGGCGTGTGCCGTCAACCACCAGAAGACTGGATCGCGGGCCTCTGCGCTGCAATATCTCATCACGTAAACGGCTACATATCACGCACAGGGTTTTTTTTTGTTGGTAATGGCCTCGGCCCGTTGCAACGGCATTCACCGCGGGTCAGCGTATCAAAAGCCGCACCCAACTAATTCGGCGTTCCTCATTCTCCAGGCACGGTCCAAGTGAGTTGATCGAGAAGGAGTGATCAAAATAACGGGGAAGAACGTCACCAAGGAGTGCAGTAGCTTGACGCACCTCATCAGGGTCTGCTGTAATGTGTGTTCAAGCAAAAGCTATATTTTTTCCGAGAGATTTATTTGCTTAAATTTGCTTCATTTTATCATTTACATAACAGCCGACGCCTGTCCAGGAGCAAAAACATGCGCCTCTGTGACAACCGCTTCTACAGTCGGCGTACAGTGATTAAGGACTGTATCCATGGATTTTGGAGTTCCTCAGCACAATATAATGTCTTCAGTGTCCAAAATTACGGCGAATACCGTCGTCAACGTGAGGATTGCCTCGCTGCTCAACTACATTCCAGTCTCTCACCAAACAGCCGCTAAGTTTCCCCAAAATAATGTATTTTTTTATTCACTAAGATAATTAAATACCCGCGGATATCGTAATCAACCCGAAAGCTGTCTCACCGTAGGTATTTCTGTCTGTACTGAAATCCTTCCCAGATCGCACCCGGAAAGGAATAAATTCAAGGGGGATTAACGAGAGGGGGAGCACTTCGGGGGAAGTTGGTTTCAAAATGGTACACTCAAGCTCAAGGCAGTCTCTTTCAAATGTTTAGGGCGGGTTGAACCCCCAAATCCACCCTTCGCTAAGGCCTTTTGTCTCTTTTTCGGCGGAATTTAAAAAAGGACACATTTTGGAGGGTGGGGTGGTGTCGTTTGTTTGGGGCGAACTCACCACAGTATCTCCCAAACATTTCGAGGGGGTTTGACCCTCCTAACCTCCCCCGTCTTCTATGGCCCTGGTCTCGTGATCGCCTTGTTTCCCCCATAACGATTCATTTACTAAAAGAAAAAGGACGAAGGATGCTGTTATCAACCTGAAGATCGGCTTACTGCTCGTTAACAAGATGTATCACTTCGTATTGGTCAGTCGTATTCCATATTTCGAACGCATGTGAGAAAACTTCCAAGCTAAATGTTCAAATTTGAGGCACAAGAAAAGAATGAGAATGGCATCATTTTTCTTCCCCTTGCCACTGAAAAATTTGGAGATATAATTGAATGCCTACTTTTAACCATTATTTTACCGACGTTTCCTAAATTCCACAAAGGCCTATCTCAGCATGTATGATCCATGATATTTTTTCCAAAACGTGAGTTGGCTACCTTTTACGTTCGGATGGGTGAGGTCACCCACGTCCACAATCCAGGAGAATACATGAATACCTATGGAAGAAAGTATCGTAAATTTTTGCACCGAATGAAGACACTCGTCGCGCACATACTCATTGGACTTGATCGCGATTCGACTTTACATGCCCTGAGAATATCAAAATGGTTTTGTAACTTTAAATTAAGTCATGTAAAAAGGTTGTTCGAACAGGAGCGATGTTTACAGTATCTCATCATGCAACCGCTACGTTCCCTCGCAAGGATTCATACACTTTAATACACTGAACTCTTTAAATTACTGCCAGATATTGTCATCAACACGAAGTCTGGTATGCTGCAACAGGTGACCACTTTTTTTCTCTTCATTAATGTATAGTAATTTCAACTATGTTCACAACGGGCGGCGAGTCATTATCATTTCCTTCCAATATTTGTATTCCAGGGATTGTGTTGCATCAGAATGTGCCCAATCCCATGTGCATTTTCTGCTTCACTGAGCTCCCATTCGGAGTGCATTCACCCCGAACCTCCAACTGGATTGTTGGCTTCCTCCGTTCACTCCATGTTCATCATTATCCAGAAGCTTTACAACTCCCTTACAACATCACCTTACATTCAAAAGCATAGAGGATGCTGTCATCAACCTGATATCGGCCTCCTGAGAATATAACCTGGGTCTCCAATAAACAATTAACACGTAAATGGACAATAAAGTTTCAATTAACTAATCAATGTGAAACATGGTTGTTAGTGAACTTCATGTTGCAAAGATGATTCCGTAAGTTTAAATTAAGCCATCTGAATAAAGTGGTCGAGCAGGAGTGAAGATATTCTCATTAATTTCTAATTAACCTCCTGTGCAAATAGCAAACTCGATTTCAAGGTAACAAGTGTCTTTAGCCGTTCCGATGCCATAGATACACTATCTTTACGCTTGAATATATCACTTTCTCTTTCTTGCTAGCACGGACGCTAAAATACTAGATTCTTAGGGTACACAATTTTCTTCCTCTTACCACAGAAACTTTTGGAGATATAATTGAATGTTTACTTTTAACCACCATTTTTCCGAAGTTTCCTTAATTCCACTAAAAGCTATCCCAGCATTTATGTTCCGTATTTTTTTCCTGGGAGTGAATTGGATATTTTATACGTCCGGATGGGTGAGGTAATTAACGCCCGCTATCTAGGATAATATCTTTGGGAGAAAATATGGCAAATTTTCCCAAAAAATGAAGACACTCACCGCGGACGCATTCATTGGTCTTGACCGAGATTCGAACCTGGATCTACTAATCCCTTGACATTTTAACGCTGAAAGTTTCAGTGAACAGAACAGTGAGTAACGTTGATGATAGTGGACATGATGGATCGACCGACCTCTTTGGTGTTAGCCTGGATGCTGAAATATTGGATACTTAAATAACATCTCAATAGCATAATTTTCCTTACGCTTACCACTAGAAAAATTAGAGATACAATTGCATATCGACTTTTTATCATTATTTTCCAAAGTTTCTTGAATGCTCTTGAACACTTGCTCAACATTTATACTCCGTAATTTATTTTCTAGATGTGAATTGGTTACGGCATAAGTTCGGCTGGGTGAGGTCACCCATTCTCAAAGGCACATAATTTTCGCACACTGTCGGCATACGCTTCATTCCTTGATCTACTTCGCGACGCGAGGCTTTTTTATCCAGCGGAGTCCATATTTGACCAAAATTGACCAGGATTTAAACTATACCATGAGTAGGCAAACGCTTTACCCACAAGGTCATTACTCTTTTATTATGAATGCAATAATGCTAATTTTAGACTACGGTTTAAGATTATGCCCAAGATTCGCTACCTTGTCGCCAAATGCCTGAGAATGAAGCCTTGCATGTCACACAAGGATGCGCGTATGAGCAGTCGTTCCAGGTGCAATCTTAAAGGATTCATGAACACATTTGGATGAAAATCGAAAATTTACTTATAAAAATATTAATAGCACGGCTATTTACGCTTACGCTCCTTTATAAAAATTTGATGATAGTTGTAATGTTTTATTTGAAAAATGACTACTCGTACGTGAGCAGGTTGAAAGAAAAGTCTAGGTAACAAGTGCCTTCAGCTAGTCTGATGCCATAGATGCTTTAGCTTCACACTTGAATATATCACTACTAGCTGACCCGGCGAACTTCGTACCGCCTAACAATCAATGAACTTACAGTTTACTTACACCATTTATAAATCAGGAGCGGCTGTATCGTTTTTAATCATGTTTAATTTATTATAATAAAATAAGGGTACAAATTCAATAAAACTACGTAAATGAGTACCAAAATTGCTTGCCATAAAGACATTTTCTTTATTGAATCTACATAGGCTGAATCGGAGCACGTTTACGCGGATTTTTTCAACAAATTTTCTTATGTTTTAAGAAATTTTGGGCATTGTGGTTTAATAAAGCAGTTCATGAAATAAAAGTTATACGGATTCAGTTGTTGGCTATTTGCGTTATTAGCTGTAAAAAAATGTTTTTAGGTCCAAGTCTGTTGCATACACTTGGCCCAATCAGGGGGCAGGTTGACACGACCCCAGACCGACGCTTGAATGATGCTCAAAATCGTGCAAGAAAAGCCCCTATGAAGCAGCATTCGCATTAAATGACTTAAGGCGCGCCAGTTTTAGTATCTCTGTTTGAAAAAAATGCACTGCGTAAACGTACTGCATGCGTAAACGCACCACAGTGAGCCCTACACATTCGGGTTTAATGTCTTGCGTCAAGCACCTTCTGAGAAACAACAGTTTTTGTTTTGTTATCAGGCGCAAGATGAAGCGGATGAAGCTAAATAAATATAGCGAAGCAAAGCAGTGACGCAGCGAGGGGAGGTTTTGGGGGATAACCCCCCCCCCCAAGAGCTTAGAGAATTTTTTTATGAAAGATTTTGTTATTAATATTAGGGGGACGGATGACTAACAAACAAAACATATTTAACTATTCACACAGCCGCAAAACCCACTATTTTGAACCATTTATCTCAAAAAATGTCTGAGGGAAGTGCCCCCACACTTCCCGCTTACCTTAGCGAGTTTTCTATACCCTACAGACCCGTGGTATTAGCTGCGCCCAAAACCCCCTATCCTAGCTACGCACTTGAAGCGAAGGATGAAATACAGAGGATGGTTTATCGACTCGTGAACATAGCACGCTAAATTGACCATGAGAAAATCATGGGTTTTCATTAGCACATGAGCACAAACAACACAAAAACTGAAAGAATGACCATGCGATTTTTTTATCGTTATCACTAATGCAACACGAATTGTAAATTGAATACGTTTTAGCTCAAAAGAGCATTTGAGTTGAGATCATGGAATCTACGGAATGAGGACTTCCTAACCTTTGAATTTTCCTTTGAGTAAAGTTGCGTGAATCACATTCCTCACCAATTTTTTTAATGATCAAACACGTTCCGTTGGATAGTTATGGTTGGTTTAGGCTTCGAAAGATCATGAGCACAGAAACTACATTTTTCTGTAAATCGTGCCTTGGTAAGCCAGGTACGTCCAAGGACTTAAAATATTCAAATAGATAGTTGGTGATTTCGTCTTCGTTTGTTACACATTTAAAAGATTCGAATCCATGCAGAGTACGAACTATTTGAATTTACCTCGTTTTAGTCATCCACATCTTCGGTCTTGCTCGCTAAATCAACCATCTTTGATTCTTTTGGTGATCAATCATATTCTGGAACTCTTTGTTGATGAGCAAACTACGCGATTCCTCGACAGGAACACGGACATTACCGTTTGTCAACAATTGCTTGGAGATTTGTTTACAAACACGGTAGTGAAGTGTCAACTCGAGCTGGGCCACGGCTGGGCTTACAATCAGCTCGAATTAAATTTTAAAAATTTAATTTCAATTTAATTAATATTTTGAATATATTTAGTAATTAAAATGTTATATTGTTACTAAATTCAGTTATTAAAGTGGTAAAAACAAAACTAATTATTTAATTTGTAGCTTTGACCGACTTATCAATTGTTGTGTTACTATAACTCCTAAATGCATGTCCATAGGAAAGAGATGAATTTTTTTGTGAAATCATCCTTTTTTTAATGGCCTATATGTTAACCCCGCCTGTGACGAATCCAAAGAACCAAATCTCATTGAAATCGGTGCAGCCGTTCTCGAGTTATAAGTGTTCTAACTAACACGATTTTCGACTTTCTTTTATATATATAGATGTCATCATTTTTCCTCCCCTTACCAAATTTGGAGACATAATTACATGCTAACTGTTAATCATTATTTTACGAAGTTTCCTGGGTACCACTAACCACTTCCTCGGCATTTATGATCCATAAGTTCTTTTATAAATGTAAATTGTATTGTACATTGTATAATTTCCTGGGGGATTGCGGGTATTCGGGGGATATTTTCACGGAATTCGTGGGAAAATCGGTTCCAAGTTCGTGAGTTGGTCAGTGTTCCCACGAACTTGGATTTGCTGATTGTTTATTCATCTCCATCACCTTTACAAGTGATGTAGCTGGCAGATGCGTCGAAAGAAATCGCGGAACCGCTCCGTGTGTGCAGATGCAATGAATGTGGAATAAGACCTTACCTGAGGTTACAGCGATGTTTGATCCGCAGCCAGTCCTTGGTCGCCTTCCTTGCAGCGGAGGCAGGGGCGGGAAAAACAGTGAAGTTGATCTTGTCGTGAGTAGCAACTGTCAGCCACGAATGTTTCGATTGGAAGAGTTCCCGCTGCGTGGCGGCCTATCACTCATTATCAGATTATCTTTAAATTACTCATCCCCCGGGACTTCATTTTCAGCCTTTGGACGAGGTGGAAATGATTAAGGCTGATATGGAGTTGGACTCATCGATAGGCCAGACGCAGTTGCTCATCTGCTGGATGCTTTATTTCGCGGCAATTGTTTTCGTTCGCAGCTATCAATGCATCTGATTCAGTCCATTCCGAATTGCGAAATCGTTCACAAACGAAAGACTCCAAAATATTACCTTCAATTTTTGTCATGCCGGATAAAAGCACAGAGGTGAGCAATGAGGCAATGACCGCTTGCAAAAAATGTTGCGAAATTTGATGAGCTCCCAAGTTGTAGATTGCAGGATTTGGTAGCAATGGACCACTAGCCAAGGTTTGTATTTGTTTTGTACACATTAACAACTAATGTAAAATGATATTATAAGTTAACGATGAGAACGCGTAGAATGCAGTAATAATCTATAACAAACAAATGAATATGGTAACAACAGATATAAAAATACTTATTTATATCCCAAAGATTTTAATTATATCTTGGGAGAAAGCTCGTTTGTTGAAACTGGCTGGAAAAATGTAAATTCGCCGTGATCCTTGCTTTAAATTTTGCATTTAAAATTTTCAAAACAGTGGTCCAATAATGCATTTAATTGGTACACCCTTATCTAAGATCAAGGGTATGAAATTTCAATTATTTGTCAGCATGCGCACAAGTCAATGTATACTGTAAAATAGTGTGCCTAAAATTTATGAGAAAAAGCTTAACCCTCAGGAAAGATATATCACGTGAGGAATCTCAATTTGTGTCCCCAGATTGATAGCTTTTTAATAACGATGGCGACCTTAAAAACTTCCGGGCTTGCTAAGCAGTTTTACGGGTCAGATGATAAGAAAATGGCTTAAAGTTCATTCTGCTCAATAAATAATAGATACGTGAATGCTAAAAAGTATGATTAATCTCATTTTCATTTAAAATTTCAAAATTTTGAAAGTAACGTGACTTCAAAACTCCACACAATAGTTTAAAAAGTCGATTATTAATAAGTACGAGCCTCTGAGAAAAAAGTATGAAGGCAACGATTTATAACAATGATTTTGTTCAAGCTTATGGAGGAGATATTTCCACTCAGAATAGTTTCATTCCATTCAAATACCCTCTATATGTCTTTTAATTGAATCACTTTCACATAAATAATGGCCGTTTAATCACTTTCCACTATCAAGATCTTGGAAGTTAGTTAAACTGAAATTGGTTGCAATAAAAAATGCGATATTTCGATCCGACAACGAAAGTGAAGGTCGCAGACGGGACAATAAACATTTGTCAAGTATCTAAAGTAAAAAACACTGTTTTCTTATCCGCGGAAGATCCCAAACGGGCGGGACATGACGACTCTACTGATTCGAATTAACCTGATAAGCACCCTCTAAAAATTATTACCGTCTTGAATTACTAACGGATTCATCTTTTATTTTCTGTGGGCAACCTTAGTGTAATAAAAACGCCAGTGATACTAAAAATAAACCACGCCTATGAAACTTACCTCCCTTTCATTGCAGTGGAATCATAGGATGTATCAAATTTTCCAAATTAAATAGTTTAATTCTTATGCACTAATTAATCAAGGAACCCGTTAGTGGAAACCGTCGATATAAAGCTCTGAGTTCCACTTTCCATGTCTGCGCCTTGAAAAGTTCACCACAGCAGTTTGTTTGCTGCGTTTGCGGCCCACCTACCCTGGCAATACGTAAACATGATACGGCCGAGCTCTTACCTCACCTTACCCAGAGCAAGCAACTGAGACTCCCAGCTGTGGCAGAGCACACTTGGGTCAGGTCCAAAACAACATGAAACCTGAAGATGCAAAGCTGTTTGCCCATGAGAAACTCACCTTTCGGATATTAATGAGAGAATATTTGCAAAGAAAAACGTGAAAATTTCAACCAATTTGGTAGCGACCCAATCGCAAACGCGTTTATAAGGGGAATTACGTTATTGCAGCCACAAATCAAGGTTAGCGTGACTCCTACTAATGTGGTTTATAAGTTGACCGAAAATATTGCATCCATTTAACTCGAAAACGACAGTGTCGTTGACGTTGTAGCCGTAGCCGCACTCAGAATGGATTCCCGTAGATCTGAATCCTGGAAGCCTGACTCCTGATGTTTCACTCTTACGGAATTATAAACCAGAGTTGTGGTTCAATAGATGAACTTTAGTTTGCTGCAAATCCATTCAAAGGCGTTTCACACTCACGGCTTCAGGTTAAGGGGATGGTATTTCTCGGGGAGGCCAAGTCCTTTAGTTCCGATGCGCAGAATACCATATTATGAGTGTTGAAGAGCGGGGTGTCTGATGATTTTTAATTATTTGTTTATTTTAAATTATATTCACTGCCCCAAAATACAGATAATTTGAGGCATTAATACGGGGAAATGTAACCTAGCAACGCTTGAATTCGCGACCAACGGTTTGGCGGATTTGGACTGTACCCCGCCGACAATGAGGTCGGCTATTTATTTCGAACCCGAAACACTCCAGCCGTAATCCAGCTGTAGTTTACCGTCCGCTTCAAATTTATGTCATCGATGAAAAGAAAAATGTATAAAGCGATGGCCTATTCTTATTTAGAGCGATTCCCCTATATGGTTATTTTTGCGATCTCTATGTTTTGAATAGAGAGGCTTATCGCTAAGGTACGTCCAAAGTAACTCTGTAAACATTTCTATCCTACTTTTGTCCTGAAAGGCTTTCTAGAATTTATATAATGACTAAGCTAGCCTCAAGGATGTTTCCGTCTACCCAAAAACAATGCGGAGGTCACGCAGCTCGGATACTGAGAAACTTCTGTATAGCTTTCCAGTCTACAAATGAAAAATAACAAAATCTTTCTCAAAATTTGACCATTTTCAAGTTAAGACTGAATGGCAAGGCAACCATTCCATGGCACTTTGAATCAAAATGTAGATAATTTATGTGACTAACGGATGATAGAAAATTATACACTGCATTAAGTCTAAAAGATGTTGTCCGGCGTGATACGGTGGAAATCTTTGATATTCAGCTTATTAAAACCACTTGTCTGTTTCCACACACACCGACCATGGTTTCGGCAACTTGTGGCATTATCATTATAACCTTCATAATGGCACAAGTTGCCGAAACCATGGTCGGTGTAAATAAAAGTGTGAGGAAACAGGCAAGTGGTTTTAGTAAGCTGCATTAAGCCTATTTAACAGAGGAAACTAATGCGCCACCTGATTCACATAAGGACTCGCAATTAGAAATTCATCAAGAAGTGCGCAAAAACCTCATGCGCAAATTTTATGAACGTAAGGTTACAAAATAGACCCTGTCTTGAAAAAAAAATGATTACTAGACGTACAAAAATATGCAGTTGGAAGATGTGCAATTTCGTGCTCTGAGAAAAACAGCTATCAAATAGTCAATCTCGGCATTCGCAAAAAAATAAGCCGTCAATCAGCATTATGATTTATTTATTGTGGTGATTTCATTATTTCAGTTCCTGCTCATCTTAAATGCATTAAAAGAACCACTTCAAGCGCTTATCGTTGAAAATTCCGTTAAAATAAGCAAGCATTACAAATCCACCTGACTTTCTGCCTTTTGATCCACCTGCGCTTTTGATCATAATACCAACCATAATGATTGCTCAAATGTTAAAGCCAGTAAAACAAACACGCTTCGGCAGTAAATGGAGCGGAAATAAGGCATAAATTCTTTTAGAAATTAGGCATGGATTCCTTTATAGTTGTTAGCAAAAATATGGCACACTTAAAATGCGCATGGAGCGTACAAAATCTTTTTTTTAGCAAAACGGTGTCGGGGTTTTTTAATAAATAAATCATAACGCTGATAGAGTACATTGAGTTTTAGGTGATTTTGGGATTTGACCCGTAGAAATGTTTTACCAAAATTGGAGACACTAAGGGGAAAAAAATTGTTAATTTGAATTGGAAATGACCCATATGAAGTATAACTATCATTGTAAAAATGTCAAGATTTTATGATAAATTCATTTTTAGGGCTAGAAGTCGAAACAGTTGGTGATGTTCAAGCTGAATTTTCTTTCTGACGACTTTGCTAATTGATTACGGCTAAGATAGATAATTATGATAGGTCATCATCAAGAGCTAGAGTAGTATCAGGAAACAGGAATTTTAAAATGATGCCTTGTGTCAATGATAAGATAGGAAGGCTGAACTGTAGATTCCGTATAAGATAAGTGGAGGCAGCAAGAAAAAATAAATAGGTGTGAATAGCGCGCTTTTATGGGGATAAGGGATACCCAGTAGATAGGGGCCAATCGGTGAAGGTGATGCGATAAAAGGACGTAAAGATATCGAGAAGATATCAGCACTAGAAATATTTACAATGCTTTATCGAAGTGGCCGGAATAACATGGATGATAAAGGCGCCGTCTGAATGCAGGAGAATATAGTCAAAGTTTAGGAAGAGGAATTTTGCATCCATAGTATTTAATTCTACACAAAAAATGAAGAAAACGATTTTCAGTTAAACTCAATGTTAAGGAGTAGCGATGAGAGTAATACGGTAATGATAATGATCATATTCTTATTTATGGGAGAGAAATAATTAATACCTTATGAAAACTTTCTATGCAAAATAATTAAATACTAGAAATATTATCATTATAATCAATAGTTGCGGGCGTAACTTTGTGGAAATCCTTTATCGTAGGAGTAGAAGAAATAAAAACTTGTCTGTTTCTTCTATTTATATTATTATTATTTTATAAATATTATTGATAAATTGAACTGTGCTCATTTCCCAGCTACAGCAGCAATTTCATGATAGAGAACCTTCATCTTTGCACCACTTCCACCACCACATCTTTGTACTTTCACTTTTGATTTCCTTTACCTCAGAACTGTTTATTAGGTATTCCAACTTGCAATAACGTAAAGCAAGGAGATTATTTCACAAAAATTCATTCACAAGACTTAGTTTCGATGGCAAATACGTACTTGAAAACTGATAAAATGTTAAACAATAACTGAAATGGAGATAATGTCAACTCACACTTGGCATTTTGAGTAAAACTTTAGTATTGATAACGGGTTAATTGACGTTTTTGCATCTCTTCACAATTTCTTGCAACAACACGCATTAAATTTACTCTGCAGTAATTTCTTCTCACATTAGCCTAATTTCATCCCATCTTTTTTTTTTTGCAAAAGCTTATGCTGCGCTGAGCGGCGCTTGTGACGGAATTTGGGCGATCGTGCGGGATAACGCAGTATTTCACCATTCAAAGCAGCCCCATTATATCGTGATAACTGCCAAGTAAACTGTGTATATTTCATCACAATTGAATTATTCCATATTAAATGGAATATTTGTACCTGATTTAACCAAAATCACATGTATAAGTTTTAGAATCCAGTCATTAAATTCAATCTATACAAAAAGCCTCAGTTTAGCTTACAAATAAATCTAAACTTTTGTGAAAATATAAAACATTATTTGCTGGCCAAATTAGAACATACATTTTTAAGAAAGAAATTGGCTGAATTCTCAAAAACTGAAAAAATAAACGCCTGTACTTGTCTGCCTAAAACCTACAATGCCGGTCATTTGGATTGCAGTTGAGAAATCATCTGGAAACGAGTTTATTTAATTCACATTAGGTTGTTAGTAACATGAGAAAGACGTGATTGTCTTAAGGATTAATTTATACTGATTCGGAATATTTTACGTTTAGAAGGAATAATAGTAATCAAATTATATATTGGTCATTTTTAGAGTTTATGCCACAAAAGATCACATATTTTGTTCAAAACTTCTCCTTGGATTCTTCGTTAAAACTTTCGCGGGAGCTCGTCATTATGATTAAAAACTTTTGGACTATGTCACCGCGTCAATTCTTGGGTGACCCCAACGTTTCCCGACCGATGCTGGTCGCTTTTTCAAGGGAGTATGGGAAACATTGGGGCCACCCAAGAATTGACGCGGCGACATAGCCCTAAAATTCTCCTTGAATGTTTCAGAATCTGAAAAAAATCATCAGGAGGTCATTTCATGAAAAAACTGCTATTGCGCTCTTTAGGGGAATTTTCATTCTTTCGGATTTTAGAAGAAAATGATTGCTAGAATCATATGATTGCTTATATCTTCGCCCATAATTTTCCTGGATTTTTAATGCATTTTGAAGGTTATCATTTATTAAAATTTCTTGCAATTTAAATAAGGTTTTATACAACTCATTACATCTTTATTTTTTGTTATTGTTATTTTAAAAACTGTTTCATTTTATTTCTCAAAATTATCCATCTCGGAACGTGCGAAAACGTAATATTCATTACCATGCATGCTCCATTGCTCGCCTAACTATTGCAGAGATAAAAATGAGAAGTGATTCCGAAATAAGTTCGTAAAAATGTTTAAACATTTACAACACCGCGTCAGCTACCCCATTCATCAGGTTTTTGATTTGAGCTCATGAACTGCTACAGACTGTTCTTATATATGATTTATAGGTTTTAAAATGTTGATAATATCACCTATATTTCCCATTTTCCTTGTAATTTATACTGAAATTTTTGATGCATTCACAATTTGTCGGACATAGTTTGTGAAGCTGAGGAGCAATTTTTAAAACACCAAGATATTGGACCGATGGATATGCGTTCGATTTACATCCCGACGTACAGACTTAAAAATTCAGAGCCACCAATATATGAACAAACCATCTCGGTTACCAATTCAGTGAATGAATTATTTTGAAGTTGTAATTTTATGAAATGGTTATTATGAAGTGATAATAAATGTTCTTATAGAGCAACTTCATAAGAATTTCTTTTAGCGTAGCGATTGCTACAAACCCCTCCTAATTCTTTACTTTTATCCATATAAACTCAAATTTGAATTTTTATATCAATCGGACGTCATTAACCCATGCTGAATCGGACAGAAAGTTTACATGGGGATTTCAGTGGGAAAATGGGAGAGGATGTTGTTTTTTTGCTTCAGCCAGTAAAATATCCGAAATCAACAGTTTCTAACACAATTTGACTGAAAATAGAGTGAAATGATGTTCTTCATAGAAAAATAATTGTCTAATTGAGAGCAGATACCTTTTAATCAATTTTTTTCACCCTGTAAAATCGTTTTTCTATGACTCTGACAACGTTAGCAAGGAATCTGATTTTGTACTTCATTGCTACTATGATAAAAGTGAAAAGCATCATAATTTCTAAAGTTGGGTCATTCAAAGTTTTGAACCTTTTCTATATCATATGCTGCGCTAAATCCTATTAAAGAGTCAGAAACGTCGAAGGACTTCCATTTGATGACCTCATTTCCGTCTATGGGAGAGAAAATAGACCTCTAATCTTCTATCTGTGGTCATTTATCGTTTATTTTACGATAAGAAGCCTCCATTTATTGAAACTGAGGCTTCTTAACCAAGACATTTAACCAAGAAATTAAATATATGAATTATAGAATTGAGGAGTTTTAGCAGAATTAAATTATATCTGCAATAGGATCTTCCAACTTCTTTTCCAAGACGAGGTTAGCAAATGAATCTCCTTTTCAATGTTAGATAATATTTTTCCTAATATGGTACAGTTAAAAATATATTATGCATTTTAGACGTCATCAATAATCGAAAAATGGTGATATTATACAACACCTTAGATGAGTGCCACGTATGCTACATTATTATTGTTTTGAAATTACCACTGTAATCGTGAAATCCCTATCTCACAGGCTTCACAACATTCTTACGCGAATGCGAGCACTGAAATCACACTTAATTGAACTCAAATGAAATTAGCTGGGAATAAATTATTGCAGTTGTGCCTCAAAAAATTTACCTAAGGTTTGAGCCTGGCAGACAATTAAGGAGGATATTCTTTTTATCGTCGAGCTGACTTTGGCGTATTACTCGAAGATCCTACGCCCTGGACCCTTCATCTTTTCATTTTAATTTTACATAGTGACCCACCTATCCATTTATAGCAATATGGCTTTCGTACATATGTTGCTTCAACATTTCACTAATTTTTAAGTCGGTGGCATGCTATTCCAAATACTTTCGTCGCAATTAGAAATGCATTTTTCATCTTACATCACAATTTGTCGATGAGGCACGTTAAAAAGTGCTTTATTCCAAATTTAGGGCTATGTGTGTCGATATAACCTAAAATGGCCTGAGGATCTTTATAGCACAAATACATATAGGTGAACACGAGGGGAAAATATTGAATCTCTTGTTTATATGAAAATTTTTCTGGTTTTTGGATCTCCTGTTTTTTTCCTTCAATCCATCTACAGTAGATTCCGGTTAATTGGGACATATCGGGACTTGTTATTTTTGCCCCAATTAAGCGGCTGCCCGAATTAGGCGAACTCTTTTGTATATGGGCATAAACAAACGTTGAAATGATAGAAAGAAGACTAGAGAATGTTTATAATGCAACATAAGTTTATTAAAATATTAATTTGATTAATAAATCAGCGAGTTTTGTTAATTTATTATCATTTTAAAGAATTATAACGTTTTTGTTAAATATATTTTTCACAGCCTCGGGCGACGCTGAATGAGTGTCTTTTACTAAGTCGTATTAAAGAAAAGTCCAATCCTCTTGCGGAGAGTATAACAACAAGAGCATTCAACATAGGGCAAGAATAGGAACATTTGTGAAAAATAAGAGTAAATCAAAGGAGGAAAATATAAAGCAATAGTATTCTGAAAACAAAAAATTTTAATTTCGTCGCGAGTATAGAGTCTATGTCGCCGACTCATGGCCCAATAAAGCGGCATCCTGTCCTAATTAAGCGGAGAATACTCTGGGACATTCCTCTATTGGGTTCCGTTCTTCAAGATCTGCCCCAATTAAGCGGCTGCCCCAAGTAACCGGTGCACCCATTAAACGGAATCTACTGTATTTCATTTGATAGTAAATGCTGTATTTATACTTATGTGCCTTTTTCGATTGCATAATAATCGTGTGACCAAGCATTTTTTATCCGACTTTTGTAAAAAAGCCTTTTTTGCGGTGCTGTTTAAAAACTTCTTCTACTTGAGGGATACAGCAAAATATAAATATAAGCAAATTTCTGGCGATATGCCAGCTTGGATTCATTATAAAATTATGGCTAGACATGAGACATTTTTTGAATTCAGACTTATGAGGACCAAAATCTCTTCTAATTGCGCAACATTTTGTTTCGGAATTTCTGAAAGCCATCAATGCTTGTTTATATGCAACGCAGTAAAAATCTACCGAAACCATTATGCAGCACATGAAGAAATTCGTATTATACCCGAGTAAAATATTGGTTGAATCAACTTCCCCAACCCCTTGAAATCCTATTACGTTAAAAAAAGAGGTGGGCATTTCATATCTCACCTGCGGACGAAATGAACGCTTCGGTGTTCTGGAGTCAATCTGTGAGAGAGATGTAAAAAAAAAAAAACACGTTAAGATATGAAGGCGAAAACATGTATGAAAATAATTGCAATGCCGTATCAGAATATCTGGAAAAAATTGAATTACAGGGATGATATATATCCAGATACAGAATATCTGGAGAAAATTCAATCATACCAACCATCTGAACACAAGAAAATACATAAGTAAATAAGGACCTATGTTAAGTTCCTTTAACTTAGGTTCTAAGCTAAGCTAAGTTAAACTAACCTAAGTTCTGAATGCTACATTTCGTTGAGCTTGAACAGCTGTAGCAATTAAGAAGTTTTTAAAGCATTAGCATTAACAAGGTACGTTTTCCATCATTAAAAGCAAATTTCCACTAAACGTGCACGCCTGAATTCAAACGTAATTGACACCAGTGCAAAGGATAGTTCATTTTGCCTGGAAAAGTTTAAGAATACTCGTAAGATACTCGTGTATCCTAAGCTATTATGCCCCCATAAAATTATAGTTTAATGTGATATATCATGCGCAGATGCATACAAAATTAATATCTTTCTTCAGTCATTTTTTTGTATTCAATAATTTTCAAAACACTTTTCATGACAAATAGCCTTTGTAAAGAAAAAATTAAAACATGATTAATAACCTGTGATTAAAAAGTAATCCTTACAGTTCAGGAACAATGATTTTTTGTGAAAGATGAACCCATAAATGGATTAATTCATTTATTTTTTAGTGGACTTCGGCCCTACGTTTTACTGGGGTATTAATAGCAATTTTTTTCTTTAAATATTTAGAAAATTAGAGAAAGGTAACAATTTGCAAAACTATTATTATGGATAGGTGTGATGCATAGGTTCATGAACAGTGAATACGAAACCCTAGGGCGGGCTCGCCAGGTTACACTCCTGGGCCGAGGTCTGGAAGCGTCAGCTTATCACCTCTGCCCCGTAGAAGGGGGTGGACAGGAAGGAGAAAGGAAGGAGGCGCCGCCGCGATAGGAGCCCGACGACGCCTTCTGAGACGGGATAGGGAAGGAAGGGATGGGACGAGGAATCCCGCACCGTCAGAAAGGCGGGCGGGTCCTACCACCACCAGCGAAACCAGGAAAAACCATTGCTGTGCCAGCGATTTTAGGGGATTATCCAATGAGGAAGAATAATCCACTGATCAAATCGCTAGATATAGGTTCATGAACAGTAGGAAAGAGGTAACTATTCTTATCCGTCATGGCTTAGACTCACTTCAGCCGAAATTTCAGTGTTGATTGAATTTTTATACACGCCTCACCTACACCTGAACATCACAGAGTAATATCACACATACAAGGGGCATGTGAAACTTAGTTCACTCACAATGAGACAACTGGTTTTCATTTCGGATAATTATGAGCTTGAAAAACAAAATTAAAAAAATCGCCGTTATCTTGCTAATATGATTGTAATTGTCTACTGCTATCCGATTCCTAGAGAATATGGCCGAATAAAATAGTAAATTGATGTCACTCGCAAAGCAATTATTGAAGAGTGAGCTTTGGATTCTAGAGTTACCTCTGGAAAGAATAACTCCATTTTTGAGTTAAAATCCACAGCAGCCGATAAATACGGGATTAAGCGCAGAATAACTGATTCGCAAAAGCCTGGCTCACAGGATCATTTGTTCCGTCCCTCCGAGCGATTGCTCCAGGGATAGATTTTCAGAACCCTAAAAAGTGATCGCTGGACCCATCATTTTCTGAATCATAAGGTCATTCCGCCGTCCCTTTTTCCATCGCTAATACCGCCAGTTACCCTATTTACTGCTGTAGTTCAAATAAAAGCCAAGCGTGGCGTTGAAATCGCTGTTAGCGGCCGTGTATTCTGATTGGCTGAAAGACGATACCAGAGATGATTTCAGCAACGGAGAAAGGGGCGTGCCGAGAGATGATGGCAATCTCGTCCTTGGAGCCATCGTGGAAAATAATCGTGTGAAACGGTTAATTGTCCTTGATTATTGGAGCTATCACTCAGAAGGACGGAATAAAGTAATCGGGAGCTAATATATGGGTCTCCTGCATTCATTGCCAAGCTATTCTTCATCTCGACTTTTATTCATGCCGGGGTATTTTATAGCTTATTTCTCCATATGTATGCTGTAAATATTGGAGATAATTTGCTCTTGATGAATATACGAATCTATTTTGCGCTAATGGGTCATTGATATCATAAATATCTATTTTATAAAAAATGTCGGATAAACTACAAACGGTCGGATAAACTGGCTTTTGGATGGCCCCATTTAACGAAAGATGGCCCTATTAAGCGCAGAATAACTGATTCGCAAAAGCCTGGCTCACAGGATCATTTTTTCTCTCTCTCTCAAGTTTCTCTCTCAATCTCAAGTTTTTCAAACACAATGTATAGAATCTCTATTTGTAGGATAAGTATTCGAATTTATTTGTATAAAATATTTTCAAAATTATGATACAAATTTTGAATAAATACCTGGAACTGTTACGTATGAGATATTTATTCATGGCAATACATAGGGAAAGTTGACGGGCTCTTTAATAATAGTTTTGGAGAGGGCAAATCTTTATGGAATTAAGCTGAATCCAGGCAGTCATGAATATGGCAAGCCAATGAACACCTTCTTTGGACAACATTTAAAAGAATGAAATTTGGGTTGATAATTCAGAAGTAAAAGCAGTTACTTATTGAATTGAAAACTTCACAAAACAAAAAATGACTGAATAGAACGAATTCTCGAGTGAAGTACTTAACCATTAATCAAAGTTCATCCCAAAGCGTCCATATTTATGTAACCCTCTTCATCAATTACTGATAAAAAAGTTAATTATCAATAGGAACAAAATCACTATTTTTTTAGAGAAAGTAAGATTTATGAACACAAGTGAACCAAGCATATTCGTATCCTAATTCATAAGCCTATTCGTATCCTAATTGACCCATGCAACTATGCGAAGACTGGCATTACTTACTTTACTTATTACTGGCTTCTACTGGCATGGGAGCAGCAGCATTGAAAAATGAGGAACCGTTGGCAAAAGAATTGGTCTTACACTGATATACAAAAATGGTATGCTCAAATGTTAAGTTGGCAGCTACGGTCCAGCCGTTTTTTACAGTGTAACATTCCGCATGTCATTAAATGTTTTTGGCACATCGTTTTAAGTCATTCTAAGAAGAATATTTTGTTTTACCGGAATCTACGTTTTTTAAGTTACTAATATGCTGTCACAATTCAACTCATGGACACGAGGAAAGATTTCTTTATCGAATCTTCGCTGGCGACGAAAATGGTGCCAGCACATCAATATGAAGCAGAGTAAGGAATGATAGGCCCAATCAATAAGTGATTCAGCGCGTGAAATAAGATCTCCATCCGCGTAAAAAGATGTTGTGCGTATGGTAGGACCTTGTTGACCAAAAATTTGTGAACGATAAAGGAGAATACAGTATTGGTTAATTCATGAAAAACTTTGAAAATAGTAAAGGACTAGGCACCATTTTCCGTCGCCAGCGAAGATTCGATAAAGACACCTTTCCATGAGTTGAATTGTGACAGCCAAGCAAACCAGCGGAAATTGTGGCACATTGATTTTTGTTGTTGTCACTTAAAGTTTACGGAACCCATGCTCTACTCTTCTGGATCATTCCCATCGAGTTAAGATACTTCTTTGTAGCAGTGTAGGAGCATTCCATATTCTTTGCCATTTCTTTCGCTATTTGACGCGGATTTTCGTGCAAAAGTTTGCCAAAAAGTCGCCCTTTATCTAACTCAACAGGACGTCCATATCGAGGTCGTTGAGGTTAACATTTCCATTTCGAAATTGGCATACCAATCACGAACGGTCCTTTAAGCTTTATCACCTACTCCATACACTCCAATGATGCGAGAAGGTTTTGCGACCTTAGAACCTTGATTAAAAGCAAAAAGAAGGTGGTGTCGAAAATGCTAATTTTTTCGACTTACATTCCATTGTAACGAGCTGAAAGGTAACAGATATTAGTTTCTTAAAAAAACATTGATTCCGGTAAAACAAAATGTTCTTCTTCGAATGACTTAAAACGATGTGCCAACAACATTTAATGACATGCGGAATGTTACAC
This sequence comes from Ischnura elegans, assembly GCF_921293095.1. NCBI lineage: Eukaryota > Metazoa > Arthropoda > Insecta > Odonata > Coenagrionidae > Ischnura > Ischnura elegans. Next base: position 101,847,829 of record NC_060259.1, read on the forward strand.
TGTAAAAAACGGCTGGAACCTAGTTGACAACGTACTAAAAAAAATCTTGATTACAGCAAAAGACTAATGAAAATACTTTCTAAACTAAGATCTAGCACCAGAGTAACTTTTGGGGTGTGTGAATCCTCCTCCTTGAGCTAGCAGCCAATCAATCGGAGGGAAGATGGATTTGCTGGGAATATTTTCGGATCGGATTCCTGACTCGCGGGCGCTCACTTGCACTTTCACCGCGCAAATGTCAAACCGCTCGCACCCGAGCGCTCCCTTCACCACCAAACGACCAAAGGTTGCGCAAATCATTGTCTCCTCAGCAAATAATCCTCCCCCCTTGGTGGCGGGGCGCGAGCGATGAAGCTGAATGCTCCTCTGCTGATCGAGTGCATGTCTCGAACACATTCCACAGGAGATGCATGCGAAAGCCCGGGGTTCCTTGTGTGCTGGAGGTGAGCCAACATTCTCTACCATCAACTGCACTCGTTTTGACACTCATCAGCCAGCCAGCCAAGTGCTTTTGTGATAGACTCAGCAGTATAAGTACTTAATTTACCACCGCGTGAGCAGTGGCACTCAATTAATCAGAAAATTGGACAATTGGGAAGCCTAATTGGAAAAGACTTGAAGCTTATGAGACTTGGTGCTGGCGGCAGGCGCTGAAGATCAAATGGACGGATAGGGTGAGAAGCGGGGAGGAGTACCTCTGAATAGGTGAAGAGAGGCAACGGCGGAGCACCGTAAGCGAGGAAAGGACCCATGGATGGAGAGGTCATGTCACAATTACGTAAAGGATGTAAAGGAGGAGAAATTGAAGGGAAATCAAGTCCCCTCGAGAAGAACAAGAGAAATTGCATGGGACAGATGAAGAAGGAAACGAGGAAGAAGAAAATGAGGGAAGTGAAAAAATAGATTGGTAATCGGAGAAATGAAATGGGCTGCAGTTTACCAATCTTAGGATTGCATATAATTAATGACGTCATCAAGGTATAAAATGATAAAATCTATCCCTTAAGGAAATCATGGTATGAAACGAAGTATTGATGAATATATTTTATCATCTTAAACTTTGATGACGTCATAAATTACACGTCAGTATTACAACCGTCGATTTGTGTATTTGATGTAGCCGTCATAGTAGAAAAAAATGGATTCGAGGAAGGCTCCGCGAAATAAGCAAAAGACAATGACCAGATATTAGCTGAAAAACATAGACATTGTTATGGAGCGAAAGAGAGGAGATCAAGCAATTCTTTTTATTTTGACCTCCTTATAAAACACTATTTCATTAAGGTATGGATTTTATCATCCTATACCTGGATGACGCCATAAATTGCACGTCAGTATTACAACCCTTAGATTGTATACTGCAGCCCTGCATCAAACCCTCACATAAGACCATATTCGCTTGGAAAATCTCACCTCAAGATTACTGATTTGGAATGTACATGAATGAATGAAAGTAAATAATTTTAGCAGCGGAATTTAAATTTCCTACAAATGCATTTGCGCTCATTTGGAACTTCTTTTATGAGGAGACACACATCCCACCGGTCCATAGACTCGCGACACCATTCTTCAAGCATATCAGCATGTAATTTTACCTGCCTAACCCAAGTCACTTTTTCGCAGTGAAGGTAACAAAATGATCCAGGCTATTCCAGAAAAAAGCAATGATCGAAACGATGGAAAGGTGTGACTGTGGAGAGAGAATGTGAAGACCCGAAGGCTACGGCAGTTACGAAATCCCAGTAAGCGTCAATGCGATGAGCTGCAGCATATTGAGAAACTCGAACAGCTGCCAGCAATAAATTTACCGTTGGGTTCTTAATTTTCGAAAAGAATTTCTACTGTATCTTGAGTAATACTGATAGGACCATCATGCATTTAAATAGATAGAAGTAATGTTAACCATCATTTACTTTGGAAGTTATTATATTGGATGTAATTTTTAGAAGAACTTTCTCTAGAAAACTCCAGTAAACATTGCACTCCGATTATAGGGAAATATAAAAATGGGAATTTCAAGTTTCAGCGCCTCATTGGGTCGATACTCGGACAGTGTTAAAAATATCAGTGGAGGTGCGGATCAATCCGTACGCTTCCTGTCTGACTCCTATGTAATGCGGACAAAATCATGACTTCGTGAAGACTAACATCTCAACCAATCTTGAAGAGTAAAAAGTGAGGTTTTCCAAACAAAAATGGTTTAATGCGAGGGTTTAATGGAGGGCCGCAGTATACCAATCTTAGGATTGTAATACTGACGCATAATTATTGACGTCATCAAGGTATAGGATGATAAAATCTATTCCTTAAGGAAATAGTGTTTTACAAGGAGATCGAAACAAAAAAGAATTGTTTTGACCTCCTCTCTTTCGCTCCATAGCAATGTCTTTGTTTTTTTCAATGTTTTTCAGTTAATATCTGGTCATTGTCTTTTGCTTATTTCGCGGAGTCTTCCTCAAGACCTGTTTTGTTTCGGCTGTGACGGCTCCATCATCAGAAAATCGCAACATACTGATTCTTTCTCCGTGAATATTGACACCTGAATCTTTATCTCTGTTTTGATTATTATCTTTCTCAATGTAAACATTAAAACATTCAGGGTATATTGCACACTTTTGTCAAAACATTTTCCCTCTTCTAGTTTCTTGACAGTCGTATTCTGATTTTATCACAGTTTCATAGTTCTTATGTAAATTGTGTGCAGTTATCCGACTATTGTAGAGCACTCCCATATTTTCAGAACTCTAAGCACTGAATTCCAATTCACGTTGGTTACAGCCTCCTCCAACTGGAATAAAGCCGAGGGCATTGGTTTCTTATTTTACATTTCCTTCTCTATGAGCAGCCACAGGGCAAAATTGCTTCTCTTGTTGCCTTGGTTTTCCTGGACACGAATTGTTCTTTGTATGATTTTCAATTAGAATTAATTGATGTCACAACTGCTTTTGAGCCGATAATTCTTTTTAGAGCATTTATCCGTCAATGTTTCACAGCAGAATAAACATCATTTCAATGTGGGAGGCAATGATATTAAGTAGAAATGAAGTTATATTTTGTGTTGAAGGTGATAATCACCATCAAGTAAGTGAAGCCTGAAGAAAATGCTCCGAAGTACATACCGTTTCTATTGTTGATACTGAAAGCCTTCACTGTTTATCAAATTAAATCCCATCGCAATACCACATGGTGAGTGGAAATAATTTTACATTTGGCTGACAATTACGTAAGATACTTATGACGATAATTATGACTTGGTCTGATAATAAAATCATTCTTCAGATTTGCTCTTTTTTATTTTACGATTAGTTAGTTAAGAATATTATGTAAAAGTAGCATTCGTTTGCAGTGAATTAAAAATAAATTTCTCCTCCGTTTTTACTCATTTGATCTTTAAAAGGATATGTTTAATATAACATTCGTGACCAATGGGAAACATTCAAGAAAAGTAGCTGGGCTCCAAAATTCTCTCAAACTTCAGGTATTCTCTCGCTTCCTCCCTGGCGACTGAAGCTCTTGATGTGAGATATAATTCAAATCTCTTATCTCTTGATATTGCAGATATTCCACTCGTATCAAGCAGATCAGTGAAAAGCAAAAACGTCGAAGATGGCGTAACTCACTTTTTATATTCCTATTCTTCATTGCACGCCATTAGCCCCCCAACACTCAATAAAATTTACAGCGTTGATAAAATGTGCTAATATGTTATGCGATAAAAAGAATTTTTTTGTTTAAATGTGCAGAGGTTAAATCTTTTTATGCTACCTAGCAATATTTTCGAGACAAGGAAAAGGTAAATCTTGCCATTGGTTCCACCTCGCGTTCCCGTTAAAGGCATCGTGAAGAAAAATAATTTATATCCATTTCTTGATCATAATCATTGATTTTCTATTTTCTTGTAGATTACAACATACACCCAGCAATCCAAAAAAGGATTTTGAATCATGATGTCTCATCCCATTTATCATTTATCTTTACGCCGAAGGCGGGGGCCCCATGGGCATGCTTTCCTCCTATTTAAAACATTAATAGTTTTCAGAATAAAATAATTATTAATGAAATATAATTTATTTCAAAGATGTTGCATATTCGCGAGCAATAAGCTTGGGATACAAAGGGAGTTAAATTACATTCTTCTGCTATTGGGGCAATTGGCTAACTATTTGGTTTGGTAAGCTATCATGAGGAAAGAGAATTATATGCCTTTTAATCATATTAACATCTATAATATACCAAAATGCAACATTGCACCTTACTGGAATGACGTAGGAATACTCAGATTCATACAATCGTGTATGAACTTTTATTAATATATCTACGTTAACCTGAGTCAATGATATAAAAAGCTCCCCATTATTGGAAAGATTATAAAAAAATTTTTAGGCGATACTTTACAGTCATAAAAAATAGAGAAAAACTTATCCGCGATTCCAAATTTTTGCTACATTTGTGCCATCCTACAGACGATAGGTGTATAATAAAAAAGAGGAGCAGGCTCAATGCGTGAAATGGTGTGCTGTTATTGTTACTAGCCCTTTTACATCAACTTAAAAGCATAAACTTTAGTACTACGAGGAGGTATAAGAGGAAGAATTAGGAAATAATCTTTTCTATTGAAGGTAAGATAACATTTCGCTAATTCTTTGACTTCTATAACGAGAATAACAGAAGTCATCACACACTTATTAAGGTGTTCACTGAAAAGGTGTCAGTGGAGGCATGCGATAATTGGCTTCAAAATGTACAGAACCATTTAATCATGCCCCTTAACGAGCTCACTCAACAATGAAGTTCTTCACATAGAACGTAGGGAGGGGACAACTTGCTCCTGAAAACTTTCCTGCCAATGCGTCCTCATCTCAAGTTTCCATGCTTCCACACCATGATCAGCGAGCACATCCGCCACCGCATTAATCCGATCTTAAACAGTATTTTTACTCCCGTATCGTGAGAGTTTATCGAGACCATTGTTAAAGATACTTCTCAAACCCAGGCATTAGATTCCCAATCACACATCATTAATTTTCACGCATACTAATGCATCACTGTTGAGCTAAGCAAAAGGGATTCACTACGGCTAACTGGTTTCATGCATGCAACGTATCCAAATTATCGTTGTTCATCCTCTTCTTGATCCAGACCAACGTATGAAATTATGTCCATCCTCTTCTAAAGCCACACTCTAACTTTCAGATGTCCTTGATTATTTTAATTTCTTTTCAGAAAAAGTAAGGCAGATTTCAAACTGAATGAAAGCCTGAATCGCATGATCATTTTTTCCATCCTTTTCGAGTGATAGTTCCACAGGAATCTCCTATGATGGTGGGAAAATGACAATTTTGCGCGATTTTCCGCGATAGCTCCAGGGATGGGAATCTCATCTTTTTTTATATCACTCGGCACGTCCCTTTTTCCGCGGCTGAAACCATTGCTGGCACCGTATTTCAGCCAATCAGAAAGCAATGCCGCCAACAGCGATTGCACTGCCACGTTTGGCTTTTAATGGGATGAGTTGCAAGCACGTAAAACGGCGGAAAAAGCGATAGAAAAAGGGATGGCAGAATAACCACATGATTCAGAGAATAATGGGCCGAGTGATCACTTTTTTGGTCCTTGGAAAGATCTGAGGGACGGAGAAAATGATTGTGCATTTCTGATTTAACCTTGGTTATGTGCGGCTTAAATGGGGCTTTAGAATTGTTTTGCTGGATAAAATATCATTTAATTTATAATGCCCTATCTTCCTTACATACTTCAATTCTCAGGGTTGGGATGCTTTTTCTCGTGGCCCGAGCGCTAAAATGTCATTCATCTCCATATGGCATCACAAAACCCCTGGTTCATCTTGTACATATGCATGTCAAGTGCATTTTACTTCATTGACACGACTCAGGAATTGTTCCATGGCAACTTAAAATGCCTCAAAGTTCACAAGGCATATTTGAACATGGATTACTCCTTTGATGGCAATCCTGTAATTCATGCAAAAAAAAGCACGCATTAAGTGCGAAACTTATGTATAATCTATGGAGTAGTGGAAATTGATCATTCAAATAAAGAGCCAATAATTTCCTTAACCTTTAATTGTTGTCTAATCTGGCCGATAAGCCAAATAGTTAAAAGTTAAATATTATAGCCCTTTAAGGAACTCAAGGTTCTATGTGATCTTGTCTCGTTAAAATAATTTGGTACTCACCGAATGCCACACATGGACAGGTGTTTTTTGAATGCGACGTAAGAAATAGTAAATATTAATGTATACGTACATCAATCAATTCAAAAAAGAAAATAATTAAGAGATTTGATAAGAGCCTTTGGTAATACCGTAACAGATAAACCGATGATTTTACGCTGCACTCATGAAATACAAGATAATATTAAATGAAGGGGTTCTTGTGTATTTAAAATAGGAGAATGCGAACGCTGTGTTCTTCCGAATGAATCTAATTGCCGACCGGTATCGACATATAAGGTCGCCCTCACGAACAGCTTAGGAAAAATTATTTCAAATATATTGGGTAGAGAAACATTATGTCACGAAATGTTTACCCTATATAGCTGATGACAGTAGGAAGAAGCAACATTACTGATGATGTTTCGGTCGAAGACGTACCATTTTTAAGCAACAGAAACTTTGAGCCAATGATCGAATGATCGCCCTGTTGCAAGATGCCTTGGATGCATCGCTATCTCCCGCAGGCAAAGCATTCCAAGTTTTAAGTTGTCTAGAGTATCCGGCAAACTCGCGGCCAATCGGAGAGCTTGGCTTTAAGTTTTTATTAGGGATGGACGGATCCAGGATTTTTTCCGGATCCGGATTCGGATCGGATCCTTGATTTTCGAAGCCGGATCTTTCGGATCGGATATTTTCGGATCCTAATGCATTTTCAAATTCCTGACGCTGAGATTCCCCCGATGATTCTTCAATCTCTTGGGAAGAGTCACACTATGTGCCAGTCGTATTTTGCCTTTTTTATTTTCCGCGGCTGAAATTCTACTCGCAACCTCTGCGAGAGCTTTCAAACAAAACGGTTCATGAGTAGGACAAGAATCGCATGCGACGGCGCATTCGAAGAGAGAATCGGAACTCTTTCCACCCTTACGGGGAGTTACATTAATTAAAGCTATTATTTAAAATTTCGGATCCAGACCCGATGTCTTCCGCGACTTTGGACCCCAATGCATCCGATGAAGGGCAATATCCGCGGATATTTGGATCCGAAGTATCCGATCCGATCATCCCTAGTTTTTATAGTTAAAAAATGGTGCGTTTTCAACCCAAACATGATTGGTAATTTCGATTCCAACTGGAATCAGCTATCCAAGGTGAGAATTTCGTGACACAATTTTTCTCCAACCTGCGCAAGAAGTTGTGGGTGGGGAGAGTGAAGAGGGTGGGGGGGATGGTGGGATGGGAGGAGAAGGGACGGATACATGTGAGTGAGCAAGGTGGCTGAGTGTGTCACTGGTGTGGTAAAGGCGTTGGAAGGGATTATCCAGCGGGGGATTATCCCGTGATGAGGTATCCTATAATGGAAGAGTGGAAGGTCAAGGAGTGGAGAATACATAGGGAGCATAATACAAGGAGCGTACATATATTCCTCATCAACATTATTTCCGCAACGGACACTATAAAATTTATAAAAATGTTCCAATTCCGGTGCTTCCGGTATATGATTTGCATTTCCAATTAATTTCCGCAATTCGAGCGTTCAGCCGATGTCAGCGTTACGAGTGTGCGGAATGAATTTGTTTACCAAGATTTGAATAAATTTGTTGAAATCGGTGGCGGCGAAGTAAAGTCCTCTTCTGTTTAATCCGAAGGTGGCAGGCTCGAGTCCCCATTGGGTCAGTTACCTCAAAGCAGGGCATGGGTGTTCGTGCTTGAACAGCTGTTCATTGCTGGGATTTTAGATGCAATGGCCAGAGCTGCTTTCGGAGTATGTGGGATTAAATAAGTAAATAATGAGATATAATAAAATGGAAGAGTGGAAGGTTTAGGAGTGGGGAATGGGATGAATTCCTCATCACCAACGGACAGTTAAAAATTTCTAAAAGTTCCAATTCATTTCGTTTCAAATTCATTACCCACAGGAAGGAAATCTTGTTTCAAGGCACACTTATGATTGGTTTTTAAAATGTGTTTCGCTAAACGCGAGTTAGCGTCTTTTTAATTCTTAACGCATATCTAGTGTTCTCTAATCCGTTCCCCTAACTTGCGTCCAGTCCGTCCAGTGCACATTCTACAGCTCTCACATATATTTATGCCATTTATATGCCAATTTTTTCACTGATCGGGATAATGTGCTTGACCCCATGCGATAGGATTTTAAGAAGGTTTTGCCTATCGAAGGAAATTTTCACTGTCTCTTAGGAAATTTCCGGCTTCCCTTCATGGATATCTTTCAAGTAAACAATCAACAACCATTTGGTGGGATAATCCTCAGGATCTTTTGAATTAATGCTATTGTAGCCAATTTTATTTTCCTACACCAACGGATGAAGTTCGCCATGGAAAAATATTTGACTTAGCCGGGATTTGAACCCGGATCTCCCGATTTGCGGTCAGGTCAGGCGTGCTGCGTACAAAGTCACTTGTTCCTGCAGTGCTTTATTTTCCTAGTTTGGTCCGTGTACATATCCTCCCGGAAAATCGAGAAGTACATTCCGGTTTTCAACTTTTGGTTCACAGATGTCATGGGTGAATTTTCTTCTTTTTCCCTCATCCTATCGGAGATCTGTATGGACTACTGCGGAAAAGATTTTTCGTATTTTCCCTCGTTAAGGATTTAAAATGCTTGTATAGATATGTGGAGGATTTTCTTTGCATGTAGACTGGCTCGGAGAGGCAGCTTGACTTTCTCCTCTCTCACCAAAGTATGTTCAATTGTACCTATGAAAAAGAAGAAAATGGCCGACTCCATTTTATTGACCGATCAATCTCAAAAGCTGAAGACGGACCAATATACTTAATTTTTCGGAAATATAAGTATATCGACCATATTGCTCCTCATATGCATAGAGGCTTTCTGAATTCCATTCACCGATTCATCGATTTGCCTTGACCTTACGCACCTTAGGCATCAACAAAGAACTAAAGAGGAGCGGTAAACATTCGCCTGAGACGATTCCTTTAAACCAAAAGGATTACCATCAGCAATGGCCTCGCATAAGAGCTGATCGAAAAACTGTGGGAGGAAAATAATCTAAAAAATAATCTCTGTCGTATTTTTTTCGAGACCGAATTATATGCATTTCACTTGTATATATGGAATGAAATATTTCGCCAGGTTAATAATTCCTGCGTAAAATAACTAGGTACCTTAGAAGCCAAGGGATACAAGTGCAATTTTTGAGATAAGTGCAGTTAATGGTGGGTGTGATACTAAATATTATTGTGACGAAGGGATACAAGTGAATCACTGATAAGTAAATGTATATAGATTCAGTGATTCACCTGTATCCCTTTGTGACAGCAACATTGTGTACCCCACCAACACTTATCTGCTCAAATCTCCAAAATTATAAAAATTGTGTATTTACCCCTTGGCTTCTAGAGTCCTTAATTTGATTAAAATTATTTAATGATTGAAGCTAACTATAACGCTTTACGCTAATTCATCTCTTTACCATCATTGTAAAAATGATGGATTAGAGCACTATTAGATGGAATAGTCCAGTGTGATTGATTACATACGAGTGAAGATATCTTAATACCAAGAGGGTTCCTTTTTTCCTGGAGGTAAGAGTTGATCCATCCATATATTGTCTCTCAATTCAAATGAAAATGTTTTGTGCTATTATGTACTGCAAACGATTTCGCCCCTTTTACCAATCACTACATGAAGTTTTACTTGGGAATGGCTCTGCGTGGGAAAAAAATCCTTCCATGTAAATAAGAATATTTGGAATTTTATGGGTGGTTATCAGTGCAGGGCTCATTTTCAAACTCGCATTCACTGGTGCATAAGTTGTCCGAATTTTCACTTTGCAAGTTTCAATTTTGACGGAATACAAATATCATAATGCACATTATGATATAATTACTCATATATTTATAACCTTGAGGCATGGTGTACTGCGCAAAATACTGCACTTAACGGAGTATACTTTTAAAAGGACGCATCACTCCCGCCCTGCTGGTCGTATTTTACCCTATTTACTGAGATATGCTTACCTATCAATTGTTAAAAACATATGCCATCATCTAAAAAGATTCAAGATACACGGAGTAAACGTTTGTTGACACTAACTTGCATTTCACGTAAGAAAATTTACCTCAGAATAGCAATGAGTAGATATTTTTCAGACGCAGCAGTTAAATGCTAGCATGAGCTTACTTTGTGTACGCCGAAAAATTTGAAAGCGTACGCCACATTATAATCAAGTAATATCTCAGGGGATGAGACCAGTGGGGTGGGATTATTTCATCCTCGTAAGTGACTGGCGAAAAAAACGGCCTCGTGATGATGCAACACTCCCACATGACTGGTCTTTGCGCGTTGCATGTTACTGATTTAAAACTTCCCCCCATTCTGAAATTTTCAGGGCATAATAAGCAGAACGGTAAAAATTCGCCTGATAGCGTTTCTTAAAATCAAAAGGATCGGTGGGAGAATCCTCCAGGCCTTTTGAATAAATGCTATTGCAGTCAATTTTATTTTCCAAGTTTGGTTCATGAACATATCCTTCCGGAAAATCAAATATTTTAGTTTTGTCTTTAACTGCTGGTTAACGCGTGAATTTTCTTCTTTTTCACAGGTCCTAGGGGAGATATATATATGGACCACATCGAAAAAGGTTTTTCTTCTGTTACCTCGCTAAGAATGTAAAATGCTGGCATAGATATATGAACGATTCTTTTTGGCATATGGAATGCATCGGAGTGGCAGCTTGACTTATTACTCTCTCAACTTAATTCGTCCTACTACTTCGTAAAGTTAAAAAAAAATAAGAAAATGACTAATTTACTCACATTCGTACTTCCTCGCTAATATTCGACAAGATCGTAAATTTGAAAATATTTACCCGTTGTACTCTTAGCTTTTTTATTTGAGAGACAGTTAAATGATGATAGAAGTTGAATCAATATCCCTTGGAATTTAAAGATGATAGGTTAATTTTTAAACGAGTACAAGCCATCGCACCATGAAAAAGGCAAGAGACGGCCGGTTGGGAGGGATCGATGCGCTCCCTTGAAGATTTATCTTGAAATTTTCGGCGCACATCGAATGGGCCACTGTAATTGCCCGTACCTCAAATTTAAAATATTACTTCCGAGAAAAAATAAAGGAAAATTTCCATGTTTAAGATACAGGCATGTGTTGATCAAAGTATACCACATGAATCCTAGAAATGTCAAAATGGCAGCGCACATTTTCAAACTTCGCGTGCTATGGGCGTAATATTGCGCAACGTTAAATCCTTCGATTTTTGCTACGGACGGAATGACACGCTATCCGTCTTTTGAAAAACATTGTATTTTGCCTTTTGTAACAAATTGGTGCTAATACCTAAACAAAAAATTAAAGAAAACAATGAAAAATTCATCCTTTAAATTCATACCAAACCAAAAAAACCTTTATATTCATACCAAAAAAAAATTATTCCTCGCATAAAAGGTTGGTTGTAAACACGAAAGTATTTAGATGGCCAGCAATGGGGTACAGACCTTAGGTCAGCACGTTAAGCGTTAAACAAGCAGGAAAGTCACGAAAAAGCCGAGTGATGATGAAGTCTTTGCTCAACGAATCTCGTGAGAGACATGAGTTCTCAACCTGAAAGTCGAATGCAAAATCTCGCGGGAAAAATGCGAAGATCGTGAGGAGGAATCTGTCTGGGTCCGTGAATCGGTCCACCAAGCGTGCCCGCTTCGAACTACCCTCCCCTCCCCTCTCCACCGCCCCCTCTCCCCCTCCCTCCCTCTCCCCACTCCCACACGCTCGTCAAATATTTCCAAACACATTCTCGCAACCGCCCCTCCCCAGTCATTCCGACCCACGGCTCTGCTCACCTTTAAGTCGGCCTCTCCCGCAGGGAAGAACCTCTCGGCAACGCTTTGAGTACGCTCATCCAATGCACGGGCGAGCGCAGGAGAAAAATCTCAGGGAATAATGACGAAAGGAAAGTTATGCAGAACATTTCGGTGCAATGAATGAAAAGGGCTGGTTCGAATGTTCGACTGAGACGACGATTTTGAATTTTTGTTCGAAGAGACTTCAACGCAAGGCTAAATGGAAAGGCTTGTAGACGGAACGGAATGCATGGAACCGTACCATAAAAAAATCTTAAGACAAGGGCAAGACAAAATTTAAAGTAATACAGTTATTATAAAATAAATTAAAATCTCTAAATCCGAAATTAATAATGAAAACTTTGAATTTGCGGATTATAGTACAGTGAGAATTAAATATAATAGTGAATAATAAGACGAACGCGATAATAAGACTGCTAATAACGTTTCTGAACCAGTCTATTGACACATAGGTGCAGGGAAAACGCTACTGAGACGAAGAAAAGAGAAACCTCTTGGAAAACTGTTCTACTTACAGCCAAATAAAAGGACATGTACTGATTTTAAAGGATTATGAGGACTTCAAATTTGCGAACAATAGATCTAACAGAATTGAACATGCAGCTAAATTAGAAGAATTCTATTTATGCATACGGCAATGGATAATATTCGGAAGCTGCTCGGGAGTACAATATAAGGTACAAGAGAAATTTTCTTAGAACAAGATAGGTATGAATTAAAAATTATTTGCATCAAAACATTAAAAAGACCTGTCTGGAATATAATTGATGATGAAATCTATTCGAGGATTGTAATAATTGGAGAATGTAATAGAAAATTAAATAAGGAAACTCTTATAATTTAAATTATTGAACTTTTTATGAACCAGCGGATATGTTATACCTGCAAGAGAAAGGTTCATGAAACCCAAGGAGGAGAAACTTCGTGGACGACAATATTTATGAATAAAATAAAAAACTCCTTTCTATGTGTTATAAATGTTTTTGGAGGATTTTGAATTAGCGGATTATGGTTCAAGAGACTTAATAACACAAATAACTTAAGAGAGTCATACAAATGTACGCCCCGATGACAGCGACATTAAACTGATACACACAAAGCTGCATCTGATAAATGTGGGATCTGCATAGACATCGAGATTCAGCTCCTTAGCTTTGGATACGAGATACAGTTTTCTTCTTCCTTACACAATGGTGAATATAACATGGCATATTGCAGTAAGCATGGCATGTTGCATCGATGTAAAAACTGGTAATTTTACAGAGCGAAAATAGGATGGCGTAGGAACCTGGGACATCGCTCTCCTCGTTGACTCCCTACTTCCTCATGTTTCCCAGTTTTCTTCCTCTCAAATGAAAGAAGCATATGAAAATATTTTAGTAAACAGTCATATTCAAAATTGATGTTCTCGACCCAACAACTAGAATATCAACAGGTGCAGTCCTTAAAATAAAAATAATTGTCATTAAAAAATTTCAGTAGAAATGCCAGTTGTCAACAGGAGTTATACTTGAAATAATAATATTTTTGTGTTATTACCAATGTGCTCAGATAAAGTCCTTACAGCAACTCATGAGGGTATAAACTTGCATTTATGAGGTCCCATTTACAAATATAATCTGAGTTTTGTGAGAACATACGAGTTTACCTCGGATTTTTTTCAGAAACCTTTTCTTCAGAACAATTGTGCCTTTTTAGGCCGCATTTTCTCCCAAAATTTAGGATCAAATTTCGAGGTCTAGTAATGATATAACGATGGCTAAGTTCTAACAACACGTTTTTCAAAAATAGCAACTTTTCAGGAGAGCAAAAAAACGATTATTTTTTTTACTTGTACACGTAAATTAAAAACCAAAAGTACATTAAACTGAAAAGGAAGCATTCATTTGCAAACAAAGAGTTGAATTTTGCTTGTATTTTTAAAAATGTTGTTACACCTTGTTTAAGATACCTGTCACCAAAACGGCCGAATTGGAGATACGTGTTGTTAGAACTTAGACATCGGTTATGTTGATTAGACACCTGGTATAGGATATTGTGCATAGTTTTTTTTCAATCTCGACGACAAAACCGAGTAAGTCTATCGGTATAACAGACTGAAATCACCAGCAATTGTTTCTGAAATGCTGCAGCTTGCTGTACGTTCTTGGTCAAGGGGGAAAAGGGGAAGGGGAACGTTACATGGTCATAACAAGTCCATTATTCTAAGATTGGTCGGACGCAGCTCTCCATTCCGTTCTTCTTTCCTCAGCGCCTTTTCACACTGACGTATTTCTTCCCTTTTACATCCTCTTTAACCTGACCTATGTGTCTCATTCGAGGCCGTCCCTTGCCTCTCTTCCCTTTCACCTGTCCTTCTCCGATTGTTGGTTGTCTTTCAGCCATCATGTCTCCTATCGTGGCCAAATAAGTTGTCCCGTCTTCTGCTCGAGATTTTTTAAAAGACTTCTCTTTTCTCCCACTCTTCTTAGCTCTTCCTCATCACTCCTCGGCCGATCCATTTATCTTCATCGTTCTTCAGTAGCAATACATTTCGAATGCTTCCACTGTTGACTTCTCTGCTGCTGCAATCCCTCAAGCCTCGCTCTCACGGGAACTTAGTACCACGTCAAAAGAGTCGGGCGACTCACGGAGGTCACAAGCCAACACTGAACCATTGGATGGCTTAAACGGAGGAAATAAAGGAGGAAAGTAAATGAAAACAATCAGGCAAGCAATGACTCATGGACAGTTTGTTTGAATTTCGAACTCCTTGAAAATGAGTAATCCCACATGACAATGTAGAAATTCAATTGGAAGTGAGGAAGAATTGGGTGGGAGGGTGGAGAAAATAATGGTGACCACAATCTATCCTTCGCAATTAAACTAGATGCGTAAGTTTGCGACTTAAACATTGACGGAGGTGAAATTATTGCTAAGGAAAAGACACCATTGGAATTCTCAAAAAGCTGAAAGGAATCCAATTATTCCATGAAACTGGTTCAACTGAGTATTCTGATGAATTTGCTTAAAAATTTCTCACTGCATTAGGACCTTCAGTTTGTTATTTGTTTCTTCATTATTATCACTGAGTCCATCACAACTGTTATCAAAGGTGGGGAAATAATAATTAGGACCAATATACATTTACGATATATTTTCGTATATTTCCTGGCAGCAAACATTTGTTATGTATAAATAATAAAGCATTTCATGGCTCTTACTCTAATATTTAGACATTGCGCAACCCAATTAAAGTTACGATCCTTAATTACACCCAGAAATTTTACTTGATCTTCATAGGGGAGAGGTTGAGGTTTGACCCTAATTTCTGGGATTTAGTTCAAATTTCATCTGTAGGAAAGGTTCCTACAACCAAAGATGTATTTGGCTGCATGAGCCTACAGATAAAGATATATATGGCCTTTGTTCTATTTTTATTCAGTTTCAGACCATTAGTCTCAGCCCACGTGTCAATTTATTCAATATCAGCATTTAGATTATCGATAGTTTGAGGAGGTGATACTTTGAGAATGAGGTTTTCTGGAGTTGTATGCTGGTGTATTTGAAAATCATCGGGGTAAATAAAATATTGTGACTGGAATAAGCATTTCGATAGGTCGTTGAAAAAGATGGATAATAGTGATGGGCTAAGAACAGATCCTTTTACCATTCCAGTGTCCACTTCTTGCGAAGTAGATATTTCTCCTTCTTTCCCTATTACAGCCTGCACTCGTCCGGAAAAATGTAATAGTAACCATTTAACAGAACTGTTTGAGAAATTCCATGCTTTAAACTTCTGCAATAGTAGAGCGTGGTTTAAGATGCACAACTTATCTTGGTTTTGAAATTGTTGTAAATAAAACATTGCTGTTGATAGCTGTGTGTTGACGAATGGGTAGGTTCATTAATATTTGCTAAAAATACTAATGCTCCGTCATGTATTGAGAGGAACTCAGCTAGGGAATTGAATCAATAGCAATTTGCTGGGTAACTCAGGCCTCCATGAGTGGAAGCACTGTCTCAAACGTTGTGTGCAGACTTATCGGATGGCCTAGGCAGGAAGTCAGTGGGAGCCATCACATACGGAGGAAGGAGAAAGGAGCATGATTCAAGGTTGCAGTAAATAGGGGAAAATCGTCGAAAAAATAGAAAGTGAGTCAAGTCCTATTTAAAGTCACCCAGCTGCAAATTCCGTTTGAGCCAAGAATCCATATTTTTTCAGTTAAAAATTGTAAAAGCTTATAAGTTGTTTAAAAGTAGAATTTTTTTAAAGTTACCTGAGTCCTTGAAGAGTTTTCAACAGGAAAGTTGAATTTTTGTATTCAGCAAAAAAAAGACCACTCATATCTGGCCTTCAATTATTTGGCACCAAGACTTTATAGGAAAGGACTGTCGCAAACTGAGTGATTAAGAGTTTAAGATGCTGGCTATGAGCCGAGGAATCCACAAATGATAGAAGTGGCCGAATTGGGACTCTAAGCAACACGGCATACTTCATGAAGCGATTCATAACCTTGATTGAAAGTGGACACTGATAAGAAAAGTATGACTTGCACTCAACGCGAAAGACTTTAGTAATCTAGGAATTTACAAATGGAAACGATAAATGAAATATTTAGACTAGACCAATGCAGTCCTTTATAGACTCAAAGGTTGGATGCATAGATTTCTTGGACATTATTTGATAAACTTAATCCTATTTGAATATTTGCGTTAATTTTCAACCTTTCCAATCTTGGTTTCAGTTGCCATAAAGACATTGCCTGCGCAGATCTTGCAAACGATTGTATGGAATTTGAAATCTGGATCGGAATGATAAAAATTTAGAGGAAATCGCTAATTTGTGTTTGTTATACCAGTTATTCTCAAAATCACTAAATAATAATATAATCTCCATGAGCCTTAAGGTCTTCACTTTATTGCTAAGTGATTCGTCTCTAAGGCTCGGATACTTATAGAGTAGTGATCACCACGGATTAAGCTACAAGCGTGAGGCATTACAGATGCCATTTAATTTCCCTAGGCAACAAAAAAATTCGTGATTTTATATTTCTTTTTTAGGTTTTCGAATGCTTCATCCGGATTTTGGAACTAGGACCTTCCCATCAACTCATTCCACCCACTGGCTCACCATACTCCCCTCGCCTCATTCACTCGGCGCTTCAACGTTTGTTCGGGCAGGTGAGGATAGAGGCCACCCCGGACTAGGCTATAGTCCTGTGATTTGGCACATACAGACCCTGGGCCACTTGGACAGTTTTGAATGTGGTTGTTCGAAGGCTCCACGTTCCAATCGCACCAAGGGTGTATTCGTATTGAAGTAATCACTTGGGTTAGCCAGGATTAGAAGCCATCTTTTCCGATTGCTGGTCAGGTATGCAGTATATCGGTTAAACCACCAAGCTATCTTCTTTGTGAAAATCTCCTCAGATGTAGGTGGGTTTATGGTGTAACTGGTATTATGCCTGAACGGCAATCGGGAAATCGGCAACCCTTTGCGCCGACTACGTACTAAGTTACTGGTTTCATGCAGTAATTCACCATGGAATGGAACTCGGAACTCTTTGAGCAGCCAAGCGTTCTGTCCACTGGGCAGCATGCTTCGTGCTCTGGTGAGCATGAGAAATTTAAAGATAATTTTCCAGAATAAAATGACTGAGCACTGGAATGATCCAGCTTTTCGGTGGCGCCGAGTGATGACGGCAGCTGCACACCCGCTCTGGCCATTTCCCCCGAGGCGCGCGCGCGCACACATGAGGGCTCATCGGTGACGTTGGCAGCTGCTAACGGTAACTTGAGTAAGGTCGTGCAGGGGTCTGGCCGCCGCCAGTGCGTTTCTCGCGCCAAAGAACCAGTTAAACGCTGCAAACAAACAGCTCTTCTTCACTCGCCCAGCAGAGGACGGCCTCTCGGCCAACTATTTGCCTCAACCCGCGCATTTTTGTGGGAAAAATGTCAAATCAGCGTCGTGTGAAATTAAAACAAAAAAAAGGAAAATTTCGCGCAGAAAAATTCCCAAAGTTGCTCAACAAATGTTCAACAACCCTTATGGTAAGTTTAATAAGGTGTTACTGAGGTAAATAAACTTTGGTACAAGTCAAAATATAAGAAATGCATTTGAAACGAATGTGCTTTATAATAAATATTTGAGTTTTATAAATATCAAACCCATAATCACATTTTAAAGAGTGCTCACACTGCTATATTTTCTTTAAAATTGCATATCCACACTGCCTCTAAATACGTAATAAGTGTGTAGTATACGTACATGCTCTTCTCCAGAGCAGACAATGGCCTCTTAATGAGAGAGCGAACTTCATGAGCTCCATAGCAGTGTATGAATACTAATCAGCTGAGTGCCTGTGATTCATGAGGAAATGAAACAAAGGTCTCAAACAAGCCAATGACCGAGGGTCAAGAACAATTGACTGGCTAACATAAGAACACACTATGGAGGATTGGGAATTTTACTCAGCGGAATTCATGTTCCTTACCTTTATCAAAACAGTTGGTTTTTGGCGATGAGGGGAGAAGATTCTCTCAGACTTGGAGAGATGAGGCAATTGCATAATCAGATTGGGCTTCGACACATTGATAGATTGCGTCCATTTCTTGCAATAGCCCAACTGAATGCAATTATTTATGTGACAGGCGTCAAGTAAAAGTAAGTACCAAATATTTCCGTGTATCAAGCGCTTCCGCGTAAGGTGCACACCTTGTAGTTTGGCAAATTAAATTAGAAAAATAATGATTTCGAAAAAATCGGCACAAGAGAACGAGAGTTATTAGATGGAAAATGGAGAGCATAATTACAATGGCATCGTATTACACTGTTGAGCAAGGACGAACGAACTTGCTTTTACAATGGGCGGCCACCAACACCATGCACACGAGATGAACGGAAAGGGCTGTTACTGTGGCGGGTGGGCTATTGCGGTCTGTGGACCCACCTCGGGCATGGCCACTGCCAGGAACAAAGGAAATTAACTAAGCAATTTTCCGGCCGGAGCTTGTTGATTCATTGCGATCATCATCATCAGCACTGATCAGCAATCCTAAGAGTGATTAAACGCAGCTCTCCCATCAGCTAATCTTTTCACACCTATGTATTTATTCGCTTTCTCGTCCTTCTTTACCTGTTCCATGTATTTTATTCGACGTCTTCCTTTTCCGTCCTTGCCATTTACCTGTCCCTCGATGATTATCTTCATCAGGCCGTCATGTCTCAAGATTTGGCCAATTAGATCGTTCAGTCTTCTTATCTAGGTTTTCATGGGGTTTATCTTCACTCCTACTCTTCTAAGGACGTTTTCATTAATTTCTCGATCGACCCATCTGATACATCTGTAGCACCACATTTCGTAGGCCTCTATCCTCCTTTCTCCACTGCTGTCATTGTCCATGCCTCACTTTCGCCGAGAAGAAACTTCAAATGTAAGTTCTGATAACTTGTTTCCTTACCTCAGAGTTTAACTTTCCCGCTGAAAGCAGATCTATCTTTCGCTGAAATGCTACCCTAGCTTGTGATATTCTGCTGATAATTTATTTCTTTTTTCATCGCTAGTTATTTTGATTCCCAAACAACAGAATTCACTCACCTCTTCCAGTTTTGTTCCCATGTTTCAATGCTAATCATGACTTCTCTTTTCCTGCACACTAATACCTTACTTTTCTGTATGCTTATTTTCAGCAAATATCTCTCTATTACCCTACCCAAATAAGCCATAAGCATTTAAAATCCTTCTCTGTCTCTGATATGACGGCTATGTCACTCCTGAGGTGTTTTCTTTGATGCGTGTAATCCAAACGTTGTAAATCACGGGTGAGGAAGCTTTGTCTCAGTTCTTTCCTTATTCTTCTTTCTTCAAATCTGGGTTTCTGATTGCATCACCGCTACTTGGTTTTTGTATAAACTGTGGGTGATTATCCTGTCATTGTAAATAACTTCAATATCTTTCAGGATTCCAAAGATTTTGTTCCAATCCACGTTGTTGAACGCTTTCTCTAAGTCCAAATACGAAACGAACGTGGACTTGTTCATCTCCATTCTCTTTTCTATGAGTAGCCTAATGATCAATATTGCTTCTCTTGTGCCACTGATTTTTATGAATTCGAAATCGAATTGGGACTAACTGGAATGAGTAAAAATTTTCTTTTGAAAAGAAAACGCCTTCAATGAAACAGAAGTATATTAAATTAAATTCCAGCACAGTGTCTTTTGGCATAAAAAATACCATTCACTTTCTCCGTGATTTAACTCTAAAGTGGGTCTGGATGGCTCAGGGTACAGTTCATCCCAGAAAAATTAGACGTATGAAATCCAAAAATTTAGGAAAGGGGAGCATCCTATCCCTAGGCCACCTTGCATGCCTAGGAAAGGGTGTTCAAAGGGTTAATCTAAAGTTTGAAATCTTTGGTCAGTAACTGAAATATTTGCCTGCAGGACTGCTGTGCTCCGTCAACCAGGTAATATTTGATATTTTTCTTCAAACTAGTAATTAGAATAATGTAACAATTACGGAAGGGGAAAACTGATAGCTAGTCCGCAATTGGCCATGTATTTATATAATAATAATTCGACTTTATCAGGCGAGATTGCGACTAGAAAGTCCCATCTTCCACCTAACCCCTCGCCATATATTAAATATTTTCAGATGAATGCATGTTCAAGTTACTCTTGAAATCAAATGCAGTCAAATTATAAAAAAAGAGATATAGATTTTGTATCCTTTAAAACAACAAAAAATTCAATTTGAACAAAGTTAAATCAGCCAAGTGAAAAAAGGGGGGAGGACATTTTATATACTGGGCAAAAAAATTGTTTCACGAAATTTTGACCGTGGATAGTTGATGCCAGGAGGAATCAAAATTATGAATGATGTTTAGGTCGAAAACGTAACACCTTTAAACGACAGACACTTCGAGCCAAGTGCTCCGATTGAGCGTGACTGTGCCTTGGATGCATCACAATCTCCGGAAAGCAAAGCATTCCAAGTCATGACTGATCCGGCAATAGGGCAAACTCGTGGCCAATTGGAGCACTTGGCTTAAAGTTTCTGCAGCTTAAAAATGGTGCATTTTCGACCTAAAAATCATCTGTAATTTTTGTTCTTACTGGCATCTCAGCTATCCTGGGTTAAATATCGTTGTATAATAGAAATGTTAAAAGAAAATAGAGATAGCACTTTTCCGCAGGTTTATTTAAAGTACGACGCGTTTCAACCCTTAGGTCATTATCAAGTACAATTGTGGTACTTGATAATGACCTAACGGCTAAAATTTCTTAATTGTACATGATAATGACCTAGCGGTTGAAACGCGTCGTACTTTAAAGAAACCTGTGGAAAAGTGCCATTTTTATTTCCTATTAATACTTATATAGGATGTCATTCCACTGCATTTCGCTTCTCTTACTTTTATCGTTGTATAATTTTTCTCCAGCGTGTATAGTGGAGAAGAAGTGACACAGAAGGCTATACGAGGAAAACATGGAAAGATAGAGTGAAACTCGCTCTTATTATTTATGCTGAAGTCCAAACAAATCCTAAATTATATGAGTGAAACGGACGGAGACGGAAATATGCGAAGAAATATTGAAAGGAGGAGGAGAGTCATTGTCGTCTATTCTGGCAAATATTATGACTATTCTCACACAAATTAGAAGAAACTCATCAGCCAGCTCCAAATTCTAATTAAGATTTATATTCGACGAGAATATCAAATGATTCAAGGTAAATCTATAAAACGTGTATAAAACATTTAGCAACTCGGGATAGGCATTCATGGGAAAGTTTTCGTTTTTGTACCGTATTTATATTTATCAAACATTCTTACTGCTGCTTAAACAGTTCAAGCTCTAATTTAATTTACCAAGATAAATAATTTTTAATTTAATTCCTGAAAGAGAATTGATTCCAATGAGACCCAAATGACAGGCAATGAATAAAATGAGCAGAGAATAATGTAATCTCGACTAGATATTTTTGGACTTTACCCAGGAATATTTCAAAACCAATTTCGCTTCACCGTAGGAATCTACGTTAAACGTCAGATATATCGGATCTGGTACACGGGTTAATTTGATCAGATCATTACTAGGTTTTTACTTTCACAAAAGAATATTCACATCGTCAGAGCGAAATGGAGTAAATTTGTAAGGAAACAAATTGATTCCGGGTTGAACCCTCCTATCGGGTTGAGTCACGGTGTGAGTAATGGAGTGCATGCCCCAGATAAAGTATTCGATTTTAGGTGGAAGCAATTGTGTAAACTGACGGTTTAGGCAATGATCAACAATTCTGTGTTCATTAAATCGAGAGAAAAATTCTATATACGTCCGTGTAGGTTGGAAAATTAGATTTTCTAGCATGCATTTCGTAAAGAAATAAATGCATTTAAAATTTGTCAAAATGTTTTGGGAGTTAATATAATACGCTGGCAAAAAGGCAGAGCCGAAAATGAAAAAGATAGAGAAGGAAAGATGTATAAAGAAGAAGTAACTCAAAAAAATTTGTGAAATAGGTGCCTGCCGACTTCTTTTTTTCGTTTTTGGTTGAAAAATGTTGTAAAGCTGGCCCAAACTTTTGTAAGTTTAAACTCAGTTTAAAATCAGTAGTGCACGGTCAGTCAGTATCTGCCAAAAACGTTTTTTTTACAAATAAATTTAGGTTATTTACTACAAATGGCATAATCCCCGGCAATTTCGAAAATAGAATTCATCTATGTGCGAAAAGAATCCTAGAAAAGGTATCGTGAAGGTACATTGTGGATCTATCTTTTTATGGTAAAAACAACTGTTGTTAATTGAAAAATAACAACAATAGTGTTCATATATTTATAATAAGATACGTTTTGTGCAAAACACCTTGCACAATGATATCGAAATAAAATTAAATGAGATTACCGATTTGGCTATAATGCTCCATATGCGTAGTCGAATCCTG